>NC_044032.1:626173026-626802831 GCF_901765095.1 Microcaecilia unicolor
TTCACCCTGAATTACAAGGGAGTTCAAAAGATACACCCTAAAGCATGGCACTGGCTTTATATTGTGAACTACTCTACTTAGTTTCTGTTGTGGAGAGTTCTTCTTATCTCTGTAGTGACTTGGTTGTAGAGAACGTGTTTTATTCCTGTTTGTTTGTTGTGTGTGGGTGGCATTTGTGTGTTTTTCTATGCCCTCTGTACGTCTTTGCTTTTTGAATAAAGGTTTCTAAATTTCTTATCTCTGTATCCTCCTGCTGGGGGGTGCTACATCACAGTGCTCCCGTGTTAATTTTTCTTAATGTGTAATTTTTGGCAGCACCAGAACATCTTGCATTAAGGCATGCAAAGGCCATTTACTAGGGCAGCTTATTAAAAGGGCCCCCGATTCTCTAGACGATCATTTTCTGAAAGGCGTGAGTGGGAAGATTATGAGTACTTGGAATAGAGCATTCCACAGAAGTGGAGCTCTGGTAGTGAGCTACTCCTCCCCACCCAACACTGCTTATGGGGCAAGAGAGAAGAGGTTGACCCCTGCTCCCACGTATAAGCCTGATCTTCTTTCCTCAGCCACCCAGCCTATTACAGAAGTATTAACAACCCTAGAGAATTGGAAATGTTGTCAAACAGCGGCAGACATCTGAAACTTCTGGTTTGGATGAGTCCCAAGATATTTTCCTGCCAAGCTGGGAGACTTGTTATAGCAGCAGTTGTAATTGAAATCTGTAGCAACAGAAGTGGGAAGAGAGAAGTGCACTTATTGATTGGTATCGTCTGCTGAAATTTCATTATCCACATAAAAGAACTTCTTCTGAAATTTGTGTGATCTGACTTTCTGAAGAAATTGTAAATGGACTGAAAACATGTTCCTTGCCATTCTTTTCATTAAGGAAAATGACTATGTACCCTAAATGTATTTTTATTTTTTCTGTGACTGAATGAGTAGACTGTTTATATATATGCATAAAAGGCAACAATCTTGTCAGCAATGGGGGATCTGAGCATGAGGAGTGGGCTGGCTATGAAGGAGGAGAAACTTCAGGCTAGAGAACCCTAGGTACAAGGATAAAAAAAAAGGTGTGATTTTTCTGCTGCAGGCCAAGTCCTCCGCTGCCAGTGGCTGCATAAGACTAGACCCAAGAGACACAGATAGGACTCGTGAATAGCAGAACATACGGGCATCTAACAAGAAAACCAGGTGAGAAACAAGGCTAGGTTACAGAAAGGAGACAGGATCAGGAACACAAGGAATTCAGATCAGAATGCAGGAGGAACACAACCGAAAATGAGTAGCATTCAAGGAGACCATCAGGTTACTGGGCGTAACCTCAGCACTTATAATCCACATCAAATTAGAACTACCACCCGGCTACTGCGCGCCCCCAGGCGATAATTCTAATTTTGACACATGTCCAAAATACGTGGCAGAAAACAATTTCTATTTTCTACCGCGTGGTGCTAACCGGGCAGTAATTGGCAGTATACGCGCACTGACGATTACCTCCCGGTTAACACGTGAGACCTTACCACTAAGTCAATGGGTGGTGGTAAGGTCTCAGGCCTAAAATGGATGCGCACTGATTTTTATTTTGCCGCATGTTTATTTTCGGCAAAAAAAAACCTGTTTTGGAGGTTGTTAATCGGTTCATGAGCCCTTGAGCCCAGGCCGAGGCCTAGGAAGGATCTTGGCCAAGGCCTAGGGTAGACTAAACAGGAGCTATGCACAATCCCAGCCACCAAGCCCCGCGTACACAGGACAAGCCACTAGCACCACCAGGAAATAGGAGATAGACCACTCAGGTGGGCCTCACGGCTGAATGGGAACCCACTCGTACAGAGTCCAAGCGTGCAGGCCTCAAGGCCGAACAGGAACCGAGTCATACACTGGGAAGGGAGAAAGAGCAACAAGGGGGTCCCCAAGGGACTGGAGCACAAGCAACGCACACAGTGCAAGCTAGAGACACCATGGAAAGGGGGACAGCCAGAAGCTACTATAGGAATACACAATGCTGTGCCACATGGCAGTCAAGGTTAAAGGAAGCCACTCAAAGGAATACTTAAGGCTGTACCATACAGCATACAAAGATAAGGGGAAGCCACCTATAGGAATACACAAGGCTGTGCCACACAGCGCACAAGGATAAAGAGAATCCACACACAAGAATGCACAAGGCTGGCCCCACAGCACACAAGGGTAAAGGAAAGCTGCTTATAGGAATACACAAGGCTGAGCCACACAGTGCAGAAGGGTAAAGAGAAGCTGCTTATAGGAATACACAGCACACAAGGGTAGCAACCAGAGAAAGTTGCCATAACATACACAGATCAGATGAGGAGCAATGCTCACCAAAATCAGCAGACAGACTCAGCAAACAAAGGGGAAAAACAGGCTAAAGGGAAAGCTGCTTCTGAGACACCAAACAGCAGGAAGTAGTCCCAAACATTCCCCTGCCTGTCTAGCAGAATCATAACAGAGGTGTGCTGAAAAATGGACCTGCGCGTCCAATACACGCACCTACACCAGTGCAGGCCATTTTTCCGCACACCTTAGTAAAAGGGCCCCTTAGTGCCTACATTTATCGGACTCAATTTTTCTCATAGGTCTAAAAAAAAACTTCTTATATTTTTAATTTTATATTGTGCATTCTGTTTCACACTAATATCTCAAAATCATTCATGTAGATTTCCACATTAGTATCAAACATCATATCATGAACTGTGGAGAATGAATGAAAATAGCACTTAGCTTCAAATATTATTCCCAACGGGGCTGTCCGTTTCACTTTCTTGTAAGTTTCATCAGGGGACTAAGGGCACTGTTTACAAAGGTGTGCTAAGGGTTTTAGCACCTGCTAAAAATTAGCACATGCTAACCGTGTAGATGCCCATAACATTCCATCTACATAGCGCACGCTAATTTTTATCATGCACTAAAAATGCAAGCGTGCCTTTGTAAACAGGGCCCTAAGTGCTGAACATCCCGTATTAACCAAAATTGTGCTTCTTCAAATTGTGACACCATAATTCTAACATGACACCCCTATGTTTGTGCATTCTCCACATTTCATGATAAATATAAAAATACTAGTAAAAAAGGCCGTTTCTGTGAGAAATGAAACGGGCGCTAGCAAGGTCTTCCTTGGAGTGTACATTTGAGAGGGAGTGTGTGTGTCAGAGAGAGAATGAGAGAGAGAGGGAGTGTGTGTGTTTGTGTGAGAGAGACAGTGTCTGTGTGTGTGAGACTGTATGTGTGTGATAGAGAGATAGAGTGTGCAAGACAGAGATAGAGTGAGTGAGTGAGTTTGTGCCCCCCCCCCCCTGTCAGGGGTGTCCCCACCCCCCCTTTGTGAAGTGAGGACCCCTTCCACCCCCACTTCTGTGGTCTGAGGTCCCCCCCCCCCCTCTCACCTTGCCTCCCTTCCATCCCCCTCTCTTCTCTGATGTTGCCCCGTCCACCAGAGGTGGGAGTTCAAACGTGCCTTCTCTGGAGGCAATTCCAGAAGAGTTCAGTCCTGCAAAATCAGATCGTTTATTTACCTCCCGGGGAGGATGTGCGAGCAGTAACTTTCTTTACGGCCTTGGGGAGTGTATCTGATCCTTCCGTGCCTTTTCTTTCCCTTGGAATGTGCTGAACAGTTCAGTCCTGCAAAAGCAGATTGTTTATTTACCTCCTGGGGAGGATGTGTGAGCAGTAACTTTCTTTATGGTCTCGGGAGTGTACCTGCTCCTTTCATCATTGTTCTGCCCTCGACGTCATGACGTTTGACGTGAGGGCGGGGCAGAGAGACACGGTGAGTTGGAAGGCTTCACCACCATGAACTAACGAACTGTTTTGGGAGTGTGCAGATGGTTTCAGCAGGTTGTCCTCAGAACGTTGAGGTAGCGTTTTATGTACAGATGGGGCGTGGCTGAGGGCGGGTCTATGAGTTAGGGTGACTGGTCCTGATAGCCTAACCTAAGAAGACTACAGGAGTTCAGTGCTTCACTGCATTGCAGTGAGCTTCAGAACGTTCAAGGTGGGATTTATTTATATAGATAAGAGGTTTTTTGAGACTGATGAGTAAAAATGGAGCCTGATAAACGAAGGCACTAAGTTGCTTTACTTGCTGAAACTGTTTGGACATTTGAGGTCTTTTTCCTCATTATTTTTACTAAAATAATTTTATGATCTCCTGTATAGGGGAGCTGGTAGAACATATACAGTGGGGGAAATAAGTATTTGATCCCTTGCTGATTTTGTAAGTTTGCCCACTGACAAAGACATGAGCAGCCCATAATTGAAGGGTAGGTTATTGGTAACAGTGAGAGATAGCACATCACAAATTAAATCCGGAAAATCACATTGTGGAAAGTATATGAATTTATTTGCATTCTGCAGAGGGAAATAAGTATTTAATCCCTCTGGCAAACAAGACCTAATACTTGGTGGCAAAACCCTTGTTGGCAAGCACAGCGGTCAGACGTCTTCTGTAGTTGATGATGAGGTTTGCACACATGTCAGGAGGAATTTTGGTCCACTCCTCTTTGCAGATCATCTCTAAATCATTAAGAGTTCTGGGCTGTCGCTTGGCAACTCGCATCTTCAGCTCCCTCCATAAGTTTTCAATGGGATTAAGGTCTGGTGACTGGCTAGGCCACTCCATGACCCTAATGTGCTTCTTCCTGAGCCACTCCTTTGTTGCCTTGGCTGTATGTTTTGGGTCATTGTCGTGCTGGAAGACCCAGCCACGACCCATTTTTAAGGCCCTGGCGGAGGGAAGGAGGTTGTCACTCAGAATTGTACGGTACATGGCCCCATCCATTCTCCCATTGATGCGGTGAAGTAGTCCTGTGCCCTTAGCAGAGAAACACCCCCAAAACATAACATTTCCACCTCCATGCTTGACAGTGGGGACGGTGTTCTTTGGGTCATAGGCAGCATTTCTCTTCCTCCAAACACGGCGAGTTGAGTTCATGCCAAAGAGCTCAATTTTTGTCTCATCTGACCACAGCACCTTCTCCCAATCACTCTCGGCATCATCCAGGTGTTCACTGGCAAACTTCAGACGGGCCGTCACATGTGCCTTCCGGAGCAGGGGGACCTTGCGGGCACTGCAGGATTGCAATCCGTTATGTCGTAATGTGTTACCAATGGTTTTCGTGGTGACAGTGGTCCCAGCTGCCTTGAGATCATTGACAAGTTCCCCCCTTGTAGTTGTAGGCTGATTTCTAACCTTCCTCATGATCAAGGATACCCCACGAGGTGAGATTTTGCGTGGAGCCCCAGATCTTTGTCGATTGACAGTCATTTTGTACTTCTTCCATTTTCTTACTATGGCACCAACAGTTGTCTCCTTCTCGCCCAGCGTCTTACTGATGGTTTTGTAGCCCATTCCAGCCTTGTGCAGGTGTATGATCTTGTCCCTGACATCCTTAGACAGCTCCTTGCTCTTGGCCATTTTGTAGAGGTTAGAGTCTGACTGATTCACTGAGTCTGTGGACAGGTGTCTTTCATACAGGTGACCATTGCCGACAGCTGTCTGTCATGCAGGTAACGAGTTGATTTGGAGCATCTACCTGGTCTGTAGGGGCCAGATCTCTTACTGGTTGGTGGGGGATCAAATACTTATTTCCCTCTGCAGAATGCAAATAAATTCATATACTTTCCACAATGTGATTTTCCGGATTTAATTTGTGATGTGCTATCTCTCACTGTTACCAATAACCTACCCTTCAATTATGGGCTGCTCATGTCTTTGTCAGTGGGCAAACTTACAAAATCAGCAAGGGATCAAATACTTATTTCCCCCACTGTATTTCTTCAGCTTGGAGGATGGAAAGAGAGTTCAGAGTCAAGTAGGTCCCCTAGAATATGGACAGTGTCCATTTAAGGTACCTGGATCCCAGAGAGAAGAATGGGCATAGGCAAAGATGTGTTCACTGTTCTGGAGAAAAGTACAAATTTGGATTTCTGAGTGTTTTAGACAAGGTTATGATCGCACAGCCAATCTGGAACTGCATTTTTGCTTGTGGTTCAGTGTGGAGAGTTCGGTAGAAGTGCAGGGGTCTAAGGTGTAAAGTATTTGTATATCATCTGCATAAAGAGCTTGAGCCAGAGATAGGAGAGGGCCCAGAAAAATGCTGAAAAGCGTGGGTGAGAGAATAGATCCTTCAGGAGCACCTACACTGGGCTTGAAAGGTGTAGATGTGGAATCGTTGAAGGTCACAATGTACGTTTGGTCTGTAAAATAAGACGTAAACCAGTCCAAAGCAGTTCCAAAGATACAAATAGAACAAAGGCAATGTAATAGAATAGAATGGTCAACCAGATCAAAAGCAGCTGAGAGATCCAGTGAAAGAAGAAGAGCGATACAGAAATGCCAAGTAAAGAGGTTTCAGTACTGTGGTGTTTCCTAAATGCAGTTTGATTGGGATGAAAGACCGAAGTTTTAGAGATGAAATTGTGAAGCTGGGAATATACTACTGCTTCTACAGTCTTAGATGTGAAGGGAGGATTGGCAGCTGGGCAAGAGTTGCTGGAGTCATTGGCCACATCAGAAGCATCCTTGATCTTTGGTCGAATATTGGCTTGTTTCCAAAAATCTGGGACCAACCCTAAGGACAGGCTATGAATGGTCATAGTGTGGATAAATGGAAGCAAAGATTCCAATGTACGTTTGAGCAAAGCAGGCAGAATTGAGTCAGTTGGTGCTCTGGTTGTTCATATAGTGGCAATAATACGGTCCAGTTCGACACTGGATGGAATGTTGAATTGGCTGAGGCTGCTATATGGTACAACCACATCATCTGAAGAGGGAGAGGGTGGTCCCAGAGAAAGAGCAGAAGGAAGACTACCCTGCAAAGCCTGTGCTGAAAGAATTTGCGTCCGATTTGCTCCATCTCTGGCTGTCTTCAAATCTAAGCTAAAAGCCCACCTTTTTGATGCTGCTTTTAACTCCTAACCCTTATTCACTTTGTTCAGAACCCTTATTTTATCATCCTCACTTTAATATTCCCTTATCTCTTGTTTGTTCTGTCTGTCTGTCCTAATTAGATTGTAAGCTCTGTTGAGCAGGGACTGTCTCTTCATGTTCAAGTGTACAGCGCTGCGTAAGTCTAGTAGCGCTATAGAAATGATAAGTAGTAGTAGTAGTAATTTCAGTGTCTGGTGTTTGGTGCCTTTTGGATCAATTTGGTGTAGTATTTCCTTTTTGCCGTCAAGACTTCAAGTTTATAATAATGTGCTGTACTCCTGTAAATAGAAAGAGTGGTGGATGAGAGATGACGACACCATTTCCTCTCCGCCTGGCTAAGTTGTTGCATGTGTTGCTGGAGATCTTGACTGTGCATTCTAAGCTGTGCTGAAACTCTACGAAATTGCAATGAAGCAACTTATTCCATATTGAAATTTGCTCAGTCAAGGAGAGATCATTAGTGTTTCAAATTCGAATTTGACAACAAGGAAGTCGGCATGAAAGTTTGTAGATCTCGGTAAGGTGCCCTTTAAGTGTGGAAGTTATTGTTTGAGGTTGTCAGCTAAAGAGGATTAGAAAATGGTCCATGATAAAGAATGATTGAGGAGATATGGATTGAGGCCAATGAACCAGGAATAGTTAAGACAAGATCTAGCGTATGTCCTCCATGGTCAGCTCCCATGACGTATTGAGAAAGATGTGAATCAGAAAAGAGATCTAGGAAATGCTAAGAGAATGGAGCACTAGGAGTGTCAAGGTGAAGGTTAAAGTCACCCAAAATGATGAAATGAGATGAGTGAAGACAAAAATCAGTAATCAGTGACTGAAGAAGATGATAGGAAACAGCTGAGGGGGGAGGAGGGTGATAAATCAAAAGGAAGTCCAGTGTCGGTGTTATGACTGGGGATGTGAGCCCTTGTGCCCCGACTGAGCACGGCAAAGATGGAGTGCCATCGCACTCAGTCAGGCAGCCAGACAACCCCTAGCTTCACCTGCACTTAGCCACTGTTCCCCAGGAGTTGAGCCCCTGGGTTCAAGCGGCCGGCAGGACTTCCAGAACCGATGGGGTTGCACGACCACCGACCAGACAGGTAGCCAGCAGACACGGTCCAAGATCCAGGAAAACAGTAGAGCTGAGAATAGTCAAAACACAGTCCAAGGTCAAAGGCAGGCAGCAACACAACGCGTGGTCAGGAAACAAGCCAAGGTCTGGAACACAGGGAACTCTGGAATCAGAATAACCGATAAGGTACACGGATGTGGACCACGACCTCTATGCAGCAGAAGCCGAAGCAACAAAGGGCTGGAGGCAGTGCCTTAAGTAGGGGAGGAATTAGGTTCAAGCATATGCAGCTGATCCAAGATGGCTGCCCCCATCAGCAGAGATGCCCTATGCCCAAATATGGGCTTCCTTCCTGAAGCTACCCAACTCCAAGATGGCTGCCACAAGCAGCGATGCCCATCCCAAGATGGCCAACCTATCCTGGAGAAACCACATCCAAGATGGCCGGCTATCTCCGCCGGGCCACGGCTCACCGGCGAATCAGCCGTGCAGGCCTGGAGCCAGGTGAGGAACGTAACAGTTGGTGAGAAATTAATACGGAATTTAAGAAATTCAAGTAAAGGTTGAAAGGAAAAGGTACAATTAGAGAAAGATAGGTTGACCAAATATAGTACAGCTACTCTCCCCCCCCCCCCCTTTGTGAGTTGCACAATTACAATAACCAGGGGGAGTTGTCTGATTGAGGTACGCGCAGTGGTGTGCTGGAGCAGGCTCTCATGGGCTTGCGAGAGCCGTTTGTTAAGTTTTTAAGAATTTTGGGAGCCGGTTGTTAAAGTAGGCTTCCCCGTGGCTACTTTAACAACTGACTCCCAAAATGTGGGCTTGGGCCCCCTCCTGAATTCATTTTTACTTTGCTGGCAGTAATGCTGGCCCCACCAGCCAAGTAAATAGACTGCTGCTGCTGCTCCCTGCTCCTTGTTTCTGACTCTGAGCATCAGGCTGGGACTTTTCATGCAAGCGCAAGAAGGTTCCATCATGCTGCTCAGAGCCAGAAACAAGCAGCAGAGAATGGTGGAAGTCCATTTATTGGCTGGTGGGGCTCGACAAAGGTATGCCTAGCGTGCCCACACAAGGGAGGGGAGAGAGAGGCATGTATTCCCCCCCAAAAAAAAAGAATTTCAGGGCCGGCTATTGCCGGAGAGAGAGCCCGTTGTTAAAAATTTACCAGCACACCCCTGGGTACGCGGCATCCGTATCTGTTAACAATGTTTATGTAAGAAAGAGGAGATTAAGCTTATTAGAGGTGATAAGGTCATAGATGAGAGAATGTTTGTGACATGTTGAACGACAGATCAGAAACCAAGCAGAAAGTTTATGTATGGGATCTGTGGAGGTAGAGGAAGAGGGAGCGGCCACAGGGATTGTTATAAGCTAATGTACCCACCTCCACTATTTCTTAATATTAACATACTTCACCGGCCATTTTCATAAAAATGTAAAATTAAAGAACTTGAATACCTGCAGTGTAGTTAGATTAAACTATTAATAAATTATTTCATTTAAGTAGCAGACTTGCACTTTCTGAATATTGTAATTCTATTATTTTATTTGCTCATGCCACTGAAAAAAAAAAGGAAATGCTCTGGAGATTCTTTCGTGGCATTAACAGGATTTATAATTGAAATTTGAAACCAACAGTCTGTTTTTTATTCTCTGTCTGGATAATTGATTATAAAATGTTTTTAGTGTCTGCCTCACTCACCATGCTTCATGATATGAATCTTTAAATTATTTTTGCAAAGGCCAATTTGCAACAAGAATTAGTCTTCAAATCTCTACTCAAAGGTAACCTCGGGTAAAGAGAAATGTTTTTAAAAAGAATCATCTTTCTTTATACCATGAGGCTCATTTTCAAAGCACGTAGACTTAAAAAGTTCCATAGGTTACTCTAACTTTGTAAGTCTTTGAAAATATGCCTTCAGGTAACTTTGTAGGTCTAGGTGCTTTGAAAATGAGCAACAACAGAGGAGTAGCGTGATCAACAGGACTCTTCCAAAAAGCCAAGTTGACGGAGTGTAGAAAAATACTCTTTTATTGTAAATATAAGATGGGACTCGACACGGCACCTTGTTTCGGCAACAATCCATCCATCGACTCAAGAGATATTTTTTCTGCACCGCATCATTTACGTCCACCAGTCACTTTTTAAAGACTTGATTTGGTATGTCCTTCATTGCATGATCTTTCAGTTTCATCTTCAATTTACCATCATATACAGATTCCTGAGGTAGGCATTGTTGCCAAAACACAGCGCCGTGTCAAGTCCTATCTTATATTTACAATAAAAGAGTATTTTTCTACACTCCGTCTTCTTGGCTTTTTGGAAGAGTCCTGTTGATCACGCTACTCCTCTGTTGTTGCACTATTCCTCTCGTAGCGGATCCAGTTTTTCCACCTCGGTGGTTGATCTTTGAAAATGAGCACCATAGTGTATGTCCATGAAATTGCTATATATTGAGCAAGTGATGTGGAGGGTATTATTAAACAGGTTGTCGGTGTCTGAAGGTCAAGTAGGCACCCAGTTCAAGTCTCTTTTATAAGGCATACAGGCCAGGGCAGAAGACTCTCCTGCCTGCTTAAATCGCTTTCAATATCTACTGGTGCAAATTTAGTGGAGTTCATACTCCCCAAATGATATTCTGAAGTTAGGTCCTGTCTGCTTGATCTAAGGTCCTCATCCCTTGAGGCAGCGGGTTAGGCACAGCGAAACGGTGGCCAGCATCGGGGTGATCTTTCACTGAATTTTCATTAAGCTAAGTAATAGTATTTTATTTAATATAAAGATTTCAAATGTTTCAATTAAAGTTTGGAGGTTTTCAAAGCCTATGATTGATAAATTATTAGTATTAGCATTTGTATAGCGCTACCAGACGCACACAGCGCTGAACACCTGACATAGAGAGACAGTCCCTGCTCAATAGAGCTTACAATCTAAAAATAATACAGACAGACAAGACAATAATAGAACTAGAGGGCACGATACGAGATTGAAGGGGGGCAGACTCAAGAAAAATGTCAGGAAGTATTTTTTCACGGAGAGGGTGGTGGATGCTTGGAATGCTCTCCCGCGGGAGGTGGTGGCGAGGAAAACGGTAACGGAATTCAAACATGCGTGGGATAAACATAAAGGAATCCTGTTCCGAGGGAATGGATCCTCAGAAGCTTAGCTGAGATTAGGTGGCAGAGCCGGTGGTGGGAGGCGGGGCTGGTGGTTGGGAGGCGAGGATATTGCTGGGCGGACTTATATGGTCTGTCCCAGAGCAGGTGGTTGGGAGGCAGGGATAGTGCTGGGCAGACTTGTACGGTCTGTGCCCTGAAAATGACAGATCCAAATCAAGGTAAGGTATACACAAAAAGTAGCACATATGAGTTTAGCTTGTTGGGCAGACTGGATGGACCATGCAGGTCTTTTTCTGCCGTCATCTACTATGTTAATAAGGGGAGGGAAGTACTGGGTGAGACGGAACAAGGGGGAGACAAATGAGTAATGGCTAGGAGCCAAAAGCAGCAGTGAAAAGGTGGATTTTCAGCATAGATTTGAAAACAGGTAGAGATGGAGCTAGACGTACAAGCTCAATAAATTGAGGTGTTTCAAATGCCCAGTGCTCTCTGAGGCTTTTCCCTCCAAGCTTCTGTGAGTCTGACATCCTGCGCAGCCTTCTACATGGAACGTTGTAGTGGAATAGCAACATTCCATGTAGAATCTCCAATAGTATCTATTTTATTTTTGTTACATTTGTACCCCACACTTTCCCACTCACGGCAGGCTCAATGCGGCTTACATGGGGCAATGGAGGGTTAAGTGACTTGCCCAGAGTCACAAGGAGCTGCCTGTGCCGGGAATTGAACTCACTTCTTCAGTTCCCCAGGACCAAAGTCCACCACCCTAACCACTAGGCCACTCCTCACCTCTTACATTAACGATTGCGTCTCCAGCTTAGTTAACCGGCAACAACGTCTGTTACTATGTACGCTGTATTTAAGCCTCCTCTGTTCCTGACGTCAGACGCTGTCCGACGGCATTTGTGACATTTGGGAGGTTTTTTGCCCATGATAATGACTAGATCCCCTTATGACCAATGAATTGGCCAACGGCATTGACACGTTGCCGGTGGGAGCATAATAGACCCAGGCACTTTGAGGCTTTTACCTCCTTGGTTGTCACAACTTATAAGAGAATTGGTATGACTTTGCATTGACACGCATATCGCTTTTTACAGTGCAGTGGAAGTTATTTAGGATATAGTGTTCACACAGTTACTCCCACCGCCACTCATATCGGATTTCGATGTTTGCAATACATACACCACCTCTCTGCCCTGCGTAGTCCGATAGAGTTGTATAGTAAGCGCTATTAAACTATAAGCTATAATTAAATTATGAGCAGCAGCACCATCTAAACTCAATGGAACTGAAATTAAAATGTCATCTGCATAAGTAGATACATGATATTGAGATGAATGTGGAAAGGAACCTAAAGAGCTCATGATAACATTAAATGAAATCAATGCAAGGGAGAGCCCTAGGGTACTCCATAATCCAGCAGCTAGAAAAAGCGTCATTGAGCTAGCGTGAGTACATAAATAATGCCACACTGGGAAAAGACCAAGGGCATCCTGTCCACGACAGCGGCCAATCCAGGCTAAGGGCACCTGGCGAGCTTCCCAAACGTACAAACTTAAACGGTCTGTGCCCTGAAGAGCACTGGTACAAATCAAAGTAGGGTATACACAAAAAGCAGCAAATATGAATCTTGTTGGGCAGACTGGATGGACCGTGCAGGTCTTTTTCTGCCGTCATCTACTATGTTACTATGTTACAAACATTCTATACATGTTATTCCTGGAATTGTGGATTTTTCCCAAGTCCATTTAGTAGTGGTTTATGGACTTGTCCTTTAGGAAACCGTCTAACCCCTTTTTAAACTCTGCCAAGCTAACCGCCTTCACCACGTTCTCCGGCAACGAATTCCAGAGTTTAATTATGCGTTGGGTGAAGAAACATTTTCTCCGATTTACACTGTAGTTTTATCGCATGCCCCCTAGTGCTAGTATTTTTGGAAAGCGTAAACAGACGCTTCACATCCACCTGTTCCACTCCACTCAATATTTTATATACCTCTATCATGTCTCCCCTCAGCCGTCTCTTCTCCAAGCTGAAAAGCCCTAGCCAACTTAGTCTTTCTTCATAGGGAAGTCGTCCCATCCCCGCAATCATTTTTGTCGCCCTTCGCTGCACCTTTCCCAGTTCTACTATATCTTTCTTGAGATGCGGCGACCAGAATTGAACACAATACTCAAGGTGCGGTCGCACCATGGAGCGATACAACGGCATTATAACATCCTCACACCTGTTTTCCATACCTTTCCTAATAATACCCAACATTCTATTCGCTTTCCTAGCCGCAGCAGCACACTGAGCAGAAGGTTTCAGTGTATTATCAATGACGACACCCAGATCCCTTTTACAGAGCAGCAGTAAGCCCAACATGGACTTACCGCTCGCTCTTCCAGGACTGCCGCTGGCCCAACGCAGCTGCCGGCGATAGTCCTGCCCTGAGCGTGCGCTGTTTCCGGGGGAAAAAGAGAACCCCTGGAAATGGCTTGTGCAGCACTAAGCCGGAGGTAATCGGGCACTGCCCGTCGGGTTAGTGCGGGAGCCTTATCGCCACCTCACTGGATGATGGTAAGGGCTCCCCGCCGCATGGCCGTGTGGTAAGAGTTATCTCACTGCGTGGCTATTTTTTTTGGGGGGGGGGGGGCTTTTACCAGCTGTGGAAAAAACAGCCCTGACGCAAGGGAAAAATGGCGCCCACCGTTAGCACAGGGCTGGTTTTCCCGCAGCTTGGTAAAAGGGGTCTTAAAGTTAGGCATGTAAATGCAGACTTATGGTACTATTCTATAAAGGCAAATGTGGCTGCAGTTGTTGATATAGAATTTGCACTCAATGAGTATCATCCTGGCATCTAACTCTGAGTGGTCTGTACAGAATGGCTGTTACAGAACGTTGCTTAGCTGCTTTCACCCCTCTGTGAAAGTGTTAGTATTCTGTGCATTTACTCATGCAAGGGGCGTGTTACATACAGGTGCCCAGATCTGGAAAATTATGGGGATAGTAAGTAGGCCTAGTATAATGGTTATGTTTTTGAAAATAACCAACAAGGAGAAATTTGAGAGGTGAATTTGAGTGCCCCCCCCCCCCCCCCGAAGCCTAACTTTTACCTGGCTTAGAGGTAGTTGCCTGGACTCCTTGGGTTCGGTTTTATGGAACACTAGTAAAAAAAGGCCCGTTTCCGAAACCAATGAAATGGGCGCTAGCATGTGGTTTTTTGTGTGTGTATGTGTCACAGAGTTATTATTTGTGTGTGTGTGTGAGGGTGCGGTGTGTGTGCAGGTTGTTGATGATGGAGGTGGTGTGTCGGTGTGCGGTTGTTTTGTTAGTTTGGCAGCCAGTCTCCAGCGATTCCTAGGCAGGGATGGAGTAGGGAAACACGCTCCGCGTGTTTCCCTACTCCTCTCCCTTCCTTGGTCGCTGTTTGCTGCTGGCTGTGTCGCAGGTAATCCTTCCAGCTGGGCCGCAGCTTGTCCTGTTCGCCCACGTCCCAGATGGTGACGGGCATGTTGTTTTCCGGCTCCTCTGACTCCATGTCAAGCGATCCCAAATATAGTCTGTGCTATAGGCCCTCTGGCACTCTTCAGTACTGGCATTAGGCATTTAAAAAATTCTCCCCCCCCCCCCCCCCCCGGTCTATTTTTGCACATACCCACAGCAGGAATATTCTTCTCTCGTTCCAGCGGTGGTTCTGTGCTCTCTGTGCTGCACAGATAATGAGCCATTCTGCTGGGAAATGCTCCTCCCTTATTGTCACGTAGTTTCCTCTGATTGGTCCGTCTTACGTTGCCTAGTGTTGCCTGGGAACGGTGTTGTGATGGTCCTTTGTGTTTCAGAATGTTGAGGGTGTTTTTTCTGATTGGTCCGTCATGCGAGGGCGGGGCAGAGAGACATGGTCAGTGTTGTGGCTTCACCACCATGAATCCATGAACCCTTCAGTGAGTGACTTCAGAACGTTGTCTTCAGAACGTTGAGGGTGAGTTTTATTATAGTAGAAGATAAGAAAGAATAGCCATACTGGGGCAGACTAACGGTCCATGTAGCCCAGTATCCTGTTTTCAACAGTGGCCAGTACAGGTCACAAGTACCTGACAGAAACCGAAATAGTAGCAGCTTTCCATGCTACCAGTCCCAGGGCAAGCAGTGGCATCCCCGCGTCTGTCTCAATAGCGGACTATGGACTTTTCCTGCACGAAGTTGCCCAAACCTTTTTTAAAACTAGCTATGCTAACCTGTGTTACCACGTCCTGTGGCAACGATTCTGGCAATTGAGTGAAAAATTATTTCCTCCTATTTGTTTTAAAAGTGTTTCCGTGTAACTTCATTGAGAGTCCCTTAGTCTTTGTACTTTTTGTAAGAGTAAAAAATTAATTCACTTCTACCTTTTCTACATCACTCAGGATTTTGTAGACCTCAATCATATCTCCCCTCAGCTGTGTTTTTTCTAAACTGAAGAGCCCTAACCTCTTCAGCCTTTCTTCATACGAGAGGCGTCCCATCCCCTTTATCATTTTGGTTGCTCTTCTTGAACCTTTTCGAATTCCACTATATCTTTTGAGAGATATGGAGACCAAATAATCCACTCCAGGCAGGGGCGTAGCCAGACTTTGGCAGGAGGGGGGTCCAGAGCCTAGGTGAAGGGGCACATTTTAGCACCCCCCCCCCCCAGCGCCACCACCAACTTTGACTCCCCCCCCCCTGCCGAAGACCCTCTCGACCCCCCTCCCACTGCCAGCCCGCCGCCGCTGCCGTCGTCGCCTACCTTTGCTGGCGAGGGACCCCAATCTCCGCCAGCCGAGGTCCTCTTGCTTCCCTCGCAAGGCTTTGTTCTGTTTCTGTGAGTCTGACGTCCTGCACGTACAATGTGAAGGACGTCAGAAACAGAACGAAGCCTTCCGCGGGAAGCAAGAGGACCTTGGCTGGCGGGGGTTGGGATCCCGCACCAGCAAAGACAGCCCACAGCTACGGCGGGGGAGGGCTGGCGGCGGGAGGGGGGGGGTCGAGAGGGTCGTCGGCAGGGGGGTCCAGGACCAAATCTATGGGGGCCCAGGCCCCCGTGGCTCCACGTAGCTACGCCCCTGCTTCCAGGAGGGAGATTTTTTTTTAACAAGTCCAATTCAGCATCAGATATTACTTAGCTTTATCTGATGTTCCAGCATACAGGTCAATTCTACACGCAGACCACGACCAACGATGGCCACCATTTCGAAGTCCTGCCTCAGGGTGCAGTGGTCCGTGTTTATGATCTCCGCAATGCTTTATTCCTAGAACATGCTGGAACATCAGATAAAGCTAAGTAATATCTGATGTTGAATTGGACTTGTTAAAGTGATACATTGAAAGATAATAAAATAAAGAAATAAGAAAAATAAAGGATACCATACAGAGGTTTTTCTGGCCGATGATGAAGAAGCCCAGCCCCCGAGGTCTATAGACTTGCTGGGGGCTTCTCAAGGCCTGTTCCTCTGTTTTTTAGTCAGACCTTTTGATGCACATTATTTTAAATCTCACAAATTTTCTAGATTGTTATTGACTTGATCAGGGAGATTTCCTCGTGTATACGTTATAGTTTTGAACCTATTTAAAGTATAATACTAATGAAACATCTAATAAGCACGCATTAGAACATTCAAATAACATAGATATGATGCTAATGCTTTGCTACAACACAGCTTACCGTATAGCTGAGGGGCCAAGTGCAGACATATAGATGGGGACAAGATGGGGTGGTACAGAGTCAGCCGGGATAAATAGATGGGTGGCCAAACTTTGTACAGTTAAACAAGACAAAAATGTTTCTGTCTCAATAAACGTGTCCCATGTTCACGTATCCTGCATTTATTCCCCACTAACTAACGGAAACTGGAAAAACAAATTTTTTAAAATTTTTATTTAGAGTTGATCTTTGAGCTATCTGTTGAAGCGGTCTTGTCTTGTTAGAAATACATTTGAGTCGTGTGTATAGCAATATAGCATTACTTCGTATTCAGCAGGGAGGTTTGTGTGGCTACTTAATCTACCCAGGAGAAGATCTGACATCGTGGTACTGAATTTAATATAGAGAAAATCGTTAGGCTAGTTTAATAAAACAATCAGTCTGAAATCTATAGCCAAGCTTGTTTGTTTAAAATTGCATTGTATCTGTAGCACTTGACGATTAAGGCAATTTTTTTTTTCTAGTGGTGTTTTGGTTTCAACAAAATGAATGTTGATGGCATTATAATGAAAATTGACCGTCCTGCTTTTTTGGAAAAGACACATCCATTTACAGCTTCTTCCCCCCCCCCCCCCCCCCTCCTCAATCAGCTTTAATTTCCTGAGGGTGGCTAAATGGTTCCCTGAGGTAAAACAGCTAATGAAGTGCGTAGGTTTTGCCTGTGTTAACACTATTTCACATTTAATGACCAGAGTCTTGAGCTGTCTGGATGCCAGAAGCCAAGATTATAAAGGAGGTGACATATTACAGAAAAAATATATCCTTTTGCTCGGTATATGCTCCGCACCTGCAGGTGGAAGGGAAGAAAAGGATTATCTCGCGGTATGTTTAATAGCTATATCTCCTCTTCATGCGGTCTTTAACAGAAAGTGCTGAGCAATCATTTCTGCTGGAAATAACAGATCCAGCAGCATGGATGATCAGAAGGATAAAAACAAAGAAAGGAACTGGATCCATCTTGAGGCAAATTAATGTAATTAGTTTGCCACTAATGTCACATCAAATACTTGTTTTGCTATTTTTATATTTTCTTAACATTACGTCTGTGTACTTATAAGCTGTGTAAGTGCATCTTTCCATTTTAGACTCGCAGTGGGATGTATGAATCCCATCATGACCTTTGGACTAAAGAGAAGTCTACCCTTGGTCTTTTATTAGTTTCTGCATGTATGAGATGGAGAATCAAGGCTCTTAGGGGTCCTTTTACATAGGCGCGTTAAAAATAGGAGCATGCTAAACGCTAAAGACGCCAATGTATTCCTATGGGCCTCTTTAGCGTTTAGTGCGCGTCTATTTTTAATGCACGCTACAAATGCCAGCGCACCTACGTAAAATACATCCTTAGTTTAGGGATGATATACCGAAAGGCTATTCCTATTTTAGGCCTGAGTCATCAAGGTATTTTCCCACTGGCGTACAGAATTGGAAAACTATTAAGAAACCCTCCTATCTGTTCATCCTAATTACATCCTCACGACTGAATATTATATCTTGTCCTGATATCATTATGTTAATGTTACGTTGATCTTTCAATCCACTTCCAATCCAATATGATTTACTTATGCACTCTTACTTGTAATCATTGTAAAATTATTATTCCGTTAATATGATTGCTATGATATTCTGTGTACCCATCTGTATCTATATTCTGAAATTCTTATCCTATAATGTGTACATGTTGCTATAACCTTTTGTAAGCCACAAATTTTTGCAGCAGTTCTATAAGTGAAAGCCTACTTTTTTAGGCATCCTGAGGCCGCCTATTGAAGACCATCTGGCGGGCATCTGTACATATGACTGACTTTTAGATGCACATTTTCACTGTTACTCTGGTATTCTATAAAGCAGGCTTGTCCCAGTTCAGTCCTCAAAAGCTACAAAACTGGCTAGATTTTCAGGATTTCCCTAATGCATATGCATGAGAGAGATTTGCATATGCAAACCTCTCTCATGCGTATGCATTAGGGAAATCCTGAACTTGGACAAGTCTGGTGTAAAGGAAAGTAGGTGGCTGCTCAGTTATAGAATTGCCCACCATGGGTCTGGCCAGTTGAAAGAAGAACATTCTATGAGTTTATTCTACTTAGATACAAGAAAAGCAGGCTTTCTGCAGAATCATGAGTCATTAGCTTAGAATAAATACAAACTGAATCAATAGCACCGTATGAAAACATGAGCAAAGTCTGGCAATGAGAATGCTTTGGTCAGGAATCTTTTTTTCTCTCTGTCATTTTGAAAACTATTTTGGACTCAGCTATTTTTAAGATAGCTCAGTATCCTGACATGTAATAATTTATCCAGACTATATTCAGAGCTATCCTAAGAGCTTTATACAAAACAAGTACGACCCCCCCCCCCCCCCCCCCCCAAGATTATCCAAGCCTAGAATGTAGGGAACACAACCTGGTAATCAGTTCTTACAAGTGGAGACAACACAGGGATTAGTACAAAGCACAGCACACAAAACTAATCTATATAAATAATTCTCACCTCCAACGTTCAGTGAAGCACTGAATCTACTGTTCCTAGGGTAGGCTGTCAGGACCACTCACCCTCCTAGGCTGTCACCACCACTCACCCTCACTCCGACACACGCCCTCAGCCACGCCCCTTCCGGACATAATTCACAACCCCAACGTTCTAATGAAGCAACATTTTTCATCTCCAACTTCCGTCATGGTGTAGATCGCAGTGGCACTATGACTGTCTGCCATGCCCTCGCGTAAAACGTCATGACGTCGAGGGCGGACCCACGGAGGACCAATCAAACAGCACCCACAATGCTACGCTACCGAACGACACAGACCAATACCTTACACGCACGAAGCACCGATCGAGGAGCTGCAGTAATGCAAGGATACGGGACCACACACTGTCGGTATGTGACTCACCCCCCCCCCCCCCCCCCCGAACATAGCTGAAACAACAAAACCTTGCTAGCGCCCCGTTTCATTGCTCTCAGAAATGGGCCACTTTTACTAGTCTTATATAAAAGACATTATACAATCCTGTTGAAACATTTATAAGGGATAGTAGCAAAAATGCAGGAAACAGATATAATTACAAACAGCATAGCATTAAATCCAGGGCTTTTTTTGAGGGGGTACTCGGGGGTACTGAGTACCGGCACCTTTTCCATTGTCTTCTAAAATTGACCCATGGACCACAAGTTTTAATGAAAGAGCTCAGGCTCAAGGCACCAATTCTACCTTGTCATAGGTTCTGTGACTGGCTGCAGGGGGCCTGGCTATTATGGGGTGGGTCCCTCAGTGATCACCCCACCTCTGAAGGGTGGCCTGGCATTTGACTACTGGCACCTTTTTTGCTGGAAAAAAAGACACTGCTCTTTAGGATTCCAGAACCTTGCTATTCTTTGGGGTTGTACATGGAATCTTGTCACTCTTTAGGATTCTGGAATCTTGCTATTCTTTGGGGTCCTACATGGAATGTTGCTACTCTTTGAGATTCTGCACGGAATCTTGTCACTCTTTAGGATTCCAGAATCTTGCTATTCTTTGGGGTTCTACATGGAATCTTGTCACTCTTTAGCAGGGCTTTTTTTGAGGGGGTTCTTGGGGGTACTGAGTACCGGCACCTTTTCCAGTGTCTGCTAAAATTGACCCATGGACCACAAGTTTTAATGAAAGAGCTCAGGCTCTACACACCAATTCTGCCTTGTCATAGGTTCTGTGACTGGTTGCAGGGGGCCTGGCTATTGTGGGGTGGGTCCCTCAGTGATCACCCCACCCCTGAAGGGTGGCCTGGCATTTGAGTACCGGCACCTTTTTTGCTAGAAAAATTGCACTAATTAAATCTATAGCAGCATCTGTGCCTGCTTCAAATCATGCTTAACCACTGGCTAACTACTCATTTGCACCTGGGTTTTCTTGAGGATGGGACTATGCTTAACTACCCTGTTTCCCCGAAAGTAAGACATCCCCCGAAAATAAGACCTAGTAGAGGTTTTCCTGAATTGCTAGATATAAGGCCTCCCCCGAAAGTAAGACCTAGCAAATTTTTGTTTGAAAGCAGGGCCGCCGAGAGCCGGACAAGGCCGCCCCCGGGCCGCCCCCCCCCCCCCCCCACCCAAGGTCGCCGGGCCCCCCTTCACCCGCCCTCCGTCGCTCCCGGAACTAACTTTAAACACCTCCTTTCACCTTCGCAGCAAGCAGCAGCAGGGCAGACCTCTCCTTCCTTTTGTGCCCCGCCCTCGTGGACATTACATCAGGTAAGGGTGGGACATGGAAGGAAGGAGTGGCCTATTACACCCCCAAAGATTTTTTTGCACTGCTCCATGAAACCTTTTCCACATTGTATGAAACAAGAAGAGGTTTGGCTCTCAAGGCAGATATTACATTGAGACCGTAAAGTCAGGGGCTGGTCGAAATTTGACAGTCAAGCAGTTCCAGAACTCAGAGCATAAATTGTGGGTAACGTTTGAGCAATATCTTATGGGACCTGCTAAATTTTCTTACTTGATGTGGTTACTTCTGAAATATAGGACTGTTCTGGTGCAGTCTCCACTAGCATCAGTTGCAGACCTTCGGGCCTGGGACTATATGAGTAGTGACCAGGGTTGCCAGGTGGAAAATTTTTTTCCCACCCAATCCAGCCTAAAAACAGCCCAAAACCCGCCCAAACTCAAACCCCGCCCCTGACACCCCCACCCCCGCGTCATCACCCCGCCCCTGCCGTCATCAACCCCGCCCCCGCCTCCCCCGTCACCGGCCCCGCCCAGAACGTCACTAACCCCGCCCCCCGCGGCCGAAAAAACCGCCCGAAAAACCGCGGAAAAGAAAAAAAAGAAGCCCAAAAAACCACGACCCACCGCGGGGAAAAATTTCCCGCGGCGGGTCGCGGAAAACCGCCCAATTGGGCGGTAAAACCGCCCACCTGGCAACACTGGTCGTGACCCTGTGTTTCAGGTTTCTAGGCATTCCCTAACCTTTTTTAACCCTCTTTTCCCTCCAGGTCTAGAGCTTTGGCCTTATCGCATTTGGAGGGCACAGGGTGTGGAAAGATTGGATCAGTTATTTGACGATGATGACTCTTTGCTTAGATTTGATGACTTAATACACACCTATTCCCTACTCCCCCCCCCCCCCCCCCCCCCCCCGCCAAACACTATTATGCTTACCTACAGGTCACATAGGGATATTAATATATTATTTAGGATGAGTTCATTTTATATGTGCTTAATATGATACGAACGGATATTTATGTTATTTATGTGCCTTATTTCTATATTTGTAATTCATTTTGCTTTAAGGCAGGGGCGTATCTGCGTGGGGCCACAGGGGCCTGGGCCCCCGCAGATTTCGCCCCGGACCCCCCTACCGCCGTTAACCCTCCCTCCCTCCCCCGCCTACCGCCGTCACCTACCCCCGAGGTCCGCTTCCTCCTGCCGGCTTTTTAAAATATTGCTTCAGCTGGCGGGGGACCCCAACCCCCCCGCCAGCCCAGCCGCGGTCTTCTTTAACTTCTTCATCCTCGTCGTGCTGTGAAAGCTGCATGCATCCTTAGTTCCAGTTGGACGGAGTCTGACGTCGCAGCACGTTGTATCGGTTCTGGCGGAATATAAGACATGCAGCAGAGTTCTGAACAGATTGCCAATCAGCAGCAATTCAGTTGGAGAACTCCCACTCAGCTTCTGAGGGAACAGTGACTGCAAATCTTGAGGAACTGAGGTGTTAAGGGTGACATCTTTTTTAATCACTGGACCAAGACCCTGACAAATTTGTAGTTATACCAATCCGAGGAACAAGAGCAATTAAGTGAAGGCTACAGTTGTTTTATTAAAACCCCGAGCATTTGTTTCACTGTAGGCTGTTTTAAAAAGTAGAAATAATTTTTTTTTAAAGTGACTGCACTGTAGAACACGTGATTAATACCCTTTCCATCTTGCATTACAAGCATCACTTAATGTGTTTTGAGAGACTATGAAATTAACCTGCTACCCAGCGTGCCAGGCGCTATTTTTAAGCATCATTTGAGAGGCAAACAACAAAGTTTAACTATTTTGGTACAGGATAAATAGAAAGATCCACTTTATTTTGTTGCAATTCAAATAATATGCAAGACATTCATTTAAAATAAGGCATATGGTTACAGCCTTTTATTTACCTTATTGACCAGAATTCACATTTTTCTGTCCCCTTCTTTCATAATGAAATTGCATGCTTGTGCCCTGCAAAACATAGACTTTAAAAATATGATTCATATGACTGAAATTCATTTAGAAAAGCTGTCGGCTCCACAGGGCTCAGACAGCAGGGTGCATGTTGGGATGAGATCATAACTCTTGTCAGCTATAAAAATATTCAAGCCCAGGGATCGCGTTACTGGCTGGAGCCAGACACAGTTGTATAGACTATTTAAACACAAAGCTGGGTTTGGGAGTTGTTTGATTCCCTGGCGGAGTTATAAGTAAACTAGTAAAAAAGGCCCGTTTCTGTGAGCCATGAAACGGGCGCTAGCAAGGTTTACCTGCGATAGCGTCGGGAGGGCGCAGGATGGCAGCGTGGGGAGGGTGCAGGCAGGTAGTTTTGTTTTTGCGGGCGGCAGCTTCGGGTTCCCCGTTGGCTCAGCTGTTCGGATGGCACTCCTCCCCCCGCGTAGCTCAGTGTTTGTCGCTGTGCGTCGGGGGGGGGGGGGTGGAGGCCCTGCGTAGTCCGCTGTTTCTCGCAGTGCATCGGGGGGGTAGCGTCGGAGGGCGGTGGAACTGGCGATTGGCTGAGTGTCGTAGCCCCGTCCTCCACGTCATCACGTTGTGACACGAGGGCGGGGCATACACATGGGATCTTGCAACTACAAATTTGCATTTAGAATGTTGGGGCTGTGAATTATGTGTGGATGGGGCATGGCTGAGGGCGGGTCTATGAGTGAGAGTGAGAGTGAGTGGTGCTGACAGCCTAGAAGACTACAGGGCTTCAGTGTTTCCCTGCCACATAGTGAGGTTCTGAACGTTGGAGGTGAGAATTATTTATATAGATGATAGAGTCACGTGACTGACAAAGTATGGTACTAAAACAGAAGAACTGTTTGCATGGTACTAAAGAATGACTTCGTATCTGTTCGTAAAATGGACTGGTCATCTGTTGCATCCTAACTGGTCAAGCTTAGAAAAATTTGAATGCAGCAAGAGCATTTATTGGGAAGCTGAGGCACTAGAACTCGTAAGTACATAAGTATTGCCATACTGGGACAGACCGAAGGTCCATCAAGCTCAGCATCCTGTTTCCAACAGTGGCCAATCCAGGTCACAAGTACCTGGCAGGATCCCCAACAAGTGCAATACATTTTATGCTGCTTATTCTAGAAATAAGCAGTGGATTTTCCCCAAGTTCATTTTAATAATGGTCTATGGATTTTTTTCTTTAGGAAGCCATCCGTTTTTAAACCCTGCTAAGCTAACTGCTTTTACTGCATTCTCTAATTTCAGATTTTAATTACACGTTGAGTGAAGAAATTTTTCTCCGATTTGTTTTAAATTTACCACTTTGTAGCTTCATTGTGTGCCCCCTAGTCCTAGTATTTTTGGAAAGAATAAATAAGCGATTCACATCTACCAGTTCCACTACACTCAGATACCAAACTTAGCATAAAGTCACACTTTTGACTTCAATACAACAACTAAAAGAGTCTGATGCTTAAATCCTGCAATCCTCTGCATGCTGCCGTAAGGGATAGGAATAAAACCTCCCTTTATGGATTTTAAAAGAGGAATTCGTGGAATTTGTTGGTGTAATGAAGGAAAACCACACAGTATAAACCCCCCTGTCTTAGGGTTTCAGATATAAAGAAGATATGCATGGGGCTCATTTTCAAAACAGAAAAACATCCAAAAAGCGGCACAAAATGGCAGATGGACTTTTTTTGGTCAAAACATCTAAATCGCTATTTTTTGAAATAATTTTTAAAGATGGTTTTCTATGTAGTTCGCAAGCAGTGCATCTGAATCTCACAAGGGCGCGTGTTGGGGGCAGGGTTTGTGCATTTCCAAAACTTGGATGTTTTCCTGCCATAATGGAACAAAGTAAAAACGTCCAGGGGCTAGATGTTTTGGTCTAGACCTGTTTCAGGCACAAAAAGGTGCCCTAAATGACCAAATAGCCACTGGAAGGAATAAGGCATGACCCCCCTCCTTACTTCTCCAGTGGTCACTGACTCTTTCCCACCCCCCAAAGATGTGAACCCCCCCCCCCCCCCCCAGCATATACTAAGCTCCATGACAGCTTCCAATGTTATGGCCAGTCCTGTTAGAGCATCAAGCAGGTCCTGGAGTAGCCTAGTGGCTGGTGCCAGGGGTGTAGCTAGGTGGGGGCATGGGCCCCTGCAGATTTAACCCTGGCCCCCCTGCTTTCACCCCTCCGCCGCCGCCCCTCCCCCGCCGCCACCGTCAGGTACCTTTGCTGGTGGGGGTTCCAGTAGGAACGTGCAGGACGTCAGGACTCACAGAAACAGAATCCAGATCAGCGAATGTGCCAGACTCGGAGTCTGGCGCTGAAGGGGACTTCGGCTGGCGGGGGTTGGGAATCCCCGCCAGCAAAGGTACCTGGCGGTGGTGGGAGAGGGTTGGTAGCGGCGGGAAGGGGGTCGAGAGGGATGGGGGGGTCAAAGATGGCAGAGGGGTTGGCAGCGCCGGGGGGGGGGGGGCTAAAATGTGCCCCCTCACCTTGGGCTCTGGACCCCTCTCCTGCCGAAGTCTGGCTACACCCAGCGGTGTGCTGGTAAATGTTTAACAACAGGCTCTCTCCCCGGTCCACTTCTGCACCCTCTCCTCCAAATTGCAGAGCTGGCTATAGCCGGGGAGTGAGCATGGGGGGGGGGGGGGGGCAATGCACTACTCCAGGCAAAAAAAAATTAAATGATCCCAGGTTCATACCTGCAGGAAGGCCTGAAGGTGGTGGCCTGCTGACACTTTCCACAATGATGCTGTCCCTCAGAAGACCTTTCTCCTCCATGGCAGCACAAAGGTCGCCAGACTGGAGCTGGGACTTCTCTACTATGTCCCTGTAGGCCTCCTGTATACAGAAAGGTGGGAATGTGAGCCAGGCTATCCAATAACTGGACCTTAAGTAAAGTTTAAAATAAACAAAATTTAATAATTTTCAAACAAATGATAATAAAACACTTCCACATTAAAAATGACTCGACACAACGTTGTGTTTCGGCCAGATGGCCTACATCAGGAGTCTTGTAGCTGATGACAGTAGTAAAATAAAATCATCACGTGACGTGATAAAGAGAACTCAAATCACAAATGGGAAATGTGCAGGACGTCAGACTCACAGAAACAGAAGCCTGCGCGGCCGCGTTGCTGATCTGCAAGGGCAGGCTTCTACATGGAATGTTGCTAGTGGAGGAGTAGCCTAGTGGTTAGTGCAGTGGACTTTGATCTTGGGGAATTGAGTTCAATTCTCACTGCAGCTCCTTGTGACTCTGGGCAAGTCACTTAACCCTCCATTGCCCCTGGTACAAAAAATAAGTACCTGAATATATGTAAACCACTTTGAATGTAGTTGCAAAAACCTCAGAAAGGCGGTATATCAAGTCCCATTTCCCTTTCCCTATATGAGATTCTACATGGAATGTTGCTACTGTTTGAGATTCTGTTGCTACTGTTTGAGATTCTGTTGCTACTGTTTGAGATTCTACATGGAATGTTGCTATTCCACTAGCAACATTCCATGTAGAAGCCTGCCCTTGCAGATCAGCAACACGGCTGCGCAGGCTTCTGTTTCCCTTTCTTCTCTTCCTTTTACATACATATTTAGAAAGTATGTTTTATGTTATTTAGCAACTCTGAGTACATGTATTCTATGATTTGTGTATACATTTGTTCTCCCTTTTCTCTATTATTGGCTTCTGTTATTAGTCATGACATTGATATCTCTATATGCCTTTATCCGTATATACGTTTATTCATCGATATATATATAGCCTCCGATTGCACTTACCCGGCCTGCACTCGTCTTATCCACATGTTCTTACCCCTCCCACTGACCTTATTGATTCTGTACCCTCCCTGAATTGTAACCATTTGTAATATTGTAAGCCACGTTGAGCCTGCTTTTGTGGGATAATGTGGGGTATAAATGTACCCAAGTAACAAAACAAATAGGGATCACTCCGCTGGATTATAAATCATAACAACCAAAATACAGCGGGTATTACATATTGATTGTGAATAAGTGACAGAGTGGGAGAGGACCTCAGACCAGTGATGCTTTTTTAATCAATGAGATTATATTGATGTGGTCACAAACGTGTAATCACTGGTCCACTGGCTGGCCGGGTGTTTACCACAGTTTGGCGTAGCAGGGTGCTCTTCCCCTGACGAAGCCACAAGTGGCGAAACGGGACCGTTGGGGAGCCCCTGGTTGGAGCAGCAATAAGCTAAGTAGCTGTGGTGATCGATATCTATTGAGTATGTTTGTGATATTGTAAGGAAGTTGGAGGGTCTAAGCAGGTCAGGAGGAGGTATGGGGCCAGACTACATTCCCCACAAGGGCCTGGGAGAAGGAATCGGGGGGGGGGGGGTAGGTCCCAAAACCCGGTAGGGACACCACGTGGAAGGGAGGGGGAAAAGGACTGGAAAGAGCAGCTGCTATGGCAGACGAGGTCCAGAAGGGGGAGCCGTGATGACGAAGCTCAATTCCCTTGGGTCAGAAATCAGTACAAGATTCCTTCCACCTGGGAGGGGGAGGAGGTCTCTAACCAACAGCCTAGCAGAGAAGCAGAGTTAATGGAGTGCTTGGAGGAAGGAGAGTCTGGAGGGCCCAGCACACCAGGTTTGGAGGAACCGGTTGACATGGACTGTAATTGTACTCTGGGGCAGAGTTGCAGGGACTGAAGGCAGTGGGTGGTCACAGGAGTCAAGTAGCTGAGTTGTGGGAGGTGTACTGCCATTCTGCAACCACCCAAGCGGAAAGCCTTTTAAAACTGAAACCCAGGCGGTTGGACTTGGGAGAACTTGGATTTAAAGGGAGGGGTTTTCCTTTTTTTTGCTTTGTTTTGAAACTGAATGAGACCTTAACCCCTTTGAACTGAAATTTGTGGAGGAGGGGAAATAAACTGCTTTGAACTAGAACTGTGTCGTCTGGAAGGACTTTGTTTTTGGACTGCTGAAGGGAGCCCACCATCCCCCTGAGGGTTTGCTACCAGGATTACAGTTATTACAATATTTAGCACCAACAAACATTAGAAACACACAAATGAATATTGAGGGAGGAGGCTGGTAGAGGACCAGTGATTACACATTTGTGACCACATCAATATAATCTCATTGATTAAAGGAGCGTCACTGGTCTGAGGTCCTCTCCCCCTCTGTCACTTATTCACAATCGATATTTAATACCCGCTGTATTTTGGGTATAAATGTACCAAATCTCTCTCTCTCTCTCTCTATATATATATATATAATTTTATATCATTTTAAAATCTACCTTTTCATGTGGTTTTCATTTACCTGTTACTATGTTTTTACATGTTATGTTTTACATAGCTTTTTTAGACCCCTGAGGCAGGTGGCTATGCCCACCGAAACATGGCCCGTGTCTTTTTTTTATGCACTGGTGCCTTCAATAAAGATTAGAAGACCTCAGCCCTATGGCTGATCATTATTTGTTTCATCCTCTACTCCTTTCTGGACTGTCTTCCCGTGCATAAAGGTTTTGCACCTGTTTGCTACTCCTGATCCAGATTACATGCACTATTTAATAAAATTACCCTCATGTAATGCTTTCCATGAAGCAAGGGATTATCTTCAACTCCACCTACCCAGCTATAAATATATTGTTTAGAAATCAACGCTTTTTGCAGACTTTTCTCATCTTGGAACCAAATGTTAGAACTCTCTTCCAAAATCTATTAATTCCATCATAATTATATGCAATTTTGAAAGATGCTAAAAACCTCTCTCTTTATAAACTCATAGCAAAATTCATACCAATAATCTCTGCATTTCAGACCTAATTAACTCCTTGGCAATCTTGTCTTTCTTCTGTAATGTGATATTATATATTTGAACATTGTTACTGATATCTGCTCCTCAGTGCTAATTATTGTCATTAACACCTTTACTGTGTTATTATTATTGCTGTAATTCATCCTTTGTCTACTTATTCATATTGTAAGACACAATGAATTCAAGTCTTCTCGGGATAATGTAGGATATAAATGACATAAATAAATATAATCCTGGATAAGAGTGGGTTATTCTATATAATAATTCTCACCACCAACGTTGTAATCGGGAACTGCCTGTGTCCGTGCCTCCTTCTAAAGCTAGGCTCTGTAGCCAGGCTGACGTCACTAACAGCTGATTCCAAGTGGCAGGGAGCGGAGCAAGTGGGAGCGGAGCATCAAACAACGACCCTCCTCTCCCCTGCCCCCCTCCAGCCACCCATGTCCAGCAAACCTGTTCTCTCACCTGCCCGTCTTTCATCCACCCATGTTTTGTAACGAATTCTTCAGGGCAGGCAGGAAAGATCCCCGGTCCTGCCTGCCTGCTACTGGCACTAACGCTCCCCGGCTGCCGGATCGCTGTTCAAAATGGCCACCGATACTTACAAGGGCGGCCTCCAAGACTTCAGCAGAAGTCTCGCGAGACCGCCATTAGAAGTCTTGGCGGCCATTTTCAACAGCGATCCGGCAGCGGGGGAGCGTCAGCACCAGTGCCAGCAGCAGGCAGGCAGGAACGTGGATCTTTCCTGCCTGCCCCGAAGATTTCATTACACAACCTGGGTGGATGAAGGAGGGGCAGGTGAGAGAGCAGGGTCGCTGGACATGGGTGGCTGGGGGGGGGCAGGGGGAGGGCAGGGTTGCTGGACAGGGGGAGAGGAGGGTCGCCACTGGACATGGGTGGCTGCAAGAGGGGCAGAGGGAGAGGAGGGTCACAGGACTTGGGTGGCTGGAGGGGGGCAGGGGAGAGGAGGGTCAGTGGACATGGGTGGCTGCAGGGGGAGAGGAGGGTCGGTGGACAGGGGTGGCTGGGGTGAGGGGGGTCCTAAGAGCACAAAGGTGGGGGTGGAAGGGGGGCCTCAGACTATAAAGGGAGGGGGGAGAGGGCTCATATTCACTCTCACTCTCTGTCTATCACACTCTACATCTCTCACACACACACACTCTCTCTCTCAAACTTACACTCTAAGGAAAACCTTGTTAGTGCCCGTTTCATTTCTGACAGAAGTAATAAATCCAATTTATTCCAATCCATTGGGCAAATGTGAATCGATTGTTTACTCTTTCAAAATGTATATGTTATGATTCTGCTAGCAGGCAGGGGAATGTTTGGGATGCACTCCTGATTGGCTTGTCAGGGGCTGAGCTGACGTCTGATGCAGCAGACGTCAGAAGCCTGATCTACTTAAGCCTACCTTTCCCTACAACTCTTGATTTAGCGTTTGATTGCTTTCCTCAGCTGAAGCCAGCCTGTGCTTGGGCGCTTGTGTTCACGTTGGAGTTTAGTCTTTCTCCTTGTGCTTGTTTATTCTCTTTGTGTGTGTGTGTGCTGGGTATTCCCAGCATGAGCCTGATTGCACTGTGATGAGTAGAGGACAGTCCTTAATGCCAGGGGGTGATCAGATTGCACACCTCAGTCTTCAATTCCCCCAGAGACACTCTGGGACACTACTGGCATGGCAACCTCTAGCCACGGCCATTGAGATTTAGGTGATGAAAAGTTCAGGCAACAACCTCACTAAGGGGCCCTTTTCAAATATGCAGTAAGCACAAACATGTACTTACCGCAGCAAAAAAAATAACTTACTGCTGGGCACACTGAGGCATCCCATGGTAATTGAGAGGAGATGTGATAGAGGTATATAAAATACTGAGTGGAATGGAATGGGTAAACGTGAATCGCTTGTTTACTCATTCCAAAAATACTAGGACTAGGGGGCACACAATGAAGCTACAAAGTAGTAAATTTAAAAGAAGTTGGAGAAAATATTTCTTCACTCAACGTGTAATTAAACTCTGGAATTTGTTGCCAGAGAACGTGGTAAAAGCAGTTAGCTTAGCGGGGTTTAAAAAAGGTTTGGATAGCTTCCTAAAAGAAAAATCCACTGCTTATTTCTGGGATAAGTGGCATAAACTGTATTGTACTATTTTGGGATCTTGCCAGGTACTTGTGACCTGGTTTGGCCACTGCTGGAAACAAGATACTGGGCTTGATGGACCTTCAGTTTATCCCAGGATGGCAACACTTTTGTACTTATGCTAAAAAAGAAAATAATAATAATTTTTAAGGCTGGGGTGGGTCTGGAGGCAGAGAGTGGGCGTGTTGTGCACTAATCAGTTAGCGTGTGGGCATTGTTACATGCTAATCGATTAGCACAGGTTTAGCACGTGAATCCCTACTGCCTACAAAATAGGTGGCAGAAGGGACTCATGCGCTAATGGGCATGTGCTAATGGGAAAATTAAAACATGGTGATTAATAAGAGAAATAGAAAAATCAGCCATTTTACCCCAGTGGTAAAAATGGCCTTAGCACGTGGAAATGACCCATGTAAGGGCGCCCTAAGGCCACGTTTAACTGCTGTTTGGTCAAAGCAGGGACGTAGCTACGTGGGGCCACGGGGGCATGGGCCTCTAGATTTGTCCCTGGCCCCCCACCCACTGCCACCACCTTCGACCCCCCCTCCCGCCGCCACCTTCGCCATCGCATACCTTTGCTGGTGGGGGTCCCAAACCCCCGCCAGCCGAAGTCCTCTTCTCCGGCGCAGCTGCGTTGCTGATCTGCAAGGGCAGGACATCAGACTCACAGAAACAGAAGCCTGCCCTTGCAGATTAGCAACACGGCTGCGCCGGAGAAGAGGACTTCGGCTGGTGGGGGCTGGGGACCCCCGCCAGCAAAGGTATCCGACGGCGAAGGTGGGGGAGGGTTGGTGGCAGTGGGAAGAGAGGGTCAAAAGGGTTGGCGCCGGGGGGGGGGGGTCAAAGGTAGTGGTGGCGGAGGGAGGGGTCAAAAATGGTGGTGGGGGGGTCGGCGGTGCCAGGGGGGATAAAATGTGCCCCCTCACCTCGGGCTCTGGACCCCCCTCCCGCCGAAGTCTGGCTACGCCCCTGGGTCAAAGAGCTCCTAATTGGTAGCTGTTTACATTGCGCAGTGCATCCTTTGTACTGCATCCCTTCCCTGGGATTCTCTGCCTACGAATCTTTAAATGGAGCCCATTTATTTTTTTTTAATCTAAGTTTATTTATTCAACTTTTGAATGCAACAATGGTTGAAACAAACAATCAACAAAACAAATTGATACTTACACAGAGAAGAAAAAAGTGCTTGTACAATACAATGGTACAAAGAAAGTAAAAAAATTATACCCTTGGTAAAATCTCATAATTTAATAACCAAGGTTTTAAAATGTCCAAAATGTTTCAAACTTTAGTTACAAACTGCATGATAGCCTTGCCTAAATTCAGTCCTTATATAGGCTTTCTAAATCTAATTACACTGATGTTTCATAAAAGCAGGTTTAATCTTTTTTTGGCACCTTTTTATTTTCACTTACAACAAAATGAAGCCCTTTTATAGAATTCAGGTCAGCCCTAAAAACATTTCTGTTCCCTAAGGCACCATTATAGTTCATGACAACCAAGTTGAGCAGCTTGGAGCAGAATAACATAGCCTGAACTTCTCTTTCCTTCCTATTATTATAATGACATTTCTTTTCCCTTTATATTGTTTCGAGATTATATTATACATCGCTCTGTTATACTTGTCAGGAAGGGCAGTCTGTAATGTTCAATAAAATGGAAATCGTAATAACTGGCAGACTGTGTGAGCTGCAATGCTTTTATTTAGGGTTACCATATTTACAGAGACAAAAAAAATAACATGCTGCCCCGCCCCCACCACTCCGCAGTCACCTTACCCCCCCCCCCCCCCAAGAAAGCCAGATTCTATAAGCAGTGAAAATACTGGTAAAAGTAACAGAAAAGCATTTTCTTCCGTACTCTACTAAATACGAAATTAGAAAAGATGTACATTTCTAAAAAAGCAACCTTCCATGAGCAGCATGCCCCCCTCTCCCCTCCTCTCCTTTCCATCCCCTTTATCCATGTGCTGTATTTTCCCCTTTTCCCTCCTCCCCACCTACGTCCCTCCTCACCAATCTTTTTTTCAGCCTCCCTCCCTGCACCCATACACTTTTTACAGCCCCTCCCTCCCTCCCTTCCTCCCTCCACCCACCCACACAAATGACTCCATCCATCTTTCCACCTCTCCGCCCCTCCAGCCCTAACTCAGGGTGCCCTCCCTGAACCTACCTTAATGCACCCTGGTGGTCTAGTGGTCTTTTTGGGGCAGGAAAGAACCCCACTCTTACCTGCCCACTGCCACTGATCTGCTCGCTGCTGCCACTTCTTCAAAATGGCTCCAAGACTTCATGAGGCGGCCTTGCAAGATGGAAATCTCTTGAGGCCGCCACTTGAAGGCTCGGCACCCTGAGGCTTGGGGGGGGGGGGGGGGGGGGGGGGGAGGTGGGGAAGTTATCCAGTCAGCCCAGCCCATAAACCCGGACAAAGTGGCTGGCTTGAAAAAACCGCCCAAACCCCTGGCAGTCCCCTGAAAAGGAAGACATATCCGGGGAAACCCAACATATGGTAACCCTACCTTTATTTCTACCATCATTTACTATGTTACTGTGATACAATATTATTATGTTAATCTTTCTATATAAATGTCTTAACTTGGCTACATTTGCTTAAACTTTCAGATTTTCCAATTTAGTTAAAAAGTCACTTAATCAACAAATTGACAATCTCACCCTAGCAGTTGACCCATAATTCTTTGATCTGTAAACAAAGTGTATTTTAGTGATTACTAAATACTCCTGACCGCAATTAGCTTGCACATGTAAATGCCAAAACTTTATCACCCACCCCTTGATCACACATTAGGCACTGACTGTACCAGAGAAATTTAAGATGTTTGGCTGCTGCAATACCCACTTCTTGAAGCAGCCAAATATTTAGCATGCCAATTCTGGATCCTATAGATAGCTTTAACATGGATTGGCAAGAGAGTTCCTGCCAGCAGAGGTTCACCAAATCAAACTCCTATGGCTAACTGTTGATACTTGGGCAGATTCAGCCTACAATGAGGGTGGAGGGTTATATCTTCACACCCTTCCCACTTCCTGACCACCCACTAGTGAGGAAATAACAATGACTGGACAACAGCCTCAAAGTTGCCAGGTCTGCGGGTTTCCTTTCCGCGACCGGTTGCGGGCAATTTTTGCCGGCTGTGGGTTGCGGGAAATTGGGCGGCTTTTAAAAAGCTGCGGTGCGGATTTGGGCACTTTTCTGGGGCTTCTATTGGTCCGATTTGGTCCAATAGAAGCCCCGCAGAGGCTGGGTTAATGACGTCGGGGCGGTGTTAGTGACGTCGGCAGCTACGTTGGGGGCGGAGTTAAATATGTCAGAGGCGGGGTTAAATACGTTGGAGGCGGGGTTAAAGACTGAGGCGGGGTTGATGACGTCAGGGGCGGGGTTGATGATGTCGGGGCGGTGTTAGTGACGTCGGCGGCTACATTGGGGGCGGAGTTAATGATGTCAGAGGGTACGTCAGGGGCGGGGTTAAATATGTCAGAGGCGGGGTTAAAGACGTCGGAGGCAGGGTTAAAGACTGAGGCGGGGTTGATGACGTCAGGGGCGGGGTTGATGACGTCGGGGCGGGGTTTAACTTTGGGCGGGTTTTAGGCTGGTTTTGGGCGGGGAAAATTTTTTCAGTCTGGCAACCCTGAACAGCCTGCAAAGGCTACAAAGGTAGCAGTTCTGGATTTACAAGCTAATTATGTGCTCTTCAGAAATGGTATTCAGTACTTAGGTCAAAGATAGTTTATGAGTTCACAGAGACTTTTCTGTAATGTACCCTTTGTATCGCTCCATGGTGCATCCGCACCTTGAGTATTGTGTTCAGTTCTGGTCAACGCATCTCAAGAAAGATATAGTGGAATTAGAAAAGGTTCAAAGAAGAGCCACTAAAATGATAAAGGGGATGGAGCTCCTCTCGTATGAGGAAAGGCTAAAGAGGTTAGGGCTCTTCAGCTTGGAAAAGAGAAGGCTCAAGGGAGATTTGATTGAGGTCTGCAAAATCCTGAGCGGTGTAGAAGTAAATCAATTTTTTACTCATTCCAAAAGTACAAAGACTAGAGAACACTCAAGGAAGTTACATGGAAATACTTTTAAAACAAATAGAAGGAAATATTTGTTCACTCAATGAATAGTTAAGGAATGGAGATGATCGCAATATCGCTGCATGGCGTGATTACAACTGGTGTGCAAATCTGGTCGCCACATCTCAGAAATAATATAGCAGAATAAGAAAATGTACAGAGAAAGGTAACCAAAATGATAAAGGGGGTGGGTGCATTGACTCCCTTATGCGGAAAGGCTAACGAGGTTAGGCTGCTCAGCTTGGAGAAAAGACGTCTTAAGAGTGAGAGGAGATATCTATATATATAAAACTCACTCTCAACATTCTATTTTCTGCTGACGTCACTGAAGCCAAGGTTCGTATGTTCGAAGCTTCTGAAGCCACGAAAATCACAGTCTCTGGGCCCCGCCCTCGCGTCAAACGTTATGACGTTGAGGGCGGAGCAGATTCTCACCTCCAACGATCTACTCAGGCCACAAACTCCGGATTTCCACACTGTAGCTCTGCTCTGCCCTCGCGTCAAAACGCGATGACGTCGAGGGTGGGGCACGAAAACCGCCACCCACGCAGAGCTACAACGGAAACAGCAGCGGTGCACGCCACGAACCACGTAAAACCGCGACAAGCCATGCAGCCATGAATATCTCCACTCCACTGGACGTTGCAAAATGTCCTCCACTAGCCCTAATGCTCCAACCCATAGCGAGTGTAGTGACGGGCATTCCATAAACAAGTGTAAAAATGTTCCTGCACCCACCCATTTACAATTCTATGAAGCTTACAATCGACATTTTCTCTGCATTTTCACATTGGGAACCAATTTTAATGGAGCAATGTTTGCACATGAATCTCGCGGATACTTTAATGATGCATTTTGTGATTCTGAACCAAACCAGCTCCAACATTTCAGGATAATCTGATTATTAATCTGTCTAACACTATTTTACCTCTTCAGCCTTGGAATCACATTTTCGCAATGACCCGTTCAAATAGTTATTCACTGTGGTCAAATGGGTGGCTTGAGGCCTACATTAGTTTTGTCAATAAGTATTCGTTTTTGGACAGTGCCAAAGTACTGCATAACCATTTTCCTATTGTTGCAGCTTCTTCATTTCATTTGTTTCACTGGTGGCTATATTTTTCATTGGAATTCTTTTAAAGTGGAGGAGTTAACCATGACAGTTTTATATTTAGGCAAGCCTGCTCCCACACCTCATCAGAACTAGCACAGCCCAAATTGTAATTAATGTTATTGCTGAGATGCACAGCCATTAATCAGCTCCCGTACATCCTTTGAGACCAAGGAGATAATTTTAAAAGCCATTTACCTGCATAAACCAGAAGTTTGTGAGGGCGAATGGCTTGCCCTAAAATTTCCCGGAATCTATGTGTATAAAAATATGTGCTTAGCACCATTTCATGGATGCTTTTATCCAAGGCATGCAGAGCAGATCTGAGGTGGGGTTTTCATTTACAAAACCCGCTGTTGGATTTTCAGGCAGGGGTGTGAGTAGTTTTGGTGAGATAATTCTAAAAAAGAAAAATATCCCTTTGCTTTAATTGAACTAAGTTTCCGTCGCCCGACTCACCCTAAACATTTAACCTACTTACCTGAAACAATTATAAATACATATAACCTTGTACCCTGCACTTTCCCACTCATGGCAGGCTCAATGCGGCGGGCAATGGAGGGTTAAGTGACTTGCCCACAGTCACAAGGAGCTGCCTTTGCTGCGAATTGAACTCAGTTCCTCAGGACCAAAGTCCACCACCCTAACCACTAGGCCACTCCTCCACTGTTGCTACTATTTGAGATTCTTCTACATGGAATGTTGCTATTCCACTAGCAACATTCCATGTAGAAGGCGGCTCTTGCAGATCACCAATGTGGCCACGCAGGCTTCTGCTTCTGTGAGTCTGACGTCCTGCACGTACGTGCAGGACGTCAGACTCACAGAAACAGAAACCTGCGCAGCCTTCTACATGGAATGTTGCTAGTGGAATAGCAATATTCCATGTAGAATCTCCAATAGTAGCAACATTCCATGTAGAATCTCAAATAGTATCTATTTTATTTTTGTTACATTTGTACCCTGCGCTTTCCCACTCATGGCAGGCTCAATGCGGCGGGCAATGGAGGGTTAAGTGACTTGCCCACAGTTACAAGGAGCTGCCTGTGCCGGGAATTGAACTCAGTTCCTCAGGACCAAAGTCCACCACCCTAACCACTAGGCCACTCCTATCAAGACATCTGTTAATCTCATTGGTCTATATAAAATGTAACCTAGTTCTATACAAACTGCTGCAAATCTGCTACAGACTCTTATTGTTAGAAACATAGAAACATGACGGCAGATAAAGGCCAAATGGCCCATCCAGTCTGCCCGTCCTCTGTAACCCCTGACTCTTCCTTTTCCCAAGCGATCCCATGTGCTTATCCCATTCCTCGACTCCACAACCTCCACTGGGAGGCCATTCCATGCTTCTACCACCCTTTCCGTGAAATAATACTTTCTTAGATTACTCCTAAGCCTATTCCCTCTTAACGTCATCGTATGCCCCCTTGTCACAGAGTTTTCCTTCAGTTGAAAAAGGCTCACTTCCTGTACATTAATGCCCTTGAGATATTTAAACCAGGGGCGTAGCCAGACACCCAAATTTGGGTGGGCCTGAGCCCAAGATGGGTGGGCAGAAGAACTCCGCCTTGTCCCACAAGTGATTTGGTCTCTCCCTCTCTTGCCTGCATCCATATGGCCTCTCAAACATCCGCCCTTCCCTGAATACCTTTTAAATAGCAGATTTTCACCAACAGCGAGCAGCAACTAATACACACTGCTCATGCTGGCCCCACAGCCTTTCCTCTGATGCAACTTCCTGTTTCCGCATAGGCGGGAATACATCAGAGGGAAGGCTGCGGAGCCGGTGCGAACAGTATGTATCAGTCACTGCTTGCTGCAGGCATAGATCTGCTATTTAAAAGGTATGCAGGAGGGACAGTTGGGAGTTTTCGGCTGGTGGGGCTTGGGAATCCCTGCCAGCCACATTATAGATGTGCTGCTACTGGATGGGCCTGAACCCAAAGTGGATGGGCCTGGGCCCACCCTTGGCTACACCACTGATTTAAACGTCGCTGTCTATTCTTATTACTTGTAACCTTGTTCTATACAATCTGTAACCAATTTACTCCAGAAGCATGTAAGCCACATTGAACCTACCAATAGGTGGGAAAATGTGGGATGCAAATGCATACAAATAAAATAAAAATAACTTATATGCATTCTTGCTGCACAGTTTAGGTGATCTGTTACAAAATTATCCTCTATGGCAGGAGTTCTCAACTCAGTTCTGAGGACGCACCAAACCAATCTGGTTTTTGACATATCCACAATTAATATTATTATTATTATTATTTATTTATTGCATTTGTATCCCACATTATCCCACCTCTTTGCAGGCTCAATGTGGCTTACAATACATCATGGATAGTGGAAATGAGAATTGACATTTAGTGTTACAGAAGTGTTAAAATTTCATACCTCCATAGACCATCTCACATATTACTCAAAGCCGTGCTTTACCCCTATAACACACTCTCCATATCCCTACTGTTGAACATAATTCTCACATTTATGTAAACAACATCAGTCCATGACGCGGTAATAACTCCGCATCTGTTCAAACCTCAATGTCCTGATAGTCCACAGTCCATTAATGATCACCTACTCGTGACTTCACACTCCAATAAATGGTTTATCAATCAAAATTGTTTTCTCAAGCAAGGAAACTATCCGATGAAATCATCCCAACAGAGCCCCATTACAGGGTCAGATTTCCAGAGGTAAGCAATCAACCCGCTGTGATTTCTATCCCTCAGCGGATATTACTTTGTTCCAGCTCTTCATCCATACGGAAATAGCCTGTGGTCGAGTGCCTCTCATTCATGCACCATTCATCTCTGGAGACCGGGACCAGTTTGAGATGAATGGTGCATGAATGAGAGGCACTCGATGTATGAAATTTTAAGATATGTGGTGAATATAATGAGAATGTTGTTTAGAACCACAAATTAGTGTGATATGTGAGTAGATGATACAGTGGATCCCTGTCCTTCCCAATTATAATCCTGTGATCAGCAATGGTTGATACTGCTCTTACTGAAGATCAGCAACGTCTTCTCAATGTCATTCTTGTAGTCATAGGCGGTCGGTGGCCCAACTGTTTGGGGAGGCTAAAGGGGGTGGGACTATGGGCGGGGCTTACATCCATAATTGTATGACAATACAGAAAAAAAATAAGTAAAAATAAAATAAGTTACAATTAATACCTTTTATTAAATTTAGATATTAGATATGTATCATATGTCAAAGAATAAAGTGGTTGCTCAAAGCATATACTAACCACAATCGCTCAACTGCAAAACACTATGCACAACTTTGTGCAAAAACACACTCAGAACCTTACTGTACCATAAATATTACACTGGGCAGAACCTAATACACCAATATACCACCCATATGGAAAATGCAGACCGTCAACAATATGAAACAAGGGATCATAATATCACAATTCTCATGTAGAGCCACAAAACACCCTTTTAGGGTGGATAGTGTTCACAATGAGCTCCTTTTATTAACGACCATATGTAGATCCTTCAAGAGGTAGTGTGTCATGATTTAGGCTCTACACCCTTTCTGATGTTTTTTTTTTTTGTTACATTTGTACCCCGCGCTTTCCCACTCATGGCAGGCTCAATGCGGTGGGCAATGGAGGGTTAAGTGACTTGCCCAGAGTCACAAGGAGCTGCCTGTGCCAGGAATCAAACTCAGTTCCTCAGTTCCCCAGGACCAAAGTCCACCACCCTAACCACTAGGCCACTCCTCCAGTCCGTGTTTTGGTGCCACCTCAGTAAGGCCAACACACAATCTCTCCACTGCAAAACACTATACACAAACTTGTGCAAAAACACACTCAGAACCTTACTGTACCATAAATATTACAGTGGGCAGACCCTAATACACCATATACCACCCAAACGGACAACATCACAGACCGTCAACAAATATGAAACATGGGATCATATCACAATTCTCATGTACAGCCACAAAACATCCTTTTAGGGTGGAAAACTGGAAATTCACAATGAGCTCCTTTTATTAACGACCAGATAGAGATAACAGTTTTCAAAGTTCAATTTTGGAACAGTGTAAGTCATCACAAACAAAATATAGGAAAACCAAAGCATTTAGGGGCTTATAGCCCATTTAGTTATGTTTAAACAAAAGAGATCTGCATGAAACAAAATATGTATTTTTTTATTTTGACTTAAACCTTCAGTGTCAGCACCTACCTGAGCTACCGCTCCTGAAATCCAATGTGCTCTGCGTACCACAATTTCCTTATTATGGTCTGGGTCTGGGAAGGAAGTGGGAACACCTCAGACAACCACTGTTAACCAGCCTTGAGCGTCGTTGAGCCTTCCCTTCCCATTTCTCTCCATAATTTGTCCTACCGTCATGATTCCAGTCCTCCTTCCCTCACATAGGACTTGAACTAGGAAAGTCAGATGGTCTTAGTCTGAATTTATCAGCAGACAAAAGTGACTTGCATTCCAATACTGACCTGGCTAGTCAAAAGAGAGCAAACTTGGGAACATCAGACTCTCAGCCTCCTTCTTCTTGCCTTCCCCGTGCGTTCCCGCCTATGCGGAACAGTACACGGGACGGGAGCGAGCGCCCGAAGAAGGCTGACTGGCTGCTGCGGCGTGACTCGTGAGCTGAGGGCGAGAGCCCAGCCGAGGCAGGCGAGGGGCGAAGAAAGAAGAAGCAAGCAAGCAGAAAGCACTGCAGGCACACAGAGGACGGTGAGAACCTGAGCGGGCTGGGCGAGCGGAACTCAACTGCCTGGGGCCTGGGGCTGGGCGGGCCGGGCTGAATGTGGGATGGCCTGGCGTGTTCGTGTCGGCTCGGCGTCGGTCTGAAAAAAGTCTTCTTGATCCTTCTGCGGCTGGGCCGAGTGGCGAGCCCCGTGGGCGGAACTGGGGGCTGCTGATGCGGCGTGTCGTGTCGGCGTCGTCATCGCGACCTCACCTGTCAATCATAATCTGACGGTCCTCCGGCTGGGGAGGCTTAGCATCCCCAAGCCTCTTATACCGGGCGCCTATGCTTGTAGTGACTCTCGAAATAGTTCTAACAAATTGGAAAGCTACTTTACGTATATCGATATATCATTGGTGGAACTATATAAGTCAAATTGCTGCTTATGAATCTCATCTTGCAGAGAAATGTGTGGTTTCTAAACAAAATGCTCTTTGGTCTCCGTGGTTGTACTTTCAACAGATAAAATTGACTTATTATTATTTCGACAACCTCTTCTTACAAACACTGGATCTTTGTTACTATGTGTGGTATTTGACTGGAATTTGCCTAATGTGTATACATAGTAACATAGTAACATAGTAGATGACGGCAGAAAAAGACCTGCATGGTCCATCCAGTCTGCCCAAGACAAACTCATATGTGTATACCTTACCTTGAATTTGTACCTGTCCTTTTCAGGGCACAGACCATATAAGTCTGCCCAGCAGTATTTCCCGCCTCCCAACCACCAGTCCCGCCTCCCGGCTCTGGTACAGACCGTATAAGTCTGCCCTCCCCTATCCTCGCCTCCCAACCACCACCCCCTCTTCCCCCCACCTGCTCCGCCACCCAATATCTTTTGGATCACTTTTTTAACTTGTATGATTTACCTGCTGACCGTAGGGGCTTGTTGCATGTATGTGTTTCTTGTTGAAAATCTAATAAAATGCATCAGAAATTAAAAAAAAAAAAAAAAAACCTTACAGATGGAAAACCCACTGAGGACAGCAATAGCAAACCAGCCCATTAATAGTCTGCCAAGAAACCATCAAGCAAGTGGCGCCCCCCCATAAATCATTCACGACTTGGCACTTGCATACAGGAGACTAACTCGAGTACAAAATTGCTTCCCCTGTTGTCTTAATTTATCTGAATGAAATAAAAGATTTTAGGGATTCAAAAATTAACACAAAAGTAATTGATCCAAATCAGAACTTTTCCCCGTGCACATCCCTATTAAAGTCCTATTCCTCTTACCGACCATCTAGGCCAGATCTTTCAGTGTGTAAAGTTGTTGTTACATTTGTACCCCGCGCTTTCCCACTCATGGCAGGCTCAATGCGGCTTACATGGGGCAATGGAGGGTTAAGTGACTTGCCCAGAGTCACAAGGAGCTGCCTGTGCCTGAAGTGGGAATCCAATTCAGTTCCCCAGGACCAAAGTCCACCACCCTAACCACTAGGCCACTCCTCCACTGTTGCTACTATTTGAGATTCTACATGGAATGTTGCTATAGCAACATGCCATGTAGAAGTCGGCCCTTGGGCCCTTGCAGATCACAAATGTGACCGCGCAGGCTTCTGCTTCTGTTAGTCTGACGTCCTGCACATACGTGCAGGACGTCAGACTCACAGAAACAGAAGCCTGCGCAGCCTTTTATACGGAATGTTGCTAGTGGAATAGCAACATTCCATGTAGAATCTCCAATAGTATCTATTTTATTTTTGTTACATTTGTACCCTGCGCTTTCCCACTCATGGCAGGCTCAATGCGGCTTACATGGGGCAATGGAGGGTTAAGTGACTTGCCCAGAGTCACAAGGAGCTGCCTGTGCCTGAAGTGGGAATCGAACTCAGTTCCTCAGTTCCCCAGGACCAAAGTCCACCACCGGCCCTTGCAGATCACCAATGTGGCCACGTGCAGGACGTCAGACTCTCAGAAACAGAAGCCTGCGCAGCCTTCTACATGGAATGTTGCTAGTGGAATAGCAACATTCCATGTAGAATCTCCAATAGTAGCAACATTCCATGTAGAATCTCCAATAGTATCTATTTTATTTTTGTTACATTTGTACCCTGCGCTTTCCCACTCATGGCAGGCTCAATGCGGCTTACATGGGGCAATGGAGGGTTAAGTGACTTGCCCGGAGTCACAAGGAGCTGCCTGTGCCTGAAGTGGGAATCGAACTCAGTTCCTCAGTTCCCCAGCATCCAGGTGATATCTAAGACCTTTTCCTCTTACTAAAATAAAAGTGAACTATTAGTTCACTTCGGTGTGTCACGTAGAAGACAGGCAATTCTGTAAAATCCAGTTTTTGCAGGTAAGGCACTGTGCAAATGGCTTTGAAAATTACTGTTAAGTCTACAGACAGCCTGTGCTTAGATTACCCATGTATGTTGTTCTTAAATATGTTTAAATCATTTTTATTGAACAACAACAAAAAACAAACAAACAAACAAACAAACAAGAAAAGGAACAATAGGTCCAATAAGCAACATCAAATCTCAGCAGAAAATGTTTAGATGTTTTCCCTTCCCCCCCCCCCCCCCCCCCCCCCCCCAAATGGTTAGTACAGAGTATGCATCAGATTGTCAAAAGAGCAGTTACATAGTTAAAAACCAACGACTACGTGCCTGGGCAGACAAGGTTTGCCAAAAAGGTTCCAAAATGGCCTTAAATTTAAACCCCTGTACAGTAGTGAAATCGTGAACAAGACTGTTGTTCTTAAATATAATCAATTTTGAAAGTTATATTTAAAATTAGTTCCAACACTGAATTCTGGCAGCTAGGCAGTTAACAATAAAACTCAGAGAGGGGATGGCAAAAAAAAAAAAGTAAGGTTAGAGGAAAGAAGAGAGAAAGGTAATCAGATAATCAGCAGGAAAAATTAACAGGAAAATGACAGAGAAAAGCCAGGACTTCATTTTTTTTTTAAAGTCAGGGTATGAGGATTCTGATTTGATATGTATTCCAATGCTCAGGACCAGCATATGTGACTACTCTCAAGGCATATGATATTAGGGGATGGTAAGTAAAGGAGAGATTGTTGAGAGGATCAAATGGAATGGGAAGGGAAGCAGGGAATAAGCAACTTGGAAATGTAGACTTTTTATTAGTGCAGTTTATTATAATTGGGTCTTCCGTTGTGCACTAATCTTAGCCCCTTCGAGGGGGACAGTTTGTCTTGGGCAGACTGGATGGACCATACAGGTCTTTATCTGCCGTCATTTACTATGTAAAGAGCAAATACTAAGAAAACTCCAGACAGCCCAGAACACGGCAGCCAGACTTATATTCGGCAAACCAAAATACGAAAGCGCAACACCCCTCCGCGAAAAACTACACTGGCTCCCACTCAAAGAACGCATCACGTTCAAACTCTGTACCTTGGTCCATAAAATCATCCATGGTGACGCCCCAGCCTACATGTCGGATCTAATAGAACTACCACCCAGAAATGCAAAAAAATCCTCCCGCACATTCCTCAATCTTCATCTTCCTAAATGCAAAGGCTTGAAATACAGATCGATGCCTGCATCAACCTTTTCCTTCACAAGTACACAGCTCTGGAACCCACTGCCACGTAACCTGAAATCGGTCTACGAAGTGACCACTTTCCGCAAATCCCTGAAGACTTATCTCTTCGACAAAATATATCATAAGGAACAACATGCGTAACTCCACCTTCTTCTAGATATCCAGGAATGTTCTTTAATGTCTTTTGCTCCCATACCTTCTTGTACCTAGTGCCTTTGACTCTAACACTATTATGTATTTCACCATCATGTACCCAAAACTTGCTGTAAATCCAAATGTACATTCTTTTCTATTTCCAGTATCCACGATGAATTGTAAGCCACATTGAGCCTGCAAAAAGGTGGGATAATGTGGGATACAAATGTAATAATAATAATAATATGTTACTATGGTTCGGAAACATCATATCCAACTTAGCCATTGCTTTCTCCAATTCCGCACTTAAGAATCAAAATAGGATACTCCCCACCACCCCCAATCCAACTCTTCAAAAATGTGTTGACTTAAGCCTTGTCTTGAGTTTTAACTTCCGAGGGTTTATGTTTTCCATATGTTACGTAGGGTATTACTTAGAGTTTTGTTGGGGAAGAAAGAATATGAATGTTTCACAAGAGTTCCTCAATAGCTCTGCTATTCAAAAGTGTCCTGTAAAGCGAATGGAAATTAGCAGCATTATATTGTCAGCGTGATGTTGGTAGCTTTTGGCACTGCATGATGGATTAATCATGGTGGTTAGGCCATTGTCTGCTTGAAATGACGGAGTATCTTTCAATGAGGTGACACAGTCTGTTAAAGCAGTGTGAGACAACCAGCAGTTCATTGCTTTTTGCAGACTAATTACACCATTTAATCAGGCCTTCCTAGAACACTCTCTGATTACATGGTTTGGGTCATGAAGGTGTAAAATTCTTAGGATCCTAGATTAGAACAAAAGCCTGGTGAATACGAAAGGAAGAATGGCGAGACATTAACGAAGAGTTTAACAGTGGAAAGTTAAGTGTCTAATAGATTCTCAATGTATTGTGTTCAGCTAGCTTGTAAAACAATAGTTAGGGAAAGGGAAATTGATATACCGCCTTTCTGAGGTTTTTGCAACTACATTCAAAGTGGTTTACATATATTCAGGTAGGTATTTTGTACCAGGAGGGTTAAGTGACTTGCCCAGAGTCACAAGGAGCTGCAGTGGGAATCGAACTCAGTTCCCCAGGATCAAAGTCCACTGCACTAACCGCTAGGCTACTCCATTTTAAAGGTGGTGGTGGTGGTGGGGGGGGGGGTTGGGTTCTATAAAACTTAGGGCTAGATGCACTAAACTCCATGGAAGAGCCCTTCCCTTACCGATCCCTTAACGAATTGATAAGGGAAGGGCATGCATGAAGAAAATTGCATACACCCCTCCGAAGGGACACCACCTTGTAAGTGGTGGAGGGGCTTCCGTGTTTCAATGACTCAGAGGGCTATGCTGAAGGGTTACCCATATCAGACAGGCCTCTGAGGAGAAACCAGACAAAGAGTGTCCCAAACTGGAGGATTCAAGATGGTGTCGAGGGAGGACGTACGTTAGTTGAGTTCCCGTTTTATACCAGAATACCTGACGAAGTAGGCGTGCTCCCCAGAGAATGGGGAAGAAGAAAGGCAAAGCCGTGGTGTTGCCCTCCTTGAACACGGCTGGGGTTCCCACCACTTCTCAGTCTACTTTGGAGAGATTCGGGGTCATAACGTCGGGGATATCGGTTCCTGCTTCGGGGAACAGCAAGGCTTTATTGCCGAATCTCAGTGGAGAGGGAGTGACTTTGAGTCCCCCTGTTGGCACGACCCCTCCAAGATCCGGAAACAGTAACGCTTCGCTATGGAGGTCGACAGTGGAAACGCCCGAAGTGGGTTAGGATTTTCACGTGATCCGAGGAGGTCTTGGCGTAGCATTGACTCGGATAATAAACCAACTGGGGGATTGGAGAGTGAGCTCTTCTCCCCGAAGATATCTGGAGCAGTTTCTGTGGAGAAATTGGACCTGGTGAAGCCAAACAATGTCACAATGGACGCATTATGAGAAGTGCTGCAGAGTGTGAATAACTCTCTTCTTCAGATGTCAAAATTTTTTTAGGAATAAATATGTGATTATATCAATATTTATCTAACAAAGTGGAAGTCCAAGATAAAAAAAATAAAGACTTTGATTTCGGAAATGGTATCTCTATGAAAATCAGTTAATCTGGTAATTAAGGACAATTTATGTTTCTTGTAAAAAATTGGAACTTCTGGAGAACCAATTAAGGAAAAATAACTTGAGAAAGATAGATTTTCCTAAAATACCCTGTATATAGAGTTATATTATTAGTGACTTTTGCCTTTGATTTAGATAGGAACAATGTTTTGAAATTGTATTTCCGATATATGGCTGATAGTTTTTTTGGGTTCAAAGATAAATATATTTCCTGACATATCAAGGGAATCGCAGACTAGGAGGTGTGAACTCTTGGCTTTTAAGCCAAGAATCATTGCCCTAGGTGGGACCTTCCTAGAGCGATTCCCTTGTAAGTGTTTTATTTCCTGATTACTTATTTGTTGAACCCAGGAAATTATAAGAGTTTGTGGAGTTAAAAGAACAGATGAAGAACCCTCTGCAGCAACTTCCTTTAAGTTACCACTGTACCGACTGCAATTACCGATTAACCTTCCTCCCTCAGAAAATATGAATTGTAAGATTAACCATTCCATGTTTTTCTTATTTTCTTTGAGATTGTTTTCCTGATCTTGGATCCCCCAATTGTGGACTAACAAAGATGATATTTTTCCTTAATGTTTGTTCTTTCCCATTTATGTATTGGACATAAATGTAATATAAAATGAATAAATAAATAAAATAATTAAATTAAAAAATTGCACGCGATTTCCTTGGAAGCCAGTCGGACAGCTGGACATGCGCAGAGCAGCCAATCATTATGCTGGCTGCTCTGCACATGCCAAAGACGTACTTCACAAAAAAAAAGGACGTCCCTGATGAGCACCTGGACATTTTCCTTCAGCTTTTATGATGGGCGTCATTCTAGGACGTGTTTTTCTTATGTGCCTGAAATGACCACAGCCATGGAGGTTCTGTCAACATTCTCCGTCCCCTCCAAGGTTGTTTTCAGCTTGCGCTCCCCCAGGATCGGGACCTCCAGCTCTCTCTCTCAGCCAATTACAGCATGTTTAGAGAGACTGGAGGGAGGGACGTCCAATCAAAACTATTTGGACGTCTCTCCCTCCAGGTCTCTCTCAGCCAATCACAGCGCGTTTAGCTGTCACCGGTATCAGCTAAACACGCTGTGATTAGCCGAGAGAGACCTGGAGGGAGGGACGTCCAAATAGTTTTGATTTGGACATCCTCGCACGTCCCGATCCTGGGGGGGGGGGGGGCGCAGGCTGAAAACAACCTTGTAGGGGACGAGGCGAATGTTAAGAGAACCTCCATGGCTCTGGTCATTTTAGGCACATAAGAAAAACACGTCCGAGAAGGACGCCCATCTCAGAAGCGGAAGGAAAACGTCCAGGTGCTCGTCAGGGACGTCCTCTTTTGTTTTGAGTGAAGGGCGTCCATGTTAGGCACTTTAGAAGGACGTCTCTGATGAGCACGTGGACGTTTTTTTTCCTTCCGATTCCCTCACAGCAGCCCAAACGAGAGGTGCAGACCTCCCATTAGGTTTTCCACGGTAAGGGGATCGGAAAACGGTAGTGCATCGCATACACATTATAATACTAATTTGCTCATTTGCATTCCGTTTTCGTTAGCTGCTACCGTGACAGGAAAATGGCTCGGAGAACCCTTTTGTGCATGTCCCGGTTTACTGCGTGCGCGTTAAACTGGCTAGAACCAGTTTAAAAAACCACGTTGCTGGCTAGTTAAGTTTAGTGCATCTAGCCCTTAATCAGTTGGTGCTGATTGTGAGTTGACTGAGGCCTATCCACTCCTGTGTATGCTAGGATTAGCCCAAAGGTATCAGATGCCCTAGACAAACCTTTGCACATCTCCAGTGTTCATCATCACAAAGTGACTATGATGGTGGCACTTTTTCATTTTTTTTTTTGGGGAGCTTGACGAGATGTTACAATGCAAATTACACTGAAGTCTATTCCACTATGGCTTGGAAGCATACATGCTTGACTCATGCCAGGGGGGCAATTCCAGCATGGCAATACAATGTAAGAAGGGCTACATCACACAGCCAAAATAGTATTTTGCTAGGATTTTACTGGTTGAAGCCTGCAGGTAAACAATAGTTAAGTTTGCAATTAATGCTTCAGCTAGTCATTTCTGGAAACAAATACAGAAAAATTACACTTGCTTGTATAGGAAAGGTAGTGGTGTCAGCTTCTGTTTTAATCTTGACATATATTTGTTTTTAATTTAATCTTTGTTTGCACCATATATAATTTATATCCGGAAAGAACTGTTCCTTGCACATAAGCCAAATCAAAACATACATTTTCCACAGGATTCCTAACCCCCAACAGCTTAAATTCTCCGCCCCCTTCCCTCCCCAACACACACACATCAGAGGCAACAAGTCCCCCCATCTTGATTATAATCCGTCCTCAGAGAAGATGCTGAAACTGACTCAGATAAGGAGAGGGGAGTAATTCCAGCAGGAAGAACAAGAGCGAGAACCTGCTCATTAAAGGCTTTTTATCTCATTTGGTGTGTATAGGGGAGGAGCAAGCTTGTGAATCAGGCCTTTAGATTCAATATTATTGAAATCTACTATAATAAAACTCACCCTCAACGTTCTGAGGACACTGACGTCAGTGAAGCCAAGCCCTGACTTCCTTCAAAAAGGTTCGAAGGTTCGTGGTGGTGAAGCCACCAAAATCGCTCCGGGCCCCGCCCTCGAGGGCGGAGCAATGGCAGAACAACGAAGGAGTTGGCAGGGAGGGAGGCGGGGGGGGGGGGAATCGCTCTGGGCCCCGCCCTTGCGTCAAACGTTATGACATTGGGGGCGGAGCAATGGCAAAACAAGGAAGGGGTTGGCCAGGGAGGGAGGGGGGGTGTTGGCCACGAAAACCTTGCTAGCGCCCGTTTCATTTGCTCTGAAACGGGCCTCTTTTACTAGTATATTATAAAACCCCCGGCATAGCAGAAGAAAATAAGAAGGGAAAGTTATCAACATGGAGTACTGTTAAGATGTGTTGTTTTTCCGTTAACCCCAATTATAGAAGAATATAACTAAGAAGATGTTTCAGTCTATGTGGAAACTCAGAAGAACTAAACCTTTCTTCCCAAGAGGCATTTTTTGAAATTTGGTACAATCTATGGTGCTAAGTCATTTAGACTATTGCAATGCGTTATATGCCGGTTGTAAAGAGCATATCATCAAGAAACTTCAGACAGCCCAGAACACCGCAGCTAGATTCATATTTGGAAAGACAAAATATGAAAGTGCAAAACCCCTTAGAGAGAAGCTTCATTGGCTTCCAGTTAAGGAATGTACTATGTTTAAAGTTTGCACTATGATTCATAAAGTCATTCATGGAAATGCTCCGGCCTACATGTCAGACCTTATCGATTTGCCACCCAGAAATGCTAAAAGATCAGCATGCACATTCCTGGGACTTCATTTCCCTAGCTGTAAAGGTCTAAAGTACAAAGTAATACATGCGTCTTGCTTTTCTTACATTGGCACTCAGCTGTGGAATGCACCTACCACTTGATCTGAAAACTATTCATGAATTAATCAACTTTCGAAAAACACTAAAAACTTTTCTCTTTAACAGGGCCTACCATAATAATCAACAATAGGAACTCCAATGCATCACTAATTACTTGAAAGTTTGACCGTTTTTGATTCATTGAATTGATTAGATCCAATATATTACACTTGTTTCTCTGTATGTAACCAATTGTTTATCTACTTTTGATTGGCGCCAGCCATGATGTAATATTGTAAGCCACATTGAGTCTGCAAATAAGTGGGAAAATGTGGGATACAAATGCAACAAATAATAAATAAATAAATTATTAGTAGCTAGGTCTCATTACATAAAATAGACCCTGTGCTAAAACAGCATGAGTTAATGGTAAAATAAAACATTTTTACAGTAGCCCCTTAGTGTGAAGAGTTTCTGTCTCTGGTAACCAGAACTGATATTGTGATGTCATAATGCCTCATTCCACCAATGCCTAAGAGCCAACCTCATAAGTGATGTCACAATGGCTTGATTGCCCTATATGCTTGGCTCATTATTATTACATATAGCAGTGATTTCAAATTTCTAGAGACATTTCTTTTTTCTTTAATTAAGAGGGGACATTTTCAGTGAGGGCTACCATGTTATTTTAATTAACTTGGTCTCATTACATAATATGGGACCTGTGTTAAAACAGCACGATTTAGTTGTAAAATAACACATCTTAACGGAAGTCCAAATAGCAAAAGAAAGCACCAAGAGCATTCAAAAAAGGGACACAGTTCCTTTAATCGTATGGCTTGAACATCAATCTTCCATAAAATGATCTGACACGGGCCCTGTTTCGGCGCACAGCACCTGCATCAGGGGGTCAAATGTGTAACAGCGTCAAAATGATGAAATGTGCAGAGAACAAACTTTCTCCCTTGCACATATATTAGTAGCAGAGACGATCCCTTTGTAGCCAGATCTGGTTCTTTCTGGTTCAAAACATCCAAAATTGGATTTAGACATCATATTAAAAATGCTCTCCACATGGCCTATCCAGTCTGACCATACCACACTACCTGCTCAGCTTTAATTTATTTATTTTTATTTATTTTAAAATTTTATATCCCGCCTAACACTAAGGGGGGTTGTTTACTAAAGCTTAGCTCGAGTTATCAGCCCTGCTGCAGATATTCTGAGCTAAGCTTTAGTAATCAATCCCCTAAGAGGCTTACAAGAAAAAAAAAAACATACACAATAATTTAAAACTTACCAAACAACACTAATACACAAAGACGTTTGAAACAGGAATCATCCTGACTGTCAATCATCAAAGGAACACTTAAACAGTGGAAAAGGTCTATAGGAGCAACTTAATTTTACAATCCCTTCCTTTCAGTGGCATAGCCAGGAATTTTTAATAGGGGGTGCATCCCCTGCAGCCCCCCCCCCCCGTACCTTAAAATCACCTCCACGTACCTTAAAATCACCTCCGCGCCAGTCTTCACCCATGCAGCACCAGTGACACTCATAGGCTGCCAAAAGCCTGCACCGGGACTTTCTCTCTGAACCATCCTGCCCCTTCTGATGCAACTTCCTGTTTTGTGAAGGGTGGGACAGTTCAGAGAGAAAGTCACGGTGCAGGCCGCAGGCAGCCTATAAGGGCCGCTGCCACTGCCTGGATGAAAGCTGGAGAAGAAATGATTTTAAGGCAAGGGGCCGGGTCTGACTGGGGGTTCATATGTAACACATGCACCCTGAATAAATATGCCACTGCTTTGTTTTCCTTAGAGCTCTTCTGGGCTTGTCCAGCGCTTTCATGAATTTAATAGAAACAGAGAAAAATGTAGATATGCTGGGCACAGATATGGAGGGTAGTGATAGGAAAGGTTTGAGAGGTCATGTGAAAAGACACAGCAGGGGGAGGGGGTAAATTGGGGTTGGGTAGGGTTACCATATTTTGTCCCCCACACACCCCACCACGCCCCCTTTCACACCCGCCCTGCCCCCTGTCACATTTTCCCCTCCCTCCTGTCACACACCCTGTCATTCCCCCTCCCCGTCACCCCGCTCCCCTTACCTTACTACTGCCCTGGTGGTCTAGTGACCTCTTTGGGGCAGGAAAGAGCCCCCTCTTTCCTGCCCGGAGTGCTGCCCTGCATGCATCCTTCCTGTTCCTCATCTCGGCGCCAATTCAAAATGTTCCTGATCTTGGCGCTGATTCAAAATGGCCGCCGAGAGTTGATGTCTCGCGAGGTCATGTCAACTCTCGGTGGCCATTTTGAATCGGTGCCGAGATCAGGAACAGGAAGGATGCATGCAGGGCAGCGCTCCGGGCAGGAAAGAGGGGGCTCTTTCCTGCCCCGAAGGCGGAAGAGGTCACTAGACCACCAGGGCAGTAGTAAGTAAGGGGAGGGGAGGCTAGCAATCTGCCCGTTTGTCTGGATTTCTGTCCCGGCCCGCCCACCAGCCTGCCCGTTTGTCCAGAAATCCGGACAAACGGGCAGATTGGCAAAACCCGCCCGGTTGCCCGGACATGTCCTCAAAAAGAGGACATGTCCGGGTAAACCCAGACATATGGTAACCCTAGGGTTGGGTTGCATATGAGCATTTTTGCAAAGTGAAAAAAATTCAGTAGATTGGATGGGCCACTTTAAGCTTTACCTGCCATCATTTACTATGAGATTAATTTTTAAACAGTCGCCAAGCAACCAAGAACCAGTTGAAAGTAAACTAGTTATCTTTTAGTGATTTTTCAACTGATCCCTAGCCAGCCAGGTTTTCATCTGAAAATCTAAATCTAGCTAATCAAAATTTGATCAGCGACATTTAGCACAGCTCTGTGCAATAGGGTTGCCCAGTAAAACTTATCTCAATTTCTTTATCATTTGTTATTATTTCAGGTCTTATTAGGTTCTGATTAGTAGCATAATGCACCAGGGGGTATTCAGCCAATCAGCACGCTCAGCTGGCAGATCCACTCTGAATTACTGGTATATTCTCACGCCGTGCAGCGCCTTTGCAGTTGGACTGTTCCTCTATTAGCTGTAGAGGAATCTTTTTTAAGACACTTTTGGAAAATATGCTACCGCTTCAAGGGGTCCTTCTACTAAGCCGCGTAAGCATCTACATGCACCCAACGTGTGCCAAAATGGAATTACCGCCCGACTACCACGTGGCTCTTGCGGTAATTTTATTTTTGGCGCGCGTCTGATATGCACGTCTGAAAATATTTTTTATTTTCGGGCACGCTTAACGGACACGTGCCAAGTGGCATTCGGCATGCGTAGGTCATTACCGCCCGGTTACCGCACGAGTCTTTACCGCTAGGTCAGTGGCTGGCGTTAAGGTTTCAGACCCCAAATGGACGCGCGGCAGTTTTCATTTTGCCCCACGTCCATTTTCGGCAAAAATTTTAAAAAGGCCTTTTTTACAGGCGCGCTAAAAAATGGATCGGCGAGCTCCCAAAACCCACGCCTACTCTACCGCAAGCCATTTTTCAGCTCGCCTTTGTAAAAAGACCCCCTAAGTCCTCTATCCCCCACATCAAGATACTTTATTTTAAGTTGCCTCCAAATTTTAGATTTCTAGCAGCTTTATAACAAGATTATTTATTTATTTATTTGTTGCATTTGTATCCCGCATTTTTCCACCTATTTGCAGACTCAATGACCAAAACCGAGCTTCTCATTTCCCCCCCCCAAACCCACCTCCCCGCTCCCCCCGTTTTCTATTTCTGTTGATGGCTCTCTCATTCTCCCTGTCTCCTCAGCTCGAAACCTTGGAGTCATCTTTGACTCTTCTCTCTCCTTCTCTGCTCATATCCAGCAGACCGCCAAGACCTGTCGTTTCTTTCTTTACAACATCCGTAAAATCCGCCCCTTTCTTTCCGAGCACTCTACCAAAACCCTCATCCACACCCTTGTCACCTCTCGTTTAGACCTACTGCAATCTGCTTCTTGCTGGCCTCCCACTTAGTCACCTCTCCCCTCTCCAGTCGGTTCAAAACTCTGCTGCCCGTCTCATCTTCCGCCAGGGTCGCTTTACTCATACTACCCCTCTCCTCAAGACCCTTCACTGGCTCCCTATCCGTTTTCGCATCCTGTTCAAACTTCTTCTACTAACCTATAAATGCTACTCACTCTGCTGCTCCCCAGTATCTCTCCACACTCGTCCTTCCCTACACCCCTTCCCGTACACTCCGCTCCATGGATAAATCCTTCTTATCTGTTCCCTTCTCCACTACTGCCAACTCCAGACTTCGCGCCTTCTGTCTCGCTGCACCCTACGCCTGGAATAAACTTCCTGAGCCCCTACGTCTTGCCCCATCCTTGGCCACCTCTTAAATCTAGGACTGAAAGCCCACCTCTTTAACATTGCTTTTGACTCGTAACCACTTGTAACCACCTGCCTCCACCTACCCTCCTCCTTCCTGTACACAATAATTGATTTGATTTGCTTACTTTATTTCTTGTCTATTAGATTGTAAGCTCTTTGAGCAGGGACTGTCTTTCTTCTATGTTTGTGCAGCGCTGCGTATGCCTTGTAGCGCTATAGAAATGCTAAATAGTAGTAGTAGTAATAGTAGTCAATGTGGCTTACGATAATACATCATGACAAGTGCCAATCAAGAGTAGATAAACAATTGGTTACATAAAGAACAAGTGTAACATAATGTAGATTATAGATGTGGAGGGGCAAATCCCACTGTAATTTTGTTTTTTTTTTAATGCGATCTCTCTAGGCACAGAAAAATGCCTACTGAATGTACACCACTTCAATAGCCTTCAGGCTTGCAGGAGTCTTATAACTTTGAGTAATTTTGTGTCATCTTCAAATTTGATCACTCATTGCTCCCATTTTCAGATCTTTTATAAATACGTTAAAAAGTACCAGTCTCAGTACATATCCTTGTGCTACTCCACTATTCACATTCCTATGCAAAGTATGATAAATGCTCATCTATACTATTGCAATGCCTTATATATCTTGGACCTTAACATGAGAATTTCCTCTGCAAATTAGCAACACTGAACAGTACAGTAAATACATTGTAAAATCTGATTTATATTTGAACGTCTGCTGAGTATGTGTGATCATAAAGCAAGCATAATAACAAAGCATTAAGAAAAGCCAACAAATATAAGACAGCAAAGCTGTACGTATTAACAGGCCATAATCGTTAAAAGACAGTAATAGAAAAGAAGAAAAGTTATCGGCAAAAAGAAAGGCAGTTTGCATTGCATGATAATCTGCAGATCCTTTTCAGTCAAGCACTGACACCGTGATTGTAACTGTCTCCAGCTGTATGAACACTATAATGGAAAGGATTACCACTAATAAGTACTTAAAATTGTTGAAATAGGAATTTTGCTGATTTCTTATTCTCCAGTTCCAGATTTTCCTTCGCAGGTGCAAACTGGAGTTTATACATTGCTCCCCTAATTCTATAAACGTGGGTGCCCAAATTTATGCTTAGTGTCCAAAGTTGTGCATAAGGTCAGTTGCCTGCACAATGTAATTTAATAATTGGCTGTTAGTTGGAAATAGCCAGTTATTGGCTTAAATTGGCCACTAATTGGTACTAATTGTTACCATAGTAACATAGGAGCATAGGAGATGATGGCAGACGTCAGTGGTCCATCCAGTCTCTCCAACAGTCATACTCATGATCGATTCATAATTAAGCCAACAATGAATGTGGTATAAAATACTTGATCCTGGTCTTCCTTTACTATTTCTGGAACATAGACCATAGAGGTTCACCTTACGTTTCCAAGTACTGGAGTTGTCGTTGAAGCCCACTCTATTCCAATCTGTCTTGTCATATATGGGACACAGACCATAGAAATCCACATGGCTCTATCCTCACATTTCAGCTGCTGGTGTTGCCTTCAAAACCCTCTCCAGCCCATCCTAAACTGTATTGCCGTATATGGGACATAGACCGTAGAAGTCTACACAGCACTGGCCTTAGTTCTTCACATCCGGAGTTGTCATCTAAGCACTAGACAACACGTCAACACATATGCAGCCATTTGACTTTTGGTTTTTATACCATTCATTTTCTAATTAGGGATCCACTGTGTTCATCATTTTTGCCTCCACCATCTCCCTCAGGAGGACATTTCAGGCATTGCCCACCCTCTCCATGAAAAGGAATTTCCTTACATTACTCCTAGTGTACCACCTTGCAACATCGATTCATGTCCTCTAGTTTTATCATTTCACCTTCTCTGGAAAAGATTTGCTTCTGTATTAATGCCGTTCAATATTTAAATGTCTGTATCATATCTCCCCTATCCCACCTTTCCTGTAGGGTTTACATATCCAGGTCTTCCAGTCTCTTCTCATACATCTTGGGGAAAGCCCCATACCATTTTTGACATATTCCTCTGAACCACTTCAAGTCTTTTTGCATCCTTAGCAAGATACGGCCTCCAAAACTGAACACAATAATCCAAATAGGCCCTCACCAGTGACTTGTACAGGGGCATCAACATCTCCTTTCTTCTGCTGGTTATTCCTCAGTGCAACTTAATATCCTTCTGGCTATGCTCACCACCTTGTTACACTGTTTCATTGCCTTCAGATCCTCAGACACTATCACCCCAAGGTCACTCTCCCTATCTGTTCTTATCAGACTCTCACCTCCTATGACATATGACTCCCTTGGATTTCTAGTCCCCAAACGCATCACTCTGCAGTTCTTTGCATTACATTTTAGTTGCCAAACATTAGACCATTCTTCTAGCTTCCGCAGATCCTTTTTCATGTTTTCCACTCCCTCCCGGGTGTCCACTCTGTTATAAATCTTAGTATCGTCCGCAAAAAGGCAAACTTTACCTTCTAACCATTCGGCAATGTCACTCACAAATATATTGAACAGAATCGGCCCCAGCACCGATCCCTGAGGCACTCCACTGCTCAACTTTCCCTCATCTGATCGAATTCCATTTACCACGACCCTCTGGCGTCTGTCCGTCAACTAGTTCCTAATCCAGTTCACCACTTTGGGTCCTATCTTCAGCCTGTCTAGTTTATTCAAGAGCCTCCTGTGGGGAACCATGTCAAAAGCTTTGCTGAAATCTAAGTAGATTACGTCTATAGCACGTCCATGATTCAATTCTCCTGTCACCCAGTCAAAGAATTCAATGAGATTCGTTTGGCATGATTTATCTTTGGTAAAACCATGTTGTCTCGGATCTTGCAACTTATTGGCTTCCAGGAAATTCACTATCCTTTCCTTCAGCATCGCTTCCATTACTTTTCCAATAACCGAAGTGAGGCTTTCCGGCCTGTAGTTTCCAGCTTCTTCCCTATCACCACTTTTATGAAGAGGGACCATATCTGCTGTTCTCCACTCCCATGGAACCTCTCCCATCTCTAAGGATTTATTAAACAAATTTTTAAGAGGACCCGCCAGAACCTCTCTGAGCTCCCTCAATATCCTGGGGTGGTTCCCGTCCGGTCCCATAGCTTTGTCCACCTTTAGATTTTTAAGTTGTTCATACACACTCTCTTCCGTGAACGGTGCTATATCCACTCCATTCTCATGTGTACTTTTGCCAGTCAATCGTGGTCCTTCTCCAGGATTTTCTTCTGTGAAAGCAGAACAAAAGTATCTGTTTAGCAAATTTGCTTTTCTTCATCATTATCTACATAGCGGTTCGCAGCATCTTTTAGTCTAACAATTCCCTTTTTAGTCTTCCTCCTTTCACTAATATACCTGAAGAAATTTTTGTCACTTCTCCTTACCTTTCTAGCCATTTGTTCTTCCGCTTGCGCTTTCGCCAGACGTATCTCTCTCTTGGCGTCTTTCAGTTTCATCCAGTATTCCTCTCTGTGTTCCTCTTCTTGAGTTTTTCTGTGTTTCAGGAACGCCAACTCTTTAGCCTTTATTTTCTCAGCCACTTACTTGGAGAACCATATCTGTTTCCTTTTTCTCTTGCTTTTATTTACTCTCCTTACATAAAGGTTTGTGGCCCTATTTATAGGTTCTTTCAGCCTGGACCACTGCCCTTCCACTTCTCGTTTGTCCTCCCAGCCTGTCAGCTCCTTTCTCAGGTATTCCCCCATTTTACTAAAGTCAGCATGCTTGAAATCCAGGACTTTGAGTTTTGAGTGGCCGCCCTCCACTTCAGCTGTCATATCAAACCAAACTGTTTGATGGTCACTGCTGCCCAGGTGGGCACCCACTCGGACATTTGACACACTATCCCCATTTGTGAGCACCAGATCCAGCGTCGCTCCCTCCCTCGTGGGTTCCGTCACCATTTGTCTGAGCAGAGCACTTTGAAAAGCATCCACAATCTCTACTTCTTTCCGATTCCGCAGATGGAACCTTCCAATCTACATCTGGCAGATTGAAATCTCCCAGCAACAGCACCTCTCTCTTCTTTCCCAACGTTTGAATATCTGCGATCAGATCTTTATCTTTCCTCCAATTGTGTCGGGGGACTGTAGACAACACCCACGTGGACAGAGGTTCTATCATCTCTTTTTAAGGTGATCCATATCGCTTCTTCCTTTCCCCAGGTCCCTGTCATTTCAGTCACTGCGATATCATTTCTCACAGTGAGCAAGGTCTTTTCAGCAGATCATAGCTGGTGAAGTGGAGAGTATTCTAGGAAGGCATTTTTAAGTTAATGAGGAGCAGTGTTCCAATCTTAAATTTCATTCTCCAAATGTCTAGTAGCCAGTGTAGACTGTCGGGTATTGCAGTGATCTGGTTATGGTAGTTGTTGCTAGTCAGGACATGCAAGGCAGAGTTATGAATCATTTGTGTACTCACGTTAAAGACCAAGGAATATAATGCACTGCAACAGTATAGATGAGTAATGACTGTAGTTTGAAGGATCAATATAAAGCTGTCAGGATGAAATTGAATGGTGAACTGTTATTACCTGAACATTTACTGATGGTCAAGTGTCCATAACTATCCCTAGATTTTTTATTTCTGCTAACGCAGGCAAAGGTAGATTCTAGAAAGAGCACCAAAAATTTAGGTACCGGGAAGATGTGCTCTAAGTGCAAATTATTTAATGGTAGTTCTCTTCCAAGAGGGAAGGAGCAACGCTGGATCTGGTGCTCATAAATGGAGAAAGTGTGACTAATGTCTGAGGGGCTGATGCACAAAGATCGCTGTTAAATACTGCAGCCACGGGTGAACTTACCGAGTTGCAAACAGCGGCAGATGCACAAAGGGGATAGTATGCAAATGAGATGCACAGAAATTTAATGGCGACCTTTGTACATTGGCACCTGGAAGCACCTAGCACAAGTGCAGAACAGGAGTTGTTTCCAGGACACAGGGGAGGCGGTGGGGGGGGGGGGGGGAGAGGAGAGAGAGCTCCTGCGCTCAGGAAACTTTATCTTCTGCACAAAACTTCGGAGCTCCTGAGGCTGCCTGAAGCGGTGAGTGGGCCTCCATAACCAGTTTGTAAAGATGGCAGCAGGGACTCAGCAGTGCGCCAGAAGGAGGGGAGGCCTCCTTGCACCAGGCTGGCACGGGGGAAGGGGGGAGGGGGAATGATCAGGAGGCAGAGGCTGAAAGGAGAGGGAAACTGGACAGGGTGTTAGTCCTGGAGTTGCCAGAATGGATATGGAGGGATCCTCTCCGACAGCTCCTGAACCAGGGGCGTATCTGGACTCTGGCGGTAGGGGGGGCCAGAGCCAGAGGGAGGGGGCACATTTTAGCCCCCCCCCCGGCACCACCGATCCCCCCCCCCCCACCATTTCCGGACCCCCCCCCCGCCACTGCCAGACCCCCCCCTCGCCACCAATGACACTCTCCACCCCCTCCTGCCGCCGCCAACCCTCCCCCTCTGCTGTCACTTACCTTTGCTGGGGGGGGGACCCCAACCCCCCGCCAGCCGAGGTCCTCTCTTCCATGCAGGCTGCAAGTTGCAATGCTTCCTGTTTTTCTGAGTCTGACGTCCTGCACGTACAAAGTGCAGGACGTCAGACTGAGTTCCAAATTCTGAGTCTGACGTCCTGCACGTTGTACGTGCAGGACGTCAGACTCAGAAGAACAGGAAGTGTTGCAACTTGCATCCTGCACGGAAGAGAGGACTTCGGCTGGCGGGGGCTTGGGGTCCCCCGCCAGCAAAGATCGGCGACGGGTTGGTGGCGGGCGGGAGGGAGGGGGAGGTGGAGAGGGTCGGTGGTAGGGGGGTCCAGGGCAAAATCTGCGGGGGCCCAGGCCCCTGTGGCCCCACGCAGATACGCCCCTGTCCTGAACTGCCATAAAATCTAGAATGTTATAGGTAGGCACTCCTCTCTGTGCATGGCACGGAATGCTCATTTTAATACTAATGAGCTCATTGTAATACATTTGCATAGGGTTATTGGTAACTGCTAGAGCGAACGGTAAAAGGAACGCAGAGCCCCTTTGCGCATTAGACGCTAAATAACATTTGCTTTAGACCAGCTACAACCGGTCTAAAACAAACGTTGCAAGCACGGTACGCTTTGTGCATTGGCCCCTGGGTGAGAGCTCACCTGAGCAGTAGGAGTCATCAAAGAGTTTGGTTTGACATAATAGCCAAGGCAGAGGGCAGTCAAACAAAACTTAAAGTCCTGTATTTCAAACAAGCTGACTGTTGTAAAATGGGAGAGTACCTGAAGAAAGAGCTGACAGGATGGGAGGACATACGAGAAGTACCCTGTTTCCCCGAAAGTAAGACATCCCCCGAAAATAAGACCTAGTAGAGGTTTTCCTGAATTGCTAGATATAAGGCCTCCCCCAAAAGTAAGACCTAGCAAATTTTTGTTTGAAAGCAGGGCCGCCGAGAGCCGGACAAGGCCGCCCCCGGGTGGCACCCCCACCCGAGGTCGCCGGCCCCCCTCCACCCGCCCTCCGTCGCTCCCGGAACTAACCTTAAATGCCTCCTTTCACCTTCGCAGCAAGCAGCAGCAGGGCAGACCTCTCCTTCCTTCCGTGCCCCGCCCTCGCGGACGTTACATCAGGTGACGCCGGGACATGGAAGGAAGGAATGGCCTGCCCTGCTGCTGCTTGCTGCAAAGGTGAAAGGAGGCGTTTAAGGTTAATTTCGGGAGCGACAGAGGGCGGGCAGACCGATGTTTCCCCGAAAAATAAGACAGCCCCTGAAAATAAGACCTAGTGCATTTTGTGGGGCAAAAATTAATATAAGACAGTGTCTTATTTTCGGGGAAACACGGTATTAAGTCAGATGTCCAAGCTGAAAGGAACTATAAAAATGGCTACAGATTTTTCTGGAAGGAGTGTAAATAAAAGCAAGAGAAAAAAGGAAACGATTATGATTCTCCAAACGTGGCTGAGAAAATACAGGCTAAACAGTCGGTGTTAATGAAATACAGAAAAACGCAAGAACAGAAACAGAGAAAATAATACCAGATTAAACTTAAAGAAGTGAAAAGAGATATATGGTAGCAAAAGCAGAAGTGGAAGAAGAAATGGCTAGAAATGTAAGGAGGGGCGACAAGAATTTTTTCAGATATGTTAGTGAAAGGAGGAAGGCTAAAAATAAAATTGTAAGACTGAAAAATGATGTGTACCGCTATGTGAAGAGTGATAAGGAAACAGCAAATGTGCTAAACAAATACGTCTGTTCTGTGTTCACAGAAGGAAATCCTGGGGAAGTGATGCACTTAGGGAGTAGAAATCGAGGGCGGGACACTGAGAATGAACGAATCAGGAAGAACTTCTGCGTTCTGCTAGAGACGTCGGGGGGACTCGGTAGGGGAGGAGCGCTTTCAGTGAAGCACGCTGCTGTGGGATGCTGGCGACGGAGGGTAAATTTAAAAGAAAAATCCTTGGTTGGGGGGAGAAGAAAAGGGCGCCAGGGCGGACAGGCAGGCAGTTGAACTTGGGAGCGGGAGGGCAAAGGAGAGAGGACCTGGGCATGGATGGCAGGGCTCAGGGAGAGAGGGGAATTGCTGGATAGGGATGATGAATGGAGGGGGCAGGGGCCAGAGAGGAGCATGGATGGGAGGGGAGAGCAGGGCTCATGGAGAGAGGGGAATTGCTGGATAGGGATGAATGGAGGGGGCAGGGGCCAGAGAGGAGCATGGATGGGAGGGCAGGGCTCAGGGAGAGAGGGGAATTGCTGGATAGGGATGATGAGTGGAGGGGGCAGGGGCCAGAGAGGAGCATGGATGGGAGGGGAGGGCAGGGCTCATGGAGAGAGGGGAATTGCTGGATAGGGATGAATGGAGGGGGCAGGGGCCAGAGAGGAGCATGGATGGGAGGGCAGGCTCAGGGAGAGAGGGGAATTGCTGGATAGGGATGATGAATGGAGGGGGCAGGGGCCAGAGAGGAGCATGGATGGGAGGAGAGGGCAGGGCTCATGGAGAGAGGGGAATTGCTGGATAGGGATGAATGGAGGGGGCAGGGGCCAGAGAGGAGCATGGATGGGAGGGGAGGGCAGGGCTCATGGAGAGAGGGGAATTGCTGGATAGGGATGAATGGAGGGGGTAGAGGACAGAGAGGAGCATGGATGGGAGGTCAGGGCTCAGGGAGAGAGGGGAATTGCTGGATAGGGATCAATGGAGGGGGCAGGGGGCAGAGGAGCATGGATGGGAGGGCAGGGCCCAGGGAGAGTGGAGAAATTGCTGGACATGGAGGGCAGGGGAGAGAGGAGAAATGTTGGGCAGGAATGGAGGGAAGGAAAGACAAAGGAAGGAGATGCACATGGATGGAGGGGAAGGGATATAGGAGAAATGCTGGACATGGATGTAGGGGAGGGGAGGAAAGTAGATGTACATGGAAGGAGGGGAGTGAGGAGAAATGCTGGATATGCATGGAGGGGAAATTGCTGAATTTAAGGGCTGGATCGGAACACTTTGAAGGCAGATGCTGAAACTGGAGAAAGGATAGGGACAGGGCTACAGATGGTAGACAGGACACATAAGGACACAGGAGGATGGTGGACATGGTGAGAGAAAAAATATCAAATGGAAAGACACTGCATAAAACAGAAGACACTGGGACCAAAGCGAATAGAAAAAACAAATGATCAGACAACAAAGGTAGAAAAAAGTATTTTATTCAGAATTTATTAATTGGAATATGTCAGCTTTTGGAAATGTGCATCTGTGATATTTTGCATGTAAGTTTCAATTTTTCTAGTATTGCTGCATGCTGAGTCTGATTTCTTGAGGTAACTTTTCAGTTCCGTATTTTGCCTTCATATCTGTTGTGTCATGTGTGATCAAGGTGCAGTATCCTGCTAGCGTGTAGCATTTGCAGCCCTTTTTGTTTTGTTTTTTTTCACGAGGTAGTGTATTGGTGTTTTAGAGCCTGGTGTAATTACAGTTCTGCCTTTCCATGCATAAGGTTGTTCTCGTCCTGTCCTTGGAATTAGTGCTGTTATGGTTTGGTAAGGTTATGAGTGTGTTTTTGCACAAGTTTGTGTATAGTGTTTTGCAGTGGAGAGATTGTGTGTCCGCACCTCTGACCCCCCCCCCCCTCCCCGGGGTTATGAGAATTGGAACTAATTGTAGTGGACTTGAACTGAATAATTTCGGGGGGGGGGGGGTCATGATAGCATTGTGCTTATTATTTCAATCAGTTTTTCTGTACAAGTTTAGCTTCATTTGTCTTTATTTGAAATTTCATAAATAAAAATTTTTCTAAAAATTATCAATGGGGTGGAGCTGGAGTGGGGGCGGGGCTAGGATGGGGCGGGGCTAGGATGGGGCCCCACCAAATTGGTCTGCATAGGGCCCCGCACTTGCTAAGACCGGCCCTGCCAAGGTTAATCTCTCCAGCACAAGAGCACGTGGGAGGCCACAGGTGTTTGTTCTGTGAAGAGGGAGGTGTTTTACCATCCTTGCTAGTGACAGAGCTGGTGGAAGTGCTGGAGGAGGAAAGGTAGGACGTTCCTGGTCCATATGATTTCTTCCTCTTCCTTTGGAGAGTTTTTGCTCATTTTGTGGAACTGAATTTTGCTAAAGACTGAACTGCATTTGACTGAATGCTGAACTGAACTTTACTAAAAGGCTGGGTGAAACCAGTTTGAAGATAGAACTGAACTTTATGGAGTGCTGAGTAGAACTGGGCTAAAGTTAAACCTGAAATAAGGGAAAGCAGAACTTTGCTACCAAAAGAAGGGGCAGTGAGGGTAATTGGAACTGTTCCCCCAAATTGAGAGGATTTTTATTTTGTTTGCAAGAGAAGTTGGTATTAAATCTTTTTCTGTTCTGAACTGAGTCCAGCTTCAAGAGTTACTGCATAAGCGTGGAGGCGAGGGGTCTGGATTACGGGACACATTCACCAGGAGAGGGAAGCGATATCACAGTATGAGGAGAGACTTGCTGACCTGAACATGTATACCCTGGAGGAACGTAGAAACAGGGGTGATATGATACAGACATTCAAATATTTGAAAGGTATTAATCTGCAAACGAACCTTTTCCGTAGATGGGAAGGCAGTAGAACTAGAGTTCCTAATCCAGTTCACCACGTTGGGTCCTATCTTCAGCCTGTCAAGTTTATTTAAGAGCCTCCTGTGGGGAACTAGGTCAAAAGCTTTGCTGAAATCTAAGTAGATTACATCTATAGCACGTCTATGATTCAATTCTCCGGTCACCCAGTCAAAGAATTCAATGAGATTCGTTTGGCACGATTTACCTTTGGTAAAACCATGTTGTCTCGGATCTTGCAACTTATTGGCTTTCAGGAAATTCACTATCCTTTCCTTCAGCATTGCTTCCATTACTTTTCCAATAACCGAAGTGAGGCTTACTGGCCTGTAGTTTCCAGCTTCTTCCCTATCACCACTTTTATGAAGAGGGACCACGTTTGCCGTTCTCCAATCCCACGGAACTCTCCCATCTCCAAGGATTTTTAAACAAATCTTTAAGAGGACCCGCCAGAACCTCTCTGAGCTCTCTCAATATCCTGGGGTGGATCCCGTCCGGTCCCATGGCTTTATCCACCTTTAGATTTTCAAGTTGTTCATACACACTCTCTTCCGTGAACGGTGCTATATCCACTCCATTCTCGTTTCTACCATTTTGCCCGGCACCAATGTCAGACTCACCGGTCTATAGTTACCTGGATCTCCTCTGGAACATTTTTTTTTTTAATCGGCATTATATTGGCTACCCTCTAATCTTCCGGTACCACGCTCGATTTTTAGGATAAATTACATATTACTAACAATAGCTCCGCAAGCTCATTTTTAGTTCTATCAGTACTCTGGGATGAATACCATCCGCTCCAGGAGATTTGCTACTCCTCAGTTTGTAGAACTGCCCCATTATATCCTCCAGGTTTACAGAGAATTCATTAAGTTTCTCCAACTTGTCAGCTTCAAATACCATTTCTGGCACCGTTATCCCACCCAAATCTTCCTCGGTGAAGACCGAAGCAAAGAATTCATTTAATCTGTCCGGTATAGCTTTGTCTTCCCTGATCGCCCCGTTTACTCCTCGGTCATCTAGCGGTCCAACCGATTCTTTTGCCGGCTTCCTGCTTTTAATATACCTAAAAAAATTTTTACTATGTGTTTTTGCCTCCCACGCAATCTTTTTTTCAAAGTCCCTCTTAGCCTTCCTTATCAGCGCTTTGCATTTGACTTGACATTCCTTATGCTGTTTCTTATTATTTCCAGTCGGTTCCTTCTTCCATTTTCTGAAGGATTTTCTTTTAGCTGTAATAGCTTCCTTCAACTCACTTTTTAACCACACCAGCTGTCGTTTGGTCTTCCGTCTTCCTTTTTTAATGCGCGGAATATATTTGGCGTGGGCTTCCAGTATGGTGTTTTTGAACAGCATCCATGCCTGATGTAAGTTTTTTTTCACTGTTCTTATTTTATCATAGTCTCCTTTTTTAAAGTTAAACGCTAATGTATTTTATTTCCTATCAGGCTTATTTTTGAAAGAGAAGGGCGCCCATCTTCCGACACAAATCTGGAGATGGGCGTCCTTCTCTCAGGGTCGCCCAAATCGGCATAATCAAAAGCCGATTTTGGGTGCCCTCAACTGCTTTCCGTCATGGGGACAACCGAAGTTCCCGGGGGCATTGTCAGAGGCATAGGAAAGGCGGTACTGGGGTGTGCTTAACAGATGGGCGTCCTCGGCCGATAGTGGAAAAAAGAAGGGCGTCCCTGACGAGCATTTGGCCAACTTTACTTGGTCCATTTTTTTTCACGACCATGCCTCAAAAAGGTGCCAGACCTGACCAGATGACCACCGGAGGGAATCAGGGATGACCTCCCCTTACTCCCCCAGTGGTCACCAACCCCCTCCCACCCTAAAAAAAAACTTAAATTTTTTTTTTTACCATCCTCTATGGCAGTCTCAAATGACAGCAGTATGCAGGTCCTTGGAGCAGTTTTAGTGCGTGCAGTGCACTTCAGCCATGCAGACCGAGGACCATCCCCTCCCTACCTGTTACACTTGTGGTGGTAAATGGGAGCCCTTCAAAACCCACCCAAAATCCACTGTACCCACATGTAGGTGCCCCCTTCACCCCTTAGGGCTATGGTAGTGTTGTACAGTTGTGGGGAGTGGGTTTTGGGGGGGGGGGTTGGGGGGCTCAGCCCCCAAGGGAAAGGAGCTATGCATCTGGGAGCAATTTCTGAAGTCCACTGCAGTGCCCCCCAGGGTGCCTGGTTGGTGTCCTGGCATGTCAGGGTGACCAGTGCACTACGAATGTTGGCTCCTCCCACGACCAAATGGCTTGGATTTGGTCGTTTCTGAGATGGGCATCCTCGGTTTCCATTATCACTGAAAACCGGGTCGACCATCTCTAAGGCCGACCGAAATGTTGAGATTTGGGCATCCCCGACCGTATTACCGAAACAAAAGATAGACGCCCATCTTGTTTCGATAATATGGGTTTCCGCGCTCCTTCACCGGGACATCCTTAGAGATGGGTGCCCTTAGAGATGGTTGTCTCCGTTCGATTATGCCCCTCCACGTATACTTATTTCAAAGCTAATATCAAATCCAGTCATATTATGATCACAGTTATCAAGTGGTCCCAGCACCATTACCACCTGCACCAGATCATGCGCTCCACTAAGGACTAGGTCTAGAATTTTTCCTTCTCTCTTCGGCTCCTGTACCAGCTGCTCCATAAAGCAGTCCTTGATTTCATCAAGGAATTTTACATCCCTAGAGTGCCCTGATGTTACATTTACCCAGTCAATATCGGGGTGATTGAAGTCATCCATTATTATTGTGTTGCCCAGTTTGTTTGCGTCCCTAATTTCCTTTAACATTTCTGCATCCGTCTGTTCATCCTGGCCAGGCGGATGGTAGTACACTCCTATCACTATCCTTTTCCCCTTTACACATGGAATTTCAATCCACAGTGATTCCAAGAAGTGTTTTGTTTCCTGCAGAATTTTCAGTCTATTTGATTCAAGGCTCTCGTTAATATGCAATGCTACCCCTCCACCAATTTGATCCACCCTGTCACTACGATATAATTTGTACCCCAGTATGACCGTGTCCCACTGGTTATCCTCCTTCCACCAGGTCTCAGAGATGCCTATTATATCTAATTTTTCATTTAGTGCAATATATTCTAACTCTCCCATCTTATTTCTTAGGCTCCTGGCATTCGCATGTAGACATTTCAAACTATGTTTGTTGTTCCTGTTTACATCATGCTTAGTACTTGACAGTATTAACTTGCAATCTTTTGTCTGATTTTTATTTAAGGACACCTGATCTACTACGGTCTCTTTTGCAACCTCACTATCAGGATACCCTATCTTCCCTGTTTTGGTGATATCTTTGGAAGATACCTTATCCTGAACCGTGCGCTTTTGAGCGTCTGTCGGCCTTCCCCCTGTTTCTAGTTTAAAAGCTGCTCTATCTCCTTTTTAAATGCTGACGCCATTTTTGAGATAAGGCGACCAAAACTGAACGCAATACTCAAGGTGTGGACACACCATGGAGCGATACAAAGGCATTATAATATTTTTGATCTTATTAGGCACTCATTAAGCATTTTCAGCAGCGGTGTCCGGTTACATGCAGCTGATTATACCTGTCTAGCACTGGACAAGCAATTTAAATGGCCAGAAACTGTTTCTGGCTGCTTAAATCACTTTAAATATCCACCTCAGTATGAAAAGTTGAAACGCCCTTCTCAGTTTCTAATTTGCTGGCCCCAGCCAATGGGATAGCTCATCCTTGGTTCTCCATATGACAGATGTGTACTCGCTTTTTAGAAAATAATTGAAGATATATTTTCTCCCAAGCCTGTGGCTCTGTGTAGCCAATCTCTGTCTATTTGACTCTATTTCTGTAAACTTGTAAGTTTTGCCTGCATCCTTTTGTTCCTGAAATCATGGCTCATGTTTTTTTTGGTGATATCCTAGAATTGTATTTTGTTTGATGTATTGTAGTTGATGTATTATTTTGCATTCTGCTGAGTTTGCGGTATGTGGGATCAGCAAAATGCAAAATAAGTACAGTCAGCTGGTTCGCATGTATAAGTTTACTATTCTTAAAGCTTCTAAAATTCACTACTTAGAAAATTTGTTCCATGTATTGTCTATGGGAAAATGTTTTCATTCATTTACCCTTTATCATTCGTGGGATCTTCCTCATTTCTCTTAAAAGACATCCTGCATGCCTGACTGCTTAACCTCTTTGCTATTAATGATCAAGCACTACCACTTTAAACCTTATGTCGAACAGGGTCTCTCTATAGCCGAGGACCAAATGTATGTTACAACCAAATTTATTACTCAGGAACCTTCTTGCAATACCATAATGTATTCTTCTTTACCATGTATGTACGCACATGATATATATACACATATACCATGATCTGTTCCATATATAGTAACATAGTAACATAGTAGATGACGGCAGAAAAAGACCTGCATGGTCCATCCAGTCTGCCCAACAAGATAAACTCATATGTGTATACCTTACCTTGATTTGTACCTGCCTTTTTCAGGGCACAGACCGTACAAGTCTGCCCAGCAGTATTTCCCGCCTCCCAACCACCAGTCCCGCCTCCCATCATCGGCTCTGGCACAGACCGTATAAGTCTGCCCTCCACTATTCTTGCCTCCCAACCACCAACCCCTCTTCCCCCCACCTGCTCCGCCACCCAATTTCAGCTAAGCTTACTATGTTCCATGTATGTTACCATGAATGTATGCACCTTAACGCAATACCATCTGTAATCCTGTTAACCGGAAATGGCAACCGCCCTTACGGCAAATGTAAGCCACATTGAGCCTTCAAATAGGTGGGAAAATGTGGGATACAAATGCTACAAATAAATAAAATAAATAAAGGAACTTGTTAAAATCCGGCTATAAAGTGCTATTTTTATTTTTTTATTTGTTACATTTGTATCCCACATTTTACCACCTATTTGCAGGCTCAGTGTGGCTGACATGGTACCGTAGGCGTTAGCCAAGAATGTTAGACAAACAAATACAAGGTGATATTGTGGTCGAATAAGGGTCCATTTCTTTCAGACACGAAGGGGATCAGAGAGAGGGAAAGGTAAAATAATGCTGAATGAGTTAGAACAAAATTGTGATCCTACAACTGGAATGAGCATCAGGGATGTAACTAAGGGGCCCTTTAATAAGCCGTGTAGGCGCCTACGCACATCCAACACGCGTCAATTCGGAATTACCACATCGCCCGGTCCGTAATGTCATTTTTTATGTGCGTCCAGTACGCGTGCCAGAAAACGTATTTTATTTTCCGGTATGCAGCGCTAACTGGGCGGTAATCGACATTGTACGCGCGCCGACGATTACCACCCAGTTAACGCGTGAGACCTTACCGCTAAGTCAGTGAGTGGCGGTAAGGTCTCAGGCCCAAAATGGACACCTGCCAATTTTCATTTTGCCGCACGTCCATTTTCAGACAAGACAAAAAAGGCCTTTTTTGCAGGCGCGCTGAAAAATGGACCTGCGCGCATCCAATACACGCGTGTACAACAGCGCAGGCCATTTTTCAGCGCACCTTAGTAAAAGGACCCCTAAAACAAGGAACTGAAAAGAAAGCCTCAAAATTTCCCAGATCCCTTTTCTCTTTAGGTTATGCAGACAGGGGAGCCTGCTAATGGGAAGAAGATGCTATAGAACTTTATTACAAGATAGAAAACAAGCGTCTCTCCTAAGTAGACCTCCCCATTTTCTCAGAGCATTAGAAAAGACCAGTTTTTTTTTTAAATTCTAAAGCCTTAATATATTTTATTAGACCCTTTGTGCTAAAGTCGGTGAAAGAAAGAACAGCTCGAAAGGTCATTTGTCTGGTATTCTCAAATGGCCATGATGCTCGTAAGAGCATAATTATCCTTTGTGCTGGTGTAGTGAGAGGTTTTCCTTGTAAGCCAGCTTCTGTGGAAGCCCTTTGCACTGAAAATGTACAGAAACTCTGTTTCAGATATGAAGCCAGACGCTCTGTTCTCTTTTATTTGTCTTGTTTAGTGAAGTGGAGGAGTGGCCTAGTGGTTAAAGCACTGCTCCTAACATCCAGCGGTGCCTAGTTCAAATCACACCACTGCTCCTTGTGATCTTGGGCAAGTCACTTAACCCAGTGGCGTTCCTAGGCTGGCTGACACCCGGGGCGGATCGCCGATGCACCCCCCCCCTCAGGTGCAGCGTGCCCCCCCCCCCCGGCGAAATTACACTCCACACCCCGGGTGCAGCGTGACCCCCCCCCCGGGTGCATATTTACCTGCTGGGGGGGGGGGGTGCCGCGCACCTGTCGGCTCTGAGTCCGCTCGCTCCCTCTGCCCCGGAACAGGAAGTAACCTGTTCCGCGCAGAGGGAGCAGCAGGGAGGGAACGAGCAGACTTGGCCAACAGGCGCGCGGCACCCCCCCCCCAGCGGCGTGCACCCGGGGCGGACCACCCCCCCCCCCTTGGTACGCCACTGACTTAACCCTCCATTGCCTCAGGTACAAACTTAGATTGTGAGCCCAACAGGAAAATGCCCAGTGTGCCTGAATGTAACTCACCTTGAGCTACTACTGAAAAAGGTATGAGCAAAATCCAAATAAGTAAAAATTAAGGGGGTAATTGCAGAAAGTGGGTGTCAACATGTAGATTTAGATTACTGCAGTGGAATCTATGCAGGTGGTAAAGAACAACTAACAAAGAAACTTCAGACCGCACAGAATACAGCAGCCGGATTGATATTCGGAAAACCAAAATCTGAAAGTGCCAAACCACTTCGGGAAAAACTGCATTGGCTTCCCACCAAGGAACGTATTGCCTTTAAGGTTTGCACTCTTCTCCACAGGATTATTTACGGTGAAGTTCCTGGATACATGTTGGACCTCATAAAACTACCACCCAGGAACAGTACCAGCCTATCACAAACTTATTTAAATCTGCGTTATCCAGACCAGTGGCGTTCCTAGGGGGGCGGACACCCGGGGCGGCGCCCTCCCCCCGATGCAGCGTGGACCCCTCCTGGCAAAAGACCCCCCCCCAGGTGCATGCTGCTGGGGGGGGGGGGTGCTGCAGCGCGCGCCTGCTGCGAGTTTACTAACTTTGCTCATTCGCTGCAGCTCCTTCTGCCCTGGAACAGGAACCTGTTCCGGGGCAGAGGGAGCTGCAGCGAATGAGAGAAGTTAGCAAACTCTCGCAGCAGGCGCGCGCCGCAGCACCCTCCAGTGGCGTGCACCCGGGGCGGACTGCCCCCACCGCCACCCCCTTGGTACGCCACTGATCCAGACTGCAAAGGACTTAGATACAAATCAACTTATGCATCCAGCTTTTCTTACGTAAGTACACAACTGTGGAACGCTTTGCCCAAAACCGTGAGATCTATCCATAACCATCTTAACTTCAGGAAACTACTGAAAACCAACTTGTTTAAGAAGGCCTACCCCCATGACCCAAATTAACTTTCTACTTCCTGCGACACAGCAAAATATGGACCGTGCTAGACTTCTGTCATCACCCCCTCTTTATTTCTTTGTTGCTTTGTACTTACGTTTCTTACATGCTTACTACTCTACTATGAGGCTCATTTTCAAAGCACTTAGCCTCCCAAAGTTCCATAGAAACCTATGGAACTTAGCCTCCCAAAGTGCTTTGAAAATATGCCTCTATGTATTTGTATTATTGAACTGGAGCCTACCTCTACGGTATTGTGTAAGCCACATTGAGCTTGCAACTAAGTGGGGAAAATGTGGGATATAAATGTGTTAAATAAATAAATATTGCCATACTGGGAAAGACCAAAGGTCCATCAAGCCCAGCATCCTGTTTCCAACTGTAGCCAATCCAGGTCACAAATACCTGGCAAGATCCCCAAAAAGTACAAAACATTTTATATTGCTTATCCCAGAAATAGTGGATTTCCCCAAGTCCATTTAATAATGATCTATGGACTTTTCCTTTAGGAAGCCGTCCAACCCTTTTTTAAACTCCGCTAAGCTAACCGCCTGTACCACATTCTCTGGCAACGAATTCCAGAGCTTAATTACATGTTGAGTGAAGAAACATTTTCTCCAATTCCTTTTATGTTTAACTCATTTTTATTAGGTTCTCAAAAGCAACAGTACATAACTTAGTGTGAAACAATCTACCAAAAAGGTCTTCATGTACAGGTGCAATAAACATTAGCAATGCTACTCTTCTCCTCTCCCAATCCCTACTTCCCCCCCTTCTCCCCCCTTTCCCCCCCCCCCCCCTCCCAACTGTTACCCTTTATTGGTTTGCAAGGAGTCCATATCACACAGATGAAGTCCAACAGTGTGGTTTCCATTTCCTTTTAAATTTACTACATTGTAGCTTCATCGCATGCCCCCTAGTCCTAGTATTTTTGGAAAGCGTAAACAGACGCTTCCCATCTACCCGTTCAACTCCACTCATTATTTTATAGACCTCTATCATATCTCCCCTTGCCGCCTTTTCTCCAAGCTGAAGAGCCCTAGCCGCTTTAGCCTTTCCTCATAGAGAAGTCATCCCATCCCCTTTGTCATTTCATCGCCCTTCTCCGCACCTTTTCTAATTCCTAATTTGAGATGCGGCGACCAGAATTGAACACAATATTTGAGGTTCGCCACTGCATAAGGCAGTCTTGCTATCGGGATACCCTATCTTCCCTGTTCTGGTGATACCTTTGAAAGATGCCTTGTTCCGAATCATGCGCTTTTGAGCGACTGTCGGCCTTCCCCCAGGTTCTAGTTTAAAAGCTGCTTTATCTCCTTTTTAATTGCCAATCCCAACAGCCTGGTCCCACCCTGGTTAAGGTGGAGCCCATCATTCTGAAATAGGCTCCCCCTTTCCCAGAATGTTGCCTAGTTCCTTACAAATCTAAAACCCTCCTCCCTGCACCATTGCCTCATCATGCATTGAGACTCCAGAACTCTGCCTATCTCTTGAGCTGTGTACATGGAACGGGGAGCACTTCAGAAAATGCTACCCTAGAGGTTCTGGATTTAAGCTTTCTACCTAAGAGCCTAAATTTGGATTCCAGAACCTCCCTCTCACATTTTCCTATGTCATTGGTACCCACATGTACCAAGACAGCCGGCTCCTCCCTAGCAGTATCTAAAATCCTATCTAGATGATGCGTAAGGTCCGACACCTTCGCACCAGGCAGTCAAGTGATCAGGTGATCCTCATGTCCTCCAGCCACCCAGCTATCTACATGCCTAATTTTATTTATTTATTTATTTATTTATTACATTTGTACCCCGCTCTTTCCCAAATACAGCAGGTCCAGTACGGCTTACATGGTAAAGAATACAGTAAAAACAAGGAAATGTAGGAACAGTATTATAAATTGTGATGATCATAACTACTTACTTTATGAAAGGCATTACAAAGGACATGTGAAAAGACGTAATGAACTAGAATAGGGAAGGTAGACAAGGATATGATAGGTGAAAGGAAAGGAGAATGGGAGGGAAATGGTAAAGGATGGAGGGAAAAAGATGAGGGATTGAGTATAACATTGGGGTCAGAGTAAGCGTCGACGTCTTAGCAGGAGTATCGTAGGTGATCTGGTGGAATTAAGCTGGTCCATTAGGGTAAACTTGCATGAAGAAATGGGACTCACCAAGTACAACAGCAGTCCTAACCCTTCCCTCCTAGCCAGAAGCTCCTGTAATGTTGTGATGGGCCAGGGAAGCAGCAGCCAAAGAACTCCCTGTGAGCTGGGTCTTTATATCAATGCAGTGTCCCTTCAAGAGATGTCATCTCCTACCATAGAAGCCAGCTCTGTGTGTGCCAGTGGGTGCTGAGCACCTCCATTATTGAGCAAGGCCCTTCATTGTGTCCAAGGAGGGGAAATTTGTATTTTTTTTTTGTTACATTTGTACCCCGCACTTTCCCACTCATGGCAGGCTCAATGCGGCAGGCAATGGAGGGTTAAGTGACTTGCCCAGAGTCACAAGGAGCTGCCTGTGCCGGGAATTGAACTCAGTTCCTCAGGACCAAAGTCCACCACCCTAACCACTAGGCCATTCCTCCACTGTTGCGACTATTTGAGATTCTACATGGAATGTTGCTATTCCAACATTCCATGTAGAAGTCAGCCCTTGCAGATCACAAATGTGGCCGCGCAGGCTTCTGCTTCTGTGAGTCTGACGTCCTGCACATACGTGCAGGACGTCAGACTCACAGAAACAGAAGCCTGCGCAGCCTTCTACATGGAATGTTGCTAGTGGAATAACAACATTCCATGTAGAATCTCCAATGGTATCTATTTAATTTTGTTACATTTGTACCCTGCGCTTTCCCACTCATGGCAAGCTCAATGCGGCTTACATGGGGCAATGGAGGGTTAAGTGACTTGCCCAGAGTCACAAGGAGCTGCCTGTGCCTGAAGTGGGAATCGAACTCAGTTCCTCAGTTCCCCAGAACCAAAGTCCACCACCCTACCACTAGGCCACTCCTCCACATATTCTGTTTAGCACTTTTAATCAATTTGAAATGTTGGAGCCTTTGCTTTCTACCATTGTCAGTCACTGGCAGGAAACCCAGCCCCTTGTTCCAGACGCTGTGGGAATATGAAAAGATCAAAATCCATTAATCTGGTAGAGTCACTAGAGCAGGGGTGGACAACCTCGGTCCTCGAGGGCCACAACCCAATCAGGTTTTCAGGATTTTGCCAATGAATATGCATGAGATCTATTTGTATACAATGAAAGTGATACATATAAATAGATCACATACATATTCAGTGGGGGAATCCTAAAAACCCGACTGGGTTGCGGCCCCGCTCAAGAGGTGAGGTCTCTCTGTTCCTCAAAGGAGCAGAACCTTTGCATGTTTCTACAGTTGCATTTGCATGCTTCACAGCTCATAGTTATTTAACACTAGTAAAAAAAGGCCCATTTCAGAACGCAATGAAACGGGCGCTAGCAAGGTTTTGCGCGATCGCTCCCCGCCCCCATGTGCTGCAGCGCGCGCCCCTACCTGCACCATGATGGGCAGTCGCAGCGAGTCCTTGGCGATGCTGTGCCAGCATTTGTTGCACGAACCTCGGCCGCTGTTGGCGTACTCGGCCCGGTAGAGTTTCTCGCCTGCTTGACAGTCCTCCATGCTAACGGCTGCAGGAGACAGCGGAGCGGGAGAGGAGGACACAGACCTTTGCCCCTCGCTGGCACAGAGCTGCCTTCACCGCTGCAGGCCACCGAGCAACGGGTTGGCGAGGCGATGCCATTCGTTCAGTGTCAGCGCTCCGCCCTCGACGTCAACACATTGTGACACGAGGGCGGGGCAGACACTAAACCGGATATCTATGCCACCTCAAGTTTCCGGCTCAGGCTTCATTAGAACGTTGGCGGTGCGTTTTATATATAGAGAGATGTGCTGCATTAAAAAAAACACACTTTAAGCCGTGTTATTGGCACTTTTTTGCCAACTAATTTGCCTTAATTGGGAAAATGCACCTGTTATTGCCTAAATACAGCTTAGTATATATTAGCCTAATGTTGTAACCCTTTTTTTTCTGTGCATGTTTTGTGCTGTCAATTCAGATTTTTAGGCTCCTTTGGGTACAGTAGAAACAAAAACCCATTAAACTGTGACTGCAGCAATAATTTGTGATACATGGCTAGGTATTATGCAGTGACACTGTTTTGCTCAATAAGTTCATGTAGAGATATACTGCTAGATGTCACCGTACAACACGCAGGAACTTTTAAATTAACTCCTGGCCCCGCTGCACAATGAGAACGAGTGGTGTGTTTAAAATGTTGAAATGAAGACTTGGGGTAAGAGTAAGTCTCTTCTCCGTTGCTGAGTCTGTGACCTTGGCCAAGTCATTTTATCTCCCCGTGCCTCTGGGATTTGGTTGAAATCAAGGTATTTATTTTCTTCTAGGCCTTCTTGGTCAACAAATTAAAAATAAAACTTGAAGTTCGTAGTTCAGATCTCTTCAACAACTGTAAACTATAAGAATTTAATCTCACAGTGAAGTGGAGGGACTTTAGCTGTGGAATCTACTGTGTTTAGAGCTTTGGAAACAGGAATCATGTGTTTTATTTCATTAAGGCTTTTGTTTTATTATTTTACCTTTAAAAGATTAATATTCAGTTGCTAGAGAGGATTGAGGAACTTGTTTATTTCTAGATTAGGGATATATATTTTACCTGTAAAATTATTTAACTACCGCTCGGCCTTATATATTTGAAACTATTTTAATTCTTGTGAATTCTTGGATGATTGTAGATTTGTCTTTAATTTGTATGATAGTTAAGCACATTATAAATGTTCTGATTAAATTAAATAAAATTAAGCACTGTTTTGAGTACCTGGTGTTCCTGTTGATAAAAACAGATGCAGATTTTAAAGCTAAACTTTAGTAAAAGATGCCCTTAGTCTCCTGCACTGTTACGTCTTCTTTTCACCACATGGCGATTGTCAGTCTTAGCAATACATTTTAACTCAGAGGCGTAGCTGAACTTCGGCGGTAGGGGGGGCCAGAGCCAGAGTGAGGGGGCACATTATAGCCCCCCCCCGCCACCGCCGCGGCCACCGCCATTGCCGACCCTCCCAGCCACCGTCACCTACCTTTGCCGGTGGGGGACCCCAACCCCCGCCAGCCGAGTTTCACTTCCTCCTGCTGCTGCCTTTAAAAATATTCCTTCAGCTGGCGGGGGACCCCAACCCCTGCCAGCCGAGCTGAGGTCTTTTAAGAAGTTCTTCGATCGTCCTCCGTGCTGTTCAAAGCTGCTGAATCCAGTTTCGGAGCCTGACGTCGCAGCACGTTGTACGTGCAGGACGTCAGACTCACAGAAACAGAGTCTGTGAGTTTGACGTCCTGCACGTACAACGTGCAGCGACATCAGACTCCGAAACTGGATTCAGCAGCTTTGAACAGCACGGAGGACGATCGAAGAACTTAAAAGACCTCGACTCGGCTTGCGGGGGTTGGGGTCCCCTGCCAGCTGAAGGAATATTTTTAAAGGCAGCGGCAGGAGAAAGCGGACCTCGGCTGGCGGGGGTTGGGGTCCCCCGCCAGCAAAGGTAGCCCACGGCGGGGGAGGGTTGACGGCGGTAGGGGGGTCCAGGGCGAAATCTGCGGGGGCCCAGGCCCCTGTGGCCCCACGCAGATACGCCCCTGTTTTAACTGTATGCTTGGCAAACCTTACCTTGTTTCAATGTCCACCTTATGAAAATGTGACTGTTCTATGTAGTGATGCTAGTATATTTTATTTCTTAATTTAATCAGGAAGGTTGCCCAGAGGTAGCACTCCCTTATTCAGACTTTGCCAACCAACGAAAGGAAGGAACTATTTATTTATTTAGGGCCCTGTTTTCTAAGGAGAGCTAGTGTTTTTAGAGAGCTCTAAAAATTAGTGCACGCTAGCGCTAGAGACACCCATATATTCCTATGGGTGTGTCTAGTGTTAGCGTGTGCTAAAAACATTAGCGCACCTACAGCGCGGCTAAGTAAACAGGGCCCAAATTCATTTAAAATTTTTATATTCCACTATCAGGCTCATTTTCGAAAGAGAAGGATGTCCATCTTTCGACATAAATCGGAAGATGGACGTCCATCTCCCAGAGACGTCCAAATCGGTATAATCGAAACCCGATTTAGGACGTCTCCAACTGCAGTCCGTCACAAGGACGTCCAAATTTCAAGGGGACGTGTCAGGCATAGTGAAGGTGGGACTTGGCATGCCTAACACTTGGACGTCTTTGACCAATAATCGAAAAAAACAAGGATGTCCCTGATGAACACTTGGAAGTTTTCACCCGGACATGTTTTTATTATGAATAAGGCACAAAAAGGTGCCTGAAATGACCAGATGACCACCGGAGAGAATCGGGAATGACCTCCCGTTACTCCCCCAGTGGTCACTAATCCCCTCCCACCCTCAAAAAACATCTTTAAAAATATTTCGTGTCAGCCTCTACGCCAGCCTCAGATGTCATACTCTGGTCCATGAGCAGTTTTAGTGGGTACTGCAGTGCACTTCAGACAGGTGGACCCAGGCCCATACCACCCCCTACCTGTTATATTTGTAGAGAAAACAGCGAGCTCTCCCAAACCCACCACAAACCCACTGTACCCATATATAGGTGCCCTTTTCACCCGTAAGGGCTATGGTAGTGGTGTACAGTTGTGGGTAGTGGGTTTTGGGGGGCTCAGCACACAAGATAAGGGAGCTATGTTCCTGGGAGCATTTTATGAAGTCCACTGCAGTGCCCCCTAGGGTGCCCGGTTGGTGTCCTGGCATATCATGGGGACCAGTGCACTACAAATGCTGGCAATGGCTTGCATTTGGATGTTTTTGACATGGACGTCTTTGGTTTCGAAAATCGCCGAAAGTCAGAAATGTCCATGTCTAGGGACGTCCAAATTTAAGGATTTGGACGTCTCTGACAGATATTTTCGAAACAAAAGATGGACATCCATCTTGTTTTGAAAATACGGGTTGCCCCGCCCCTGGATTTTGCCATTTTGCAAGGACGTCCAAATCGCAACTTGGACGTTTCTTTTGAAAATATCCCTCTATATCTACAATCCTAAGCAGATTCCAATAAAACATACACATTTTTACATCAAACATAAACAAAATAAAACATAATATCGTATACATCATGTTCCCACAGACACCATCTGCAAATGACTGACAACAGTATAACAAAACACTCAAAGACAAAGTTAAATGTCTGTTGATACAATACAGACTTTAGAGTTTTAAAAACTCTACAAGAATCTTCTCTCACAACCTAGGGCCTACTGCATAAAATATTGAGTTTCTCTACTCATCTCAATGAATTACTTTAAAAGAAGGAATGTCTAAGACATTAGCGGAGGCAGATCTCAACAACTTTGCTGGCTCAACTTTGCAAAGTAGAGGCAATTAGTGGAGACACCTTGTGGCCATTTTACAAAGTCACGATATGGCTACTGCATGGGTAAGATTTGCAGAATCAGCAATACTGCGGGGTGACCTGAGGCGTCACGTGATATTTCTGAGATCAGCGTGCAATGTTTCCCACGCTAAAAAATAAAAATGATTTTCTAGCGTGAGGAGTAGGCATTCCTGGCGGTAATCGGGCAGTGCGGGCACATTGCCACCCGCTGTCTGATTACTACATGGGTAGCGCATGAGCCCTTACCATCTACTAAACAGGAGGCAGTAAGGGGCCCAGGCGGTAATGGCCGCACACTAATTTGGAAATTAGCGTGTGGCCATTAATGGAGGAAATAAATATTCGGCCATTTTAGAGCCACTTTTTAGTTCAGCTTAGTAAAAGGAACCCCTTGTTAACACCTTAAAAACAAGCAGCAAAATTTTGTATTGAATCCTAAATTCCACAGGGAGACAATGTCGATGTGTCAACTCTAATGTAATGTGTTCAAATCTAGACAGGCCAAGCAGAACACAAGCAACCGCATTCTGTGCAATCTGTGAAGACCTCAACACGTGTTTAGGTAATCCAGACAACAAACCGTTACAAGAATCAAAGTGAGGTAAACCACACTTTGAATCACTGTTTGAAAATTGTCCAACATTAAATAATCCTTCAAACGTCTTATCAATTTGAGTTTACAAAAGACAGTACTAACAACTTGAAGTATATGAGTTCTCATAGTCATAGCTGGATTGAGAATAACACCAAGGAGCTCATTTTCGAAAGAGAAAGACATCTAAAAAGTGGCATGAAGCAGCATTTGGATGTTTTTCTCACAAAAACGTCCAAATCAATATTTTCAAAACCGATTTTTAGATGGTTTTCTACAGTGCTTATTTGTAGGAAAAAAGGTACCGGTACTCATTATGGGCGGGGCCACCACCTATGGCTCTGCCCCTATGATAGCCACACCCATGTTAGCCACACCCCTTACACCAACCATGGCACATATAAACAGGCATCATTGAAATTATTATACCAGTATAGGAGAAAAAAATAACTTGAATTTTTTTATTATAAATAATTTCTGTAAGGTTTTACAGCTCCAGTATACCCAATGCAAAATAAGATAGCAGATGTAAATTATTTATTTTATTTATTTGTTACATTTGTATCCCACGTTTTCCCACCTTTTTGCAAGCTCAATGTGGCTTACATATTACCATTAACGGCGTTAGCCGATTCCGGTCTGAATAAATGCATGGTATGAATGAATACAAAGTGATATTGTGGTAGAATGAGGTACATGTATGGTAGGTACAATTGGGGGGAACTTAGAGAGGGAAAGGGGAAAGAAGAGTCAGGTAATGTCCCTTACGGTCTTTAGTTACATTGTGTCACAAGTGTCCAGGTATTTTTATGTTGGTTTCTTCTTCTGTGGTTGGGTTATTCACTTACACCTTTTGAAGTGAATTGTTGACTTTTGCCGAGTGGCCTTTCCTATAGTCAAGGCATTCAACATCAAAACTGGAGAAGACAAAAATCCTTTAGTTTTTTATTTATAAATTAACAAGATTACTTGGCAAGAATTAAATTAGTGCAAAGCAGTGGCGTAGCAAGGGGGGCTGCCACCCGGGGCGGGGCGGTTCGCCGTTGCACCCCCCCCCCCCGGGTGCAGCACGATGACATACCCCCCTCGGTGCATTGACACCCCCCTGACCCAGTGCCCACCCTCTTCCGTCCAACCAGCTCCCTACCTTTAAAAAAATATCGGAATCCGAAGCGAGGCGCAGCGCCTCGCGCCTCCACGTAAAAGAAATGTGCAGCGTCTCATCGGGCCTTCCCTCGCTCTGTCTGTCCCGCCCTCCGCTGACGCAACTTCCTATTTCCGCAAGGGCGGGACAGACAGAGCGAGAGAAGGCCCGATGAGACGCTGCACATTTCTTTTATGTGGAGGCGCTGCGCCTCGCTTCGGATTCCGATATTTTTTTAAAGGTAGGGGGAGCTGGTTGGACGGAGGAGGGTGGGCACTGGGGGGGGTGTCGATGTGCCGAGGGGGTGGGGAGCTGGCAGGGAGCACCCCCCCCCCCGAGCTGACACCCGGGGCGGACCGCCCCCCCCCCCCCCCCCCCCCCCCCTTGCTACGCCACTGGTGCAAAGTATTCATATTTAAGAAACTGATTAAGAAAAAAAAATGATTATGTGCTATAGCCTCTGCGCCGAATTATTCAGCTTGTTATGATATCAATTAATGTTTTTTTAAACTAATATAATTTTAATCAGCCCTACTGTTTAAAATTGGCCTTATTAATGCAGTTCGTACAAGTGAACTAAGTAAGATGAAGTAGCAGGTTCTTTTGCTGATAGCTTAATATCAATCGGAAACAAAATAAGCCTGACTAATTTCCATATAAAATATGAAAAAAAAAAGTCAGACATCTTTTTGTTTCCCTTGTCTGTACAATATCTCTTGCAGTGAACTGCCTTCATTAGAATTTGTTGAGCTTGAGGGGAATGACACAGCACGGCAATTAAAGGCTGGCTTCACCCTTGCTGTCTACTGGCTTAAAACCTTTATCATTGCCTTTCATTTTAATAGGCTGCATCCGCAGATCACAGAGATTTCCTGTAAGCACAATCTTGGGATGACCATTAAGAGCTTTCTAGGCTAAGGTTGTGTTCCTTTATGCCCACAGAATGCTGAAGCTTATGAACCTGTCGTCTTAAAGCGTTGCTGTATTGTCGAATTCAGGAGTACAGCGAATGCAGCCCCTATTCTCAGTAAGTCGCATCTCTACATTTCTTTTTTTTTTATGTCATCCTACAGGTCTTCGTCCCAAGGGTCTAGGGGCGATGGAAGCAGTTACACAGACTCACAGACGTTGTCTTCTTCTAAGCATACAGGGGAACTTAGTGCAATATAAGGACCCATTTGATTGGCTTGCTTTGTGCATGCTGTGTGCTAATTGAAAAATCATAGTTTATTACAGAAGCGCATAATGATGAATTGCTTGGCTTCCTGCCTTTGCTGGAAATAAAAGTCATTTTATTGTCCTTTAGACAGTAAATACGGGTTCTTGTTTTCTTTGCATATAGATTTTATTTTTATTACACACAATGCACAACACAAATGAATCAAACAAGCAACAGAAAGTTCAGTTTCCAGAATCCGAGCATGGATCCACGAAACATGACAACACTACAGTGGGGAAAAACTAAGGGTTCCTTTTACCGAGCTGCAGTAAAAGGGGCCCTGCGGTAGCTTCGGCATGCGTTTTTGTTGCTCGCCGAGGCCCCGTTTTACTGCAGCGAGGAAAAGGCTGTTCTGTTTTTTAAAGGAACTGGCCCTGCGCTAATCGCAGGGATTGGCACGCGGCTATTTCCTGCGCAAGCCCTTTGTAAAAGGACCACTAAATGTCGCGTGCTTGTATTGTGTTGGACCTGGGAACATGAGGATTCTTTGGATGCTGTGACTCTTTTCACCGGGCTAGTATAAAAATGATCCAAAGATGATATTGTGCATGAGCTTTTGAGATCACGTGGGGCATTCTGTGGCAACCTGCAAAGAACTCCAGTGTCCTCCATCCTTCCCTCTACCCTGACACACCCAAAGAGCTGCATAAATACTCGTGCCTAAAATAAGACGATGTGTGTGAATATTACACGGGCCATGTTTTGGTGCACTATGCATGCGTCAGGGGCCATATGACTTCAAGAGTCCAATATGGACATGGCCAACATTCAGTATCAGGCAAAATATAGAATTCTTGTCCCAACACTATTTATTTATTTTTTTATTTTGTTCACACCCTTTTCAGTAGTAGCTCAAGGTGAGTTACAGTCAGGCACACGGGGTATTTTCCTGTTGGGCTCACAATCTAAGTTGGTACCTGGGGCAATGGAGGGTTAAGTGACTTGCCCAAGATCACAAGGAGCAGCAGTGGGATTTGAACCGTCCACCTCTGGATTGCAAGACCAGTGCTCTAACCACTAGGCCACTCAGCAGCAGTCCATGTAAAATCACCAATAATAGCAACATTCCATGTAGAATCTTCAATATTTATTTAGATTTTGCTCTCATCTTTTTCAGTAGTAGCTGAAGGTGAGTTACATTCAGGTACACTGGATATTTCTCTGTCCCAGGAGGGCTCACAATCTAAGTTTGTACCTGGGGCAATGGAGGGTTAAGTGACTTGCCCAAGATCACAAGGAGCAGCAGTGGGATTTGAACCAGCCACCTCTGGATTGCAAGACCAGTGCTCTAGCCACTAGGCCACTCCTCTATATAGGGGTACCGACATAGCATAGATTTGTAAATGTGCATACAGAATGGTGCATCTTCTGCAATACTTTGGGACAAGTGTACTATTTGTTGCCTTCAGCTGAGATGCGGGGCATGTCCATATTGGACTCGAAGTCAGGCGCAATACGCTGAAACACAGCCCGTGTCAGGTCATTGATGTACAAGATTGATCTACGCGGTGAAATAAAAGTACCTGTCCCGTTTTTGAAGGCTTTTGGTACTCTATGTCCTTTGATTTGTGCTTTGAACCCTCTCTGTGCTGTTTTAGGAATCCCAAATAGTAGCAACATTCCTGAATCCCAAACAGTAGCAACATTCCATGCTACCAATCCCAGGGCAAGCAGTGGCTCCCCCATGTCCATCTCAATAGCAGACTATGGACTTTTCCTCCAGGAACTTATTCAAACCTTTTTTAAACTCGGATACGCTAGCCGCTGTTACCACGTCCTCTGGCAACAAATTCCAGAGCTTAAATAATAGACGGAATCTGGGTGGGCAAACATCTGTGCATATTTCTGGGATTTAGGCATGAGCATTTGCACAAGCTCTGTGGCTGGAGTAAGCGCTTATGCCTAACACTAGAATTCTATAAAGGAAAGTAGGTGCCTACCCTCAAATTCTATATTTGGCACTTGAAAATGTATGCACAAATTTGGCTGTGTAACCAATTTGTGTGTGTCATTTAATTGAACAACGAGCCAATTAGCGCCAATAATTGGGCACTAACAGCCAATTAGTGGTGCTCATTGGCAACAATTAAAATTTACAGGCGCATCTTCCTAGTCAGGATTCTATAAATATGCGTGCATAAATTTTTCTGTGTGAATCCAAAAAGGGGGCCTTGCCATGGGAGGGGGATGGGTGGATCATGGGCATTCCTAAAATTTGCACATGGTGTTTTAGAATGCGGTAGATCTGCACCTAATTTAGGGCGAAGATTTACACCAGGTTTCAGTTGGTGTAAATCCTCGCGCCCAAAATTGAGTGCGGATCCTAGCACTAAGGGGTCATTTTACTAAGGTGCGCTGAAAAATGGCTTGCGGTAGTGTAGGTGCGGGTTTTGGGTGTGCGCGCCTAATCGTTTTTCAGCTCACCTGTAAAAAAAAAGCCCTTTTTTAAAATTTTAGCCAAAAATAGACATGCAACAAAATCAAAATTGCCGCGCGTCCATTTTGGGTTTGAGACCTTACCACCAACCATTGAGCTAGCGGTAAAGTCTTACGCGGTAACCAGGTGGTAATGACCTACGCGCGCCAAATGCCACTTGGCGCGCGTCCGAAAATAAAAATTATTTTTCGGCCACGCGTATCGGACATGTGCCAAAAATGAATTTACTGCAAGAGCCGCACGGTAACTCCGTTTTGGCGTGCGTTGGACGCATGTAGAACCTTACACGGCTTAGTAAACGGGCCACAAAGTCTATGAATGGCGCTCAACTCAGAGCACCATGTATAGAATAGCACTTAGCGCTCATTTTTCTTTTGTTTTTGGCGCCCAAATACAGTATCTAGCTCTAGGAATTTCCTTAATAAAACAGGCTTCTATCAGGTGCCCTCTAGGTATCCATATAAAGGCATTCGACTTCCCTATGAAGAAAGAGTAAGGAGGCTAGGGCTTTTCAGCTTGGAGAAGAGACGGATGAGGGGAGACATGATAGAGGTATATAAAATAATGAGTGGAGTGGAACAGGTGGATGTGAAGCGTCTGTTCACGCTTTCCAAAAATACTAGGACTAGGAGGTATGCGATGAAACTACAGTGTAGTAAATTTAAAACAAATCGGAGAAACTTTTTCTTCACCCAACACATAATTAAACTCTGGAATTCGTTGCCGGAGAACGTGGTGAAGGCGGTTAGCTTGGCAGAGTTTAAAAGGGGGTTGGACGGTTTCCTAAAGGACAAGTCCATAGACCGCTACTAAATGGACTTGGGAAAAAATCCACAATTTCAGGAATAACATGTATAAAATGTTTGTACGTTTGGGCAGCTTGCCAGGTGCCCTTGGCCTGGATTGGCCGCTGTCGGGGACGGGATGCTGGGCTCGATGGACCTTTGCTCTTTTCCCAGTATGGCATTACTTATGTACTTATGTAGGATCGGCACACAAGTACCCTGTAAGCTAGAAACCACAAGCCTTTTGTCCAAAAGGAATAAAATATAATGAGGATATTGGAAGTCTGAAAAGTATGAGCCAGGAATCTGAAATACTCCAATATCATTGGCAGAAATCAGAATGAACAAGTTAGTAGGAGCGGACCACACTTATGAAGGAGACCGAGAGAGACAGGGCTATAAGATCATTTTCCTCTAGGCTTAAAATGGGAAACTGGAGCTCTCCAGCTGAATCTGTTGTTTTCTGTCTCGGTTACAGTTCATAGCTTTTTTTTTTTCTGCGGGGAGGGCAAGTTGCCTTGGTAACTAATTTTCATTTTTTCTTTGCATGTTTTATTACCTATTAGAATGTATTACTAAACTCGGGGCTCGATTCGTTCACACAGGAAGCTATGATAAATAACTGTTCAGAAGGATCAGATGAGCTGTGAAAAAAAAGGATTTTGAGAAGGTTGGCTTCAAGAGGTTGATAATAATTGTATAATGAGGAGGATCATGCCCAGGCCACCTGCAAAGAGTAAAGTATATTCTTGGCCTACTTAAAATATCAATTAAGATCACTACTGGATCAATTCTATTAATGAATGCCTAGTCTGCTGCCCCTCACTACCTTTCTACCCTCATCTCCCCTTACGTTCCCACCCGAAACCTCCGTTCACAGGACAAATCCCTCCTTTCAGTACCCTTCTCCACCACTGCCAACTCCAGGCTCTGCTTATTCTGCCTCGCCTCACCCTATGCTTGGAACAACCTTCCTGAACCCTTACGCCAAGCCCCCTCCCTGCCCATCTTCAAGTCTTTGCTCAAAGCCCACCTCTTCAATGCTGCCTTCGGCACCTAACTCCTACCGTTCAGTAAATCCAGACGGCCCCAATTTGACTGCCCCTATTGGACTGACCGTTCACTTGTCTTTTAGATTGTAAGCAGGGGCTGTCCCTCTATGCTAAATTGTATAGCGCTGCGTAACCCTAGTAGCACTTTAGAAATGTTAAGTAGTAGTAGTAGTAGTAGAAGTAACATGGTAACATAGAGGGGCATGATCGAACGGGGCCGGCCATCTATAAGGGCGGCCATCTTCAAGGCCGGCCCCGTAAAGCGGCGCCCCAACCGTTTTATCGAAACAAGATGGCTGGCCATCTTTTGTTTTGATAATACGGTCATAGCCGGCCAAATCTCAACATTTGGGCCGGCTTTAGAGATGGCCGGCATTGTTTTTCAGCGATAATGGAAACTAATGGCGGCCATCTCAAACCCGGCCAAATCCAAGGCATTTGGTCGTGGGAGGAGCCAGCATTTGTAGTGCACTGGTCCCCCTCACATGCCAGGACACCAACCGGGCACCCTAGGGGGCACTGCAGTGGACTTCAAAAATTGCGCCCAGGTGCATACCTTGTGTGCTGAGCCCCCCAAATCCCCCCAAAACCCACTCTCCACAACTGTACACCACTACCATAGCCCTTAGGGATGAAGGGGGCACCAAAATGTGGGTACAGTGGGTTTGGGGGGGGGGGTGGAGGGCTCCCATTTACCACCACAAGTGTAACAGGTAGTGGGGGGGATGGACCTGGGTCCACCTGCCTGAAGTGCACTGCACCCACTAAAAACTACTCCAGGAACCTGCATACTGCTGTCATGGAGCTGGGTATGACATTTGAGGCTGGCATAGAGGCTGGCAAAAAAATGATTTTTAATTATTTTTTTGGGTGGGAGGGGGTTGGTGACCACTGGGGGAGTAAGGGGAGGTGATTCCCCTATTCCCTCCGGTGGTCATCTGGTCAGTTGGGGCACTTTTTGGAGGCTTGGTCCTAAAAATAAATAGACCAAGTGAAGCCAGCCAAGTGCTCGTCAGAGCCGGCCTTCTTTTTTCCATTATTGGCCGAAGCCCCCGTAACCACGCCCCCGTCCCGCCTTCAGTACCCTGCCGACACACTCCCTTGAACTTTGGCTGGCCCTGTAATGGAAAGCAGTTGAAGCCGGCCAAAATCGGCTTTCGGTTATACCGATTTGGCCGGGTTTAGGAGATGGCCGGCCATCTCCCGATTTGTGTTGCAAGATGGCCGGCCTTCTCGTTCGAAAATAAGCAGGATAGTAACATAACATAGTAAATGATGGCAGATAAAGACCTGTATGGTCCCTCCAGTCTGCCCAACAAGATAAACTCATTTTACATGATATGTGATACTTTATATCTATATCCGAGTTTGATTTGTCCTTGCCTTTCTCGGGGCACAGACCGTAGTAGTCTGCCCAGTACTGTTCTTGTACTAAGTTCTGAAGCTAACGTCGAAGCCCCTTAAAATTTACACTCCAGCCCATCCCTATCTATTCAGTGACAATCAGGGCATAGAAGTCTGCCCAGCTCCCGTTTTGTTTCCCAATTATCGGCGTCGCCACCCAATCTCTGCTAAGATTCAGTGGATCCATTCCTTCTAAACAGGATTCCTTTGTGTTTATCCCACACGTTTAATTCCATTACCGTTTTCATCTCCACCACCTCCCGCAGGAGGGCATTCCAAATATTCACCACCCTCTCTGTGAAAAAATACTTCCTGACATTAGTCCTGAGTCTGCCCCCCTTCAACCTCAATTCATGTCCGCCTTCTCGTCTCCGAAAAAGGTTCATTTGCGGATTAATACCTTTCAAATATTTCAACGTCTGGATCACGTCACCCCTGTTTCTCCTTTCCTCCAAGGTATACATGTTCAGGTCGGCAAGTCTCTCCTCGTACAGTGTGCACCGCAAATCCCATACCATTTCTGTAGCTTTTCTTTGCACCGCTTCCAGTCTTTTTAGTATGCACCACTTACACGCATCGTTTGCATCAGTGATTGGCAGTGATGCAAGTCCACGCACTAGACGCTAATCAGTAAGGGAGGAGTAAGTGCTATATCTCATAACTGCAAGGAGTGTACAAAAGGGCAGAGCATGGGTATGTCACCAAACAATACGCATGATTGTCACACCTAGCTCCGCCCATTCACAGCAATGATTGATCTGGCATGAGCGATTGTGCCTAAACTTTGATGTGCCAAAGTGGGTTTACACTAGTCCTATATAATAACTCACCACCAACGTTCTAATGTGGGACTGCCTGTGTCCGTGGCTCCTGGTGTTGCTGAGCTAGGCTCCGTAGACAGGATGACGTCACTAACAGCTGATTCCCAGGCAGGGGGAGGAGTAGGGAAACACGCGTGTTTCCCTACTCCTCCCCCTGCCTGGGAATCAGCTGTCAGTGCACCGCTCCCTGTCACTTCGGAGCAAGTGGCAGGGAGCGGTGCATTAAAAAACTACAAGCGCGGCACCACAGAACCCCCCCCCCCTCGGCGCATCACCCAACCCCCCCCCCCCCGGCACATCCAATACACCCTCCCTCCCTAAGCACATCAAACACCCCCCTCCCCCCACCCAAAGCACATCAACACCCCCCCCCCCCCCCGGCGCATCTAACCCTATCGCCACCCGCAGATGTCAGTAGTAACACTGTCTGACCGCTGCTGCTTCTTCTGTTGAGCAGCAGCGGCCGCTACAAAAAGAAAAGAAGCGATAAAAGTTTTTAAACCCAGCCCAAATCATTCGCAAATGCCCGAGTCTTACAATGCAGTCTCTGCAGCCGCCCTTCCTCTCGCCTCCACGTCACTGCCCCTGGAGTAAGTCCCCGGAGGAGCGCAGTGACGTGACAGGCGAGAGGAGGAGTGGCTGCAGAGACTGCGTTGTAAGACTCGGGCATTTGCGAATGATTTGGGCTGGGTTTAAAAACATTTATCGCTTCTTTTCTTTTTGTAGCGGCCGCTGCTGCTTCTCCTGTTGAGCAGCAGCGGCCGCTACAAAAGAAAAAAAGCGATAAAAGTTTTTAAACCCAGCCCAAATCATTCGCAAATGCCCGAGTCTTACAATGCAGTCTCTGCAGCCGCCCTTCCTCTCGCCTCCACGTCACTGCCCCTGGAGTAAGTCCCCGGAGGAGCGCAGTGACGTGACAGGCGAGAGGAGGAGCAGCTGGCTGCAGAAACTGCGTTGTAAGACTCGGGCATTTGCGAATGATTTGGGCTGGGTTTAAAAACATTTATCGCTTCTTTTCTTTTTGTAGCGGCCGCTGCTGCTCAACAGGAGAAGCAGCAGCGGCCGGACAACGTTACTACTGGCATCTGCAGGTGGCGATGGGGTTTGATGCACTGGGGGTGGTGGTGTTGATGTGCTTCGGGTGGGGGGAGGGGGGTATTTGATGTGCTTGGGGGGGAGGGGGTGTTTGATGTGCCGGGGGGATTGGGAGATGCGCCGGGGAGGAGGGGAGGGTCGCTGGACATGGGTAAGTGGAGGGGGGAGGGGAGGGTCCCTGGACATGGGTAGCTGCAGGGGGGGCAGGGGGAGAGGAGGGTCACTGGACATGGATGGCTGGAGGCGGGGCAGGGGAGAGGGAGGTGGGGAGGGGTCCTGAGACCAGAGAGGTGGGGGTGGGGAGGGGGGCCCTGCGAGAGGGGGGTGGGGGCTCACACTCACTCACTCACTGTCTCTCACATACACTCTCTATGACATACTCCCTGTCTATCACACTCTATCTCTCTGTCACACACACACAGTCTCACACACACAGACACTCTGTCTCTCGCACACTCTCTCTCACACAAACACACACACACGCTGTCTCTTTCTCTCTCTCATTCTTTCTATGACATACACACTCCATCTCTCACACACACTCTCTCCCAAACATACACACTCCATCTCTCACACACACTCTCTCTCAAACATACACACGCCGAGGAAAACCTTGCTAGCGCCCGTTTCATTTGTGTCAGAAACGGGCCTTTTTTACTAGTATTCTATAATAGTAACATAGTAAATGATGGCAGATAAAGACCTGAACGGTCCATCCAGTCTGCCCAACAGTCACACTCATTATCAAGTCATGATTAAATCAACAATGAATGTAATATAATATTTTTGTAGCACCAGATATGACGGGGCGCTAGGGGTGGGAAGTACCACTTAGTAAAAGGGGCCCTGAGAGAGGGGCGTTCCAAGATGGCGGACGCTACTCGGTAGCGATCACCGAGGCTCCCTGGACTTACCCTTTATTTAAAAGTTTCCACGATTAGAGATGCCGCATACAAAAAGAAAGGGGGTAGTCAAAAGCCTACCATCTGCGACTGGGGCTGCCCAAACAGTCCAGACGACCCTCGATGGTTTCGCCACGAGTACTCCACGGGAGAGGGCGATAGGGAGCTCTGCTGAGGGAACATTCGGAGGAGCGACGATTCCCCTGGAGCATGATACCACTCTTTCCTCCCCAGATCTCAATCCTCCTCCGTGTCCTGCAGACCTTAGGGGGAAGGTGGAGCTTTTGGTGGCGTCCGAAGATGGCGCCGAAGAAATCTCAGTGGATGGTGCCTCACCCAGAAAGACTGCAGAAGATCTACAACAGGAGCTTTCGGCTCCAGCGGAGGTAACCCTGGGAAGTATCTGGGCAATGTTACAGCATTTAACTACAATTACTATGAAAGCTGCTTCGGATACAACCTCTTTGGTAACAAAAGTTGATTTCCTGAATGACTCTGTAGAAAAGATACGGCAGGAAGCGAGTTCTCAGAGAACTGTTTTTCAACAAGAAATTGACTCGTTAAAAAACTCCAAAGAGAGCCTGATTAAGGATAAAATTATTCTACGTAATAAATTAGACCAGCTTGAAAACTTTAACAGGCGTCTTAATTTGAGAATAATAAATTTTCCAAAAATGCCAGAGTTGAGTGCACTTGAACTATTTAAAAAATACCTTTCTGAAGTTCTCAATTACTCCTCTGATTTGATGCCTCCGATTAACAAAATATATTATCTCCCAATTCCGCAAAAAGAGGAGCAGAAGAGAAAAATCAGAAAATCAACCTATACAACCTCCTGGATTACAAGACTTGACAGCTTTTCTGGAGCAGTCTATGAGCGATATTCAATCTCGCTCCACTCTGCTAGTATCCTTTGTTTTTGAGCAGGATGTTAACTCAATTATGAAATTATACTTTAAAAATGCTCTAAAAGAATTCCTTGGAGCGCGAGTGTGGATATACCCGGACGTGACAAGAGCTGCTCAAGAAAAACGTAAAAGGTTTCTTGCATTGAGAGAAGAGACTAAATCGCTGGGAGCTAGTTTCCTATTATCGTATCCGTGTAAATGTTTGGTAAAATATAAGGGTAACAAATATATATTTTATGATCCGGACCAGCTGAAAAGTTTTGTTGAATTAAAGAAAATTGTCAAGTGACTCCTAGGGAAAGTTTTGAGAAATATCGTTTAACCGTGGATAAGCATTCAGGCCTGTTTGCTTATTTAAAATAATATGCTAGTGTTCTTCTCAACTTTAAGAATTCCCCTCCTTCTTTTAGTGGTCTAAGAAGAGAGGATTAATTTCTAGTAAATGTATTTGCTTTGTATTATTTAGGTGTTACCCTCAAGTTTCTATTGCAAGATAATTCTTGTGAATGTATTGCAAAATATAAATAAATAAAAAAGGGACCCTGAGTTTCCCCCATAGCTCTTTCATTTGGAAACGACTTCCCCTCTCAGATTTCTGTGTAGATGTGCTGTGAAGTCATATGGTATTGGATGCATATTTTATGAGCTTGCTTCATTTAAGAATTTTCTAGATAGCAAATGTTTGTCAGAGGTTATTGCAGACTAATGGTCTGTTCACTTTGGCATAATTGCAAAGGACTGAAATACAAAACAACTTACGCAGCCGGCTTCTCCTTCATATGCGCACAACTATGGAATGGGCTCCCAAAAGCTGTGAAAACAATCCACGACCACTTGAACTTCAGGAAATCACTAAAAACCGACCTCTTCAAAAAGGCCTACCCCAACGACCCCACGTAACCCTCTTCACCTACCAACACAGCACGACTATGATCGAACAGGACATCACGCAATCTTCATCCATTCCGACCCTCCACTTATACCTCATACGATCACTATACAACTTTGTATTTGTTATCCACCGACTGGGCAAACGCCTTTGACGGTACTACCCTGTTTCCCCGAAAATAAGACCTAGTAGAGGTTTTGCTGAAGTGCTAAAATATAAGGCCTCCCCCGAAAGTAAGACCTAGCAAAATTTTTGTTTGGCCCCGATGGGACATGGACACAGAAACCTTAATTTTTTTCGCTGCAACCCAAAGATGAAATAACATTAAAGAAATGCAAGAAACAAGACTGAGGTGGAAAATCTATCGTCCAGCGGACTCCTACCATCCTCCTTCACGCTTTTGTGAAGATCAACTACCGGGTAAGTGAGCCTGGAAAGAAAAGAAACATCCCCCTTGCAGAAATAATAAAAGAACAGAAAATGAGTAACCGAGCCCTTTCGGCGCTGCTCCATCGCCCAAGGGCTAAGTCAGACTAGAAGGATGAAAAGTGTTGCGAATGTACAGGAGGAGCGCATAAAGCGCCACCAATGGGGAACGGAGCTACCGTAGAATTTTTTTTTAACGTTTGTAATATGGTAGGGATGATCCTGCGCCCTAAGCCCTCTCACAACCTCCCGAGACCCCCAGCCAGAGCAGCCCGGCCCCACATTCCATTACCTTCCCTAGTGCATACCCCTCCTCCATTCCCAGCCCGGCCAGGGCGGCTCTGCTCCGCTCGAGTCCTGCGGTCACTGTGGGCAGATAGGCGAGCCACGGCCTACTCCTGCAGGATACTGCCCCCCACTTCAATACTGTTCCCGACCACCACAGTCCCCCTATTACTCACGAATAAGACATCCCCTGAAAATAAGACCTAGTGCATCTTTGGGAGCAAAAATTAATATAAGACACTGTCTTATTTTCGGGGAAACACGGTATGTAAGCCACATTGAGCCTGCAAATAGGTGGGAAAATGTGGGGTACAAATGCAATAAATAAATAATCGGCCGTGGTGCTCATAATAATTATTCTCTTTATACCTGGATATAACTGATTTGTCTGTCATTTTATGTGGAAGCAGTAATTGTTAACTCTTTCTCAGTCCTTAACATTCTGTGGTTTTCTGTCTTTTCTCTTACTGCCTGGTGGGATAAAGTACCAACAGATTGTTTGCTTATTTTTTTAAAATTATTTTTTTTTGTTACGTTTTTACCCCGCGCTTTCCCACTCATGGCAGGTTCAATTCTTGCCTTTGTAGCTCATATATGCTTGTTGAAAATGATTCTTGGTTTTATATATTTTGGGAAATTGATAAATATTTTGAAAAAGACAGCATTTATTTGTGTTCTTTCTAACCCAACAAGAAGTTGGAAAGAATTATACAAAAGGGATTAAGAATGTCCATCCGCCTGTGTCTGGTGGCAAGAGAACTCTCTGAACATTTCACAGAACGGGATGAAACTTGGCATGAGGGAAAAAAACCAGGAAAAAAAAGACATGAGTTTGAAAATGCCTGGGGTTCCAGAGAAATAACTCCTCCACATCCTCCCCCAAAAAATGGCCCAGTTCATTTCTGTAGGAAAAGGAGTTCTAACTTCTTTCACAAAGAAATTAAATGTAACAGTTAGAGAACAGGGCAAGGCAGTTTAAAAGGTGGAATTCTCTACTCTTCCAAATCTCCAAATTATCCCCAGAACTGCCCTACCTTTCCACATTTTGCTTCCCACAACTGCTCCACTACCCTGCACATTGCCCAGCTCCAAAAACTAGTCCCCCACAACTACCTTACACGGTCCAAACTGTCCCCACCTCCTAAACATGGTCATCCCACAACTGCCACCCACCTTCCACTTCCACCCCCGCCCCCCCCCCCCCCCACAGACCCAACACATTTACAGGAAATGCCCAACAAACGCAACACAGAACTGAGAAATAGAGATACACCCAAATACATGCAGACCCCACAGGTACACATTCAGAGAATTAAATAATTCCTTATCCCTTTATTTCATTGTCTGTCTTGTTCATTCTACTGTGAAAACTATTTCAGGATTCATACGCTTTTCTTATTGGTTGCTATGTCTATTGCCAAACAGCATCTACTGCCCGGGACGGACAGGGACAAATTAAGCCATTGGCAAACTTTACACATACTTTGTGTCCACCGGTCGATATTTTGCCCATGGCGGTCAGCATTAGCCCCAGACGTTCAATGCTAGGCTTTGTCCTGGTACTGGAATTGAACATCTAGGTCTAATTCAGACTGCACAGGCCATCAGACCTTATGCAGGTCCCAGCCGATATTCAGTCGGGACCCGCATAAGACACTTATGTGGGCCCTAGCTTCATACCGGTTGAGACTTTACAGAAGTAATTTCCTCACCTCCTGATCCATATCTTGATCCCCCACCTCCCTCCTTCCCTCCAGCCATGAGCCCCCCCCCCCCCCCCCCACCCCAGACCAGGCCTCCCTCTCTCCCTCCCACTCCAGTGCAATCTAGCAGTATCTTCTTAAAAGTCCACTTACAAAGGCAATTCTGTAAGCTGGTGCTGAAGTTTAGGTGCCAACAGCACATATATATTATTGAAGTCTTACACTTATGCATGTGATTGATGCCAGTAATTGAAAGTTATGCAAGTAAGCAGTGGCGTAGCTACGTGGGGCTTGAGGGGGCCCGGGCCCCCACAGATTTGGCCCTGGCCCCCTGCCCCACGATCCCCTTCAACCCCCCTCCCGCCACCAACGCTCCCCCGCCGTCGCTGCCGCCTGCCCCGTCGCCGCAAATGATACCTTTTTTGAAGAGAGACTTCCTTCCGCGCTCGAGTAGCGCCTTTCTTCAACGAAGTTCCGGCGATCAGCTGTTTCGACGCTGGCGTCGAAACAGCTGATCGCCGGAACTTCGTTGAAGAAAGGCGCTACTCGAGCGCGGAAGGAAGTCTCTCTTCAAAAAAGGTGTCATTTGCGGCGGCGACGGCGGGGGAGCGTTGGTGGCGGGAGGGGGGTTGAAGGATATCATGGGCAGGCCGGCGGGGGGGAGGGTCCGATGTGGCGGTGGCAGCGGCGGCTCGGGGGGGGGTGGCTAAACAGTGCCCCCCCACCTCGGGCTCTGGCCCCCCCTCCCGGCGAGGTCTGGCTACGCCCCTGCAAGTAAGTTCTAGGTGCTATTCTATAACAGGCATGCGAAAGTCACTGACTTCTGGATTCTATACAGGTTGCCCACATTTGGGTGTGGATCCCAGATCTGCACGCAAAACAATTAGTTAATCAACTGTTAACAATCAATTATTGACATTATTTGGTACTAATTAGGACTTATGCATGCATCTGCCTAGGCCCTATTCTGTAACGCTGCACCTGAATTGTCTCATGTGCTACTCAAAAGGAGGGAAGGCAGGAGAGGTGTATGGGCGGGTCAGGGGCATTCCCAGAATTTGGGTGCAGTGTTATACAGTAGGGTCATTGACATACCCAACTGCCATTGATTGCGCGCCAGTATTTACAGTAGATTTCAGCAGGTGGAAATCATTGAGCTAAGCGCTATTCTATAAAGATGTCTTACTGCTGAGTCAGCTTTATAAGGGGGGGGATTTGATATACCACCTTTCTGTGTTTACAATCAAAGCTGTTTACATATTATATACAGGTACTTATTTTGTTCCTGGGACAGTGGAAGGTTAAGTGATTTGCCCAGAGTCACAACATCATGGCAGATAAAGACCTGTACGGTTCATCCAGTCTGCCCAACAAGATAAACTCATAGCATAAGATATCCTATATAATAATTCTCATCACCAATGTTCTAATGTGGAACTGCCTGTGTCCGTGGCTCCTGGAGTTGCTGAGCTAGGCTCCGTAGCCAGGATGACGTCACTAACAGCTGATTCCCAGGCAGGGGGAGGAGTAGGGAAACATGCGAAGCCTGGGAATCAGCTGTCAGTGCGCCGCTCCCTGCCACTTCGGCGGCGCATCAAAAAACTGCAAGCGCAGCACCACAGAAACCCCCTCCTCGGCGCATCACCCAATTCCCCCCCCCCTGGCACATCAAACACCCCCCCAAGCACATCAAACACGTCCCCGGTGCATCAAATCCGAATGCCACCCCGCAGATGCCAGTAGTAACGCTGTCTGGCCGCTGCTGCTTCTCCTGTTGAGCAGCAGCGGCCGCTACAAAAAGAAAAGAAGCGATAAATGTTCTTAAACCCAGCCCAAATCATTCGCAAATGCCCGAGTCTTACAACGCAGTGTCTGCAGCCACTCCTCCTCTCGCCTCCATGTCATGCCCCAGGAGTAAGACCCCGGAGGAGTGCAGTGACATGACAGGCGAGAAGAGGAGCGGCTGCAGAGACTGCGTTGTAAACCTCGGGCATTTGCGAATGATTTGGGCTGGGTTTAAAAACATTTATCGCTGAGACCAGACAGGTGGGTGGGGAGGGGGGGCCCTGCGAGAGGGGGGTGGGGGCTCACACTCACTCACTGTCTCTCACACACTGTCTCTCACACAAACACACACACACGCTGTCTCTCTCTCATTCTCTCTATGACACACACACGCTGTCTCTCTCTCATTCTCTCTATGACACACACACTCCATCTCTCACACACACTCTCTCTCTCTCTCAAACATACACACTCCGAGGAAAACCTTGCTAGCGCCCGTTTCATTTGTGTCAGAAACGGGCCTTTTTTACTAGTTATTTGATACTACATATGCACACTTGATCTTGATTTGTCCTTGCCATTTTCAGGAGCTGCAGTGGGAACTGAACCCGGTTCCCAGGTCACTGCACTAACCATTAGGCTTACTCTTCCTGGCACCTAACTTTGGGTGCCATTTAAAGAATCTTCTCCTTACCCCCAGATTCTATATAGCGCATCTAGTGTTCTGCGCCAAAATCCAAGCGGATTCTATAACAACTTGTGTAACTTAATTAGGTTAACAACCCAATCAGCGTTGTTAATGAGCACTAATTGACAATAATTAGAATTTACACGCACAAATCGCTAAGCATATTCTGTAGTGCAGAGCATCTAAATTTTAATGTGCGAAGGCAAAAATGGGCATGGTTATGGGCAGGGAAATGGGCGTTTTGTGGGCATTCCAAAATGTACGCCCACTGCACCTAAATCTGCGCGCCAGGATTTACGCCATGTTTTCATTGGTATAAATAGAGGTGCGTAGATTTAGGCGCTAGGATATTGCCTAAGCGTATTCTATATACCATGTCCAAATTTAGGCACCACTTATAGAATACGCTAAGACGGAATGTTTTCCGTGCGGATATTGTAGGCGCCATATATAGAATCTGGCCCTTAGCGTGCAACAGCCGGAGGGCATACATGCAGGCACAGCATGGGCATGTCACCAAGCAACTCGTTCAACTTATAGATACCATCAGTTGAACAATTGCATGGCACACATAGGCACGCCAGCTTACACCAGCCACTGAAATGATATAAAATTGGCACACCAAAGTTTCAGCATATCACAGCAGCTTTGCACTAGTACACTATTGTAGCTTATTTTCGAAAGGGAAGGACGCCCATTTTCCAACACAAATCGCGAGATGGACGTCCTTCTCCCGAGGTTGCCCAAATCGGCATAATCGAAAGCCAATTTTTTTGCGCCCTCAACTGCTTTCCGTCACAGGGACGGCCAAAGTTCACGGGGCATGTTGCCAGTGTACCAAAGGCGGGACGGGGGCGTGGTTAAGAGATGGGCGTCCTCGGCCGATAATGGAAAAAAGAAGGGTGTCCCTGACGAGCATTTGGTCGACTTTACTTGGTCCCTTTTTTTTCACGACCAAGCCAGATGACCACCGGAGGGAATCGGGGATGACCTCCCCTTACTCCCCCAGTGGTCACCAACCCCCTCCCACCCGAAAAAAAAATTTTTTTAAATTTTTTTCTAGCCTCTATGCCAGCCTCAAATGTCATACCCACACAGCAGTATGCAGGTCCCTGGAGCAGTTTTTAGTGGGTGCAGTACACTTCAGGCAGGCAGACCCAGGCCCATCCCCCCACCTGTTACACTTGTGGTGGTAAATGTGAGCCCTCCAATATCCACCCGAAACCCACTGTACTCACATGTAGGTGCCCCCCTTCATCCCTAAGGGCTATGGTAGTGGTGTACAGTTATGGGGAGTGGGTTTGGGGGGGGGTTGGGGGGCTCAGCACCGAAGGTAAGGCAGCTATGCACCTGGGAGCAATTTGTGAAGTCCACTGCAGTGCCCCCTAGGTGCCCAGTTGGTGTCCTGGCATGTCAGAGGGACCAGTGCTGTACGAATGCTGGCTCCTCCCACAACCAAATGACTTGGATTTGGTCATTTTTGAGATGGGCGTCCTTGGTTTCCATTATCACCAAAAACCGGGGACGACCATCTCTAAGGTCGACCTAAATGTTGAGATTTGGGCGTCCCCGACAGTATTATCGAATTGAAAGATGGACGTCCATCTTGTTTCGATAATACGGGTTTCCCCGCCCCTTCGCTGGAACGTCCTTAGAGATGGACGCCCTTAGACATGGTCGCCCTGTTCGATTATGCCCCTCCACGAGGTCCTTTTACAAAGGCGTGCTGAAAAGTGGCTTGCGGTAGTGTAGGCGCGGGCTTTGGGCGTGCGCAGGATCATTTTTCAGCGTGCCTGTAAAAAAGGCCTCTTCTTTTTTTTTTTTTTACCCCGAAAATGGGCGTGTGGCAAAATCAAAATTGCCGCGTGTCCATTTTGGGTCTCTGACCATACCGCCAGCCATAGACCTAGCGGTAAAGAATTTGGTCGGAAATGACCTACGCGAATCAGATGGCACTTGGCGCGCATCCACTACGCGTGCCTGAAAGTAAAAAGTATTTTTCAGACACGCATATCAGACTTGCGCTAAAAATGAAATTACCATAAAAACCATGCGGTAGTCGGGCGGTAAGTCCAATTTGGCGTGCATTGGGCGCATGTAGGCGCCTACGCTACCCTTCTCCACCACCGCCAACTCCAGGCTCCGCCCTTTCTGCCTCGCCTCACCCCATGCTTGGAATAAACTCCCTGAGCCATACGCCAGGCCCCCTCCCTGCCCAACTTCAAATCCTTGCTCAAAGCCCAACTCTTCAATGTCGCCTTCGGCACCTAACCACTTTACCTCTATTCAAGAAATCTAGGCTGCCCCAACTTGACATTTCGTCCTTTAGATTATAAGCTCCTTCGAGCAGGGACTGTCCTTCTTTGTTAAACTGTACAGCACTGCGTAACCCTAGTAGCACTCTAGAAATGTTAAGTAGTAGTAGTAGTATTACATATAGCAGTGATTTAACCAGAGCTGAGATTGTGATGTCATAATGCCTCATTCCACCAATGCCTAAGAGCCAACCTCATCAGTGATGTCACAATGGCTTGATTGTCCTATATTTGTCTCTTATCTATTAGATTGTAAGCTCTTTGAGCAGGGACTGTCTCTCTTTGTTAAATTGTACAGCGCTGCGTAACCCTAGTAGCGCTCTAGAAATGTCAAGTAGTAGTAGTAAAAGGGGCCCTATAAAGGCTTAGGTGAACTCAGAAGCCATTACAGAATTGGAGCTAAGCGTGCCCCATTGTGGTATCTACATCTGATTATAGGGAGTCGACAGAATAGGCAGAGAAGTATGCAGCAGCAATATTATTTGCAAAATGAAGCGCTGTTGTTGAGGAAGAAGAAATATGTTTGAAGTAACGGTTGCGCCCTACGTGAACCGGCAGTGCACTGCGTATGTGGGAAGGTGAGATCTGTGCTGAATATTGGAGGAAGAGACTCTTGTTGAACCACGCTGAGGACGTTTGGCTTGCAAAGGAGCGGCGTTTTCCCAGCTACGTGACTGTTTTGGAGTTGTTGGGGGGGGTCTTTGTTTGCGCTACTCCTCGAAGTTTATCCGTCAGAATTTTTATTAACTTCTTTCCAACTTTTTAGGTAGGAAGCTTCCTTGCATAGGTGGGGGTTTCACTAAAGGCAATTTCTAGCATGTTTATTTTGTCTTTTTGGTGTATTTTTACATATTGTTCTGCATTAGATTTATACGTATTTTTGCAGGTACATTCGCTTTGTTCTTCTTTATGTGGTGGAAGGGGTGTTTTTTGAATCAGTAATTTTACTCTGTGGTCTGGGAGTATTTTGTGCTGATTCTTTTTTCTTCTTCCATTTTACTGTAGTGACCTATGATAATATCTCACTCGCACTTAAGATAGTGGAATATTTCAATACTTTTGGTATTTGTCCCTATCAGGAGTTTTGAGGTCTTGTTTGTTTAAAGGTACCTTAATTTGAACCAGTGAGAGAGAGAGAGAGAGTACTGCAAAAATTTGTTCAAACTATTTCTTTGTGGGTTTACTAAGTATCTACATCTTGGTGCCAGTTTCTGGAATTTCCCCAATAAGTATGTCTTGCACTCAAGAGAATGTTTTCCGGATAAAGGGGTTATGTGAAAATGTAAAAATCATAAACGTATGTCAAGATGTCAAAGTTATCTGCCACCGACGTGCCCTCCATCACACTGAAGAGTCCATTTTCCTCCTTTTGTCTATGATTCAAAAGCGTTGAAACAACCTAGACAGGAACGATTGAGGTAATTGCAACAATCATTTTTGGACACGGAGATTGTTCTTTTCCTCTCTAATAAATCTTCCCGTAGACAATCTGTACTGCTATGACCACAGTTCGTCTCCGAGAGTAATACTTCAGGAATCTAAAATCTCGGGTCCTTTAGGCTTGGCTCTTGAGAGGCTAACTTTAATTTATCATGGCTCTGTAAGAAAAAAAGCAGAATGGAAATTGTGTTTTGTTTTCTTTTTCACGGTCTTGAATAGCTCCTACTGCAAAGCAAAGCATACCAGAGGAGATAATAGGTTTTTTTTTTTCTCGTTAACATCATACGCATTTCCCATTTTCTTACAGAGCAAATGAATGAATGTTTTGGCACGCTGTGACATTTATTTTTCTTAGCTACAGCAATAGAAATATCAAACAGAGAAAATCTAAGGCTCTGCCGTTTGAGAGCTTATTTTCTGTTTCCACGTGGTGAATGGAAGAGCATAGCCAAGGTCTGGAAGAGTGCGAATGAGTTCCAAGAAACCTGCCCAACAAGCATGAAATTCTCTACACCAGAGACGACAGCAAAGGTTTTTGCATCCTGATGCCAATTCAGTAATTATCCTCCTTGACCTTTCTTAGCTCTTTCACTGCTTTAATTTCTACAGAGCATGAAACAAAGAGATGTATCATGGGGTGCTCCTCATAATTTTATGGTTATGGTTTATTCATTTATATTCTGTTTATACCTAAAATATAAATAAACCATACACAGGGGTGTAGCCAGACTTCGACGGGAGGGGGGTCCAGGGCCCGAGGTGAGGGGGCACATTTTAGCCCCCCCCCCGGCGCTACCGACACCCATTGCCGACACCCACCCACCCCACCCCTGCCATTGCCGACCCCGCCGCCACCACCAACTTTGCCCCCTCTTCCGATGACCCTCTTGACCCCCCTTCCCGCCACCAACCCGCCGTCGCCTACCTTTGCTAGTGGGGGACCCCAACCCCCACCAGCCGAGGTCCTCTTCTCGCAAAAGGCTTCCTTCTGTTTCTGACGTCCTGCACGTACAACGTACAGGACGTCAGACTCACAGAACAAAGCCTTGCAGATCGGATGTCAGAAACAGAAGGAAGCCTTTTGCGAGAAGAAGAGGACTTCGGCTGGCGGGGGTTGGGGTCCCCCGCCAGCAAAAGCAGGCGACGGCGGGTTGGCGACAGGAGGGGGAGTCGAAAGGGTCATCGGCAGGGGGTCCAGGGCCAAATCTACGGGGGCCCAGGCCCCCCTGGCACCACATAGCTACACCACTGACCATACATAATGTGAAAAGGGTCCACTGCTTCCCAGCAAAGTGGAGCCGACCACCCGCTGAACTTCCAGATCTCACCACACTTGCAGACAGTGGCTAGGTCAAACGATTTTTATTATCAGGCCAACGACAGCTGTCTCAAACTTCAGTACATACGTTATCCCGAAACAAACAGGTTCCACCCAAAATAGGTTTCCAATCCGCAGGGTTTTCCCAGAACAAGGCAGGTTTTCAAAGTCAGGCTTTCTATGAGTAGGTAAGTAAAGCAGGCTTCCAAATAAATCAGGCTTCCAATAAAGCAGGTAAGTAAAGCAGGCTTCCAAATAAATCAGGCTTCCAATAAAGCAGGTTACTCTCACCTCTTAACACCATTTCCAAACCCTCGGGAGCTGGCCATCCCTGCCTTGGAACTCTCCTACATAGAGGCTTCTCCCCCCTCCTGGGATTCCTCCCTCATCTGATCTACCCCCCCCCCCTTTCCATATAATCAATCCAATCATCTTCTTCCCTCTCCCTGGGCCCCTCTCTATCCCAGCTGGGCTGCATGGTATATTAATTGCGTATCCAGGGGAATTGAGCTTCTTCCCTCTGCCTCCCCCTTGTGGGTGACAAAATTATAGGCTCAGCCTGGCTATCCCCCTGGCTCCCTCTGCTGGAGCTGGGAATCCATTCCCTTGTCTCCAGACTACTCTCTGCCCCCCTCCTTGCAATGGCTTCTGGTACTTGTATTTCAGGGTCTAACTGCTTCATCCTAGCTGCCCTGGCAGTAGCCTTGTCACAATAAAATATAATAAAAATATACATAAAATATAATAAAACCAATTAAAAGTACAACATGTCATAAGTCAGAACAATCACAGTTACTTAGTCATCAACAAACATAACTGCTACCTATCACATACCTATCCAATTCTCCTTCCCCATGAATATGCATGAAAGAGATTTCTAGACAATGGAGGTAGTGCATTCAGATTTATCTCATGCATATTAATTGTGGATATCCTGAAAACTTGACTGGTTAGGTGTGGCCTGAGGACTGAGTTGAGAACCACAGTTCTTTTTTTTTTTTAAATTTTTTTATTTATAACCATTTAAATTTTTACAAGCGATAAAACAACTTGCTGGAAATACAGAGAAAGTAATATGTAGGAATTATTTCAGCCAGTTCTAATAAGTATAGCCAGGTTCTTGCAGTGGTGTCCTGTCATCTGTGGTCAAAAATCCATGACTCATAAACATATCAGTTTTAGGTTTCTTCCACATACTTGTGAGCTGGCATGGCACTGTTGGGAGAAGAGGATACTGGGCTAGATGGACCATTGGTCTGACCCAGTATGGCTACTCTTATGTTCTTAATAGTCTGGTTTACATGAACCCAGAATCTGGCCAGTAGGTGTGGCCTCATAAATAGGAAATGGGCCTAGGAATCAAACCAGCTGCTGCTTGACTGCGTTAAGGGGTTTTTCAGTAGTTAGCCTGTGCGTTACTTAGGGGGTGGGTTCTGTCAGGGGTCATGGCATGAACAGGGAAGTGTTATCCGGGTAGTGGCTAAATAGGAGGTGGTAAATTGTCCCGTTTTAAGTCTCAGCAAGTATCACACACAACATTAGCACACACAATGTGCAATAAAAAATCGTAGGAATGCCCCAGAATTTGCAGTTACCACACAGTGAAATCCCACATTAAGCCACGGTAACTGCACATTTTACTGCAGTTTAGTAAAAGGGCTCCTAAGACTGGATTATTGTAATCTTTAATTGTTCGGTGCTCCTAAATCAATTACTCAAAAGATGCAATCGATTCAGACCACGGCGGTAAGGTTAATTTTTTCATGGTACAAATCTGATCGAATTTCTAAATATTATGAAGAGCTTCCCTGGTTGCCTATTGAAGCCAGGATTTTGTTTCAATTCTCCTGTGTATTGTATAAGATTATGAATGGTGATTGTCCAGAGTACCTTCTGGCTCAGTTAGAATTTACTACCCCTGACAGACATAGAAGATCACATAATATCCAACCATTATTTTTGCCTTCTCCTAAGGGAGTGAAAAGGTTTTTTTGGTTTTTTTTTTTTAACTGTTGGCTTTTCAGGCTCCTAAGATATGAAAAAACTTACAGTTTTTTATCCTAAAACTGTGCTTTTTAAAAGATTTGTTTAAAAATTGCTAGTGCTTAATGGTTTATCTTGTGATGCTTAGAGTCCTGTTAGCATTTTTAACACGCCTACATTTAGCGCACACACAAACCATGTAGGCACCTATAGGGATATTTTAGGTACATACACAGTTAACGCGCATACAAGGTTAACGCACATTAAAGACGCTAATGTACCTATAACACAGCTTAGTAAACAGGGCCCTTAATGTTTAAAGAAGAAGAAAACCGAAAAAAAAATGACCTGTTACACTTGTGGTGTTAAATGTGAGCCCTACAAAACCCACCAGAAACCCACTGTTCCCACACCTAGGTGCCCCCCTTCACCCGTAAGGGCTGTGGTAATGGTGTACAGTTGTGGGTAGTGGGTTTTTGGGGGGCTCAGCACACAAGGTAAGGGAGCTATGTACCTGGGAGCTTTTTCTGAAGTCCACTGCAGTGCCCCCGAGGGTGCCCGGTTGGTGTCCTGGCATGTCAGGGGGACCAGTGCACTATGAATGCTGGCTCCTCCCACGACCAAAGGGCTTGCATTTCTTATGCTTGCAATGATACGCGACACCCGACAAGGCACTGTGTTTTGGCACTAAGTCCAGAGAATTGTTAAAATATAGCAATGGAATATTGCTTGAACAATCGTGTAGTTGGTCTTTAAAAAGACCTTTGTAGTTGCGATGCGCCTACGGCAAACAGCAGTGTAAACACTGTACAGAAAAATGTACAGTGTTTACACTGCCGTTCGCCATAGGCACATTGCAACTACTTCTTTTTAAAGACTGACTACATAATTGTTGAAGCAATGTTCCATTGCTATAATTTAACGATTCTCTGGACGCATCAGTACATTGTGACCCCTGAGGCAGGCACTTAGTGCCGAAACACAGTGCCGTGTTGTGTGTAGAATGTCATTGCAAACACAAGAAAAGAAGGGGTCCTTTTACTAAGGTGCTAGTGTAGGCGTGTCTTTCGGACGCCTGCAGATCCATTTTTCAGTGCGCCTGTAAAAAAGGCCTTTTAAAAATTTTGCCGAAAATGGACATGCGGCAAAATCAAAATTGGCGCATATCCATTTTTGGTCTGAGACCTTACCGCCACCCATTCACCTAGTGGTAAGGTCTCAAGTGTTAACCAGGCGGTATTGGTCAGCATGCGTACAATACCAATTACCGCCCGGTTTTGCTGTGCGCCGGAAAATAAATTATATTTTCTGACGCGTGTAGCGAATGCAGGTAAAAATGAATTTACCGCCCGGGCCACGCAGTAGCCTGGTGTTAACTCCGAATTGACGCACGTTGGGCGTGCGTAGGCACTTATGCGGCTTAGTAAAAGGACTGTGAAGTGTTTTAACAATTTATGATCAGCCTGCGTACCTGGTGTTTCTCAAACCATGCTTAATGTTTATGCATTTCCCAAGGGTTGTTCCTTGGTCTCTTGACTTTGTAAACCACTTAGAACTGGTGGTTTTAGTGGTATAAAAGCCTGATGTAATGTAACGACTGTAAGAACAATCATACTAGGTCACACCAGAGGTCCATCAAGCAGGGGCGTATCTGCGTGGGGCCACAGGGGCCTGGGCCCCCGCAGATTTCGCCCTGGCCCCCCTCCCCGCCGTCAACCCTCCTCCGCTGCTTACTTTTGCTGGCGCCCCAACCCCCGCCAGCCGAGGTCGTCCGACCCGCAATCTCCATATTTCGTCTTCCTCCGTGGCCATGTGCTTCAAGAAAGTAACGCTGCAGTGCTGATTCGTTGAATCCAGTTCGGCACGTCAGACGCCGAACTGGATTCTACGAATCAGCACTGCAGCGTTACTTCCTTGAAGCACATGGCCACGGAGGAAGACGAAATATGGAGATTGCGGGTCGGACCTCGGCTGGCGGGGGTTGGGGCCCCCCGCCAGCAAAAGTAAGCAGCGGGGGAGGGTTGACGGCGGGGAGGGGGTGGAGAGAGGCGGGGGGGGGGGGGAGGGAGGCAAAAATGTGCCCCCCCTCTCTGGCTCTGGCCCCCCCTACCGCCGGATTCCAGATACGCCCCTGCCATCAAGCCCAGTACCTTGTTTCTAACCGTGTCTGATCCAAGACACAAATAACAAGTTCCGAAATTGTAGACAGATTCCATGCTGCTTTCCTTTAAGTATCACCCTTGAACTTTTCCTTAAGTACGAGATCGGGAAGTCAGTGGTGCTTCCTGCTCCCCTGTCTGAAGCAGATAAGCACCTTTTGAATTTTTCGGTTTTGGTGGCTTTGAGTTGATAATCAGTCACTAGAAAGATAATTCAAACTTAGATGCAACTATGTAGTGGAAGACATGATTATTTAGGGGGTTATGGTGAAATGTGTACCTGGGACCTTTTATGCGATGTCCACTGCTAGGCTGCCCCACTACTTTGCTGAGATATCTGTATGGGCACTCTACTAAGAACAATGGCTCCCAGACATCCCAGTGGCTGGTTTTGGGGAGTTTTTCTCTTGAATATTTTATTTTCCAAAATGGTCCCAAAAGGAAAATGCACTGAGCACAAAGGGGGAGATTCTATATATGGCACCAAAAAAAAAAAAATCGGCGCGGAAATCAATGCTGACTAACCATATTCTGTGAGCGGTGCCTAGATTTAGGTGCATTATATAGAATATTGCAAAGGACTGAAATACAAAACAACTTACGCAGCCGGCTTCTCCTACATAAGCACACAACTATGGAATGGGCTCCCAAAAGCTGTGAAAACAATCCACGACCACTTGAACTTCAGGAAATCACTAAAAACCAACCTCTTCAAAAAGACCTACCCCAACGACCCCACGTAACCCTCTTCACCTACCAACACAGCATGACTACGATCGCACAGGAAAACACGCACTCTTCATCCATTTCGACCCTCCACTTATACCTCATATGATCACTATACAACTTTGTATTTGTTATCCACCGACTGGGCAAACGCCTTTGACGGTACTATGTAAGCCACATTGAGCCTGCAAATAGGTGGGAAAATGTGGGGTACAACTGCAAGAAATAAATAAATAAAATTTGCTTAGTTGATATTTCAGCGCCTAAAACTGCATGCCTGAGAAGTTCTGAGAGCAGAAGACATTTCTCTGGTAAGTGAACACTATTTTGCTTTGTGCTTTGGGAACTTAAAGATTGGGGTTTAAAGGAGGAATTGTAGGTTAGTGATAGGCAAAATAAAAATATAAAAAAGCAAATTTTATCAACTAATCTCCATAGTCTTTTCCCCTTAGTTTTAAAAAGTTTGTGGCACAGCATTAACAGATAGACTCTAGCAGGCACTGCAGGATCTAGTTTAGTCTTCCCACCCACCCCTAGGACAACTCTTCATTTATAGTCAGTTACTAGCCATTGAGCCCATGAAAACGGGCTACTTTTGGAATGGGGGGGGTCCGAGCCCCCCCCCCCCCGAGGTCGGCGCCGCCCCGCCCCACCTCCCTCGGAGTCGCCGCCGCAGCCCCTCCACCTGGCCTGAGCAGCACTGTAAACTTACATCATTCAGCACGCAGCAGCAAGCACATCAGCAAAGCTGCCGTCAGGGCGGGCTTCCTTCTCTGCCTGTGTCCCGCCCTCGTGTGACATAACGTCTGCGAGGGCGGGACAAAGGCAGAGAAGGAAGCCCGACGGCAGCTTTGCTGATGTGCCTGGTGCTGCATGGTGATGTAAGTTCACAGTGCTCGGGCCAGATGGAGGGGCGGAGGGGGAGCGGTTCCGACGTCTGCAGCATGCCAGTAGAGACTTCCCTCTCTGTCCCGCCCCCGTCATCACGTATTGACGCGGGGGCGGGGCAGAGAGGGAAGTCTCTACTGCGCATTTGCGAGTGAGTACGGTCACTCGCCGTTTATATGTTTGATTGTAATTAGGGTAACAAGCAAGGAGTGCTCTTACAGAGTTTTAAATACATTTCATTAACATCTAAGAAGGAAACACTAAATAAATCATACAATATACTGTATAAACTAAAAGACATTTTTATATTAGACTAATATCCTTAATACTGTAGCAAGTTTTAAATGATTGAAAAACTCAAAAACACTAAGATGAAGAAAGCAGTCCAGCAGCAAGAGGGGTGCTATCCAGTCTTTTGCATTGAGTGTCACATGTATGATTATCTCCCAGTTGGTGAGATGTCATATGTGTGTGCCCGATGCAAAGAGCTCCTAGCTCTCAGAGAACGTGCCCGTTCTCTTGAGGCTAGAGTAGCAGACTTGGTGGAGCTGAGGGAGACAGAGAGGTACATAGAGGAGACCTGCAGGGATGTTGTAGAGAAGTCCCACCTCCAGGCTGGTAGCCCTTGTGCTACCTTGGAGGAGGGAGGTCTTCTAGAAGGACAGCATCACCTTGGTGAAGTAGGAAGTACTCCTGTAGCCAGGACCTGCCCACCAGGGGATGTACTATCCTCTCGCACCGAGGATATGTCTCCAAGTGCTGCCCAGGAGGGAAGGGTTAGGACAGCTGTTGTAGCTGGTAATTTGATCATTAGGCATATAGATGGCTGGGTGGCTGGTGGATGTGAGGATCACCTGGTGACTTGCCTGCCTGGTGCAAAGGTGGCGGACCTCACGCGTCACCTAGATAGGATTTTAGATAGTGCTGAGGAGGAGTCGGCTGTCTTGGTACATGTGGGTACCAATGACATAGGAAAATGTGGGAGAGAGGTTCTGGAAGTCAAATTTAGACTCAGGTGCAAAGCTCAAATCCAAAACCTCTAGGGTAGCATTTTCTGAAATGCTACCCATTCCATGCGCAGGGCCCAAGAGACAGACAGAGCTCCGGAGTCTCAATGCGTGGATGAGACGATGGTGCAGGGAGGAGGGTATTAGATTTGTTAGGAACTGGGCAACATTCTGGGAAAGGGGGTGTCTATTCCGAAAGGATGGGCTCCACCTTAACCAGGGTGGGACCAGGCTGCTGGCATCAGCATTTAAAAAGGAGATAGAGCAGCTTTTAAACTAGAAACAAGGGGAAGGCCAACAGTCGCTCAAAAGTGCATGGTTCGGGATAAGGTATCTTTCAAAGATATCACCAAAACAGGGAAGATAGGGTATCCTGATAGAGAGGTTACAAAAGAGACCATAGTAACATAGTAACATAGTAGATGACGGCAGAAAAAGAGCTGCACGGTCCATCCAGTCTGCCCAACAAGACAACTCATGTGTGCTACTTTTTGTGTATACCCTACTTTGATTTGTACCTGTCCTCTTCAGGGCACAGACCGTATAAGTCTGCCCAGCACTATCCCTGCCTCCCAACCACCAGTAGTAGATCAGGTGTCCTGTCAAGTACTAAGCATGTGGTACCCCAGTTTTCATGTCAACGTAGTTTGATTTATCTTTTTACCTGGTTGACACAAAGCTGCCTTTTATCTAAAAAGGAGGCAAACCATCTTAAAACAGAACCATCGATTCCAATAGATCTATCGGACAACTATCTTCTTCTTTGCCCTACCAGGCTGCATCACTTCGGAACTCTCTTCCTACAGCTCATTGAGGGGCCATTTTACAAAGTGGTGGTAAGCCCAACGTGGGCTTACCACTCACCAAAAAGGAAGTACTGTCAGGCTACCGCAGCAGCCCGGCAGTAGTTCCCACCCCCAGTGCGCCATCATATCCATGGTGTGTACCCAGCGGTAATCGGGCAGTGCAGCAGGTTAGCACGGGAGCCCATATTGCCACCTCAATGGGTGGCTGTAAGGGCTCCTCCTCAAAATGGCTGCACGGCCATTTCCTCAAGAAAACAAAGACCTACCTTTTACCAGCTGCGGTATAAGAGGGCCTTGGCGCACATCAAACTCACGCGCCAATGCCAGCGAGGTCCCTTTTTGCCACAGCTTGGTAAAAGGGGTCCCGAGGGATTACAGTTCTGTAAGCAATTGAAAATCTTTTTGTTTAAGAAATAAGTGGGTTGATCTGTGGTTTAATATGTGCATATATGTTTCGTACTTCCTGGATGATTGTTTCGGTTACTATTACTGTGAGAGGTTATTGTAGAATATAAGATCAAAGTGTAATGTAATAATAACATTTTATAATCTATGCACATACTGTGCATCCCACCCCTGCTACACCCAACTGCACCCAACTGAATGCCTATCTCCACCATCACGTCTTGGCACATACTTATGGGATAACACATAGCCAGAACCAGCTTATGTAATAATAATAATCTCTCTATATAAAACGCACCTCCAACGTTCGAATGAAGCCTCACTTACCCAACGTTCCAAAAGTGAAGGGGGTGAGATCGCTTTGTGTCTGCCCCGCCCACGCGTCAAACTTGACGTCGAGGGCGGAGCGTCAGGGAAGGAGACGGCGCTCCTGACGTCTCTAGCCTTCCCTTCGCTGTGTTCCGCCTTCTTCTGACGTCAAGGATGACGTCAGAAGAAGGCGGAACACAGCGAAGGGAAGGCTAGACGTCGGGAGCGCCGCCTCCTTCCCTGACGCTGCGCTGCCGGAACCGCCACGGAGGTAAATTTAAAAAGAAAAAAAAAACAAAAACAGATGTTGGGGGGAGAGAAGAGGGTGGGCAGTAAAGTTGAACAATGGGAGCGGGAGGGCAAGGGAGAAACGACAGCATGGATGCGAAGGGGGGGCATGGATGCGAAGGGGGGGGGAGAAGAGGCCTGGCCAGGCTGGGACATGGGAGAGAGAGGAGCATGGATGCGAGGGGGGGGACATGGAAGGGAGAGAGGGGAATTGCTGGAAAAGGATGAATGGAGGGGGCAGGGGACAGAGGAGCAAGGATGGGCATGGATTGGGAGGGCAGGGCTCAGGGAGAGAGGGGAATTTCTGGAAAGGGATGAATGGAGGGGGCAGGGGACAGAGGAGCATGGATGGGCATGGATTTGGAGGGCAGGGCTCAGGGAGAGAGGGGAATTGCTGGAAAGGGATGAATGGAGGGGGCAGGGGACAGAGGAGCATGGATGGGCATGGATTAGGAGGGCAGAGCTCAGGGAGAGGGGAATTGCTGGAAAGGGATGAATGGAGGGGGCAGGTGACAGGAGCATGGATGGGCATGGATTGGGAGGGCAGGGCTCAGGGAGAGAGGGGAATTGCTGGATAGGGATGAATGGAGGGGACAGATGGGCATGGATGGATATGGATTGCAGGGCAGGGCTCAGGGAGAGAGGGGAATTGCTGGATAGGGATGAATGGAGGGGGCAGGGGACAGATGGGCATGGATTGGGAGGGCAGGGCTCACACTCTCTCTCTCATATACAATGTCTTTCTGACTCACACTCTCACACACTCTGTCTCACACTGTATCACATTCACTCTCTATGTGCCACACAGTCACTCACACACTCGCTTGGTCTCATACACTCACTCTCACAGAGAATCTGTGTCTCACACACACTCTCTCTCGCACACACACACACACACTCTCTCACACTGTGTCTCACATACACACTTGCACACACTCTCATTCTCACACACACACACTCTCACAAACACACTCACACCCAGACTCACTCTCTCTCTCACACACACACACACACTCACACTTTCACTCTGTCTCTCACACAGTCACTCTCACATACACTCTCCCAAACATACACACTCCGAGGAAAACCTTGCTAGCGCCCGTTTCATTTGTGTCAGAAACGGGCCTTTTTTACTAGTGATAATAATAATAGGCATTTATAACCCACTTTATCCCAAAAATCAAAGCTCAGAACGGGATAACAACCTTGAGAAACTGAGAACAATAAATCAGAATGATACAATAATTCATAAAACAATAAATAAAATTATTCCATCAAACATTTCCTGAACAAATATGATTTCAGACAGTTCCAGAAGTGAAGATAAGAAGAACATAAATGAATTTCTTGCGGTAATGAGTTCCAGACTTTGACCAATTTGATATATAAATGAATTTTCATCTACAGGCAGATGTATTTGCATATGCATATGCATGTAAATGACTAGAATTTCGGCATTTACATGCATATTTGCCACTTAAATCTAGATGGCTCCTTATAAAATTACCCCCTATTAATTCTCATAGTAACTCAGTGGCCCTTTTACCAGGGGGGTAGCCAGACCTCGGCGCACGGGGGCCTGGGCCCCCGTAGATTTGGACCTGGACCCCCCTGCCGATGACCCTCTCAACCCCCCCTCCCGCCGTCGCCTACCTTTGCTGGCGGGGGACCCCAACCCCCACCAGCCGAGGTCCTCTTCTTGCGGCGCCTTGCGCTGCAACAAGAGGACCTCGGCTGGTGGAGGTTGGGGTCCCCCGCCAGCAAAGGTAGGCGACTGTAGGTTGGCAGCGGGAGGGGGGGTTGACAGGGTCATCGGCAGGGGGGGATCAAAGTTGTTGTTGGTGGTGGTGGTGGCGGCGGCGGGATGGGGTCGGCAATGGCGGGGGGGTTGGCAGCGCCGGGGTGGGCTAAAATGTGCCCCTTACCTCGGGCTCTGGACCCCCTCCCTCCGAAGTCTGGCTACGCCCCTGGTTTTACCACAGGCCCTTTTCCCTTTCCATTAAAAAAAGGCGCTTTTTTGCAGACTCTGTAAAAACCGGCCCAGAGCGCGCCAAACACATGAGCCTACACTAACGCAGGCCACTTTTTACCGCGGCTTAGTAAAATGACCCCTCAGACACTGCACAAGCATCTCCCAGCTCAACAGGATCAGTTTGCCATTTGGGTCAGGTAGAGCAACCTAATTCTATAGAAGGAGAGCTGAAACATTTGGCGTAGGGCTGCATTTCTGAAGTAGGCTGTGTATAGCTATTCTGTGTGCTATCTTAGGTTCTTTAATTTGTCATTTGTCCTTTTGTATTTCTTATCTTTTCATTACGTTTTATTCTTTAATTTATTTAGGGCTGCATTTTGATTAATCACGATTAATTGTGCGATTAAGTTCTGTTATTTATTTTTCACACTACAGCTCCTTGTGACTCTGGGCAATGAAGGATTAAATGACTTTCCCAGAGTCACAAGGAACTGCAGTGGGAAAAAATGAATATATAACATCCCTTTAATTGTGCGATTAATCACAATTAAAAATTTTATCAAAATGCAGCCCTAATTTGAAATATAAAATCGTGAGCAATACCCAATCATCTGGGGGGTCCTTTTACTAAGGTGCGCTGAAAAAATGGCCTGCGGTGGTGTAGACGCGTGTTTTGGGCGCTCAGAATTATTTTTCAGTGCACCTACAAAAAAATGGCTTTCGTTTTCTTTGCTGAAAATGGACGTGCGGGAAAATTAAAATTGCCGCGCGTCCATTTTGGGTGTGAGACTTTACCGCCAGCCATTGACCTAGCCGTAAAGAATCCGGGTGGTAATGACCTATGCATGCCAAACGCCACGTGGCGCACGTCCGTTACGCGCGGCCGAAAATAAAAAAAATCTCTTTCAGGCGCACGTATCGTACGCACGCCAAAACTGAAATTACCGCAAGAGCCGCGCGATAGTTGGACGGTAACTCCATTTTGGCACGCCTTGGGCGCACGTAGACGCTTACGCGGCTTAGTAAAAAGGGCCCTCTAGTGATTTTTCCATAACTAGGGTTTATCAGATCAGCAAAAATTGAAGGAAAATGATAAAGATACTATCATTTTCCATCAGTAGAGAAACAAAATATGAGCTAGACTGATGAATGCAGGCAGCATTTGAAGTCACCAGCTAGATAGCTGGGGTTTTGACCTGACTATAGAAAAGCTTTGATGTTACTCCTTTCGATCAGATTTAGCTTAACACAGCAGATCATGTAGGTTAGTAGTTGGGAGTGGGATTTGGGATCAGTTTCAATGACTATCTGAAAATCACTTCCTATACCTCTGTGGTGCACAGTTGTAGTAGCTGAACTCATCTGGCAGTAAATCGGAGATGAAAAACTTGACGCCTATCATTATGCTTCATAGCACCCTACCTACACTCCTCGCTGGTGTCACTCCACAGTGCACCTTGCCAGAAAGTAATGCAATTACCAGTGAAGAGGCAGCAGGTGGCCAGTGGGGGGGAAGGAAAGCAGCGGCAGCAAGCTATTGAAGTGTTGAAAACGTGTGTCAGAAGCAGCAGCTGAAGGGGTTACCGGAAAGAAGTGGGTGTCAGTCTGCAGGGATTCCATGGCAGCTGGCTCATTCGGTGACAGGAGACGAGTTCCGCCCAAATGGCCATAGGATCGTGAGAAAACAGTATAACTGATCTTTTATAGGGGACTTTAATCATTCACCTACGTTGTAAATGAAGACATGATACCACACGTCAACAAACTAACGTCTCACGATTAACTTAGCCGGCACACGTTTCAAATGTTATCATCAGCGTGTCTCAAAGGAATTCGCAGTGCACCTGAATGTAACTCACCTTGAGCTACTACTGAAAAAGGTGCGAGTAAAATCCAAATAAATAAATAAGGGGTCCTTTTACCAAGCTGCGGGGAAAAAGGGCCCTGCGCTAGCGGTGGGGGCTGTTTCTCGCCCGCGCGCCAGAGCCCTTTTTTGCGCAGCAGGGTATAAAAGCCCACAGGCACACATGGCCATAGGGTAAGAGAACTCTTACCGCATGGCCATGCAGCGGGGAGCCTTTACCGCCAACCACTGAGGTGGCAACAAGGGCTCCCATGCTAACCCAGCGGTAACTGCGATTACTGCCGGGTTATCGCCAAGCAACTCATTTCCGGGAGTTTTCTTTTTTCCCTCGGAAACGGCGCGTGCTCAGGGAGGGACTACCACCGGTGGCCACATTGGGCCGGCGGTAGTCCTGGAAGAGTGAGCGGTAAGACCGCGTTGGGCTTACTGCCGCTTTGCAATTCAGCTTTCACAGCATATTCAAGACGCTAGTTAGCTGGCTTTGATCGCAGCAATATTTGTATACGAGCTACAGTTTTGTACTAGAGCAGGACTGTGGTCCTGAGCACCGCTCTGGAATTTACAGTTTGACCCCTGATGTAGACGCTTGCGTGCGTCGAAACATGGCCCGTGTCAGGTCCTTCTTTTTCATTTTAAATAAAGACTGTTGGATTTACATCTCCGGTGGTGATTCGTCCTTTGTCAGCCTCTACTTTTGCCTGTTGTGCTTTGTAAAAGGGCCCCTAAATAATTTGTACAGGAACAGGGCCACACGATTCATAGAAACGGTAATAATGTGCCTATCTCCCTTATGCTAGAAATGATGTATACAGTTGTGCGTGTGTTTGTAGAATAGTACCACTTACACATATGACTTAATTACATAATTGGTCCTTAACCTCCTAATTCTATAAAGGTTGCTAAAAATTGCAAATGTGGACGCACACAACTTAATTGAATAATGAGCTAATTAGCACCGATAATTGGCTGGTTTACCAATTATTGGAACTAATTAGATTTCATTGGAATTTATGCACAAGTTCAAAAAAGGGGGTACAGAAATGGGAGGGGCATGGGTGGAACGAGGGCGTTCCTAATATTTACGCTGTTGTTATATAATGAGGGAGGATGCATGCATAATGTAGGTGTATACATTTGTATCACATTTCAGTTGGTACAAACGACCTTGCCTAAAGTTAGGTGCAATGCCCGGGCTTAAGCGCTATTTTATAAACTGCACCTAACTTTAAGCACAGCTTATAGAGTAGCGCTGTTTTTACGCCAATTTTTTCAGCACCATATATAGAATTCACCCCTAATTGGCATTTTATTGGCAACTATCAATAATTTACTTTAATTATTACTAATTAGCACTAATTTTCAGTTGCATGTGAGTTATGCCCCTATTCTCTAAAGTGCACACATAAATTGTCTAGCACGTTTCTGCAAAGGGGGTGTTTATGTGGGAGGAGCATGGGCAGGTTCCAACTGTTCTCGCACGCATTTTGTAGAATACTCTTTTTTAAATGCGCAGCTTATGCATTTAGGTGCTAATGTTCGTCCTTCTCCCAGGTTCGCCCAAATCGGCATAATCGAAAGCCAATTTTGGGCGTCCCCAATTGCTTTCCGTCACAGGGATGACCAAAGTTCCCGGGGGCGTGTCGGAGGCATAGCGAAGGCAGGATTTAGGCATGCCTAACACATGGGTGTCCTCGACCCATAATAAAAAAAAAGGGCGTCCCTGACGAGCACTTGGATGACTTTACTTGGTCCTTTTTTGTTACGACCAAGCCATGAAAAGGTGCCCAAACTGACCAGATGACGACCGGAGGGAATCGAGGATGACCTCCCCTTACTCCCCCAGTGGTCACTAACTCCTTCCCACCCTCAAAAGGAGAAATCAGGACTTCCCAGATAATTTTATTTCCATTAGTTCTTCACACTGTTCCATGACGAGTGGGTAGTTATGTCCATCGACCAGCAGGTGGAGATAGAAAATACAGAACTGAGCACCACTACATAGCTCCCTGCTAGCAGTTCAGCTCCTCAGTATCAGTCCTCAAGCAAGGAAGAAAGAACGCCTAATCAGGCGCATGGTCAGTAACCAACACATCTAGTTCCAACCAAAGACAAGGTCCCTGGGAAAACAGGATACAAAGACCGTGCATAGAGCCACCAATCAGGGCGTTGAACCACGGGAGGGCTCCTGGAATAGTGTGAAGAACTAATGGAAAGAAAATTATCAGGTAAGTCCTAATTTCTCCTTCCATTACGTTCATTCCCACTATTCCAGGATGAGTGGGATGTTCAAAAGCTATCCCTACGAAGGTGGGAAGCCAAACCTGCTACAAGCAGAATTCACCCCAAATGCAGCCGCTGCCTGCGTGGCCCCCGTTGTACCATCATGCTACTGAAGGAAAGCAGAGAAGCCCATGCCTCTGCCCTACAAATATCCATCAGAGAAGACACCGAAGCCTTTGCCCGAGATGTAGTCACACGCCCAGGAGAGTGTGCCTTCCAACACGAGGAGGAGAAGAGCCTCCCAGAATATAAGCAGAGACCACGGCCACCTTCACCCACCGGGCAAAGGAAGCCTTGGAAGCCATGAGACCCAACTGCTGTTTACCAAACTGCACAAAAGGTCTATACGAAAGGTGGAAGACATCGGGAACCTCGAAAAAACACAAGAGAGCCCTGTGAAAGTTCAGAAGCCTGCAAGAGGTATATAGACGACTAAATAAAAAGAAACCAACAAGCACTTGGGCAAGAAGGATGGTACTGCCCAAAACAAGACCCCGCCTCCAAAACAAAGACGGAGAAAGGGTCCTAAGAAGGAGCCTGAAGTTGCAAGAAGCAACAGGCCAACGGAAGCGCCCTAATAACACCGAGTTCTACATGAGAACTATTAGGATCACCTAGCGATGGGGCACAAATGGAGAGTGCTGCAGCACCCGAAGGACCAGCATAAAATCCCATTCGGAAAAGGCATGTGAAGGGCAGCGTAAGCGACCCACACCTCTCTGAAAACGAATCACAACCGGAAGAGCCGCTAAAGAAGAGGTCTGCCAACGACCCTGAAAGTAAGCCAGGGCTGCCACTGGAACCCACAAGGAACCCAGCGCTAGCCCTTGATACTCCCTCCAGCAAAAATGCCAGGAAATGGCCCAGGAAGCAAGCAAAGTACTGGCAGGCACGAAGGAAGAAGAGCGCTTCCTAGCCTGCAGCAGGGAAGCCAGGACTGAAACCAATAATCCTTCTTCCTCAGCCGAGCCTTCTCAAGGGCCAGGCCGTAAGACCAAAGGGAGAAGAATCCTCCATGACCACCAGGCCCTAATAGAAGAACCTTGGACTTGATGGAATCGCATTTGCTCCCTAACTAGGAGCTTCACAAGATCTGCATAGCACTGGAGCCATGTCCAGGCTGGAGAACAGGAGCACTGTATCCCAAACGTCTCCCACTCTCCCCCACTCCCGGTCTAACTTTGGCAAGGGGAAAGGCATACAGGAGTCCCTTGCTCAAACACAAATGCAGAAGGGTGTCCAGACCCAGAGAGTCCTCTTCCCTGTGATGGCTGAAGATCCGAGAAACGGTGACATAGGAGTAGGCCAAGAGAACCAAGCCCCATCGACACATTAGCAGCTGTAACGGCTCAACCAACAGCTCCCAATCGCTGGAAGTCCGAGCGTGCCTGCTAAGAAGGTTAGTCCCCACGAGAGGGACCCCTCAAAACCTCCAAAAGGCACAACAGGTGTCTCTCTGCCCCAGCCATTAACCAGTTGGACTCCAGAGCCAGCAGACTGCTAGGAGTCCCCCCCCCCCTAGCTAGTAGAAGAGGCTAGTGCCATAGCAATGTCCGAAAAGGCCCAAACTAAAGCATTCCCAACAGCGGGGCAAAAGCCTCCAGAGCTTAGCACACCCCTCACATCTCCAGAGGGCCAATGTGCCTCTACTGGAAACCAAGAGCCGTGCCAGGGGACCCCTGCAAAGTGCCCCCCAGCCCAAGAAACTATCAACCGTAGACCCCACTTCCCAAGGCAGGAGCGTGGAGGGCCTCCCTAGGGTCAACGACTGGTGAAGCCACAACCACCTCAGGTCTGTCTGACTGCCAGAGGCAAAGAAGCCAGAGGCTGTAACCCTCTGAAATCGGAGACCAGGAGCGGAACAGGGCCCTATAAATTGGCCACATCCGAGGGTAAGGTACCACTTCCAGGGCTGCTGTCACAGAACCAAGGAGCTGCACAAAATCCCAGTCTGGAAGCTGGGAACAAAGCAGAAGTGAAGAATCCAGTGCGCTAACCTAAAGCGCCGTCCCTCTGTGAGAAACACTCAAGCTCACAGGGGATCGAAAAGAACACCTAGATGCTCCAAGTTGGTGTCCTGGCACCAGCCGCCCCCACTGAAATTGAACACCCAAACCAGAAAAGAAAAAACAAAACAGGAGACGAACAGTTGTTGACGGAGCCAGGCTTGGTAAGAAGAGGTTTGGATTAGCCAGCTGTCCAAGTGCAGGAATAATGAAACCTCCGTCTCCGCAGAAAGACCGCTACACGCACAACCTAGGAAAAGGTCCCCAGGGGCATAATCGAACGGGGCACCCAAGTTTTCATGAGGGCATCCTCACAGGATGGCCCCGCAAAGGGGCGGGGAAACCCGTATTATCAAAACAAGATGGGCGTCCATCTTTCGTTTTGATAATACGGTTGGGGACGCCCAAATCTCAACATTTAGGTCGACCTAAATGTTGAGATGGTCGACCTTAGAGATAGTCGTCCCCAGTTTTCAGCCATAATGGAAACCGAGGACGCCCATCTCAAAAACGACCAAATCCAAGCCTTTTGGTCATGGGAGGAGCCAGAATTCGTAGTGCACTGGTCCCCCTGACATGCCAGGACACCAGCTGGGCACCCTAGGTGGCACTGCAGTGGATTTCAGAAAAAGCTCCCAGGTACATAGCTCCCTTACCTTGTGTGCTGAGCCCCCCCCCCCCCCCCCCAAAAAAAAATATGGGGCTAGATGTACAGGCTCGGGAAATCTATTCCAGGCGTGAGGTGCAGCGAGATAAAAGGAACAGAGTCTGGAATTAGCAGTAGAGGAGAAGAGGACAGACAAGAGAGATTTATCCACAGAACGGAGTACCCGAGGGGGGGTGTAGGGAGAGACAAGAGTGGAGAGGTACTGGGGAACGGTAGAGTGAATGCACTTATAGGTCAGTAAGAGAAGTTTGAAATGAATGTGGAAATGGATAGGGAGCCAGTGAAGTGACTTGAGGAGAGGGCTACTTGAGCATAGCGAGTAATGGTAGGAGTTAAAAGCAGTATCAAAAAGGTGAGCTTTTGTCGAGATTTGAAGACGGCCAGAGATGGAGCTTGACGTACCGGTTCAGGAAGTCTATTCCAGGCATATGGTGCAGCAAGATAAAAGGAACGGAGTCTGGAGTTAGCGGTGGAGGAGAAGGGTGCAGATAAGAGAGAATTTACCCAGTGAATGGAGTTATCGGAGAGAAACGCAGGGAACAAGTGGCACAGAACTGCAGGTGCCCAGTTACAGAACTAGTCTCATATTGGACTAGATCCTGTAAATGGCACCCAAATTTGGGCGCCAAAATAATGAGCACTGAATGCTCTGTGTTGAGCACTGTTTATAGAATAGAACGTCGTGCCAGGATCTGTGCCCAACTTTGGCTGAAAGGATTTACACCAGTAAATCCTCGTGTGTAAAATAGGTGCAGATCCCCCAAAAACATCTTCAATGAATGCCCCTGACCTGCCCATGCTCCTCCCATGGTCACGCCCCTTCTCAGTTGCACCCTAACCCCCCAATGTTCAGAACCATTTAACCGACCAGGAACGGCACCTGGTCAGCTATTTATTTATTTTTAAATTTATATACCAGTAATACACACATAATAAAAACAAAACACAGAAAACACAAAACAATCCAATCATTACCTTATGAATTTGATCACATGAACAGTATAGTAATCACTTTTCAATAAAATGCCACCACAAAAATCTGTGTTGTACACTGCTTCTTAAATCGGGACACATCACTTCATAAACATAAGTGAGCGCATTCCATAACTGTGTACCAGCCACTGTAAACGATGAGGTCCTTCTTCCTCAGATTGCTTATTTCCGATCTGAGGAAGAAGGGCAACCTTCGAAAGCTAATCAAGAAATGTATTAAGTTATGTCCAATAAAAAAGTTATCATCTTATTTTCTTTTCCATGTTTTATTTTGTTTGATTTCTATTGATAACCTTAAGAGTGGACTAACACGGCTATAACACCCATGAAATGCCCATTTCCCCACCCATAACCATGCGTCTGTTTACCTGCATGCGTTAGAAGTTCAGCGCACTGTGTTACAGAATATGCTCGTTATTGCTTGTTGAGTGCTGTTAAAAGCACTGATTAGCTTGTCAAGCCAATTAAGTTACGCGCGCAGTTATAGAATATGCTTTGATTTCCACATGGATCTCTAGGCGTGCTATTTAGAATCAGGGGGATAGCAGTGATATTTAGCTATTAGCTGTTTACTTAAGCAGTTTAATGTAGGATGGGTGTTTAGTGGCTGAATTTTACCTTTAGAGATATATCCACTGCTAGTGAACTCATTCTATGCATGTTCAGTGCCACTGTCCATCCATATAGTGGTGCTGAACTTGTTTTTTTTTTTTTTTTTTTTTCAAATGTGGCTGGCATTTTTTAAAAAACGTGATCACTGTCTCTGCTAAAAATTTCCTGAATAGTGTTCAAAAATGCCTGGGGTGTGTGGTCAGATAAGAACCATGGGACATCTGTAGTGGTCATGTACAAAGGTGCGGGCTTACTGGAAGGCAATTCAATATAGTCTAGAGAGTTGGCTGTTTAAACCTATAAAGTGGGCACCTGAATATTTTCTTTTCCCATTGAGTCCCCCTTGCCTTATCAAATCGTAGGGTTTACTGGTACGCCATGATGTGTCAGTGGCTAGGGTCACTTTGGCTGCTCAATGGAAATCACCTTTGGTACCTTCCTTGGTTAAATGGGTAAACAAGTTATGGTATATATGCGAAATGGAGAGACTCTAGGCAAATCGTTGTCACACTCTGACTAAGTGGAAAGTTATTTGGGATCCTTTCCTGAAACACTGCTCCTGATGGAAGCTTGAGACTGTGGAGAGGGGAAGGGGGGAGGGGAGGTAGAGGTTGTGGGGGGGAGGGGAGGGGGTGTTTTCTCTCTTGCGGGCGGGGTGCGATGTTTACAAAAACTGGTTAGAAGTCTTAGAAGTACATGGGCATGTAGTGTCCTTGGTTTGAGAGTTAACTGCTCATTGTTAATGTTACTTGGAGGTTGTTTTCCTCTTTTGTTGAACTGTACTTGCTTACGTAGCCGTTTGTGGCCTGGTGTTTTTTTTCATGTTATGTCTCTCAATACTTAATAAAGACTTCTATAAATTAAAAAAAATGCCTGGAGTGTTCCGATAAAATCATGCTCAGCATCCTGGTCAGATCTTCAGGATAGCCAGAGTATTCCATCCCATATAAGACCAGAAGGCCAAGGGGCAGGCAGAAGTTGATTCACTGTGAAATGTTTTTCTGCCACTGAGCACCAGGAGAATAAAATATTGTGTTTGAAATCTAAGGAATCTGCTGCCTGTGTACAAAATCTTCAAAATGCACCCTCAAAACTGGGACACAATTGGGCTCATTTTCGAAAGAGAAGGACGCCCATCTTTTGGCATAAATTGGAAGATGGGCGTCCTTCTCACAGCGTCGTCCAAATCGGTATAATCGAAAGCCGATTTTGGACGTCCCCAACTGCACTCCGTCGCAGGGACGGCCAAAGTTCAAGGGGGCGTGTCGGAGGCATAGCAAAGGCGGGACTTGGGCGTGCCTAACACAAGGATGTCCTCGACCCACAATGGAAAAAAAAGGATGTTCCTGACGAGCACTTGGGCGACTTTATCTGGTTGTGTTTTTCTTACGACCAAGGCACAAAAAGGTGCCCGTACTGACCAGATGACCACCGGAGAGAATCGGGGATGACCTCCACTTACTCCCCCAGTGGTCACTAACCCCCTCCCACCTTCAAAAAACATCTTTAAAAATATTGATTGCCAGCCTCTATGCCAGCCTCAGATGTTATACTCAGGTCCATCACAGCAGTATGCAGGTACCTGGAGCTCTGCAGGCAGGCAGGCAGACCCAGGCCCATCCCCCCTACCTGTTACGTTTGTGGAGGAAACAGCGAGCCCTCCAAAACCCACTGTACCCACATCTAGGTGCCCCCCTTCACCCATGGTAATAGTGTACAGTAGTGGGTTTTTGGGGGCTCAGCACACAAGGTAAGGGAGCTATGTACCTGGGAGCAATTTATGAAGTCCACTGCAGTGCCCCCTAGGGTGCCCGGTTGGTGTCCTAGCATGTCAGGGGGACCAGTGCACTACAAATGCTGGCTCCTCCCACGACCAAATGGCTTGCATTTGGTCGTTTCTGAGACGGACGTCCTTGGTTTCCATTATCGCAGAAAATCAGAAAGGACCAAGTCTAGGGATGACCATCTCTAAGGATGACCAAATTTCAGGAGTTTGGTGTCCCTGACCGTATTATCGAAACAAAAGATGGACGTCTATCGTGTTTTGAAAATACAGGTTTCCCCGCCCCCTCATCAAAACTTGGACGTCCCTTCCGATTATGCCCCTCCACAATTCCTCCCCCACCCGATACTTCTTTTGTACGTAGCTAAAAGAACCCACTGTGGCTGTAGATTGGTTAACTTGATTTTTATCTGTTTAAAAGGCACCTAAGTCTCTGAACTTTTATCCTTTCTTGTGCTCTTCTGATATGGCTATGTTGAGAAAAACTGTTAATAGTTAAATAACAAGTAGGTGGGAGGATAAGATAACAGTTGAAGAGCCTTTAGGGTCTTTAATCTTGCCTTCTTTTTCAGATGTGTTCAGTGTTGTTTCTCAAAGGATTAAATGTGTCACATGCATAAAGTCAAGTAGCAATCCATCATTTCCATTCTCTGATTTGGGATCAGTTCCTGCTGTCACACCATGACCTGAGGGATTAATGAGACCATCATATCACACTTGGGCATCTTTTCTAACCTCCTTTTTCTCCTTCTATGTGGCTGGGATCAAAAACCTAAAGATCAGAAAAAAAAAAAAGACTAATTATCAAGCTGCAGAATGTAAAGGAAAACACGAAATAACATATTTATTTCAACTGCGTTTGGATTCTGTTTGTGAGACTCTCAGGGGACCGAAGCTGCCTTAATCATAGCAACCGGTATAAATTTATCCAGAGCCTGGAAAATAATAAAAAAAAACAAAATGGACAGCAAAGATAAAAGTTTAATTAAATTCTTTTCTTGAACTCAGAATGTAACTCTCAAAGGAAGAATAACGTTACATCACCAGTAACTACAGCACAATTTCATCACTACTCATTCTGAACATGAAAAACATCGGTCTATAGAATTCAGGCAGCTTTATGAATAACAGCATCCGATGTCTGTTTTAGACACATCAAGGGCAATTTGTAACAGGGTGATTGGGCGGTCAAGGTGCATATGGGGCTAGACCCTCTATGCGGCGCCAAAAAAAGTGTTACACTATAAACCATGCTTAAAGTTAGGCCCAGGGGTCGCCCGTAAATGTAGGCGCTGCCATTTGCAAATGCCCGCACCTAAATTTACGTGCGGAGCCCCCATATTCTATAATTACATGTGTAAATCAAAACCACGCCCTGATCTGCCCCGAAATGCCCATAACCCTCCCATTTCCACGCCCCCTTTTTTGGGCCCTGCATAAAATTTAAGTATGGCTCCTGTGCCTAAATGTTCACACATAAGTTCTAATTAAATCTAATTAGTGCCAATAATTGCTTGTTAAAAAGCCAGTGTGAGACCCCGGGTGAGGGTTATGGGGTGGCCCTGTGAATAACACAGTCGCACAAGATTGTAAACGTGCAAAAAGTGCTTTTATCAACTTACATCTGAAGTCTGTTCTCTCACAGGACTAGAACAAAAGACAAGTCTCTTATTTTCAGAGAGGGAAAAGAGTTTACATGGGCCTGTGGCCCTACAGGGCCCAAAACACAGTCTATGGCTTGGGACTGCCTTGCCCCAAATACAGTTTGTAGGTTTTCTCTTTCTCTCTTTGTATCTCAGAACAAAGCTCACAATTCTTCACATAAAAAATTGGCTTACCTCAGCCAGATCACAGCAGCTAGCAGTATTCAGTAAAGGTGTATGCTGGGGCTTCAGTTCTTCCTTCCCTGGGATTCCTTCACCTCAGCCAGGCCCTGTCTTTTAAACTTCCCAAGTATTGACTCCACCTCTCCCGGCTCACTTCGTCCCGGGGCAGGATCAGTGTTCTCAAGGTGGCCCAGGTTAGTTAGAGAGGGACTTAAGGGTGAGGGACAGTGTTCTATAAACCCCATCACAGCCAATTATTGGCACTAATTGGCTCATTATGTCATTAAATTGCACTCGCAAATTGGGTGTGTGCCCAAATTTGCACACACAATGTTTATAGAATCCAGGAGATAATGCACCTATTTTGTGAAGTCAACACATAGTAAAAAAGTTATATAGTTATCAGCAGATAACGAACCGCACGGTCCGTCCAGTCTACCCAACAAAATGTCCAGAGTTGCAGGTTCCACTTTTTTATGATTAAACACTGCCATCATAAACAGGGCAGTCGAGAACTTGCCTCGCCAACTTCATATGGGCAGTTGGGCATATGGGTGGAAGTCTAATGATATTGATGATCTGGAGAACTATAGATTGCACTTTGAGTATCTTAGTCTTTGTGAGACTTTGAGAAATGAATATTTTAGGAGAGTGTGTGATGCCTTAAAGAAGCCTTGGGAGTTATACCAGTGACGTTTTAGTGAATGGGCCGAGGGTTAAGGGGGAGAGTTTGAAGCTGGATGTGAGTATTTATGCTGATTATTTGGAGAATAAGCTGGCTTAATTAGATAGGAAGACTAGTGTAGTGGGGATGGTTAATTTGGAAGAGAGTAATGATTTGCTGGTAAAATGAGATGAGTTTCAGTTAGTGGATGAATTGGCAATAGAACAAATTGTGGCTATGATTACTCCTACGCGGTCTTTATTGGATCCTTGCTCCTTGGAAATTATGTGTTCATTGGCAGGAAAAATTGCTCCTCGGTTGTCGATAATTGTGAATAAGCCTTTGGTAGAAGGTTGTACCTGTGATTTGTAAACAGGCTACTGTGAGGCCTTTGTTGAAACATGAGAAGTTGGATGCCTCTTTTATGGCTAATTATAGACCTATTTCAGTTATTCCTTTTGTAGGGAAGGTAGTGGAGAAAGTGGTATTGTATCAGTTGGAGGAATTTGTGGAGCAGAATGGTTTTCAATATGGGTTTCATAGAGCCCATGGGGTAGAACCTTTATTGTTGTCTACAGTAGATGTGTTGAGGCAGGGTGTTGATAGGAGTTTTTGTTACATTTGTACCCCGCGCTTTCCCACTCATGGCAGGCTCAATGCGGTAGGCAATGGAGGGTTAAGTGACTTGCCCAGAGTCACAAGGAGCTAGGTGCCTGTGCCGGGAATCGAACTCAGTTCCCCAGGACCAAAGTCCACCACCCTAACCACTAGGCCACTCCTCCACAATGTTTCTGTCTTATATCTCTAGATGTCTCCTCAGTGTTGGATTTGGTGAATATGTTTGATTTGGTGAATATCTCTCGGTTGTTATTCAGATTGAGGCAGTTGGGGTAGGTAATACGGTGTATGAGTGGTTCTCCTTTTGCTTGTCAGGGTTCTCTATGCAGGTCCATAGAGGGGGGGGGGGGGAAGTTTCTGATCTTATTGAAATTAGAAGAGGCATCCCACAGGGGTCAGTTCTTTCTGTCCCTACTGTTTAATATCTATTTAGTGCCGTTGTGTCAGGTCTTTGAACAGCTAGGGGTAGAATACCATCTGTATGCTGATGATGTGCATTGTTCCCCCAATAATAGCATGGTGAATCAGTTTGTCTAATCAGAAGAAGTCAGTGCATGGATGGGGGGGAATAACCTTGCATTCAATTTGGAGAAAGCTGAGATGATGGTTGTGGGGACAATGGAAGATGAAAGGTGGCCTGAGACGGGCCAAAGGTCCATCAAGTGTGTGGTATGGACATGCCTGTGAAGAATGAAATGAAGTTGTTGGGGGTAGTGCTGGATGTGCATTTAACTATGCAGACTCAAATTGGTAATGTGGTTCGAGCATCTTTTGCACAGCTGTATTTGTAGTATCGCCTGAAGACGATGTTAGCCCTTTCTGATTTTCAGAATGTAGTGCAAAGTATGGTGATATCAAGGATTGATTACTGCAATTCTCTGTATTTGGGTTTCAAAAACTAGAGGTAAGGCCTTGCAAGTGGTGCAAAATGCAGCTGCGAGAATGTTGGTGGATTTATCAAAGTGGGCTCATATGACTCCTGCATTGAACACTTTCCGTCTATTCTCCCTTACCTAATCTTTAAACAGTAATAATTGTACTTGTTATCATGAAATGACAATGCCTATCTTCTCTTACCATCATTCAAACTATAAGAATTGTACCTGCTATCACGAAATGACTATAAGTCATAACCACACTCTGTAAGCCACTTTGAGCCTGCAAATAGGTGGGAAAAGGTGGGATACAAATACAATAAATAAATAAATAAATATAGTAACATAGTAGATGACGGCAGAAAAAGACCTGCACGGTCCATCCAGTCTGCCCAAGATAAACTCATGTGTATACCTTACCTTGATTTGTACCTGTCTTTCTCAGGGCACAGACCGTATAAGTCTGCCCAGCAGTTTTTCCTGCCTCCCAACCACCTGTCCCGCCTTCCATCACTGGCTCCAGCACAGACCGTATAAAAGTCTGCCCTCCCCTATCCTCGCCTCCCAACCACCACCCCTCTTCCCCCACACCTGCTCTGCCACCCAATTGTAGCTAAGCTTCTGAGGATCCATTCCTTCTGCATAGGAATAAATGTGCCATGGTATTTACGTTCTGTGATAACACTATCATCTGCTAGGGGGTTGAGATCTGATTCCGCAAAGAAGTTAGTAACCGACTCATTTGCAACAACATATTACGCTCATACGAGGGCAGCAGCATTTTAAGTTGCAGGCCCAGAGTTATGGAATGCCTTGCCTGGTCAGTGTAAGAAGTACATAAGTACATAAGTATTGCCACACCGGGACAGACCAAAGGTCCATCAAGCCCAGCATCCTGTTTCCTACAGTGGCCAATCCAGGTCACAAATACCTGGCAAGATCCCAAAAAAGTACAAAACACTTTATACTGCTTGTCCCAGAAATAGTGGATTTTCCCCAAGTCCATTTAATAACAGTCTATGGACTTTTCCTTTAGGAAGCTGTCCAAACCTTTTTAAAACTCCGCTAAGCTAACCGCCTTTACCACATTCTCTGGCAACGAATTCCAGAGTTTAATTACATGTTGAGTGAAGAAACATTTTCTCTGATTCGTTTTAAATTTACTACATTGTAGCTTCATCGCATGCCCCCTAGTCCTAGTATTTTTGGAAAGCGTAAACAGACGCTTCACATCTACCCATTCAACTCCACTCATTATTTTATAGACCTCTATCATATCTCCCCTCAGCCGCCTTTTCTCCAAGTTGAAGAGCCCTAGCTGCTTTAGCCTTTCCTCATAGGGAAGTCGTCCCATCCCCTTTATCATTTTTGTCACCCTTCTAATTCCACTATATCTTTTTTGAGATGCGGCGGCCAGAATTGAACACAATATTTGAGGTGCGGTCGCACCATGGAGCGATACAAAGGCATTATAACGTCCTCATTTTTATTTTCCATTCCTTTCCTAATAATACCTAACGTTCTATTTGCTTTCTTAGCTGCAGCAGCACACTGAGCAGAAAGTTTCAATGTATCATCAACGACAACACCTAGATCTCTTTCTTGGTCTGTGACTCCTAACGTGGAACCTTGCATGACGTAGTTATTCGGATTCCTCTTTCCCACATGCATCACTTTGCACTTGCTCACATTAAACGTCATCTGCCATTTAGACGCCCAGTCTCCCAGTCTCGTAAGGTCCTCTTAAGAAGTTTTTGAAAACTTTTCTTTTTGTTCTCTGTTTGATGCAGTTGGGAATTAGCAGCAGTCCATTGTTATTTTTTGAAGGTGATGTGAATTGTTTATATGTATGTATGTTTTTATATTATTTATGTTTTGTTGTGAACCGCTTAGGTGTAAGTGGGGTAAAGGTGAGATTTACCGGTCTGTAGTTTCCCACTTCTTCCCTGTCTCCACTTTTGTAAAGTGGGACCACAACCGCTCGTCTCCAATCTCACGGAACCTCTCCGTGTCTAAAGATCTATTAAATCTTTAAGAGATCCCGCCAGGACCTCTCTGAGCTCTTTCTGTATCCTGGGATGTATCCCATCCGGCCCCATAGCTTTGTTCTCCTTCAGATTCTCCAGCTGTTTATAAACTCTTTCTTCCGTAAATGACGCAGTATCGCCTCGGCAGCCAACCGCGGTCCTTCTCCAGGATTTTCCTCCATGAACACCGAAGAGAAATAATTGTTTAGCACGTTCGCTTTATCTTCATCACTCTCCACATAGCCATTCTCATTATCTTTCAGTCTCACAATTCCATTCCTATCTCTTCTCCTTTCTCCAATATATCTGAAAAAAATCTTGTCACCTCTCTTTACACCTTTAGCCATTTTTTCTCCTAGAAAAAACTAGAGGACATGAATTGAGGTTGAAGGGGGGCAGACTCAGGAGTAATGTCAGGAAGTATTTTTTCACAGAGAGCTTGGTGAATATGTGGAATGCCCTCCCGTGGGAGGTGGTGGAGATGAAAACGGTAATGGAATTAAAACGTGCTTGGGATAAACATAAAGGAATCCTGTTTAGAAGGAATGGATCCATGAAATCTTAGCGGAGATTAAGCAGCGACGCCGGTAATTGGGAAGTGAAACCGGTGCTGGGCAGACTTCTTTAGTCTATGCCCTGATCGTGACTGAATAGATATGGATGGGCTGGAGTGTAAATTTTAAGGGGTTTTGACGTTAGCTTCAGAACTTAGTACAAGAACAGTGCTGGACAGACATCTACGGTCTGTGCCCTGAGAATGGCAAGGACAAATCAAGCTCCGGTATACATATAAAGTATTGATTCCATGTAAAATGAGTTTATCTTGTTGGGCAGACTGGATGGACCATTCAGGTCTTTATCTGCCGTTATTTACTGTGTTACTATTGGGGTTCTACATGGAATGTTGCTACTAATTGGGATTCTGGAATCTTGTAACTCTTTAGGATTCCAGAATCTTCAGAACTTTTAGTGCAAGAACAGTGCTGGGCAGACTTCTACGGTCTGTGCCCTGAGAAAGGCAGGGACAAATCAAACTCGGGTATACATATAAAGTATCACATACCATGTAAATGAGTTTATCTTGTTGGGCAGACTGGATGGACCATACAGGTCTTTATCTGCCGTCATTTACTATGTTACTAGTTCTTTGTCATGCATGTGAATTTAGATGCTGTGTTTCTGAGTGACTACTTCTATTTAGTTATAGATTTAGTTCATGCCTTTCTACTAGTAGTCCAGTGATAGATACTCATATTGGTCTAGATTCTATATGTGGTGCCAAAAATATCGGTGTCGAAAAAGCGCTATTCTATAAGCCATGCTTTAAGTTAGGTGCGGTTTATAGATTAACATTATGCCCGGTAATTGTACCTAACTTTAGGTGCGGCCATTTGCACCAACTGAAATGTGGTGCAAATGTATCCCCGTTATTCTATAACAACGCATGTTAACTTTAGGAATGCCCCATTACGTCCGTGACCCTCCCATTTCTGCACTCCCATTTTTCAGATCACGCATAAAATTTAGGCACTGATCCTGCGCCTAAATTTATGCATGTAATGTCTAATTTAAATTTAATTAGTGCTAATAATTGCTTGTTAGCCAATTATTGGTGCTAAGTACCTTGTAATTTAATTAAATAATGTGCTCAAATTGTGCGTGTGTCCAAACTTGCACACATAATTTATGGTGACTACTGTCCAGGAAATTTAGAAGACCCTACTTAAGCGTATTAAGAGGGTTATTCTATAACTAGGCATCTCCAGTTAGGAACCCTGAGGACATAAGGTGGGAACCTATCCTATATAATAAAACTCATCTCCAACATTCTGAAGCTGACTGCATGGCTGAGGCATTCCTGCTCTCTGTATCCATCTCCTGAATTGACATCACGTACTTCCGGGTTCGTCACAAGCAGAAGTGACCAACCACATGAGGGTTCTGGGCTTCAGAATGTTGGAGGTGCATTCTATTAACTAGGATTGGTCAGTTCCTTGAAGCACAGCCAGAGCTCAGCGTCCTGCACAGTAATGCTCAGACACCAGAGAGAGCGGGGGCGCCTGACATCAGAGAGAGAGGGGGGGAGGTAGCTCTGTCACACACACTCTCTCTCTCTCTCACAGTCAATGTCTTTCTCTCTCTCTCACACACTGTCTCTCACACACTCTATGTCTCACACTGTATCACATTCACTCGCTGTGTGTCACACAGTCACTCACACACTCTCTTGGTCTCATACATGCAGTCTCACAGAGAGTCTGTGTCTCACACACACTCTCTCGCACACACTGTATCTGTGTGAAACACACTCTCTCTCTCTCACACTGTCTCACATATGCACTTGCACACACTCTCATTCTCACACACACACACTCTCTCACAGACACACTCACACCCAGACTCAGTCTCTCTCTCTCACACACACACACTCGCACATTCACTCTCTCTCTCTCAGTCACTCTCACATACACTCTCTCAAACATACACAGGAAAACCTTGCTAGCGCCCGTTTCATTTGTGTCAGAAACGGGCCTTTTTTACTAGTTCCATAATAAAACCTAGGATTAATGGTGAATAAGACCAAAAATACTATAATGCCTTTGTATCGTTCCATGGTGCATCCGAACCTTGAGTATTGCGTTCATTTCTGGTCACCGTATCTCAAAAAAGATATAGCAGAATTAGAAAAGGTTCAAAGAAGAACAACTAAAATGATAAAGGGGATGGAGCTCCTCTCGTATGAGGAAAGGCTCTTCAGCTTGGAAAAGAAACGGATGAGGGGAGATATGATTGAGGTCTACAAAATCCTGAGCGGTGTTGAACAAGTAGAAGTAAATCGATTTTTTACTCGTTCCAAAAGTACAAAGACTAGGGGACACTCAAGGAAGTTACATGGAAATACTTTTAAAACAAATAGGAGGAAATATTTTTTCACTCTAATAGTTAAGCTCTGGAACTCTTTGTTGGAGGATGTAGTAACAGTGGTTAGTGTATCCGGGTTTAAAAAAGGTTTAGAAAACTTCCTGGAGGAAAAGTCCATAGTCTGCTAGTGAGGCAGACATGGGAAGCAACTGCTTGCCCTGGGATTTGTTGTATGGAGTGTTGCCACGATTTGGGTTTCTGCCAGGTACTTGTGACCTGGCTTGGCCACTGCTTGGAAAACAGGGTACTGGGCTAGATGGACCGTTGGTCTGACCCAGTATGGCTACTCTTATGTTATATTAATCTAAATTGCATAGACAAAAAACAACCACCAAAACTATGCTCCAGTAGAAGGCTAGTAAACAGATATATATAGCAAAACCCAACTATATATCTGGGGTAGGAAAAAGCTTCAGAATATTAATGGATGCAGTACTCAAGAAACCCTTTTTAATTTAGTCATAGGCTTATAAAACCTCCCTTAAGTTCATCCGGGCCCACCCACTTTGGGCTCAGGCCCACCCAGTAGCAGCACACCTATGATGTGGCTGGCAGAGATCCCCAAGCCCACCAGCCAAAAACTCCCAACAACCGTCCCTCCTGCATACCTTGTAAATAGCAGATCTTCGCCTGCAGCAAGCAGCAACTGATACATACTGCTCGCATCAGCCCCACAGCCTTCCCTCTGATGTATTCCCGCCTATGCGGAAACAGGAAGTTACATCAGTGGGAAGGCTGTGGGGCCAACATGAGCAGTGTGTATTAGTTGCTGCTCGCTGCCGGTGAAAATCTGTTATTTAAAAGGTATTCGGGGGAGGGGGGATGTTTGAGAGACCACATGGCATACAGGCGAGAGAGGGAGAGACCAAATCACTTGTGGGACAAAGCAGAGTTCTTTTGCCCACCCATCTTGGGCCCAGGCCCACCCAAAATTGGGTATCTGGCTACGCCCCTGCTTAAGTTTCTTCAAATATACAGCAAAATATACTATCGTTTTTTTTTTTTTAAATAAAACCTATCTGAGAAAACAGCCCTCCTCTGACGTTGGCCAGCATTTCATAAGTACATAAGTACATAAGTAGTGCCATACTGGGAAAGACCAAAGGTCCATCTAGCCCAGCATCCTGTCACCGACAGTGGCCAATCCAGGTCAAGGGCACCTGGCACGCTCCCCAAACGTAAAAACATTCCAGACAAGTTATACCTAAAAATGCGGAATTTTTCCAAGTCCATTTAATAGCGGTCTATGGACTTGTCCTTTAGGAATCTATCTAACCCCTTTTTAAACTCCGTCAAGCTAACCGCCCGTACCACGTTCTCCGGCAACGAATTCCAGAGTCTAATTACACGTTGGGTGAAGAAAAATTTTCTCCGATTCGTTTTAAATTTACCACACTGTAGCTTCAACTCATGCCCTCTAGTCCTAGTATTTTTGGATAGCGTGAACAGTCGCTTCACATCCACCCGATCCATTCCACTCATTATTTTATACACTTCTATCATATCTCCCCTCAGCCGTCTCTTCTCCAAGCTGAAAAGCCCTAGCCTTCTCAGCCTCTCTTCATAGGAAAGTCGTCCCATCCCCACTATCATTTTCGTCGCCCTTCGCTGTACCTTTTCCAATTCTACTATATCTTTTTTGAGATACGGAGACCAGTACTGAACACAATACTCCAGGTGCGGTCGCACCATGGAGCGATACAACGGCATTATAACATCCGCACACCTGGACTCCATACCCTTCCTAATAACACCCAACATTCTATTTGCTTTCCTAGCCGCAGCAGCACACTGAGCAGAAGGTTTCAGCGTATCATCAACGACGACACCCAGATCCCTTTCTTGATCCGTAACTCCTAACGCGGAACCTTGCAAGACGTAGCTATAATTCGGGTTCCTCTTACCCACATGCATCACTTTGCACTTGTCAACATTGAACTTCATCTGCCACTTGCACGCCCATTCTCCCAGTCTCGCAAGGTCCTCCTGTAATCGTTCACATTCCTCCTGCGACTTGACGACCCTGAATAATTTTGTGTCATCGGCGAATTTAATTACCTCACTAGTTATTCCCATCTCTAGGTCATTTATAAATACATTAAAAAGCAACGGACCCAGCACAGACCCCTGCGGGACCCCACTAACTACCCTCCTCCACTGAGAATACTGGCCACGCAATCCTAATGTTCTAAACTGCTGTGTCAGAGAATTCAAGGAACCGTCAGGACGTTTTTGTTAGAAAACATTGCGAGTCTTGACAGTCCCTTGAATTCCCTGATGTAGCAATAAAAGGACCCCTTAGCTCCTGTTCTGCTTGTTACACTGAAGGGTGTTCAGAGTCTTCAGCCTCTTAAGTCCTCTGTTACCTTTTGTACCGGGTTCATTAATATTCCAGGCATTTGCCATGGCCCAGGGAGTGTTTTGAAATTTCTGCTGCCATGACAGGAAGCCTTTGACCACTTTATACTTCTTTTGTTATTTTTGGCAGCAAGAGCATTTTTGGAATGTTGCTTGGAAATATATTTAATCCGAGAGCACTGGTAAAGGGGTATATGTTCAGACGTAGGTGTTCACTTAGGGACATGCAAAGCCAAAAAAAATATTGTGTTAGTCTTCGTTTTAAACAAAGCTTTCTACAATTTTCATGTGTTTTTTGTTCATATTTTTTCACACATTTGTGATTTTTGCAAGCTTTGTGTGAACACCGGAACTTTTTTCTCATGCGAATTGATTGTCTGCATGTTCATTTGTAGGCGTATATGTGCACACAAGTTATTTATGCATATTTTAATAGGTCAATATTTAGCTTTTTATACCCATATAGTCAGGCTAGACCATACCTGGATACCAGCACTGAATACCTCCAGGTATAATGTGGTCATCAGTACTTATCCAAGTACTCCAGGCTCCGCTCATTCTGCCTCGCCTCACCCTATGTTTGGAATCAACTTCCTGAGCCCTTACGCCAAGCCCCCTCCCTACCCATCTTCAAATCCTTGCTCAAAGCCCACCTCTTCAATGTTGCTTTCGGCACCTAACCTTTATACCTTTCAGGAAATCTAGACTGCCCCTATTTGATTGACTGTACATTTGTCCTTTAGATTGTAAGCTCCTTTGAGCAGGGACTGTCCTTCTATGTTAAATTGTACAGCGCTGCGTAACCCTAGTAGCGCTTTAGAAATGTCAACTAGTAGTAGTAGTAGTAGTACTGACAAAATTCAGACTGACTTCCAGATAACTACCTGGATAATGATTGGACAGCCTTTGTATGTGGTCTTTTATGTTTTTTTTTAGAGAGGGCAACTTTTGATTGCCAGTCTTGCAAGGCGTTGCTTTTTGAGCATCGCATTTCATACACAAGGTTTCTATTTGGTAGTATGTCGACAGACACATGGATTTTCCATAGATAATCTTAAGACTGCAAACACTCCTGAGGCAGGCCAGTTGGCTGAAACACGGCCACGTTGAGTCCTTTGAGCTTGACAGTTGACCTGAACTTTTTGAGTCTTTTGAGCTACGCAATAAATTTGGACTTTTTAAACATTGTCTGAAGACCATATTCTTGTGTCATCTTCGCTGGGTTCTTTGTGATTTTGACTGTGTGAAGACTGGTGTTCTTCTGTGTTTACATCAGCTTTTGTACTACCCATTACTTGTAGACCTACATCTACAAGATATCATGTTTCACAACATTTTATGTTTCTATCATTTCCAAGCCCCAAGAACATATGATATCAGAAAATATTTCAAACTTTATTCTCCTATCAAACAGCTGGCTTCTGTTCACGTTCACCATGAGATACTAGGGGCCCGATATTCAGATCGTGGGAGTTAGCTGGTCTGACTCCTGCAGTCAGTGCTGAGTCCAGATATTCAATGCCAGGTTGTTTCCGATGACCGGCATTGAATATCCGGGTGTTTATTGGCCGGTTTCAGCTTAACCGGCCAAGCCGATATTCAGCGCCGGTTGGTTAAGTTGAAAACGGCCAAAGAGAGGCCTGCTATTTCAGCGGCTTATTTTGGCCTCCAAACGTAGCCAGCAATGCGCTGAATATCGGCAGATAACCGGTTATATCACGCCATATAACTGGTTATCCGCTAAGCACTAACTAGCAATATTCCACGGGAAATAACTGGCTATCTCCTGCTGAATATTGCCAGATACCCGGTTAAGTGCCATTTAACCGTCCAGAAGCCGTTCCTAGCTGGTTAAATGGTTTTAAATATTGAGCGGTAGGTCTTTTTCTAGTTTTGACCTATTTTTAAAAAGTCATTGAAACTTAGTTGTTTTGGAAGTATGTTCTGCAGAAACATTAAGGTTTATTTTTTGATATCTGATATGTAATTCCTTGATAGTTGATCTAGTTCTCTTTAGTGTTATCCGCATAGAACTAATTCTGAGTAAAAGTGGAATATTAAAATAAACTGTAACTGTAACTAACGTTATCATTTATCGTTTAATTATCTTAGCATACCACCTTCATCATCAGGACAGATCAAAGTGGTTAACAAAATTACAAATAAAAAGAAAGCAAAACAGAACTTCATAATTACTTCCAATTAATAAGATAAAATAGACAATCATTCAGACTCCGTTGTGAACCACTGTGCTCTCCCGCTTATACAGGTTCACTTAAGAATGAATTAACCATTGGAGAAAGCCAAAGAAATATGTTGTTAACAATGAAAGAAAGCAGTAAAGGATTTTTCCAAGCGCAAATCATGTGGAAGGGAATTCCATAAGGCAGGAGCCAAAAAAGAAAAAGCTGACTTTCTTGTTGATTCCTATTTCGTCCTTGAAGGATGAGTCTATTGTCATTTAAAGTTTGCCGGGTTGCATGCTGGTGTATATGGAATTATAAGAGATGATGGATACAATGGTCCTTCTTCATAAAAAACTTGGGGCCCTTTTACTAAGCGGCAGTAAGCAATGATGTGTGCTTTCTGTAAGGCAAAATGCACTACTGTTGGGCATTCTCAGGCTTCCCGTGCTAGTTTTGGGATGGGGGGTGGACTTCCCACATACTAAGTACATAAGTATTGCCATACTGGGAAAGACCAAAGGTCCATCGAGCCCAGCATCCTGTTTTCAACAGTGGCCAATCCAGGTCACAAATACCCGGCAAGATCCCCAAAATGTACAAAACATTATATATTGCTTATCCCAGAAATAGTGGATTTTCCCCAAGTCCATTTAATAATGGTCTATGGACTTTTCCTTTAGGAAGCCGTCCAAACCTTTTTTAAACTCTGATTTTATTTTTTTAGCACTGGGAGCATGTCTGGGGCTGGAGAGTAGGTATGTACTGCGCAGCTACATCGCCACGCACTAACTAATTAGCATGCAATTAGTGCGTGAGCCCTTACTGCCTGGAAAATAAATGTCGGTAAGTGCTCACATGCTAATGGCCTCACTAATGAGGAAATTAGCATCTGGCCATTAATAGGGAAAATGGAAATGGGGGCCATTTTATTGCCATTCTAAAAGTGGCCTCGGTGCACGGGAAAGATCCCTTCTGGGGATAGTGCTGGCTACTTTTCAGCGCAGCTTAGTAAAAGGACCCCCTTATACATTAGTGTCAATATTTTAAATTTGACTCTACATTCAATTGGAAGCCAGAGTAATGATTAAGATGGGGATTGATCATACTGTTTTGCTCGGCAGAGAATCCTCGCAGCCGGGTTCTTCCGGGTCTGCAAATGCTTCTAATTGGCTTTAGTGATCCCTGCATAGACAACGTTACAATAATTATAGTGAGAGCTGATGTACGCGTAACATAATAAGCATAGAATGCCCATGCCAAAATAGGATTGGATGGCTCTGAGCTTGCGCAAGAAGTAAAAGCTGTTTTTAAGTACGTTAGAAATCTGTGGAGAAAACGACAGTGCTGAATCTAGGAAAATACCAAGATACTTGAACGAGGTAGCAGGGGAGATATGTTTGCCATAGAGAACTGGGGGGGAAGAGATGGTGGTGGAAATGAACCAGTCACACAACAGTCTATGGTCTTATCTGAATTCAATACCAGGCAATAATCCTGAAGCCATATTGTGACATCACGAAGACACGATTGTAAAGAAGATTGATAGAATCACTGTCAGTATAGTAGATAAGGAGCATATCGTTGGTATAAGAACATGAACTTATGCTGTGCTTGGATGAGAAGAGCCAAGGGACTTAGAGATTAAATAAGAGAGGGAAAAGCACAGATCCCTGCGGAACACCACAGGAAAGCGCAAAAGATGAAGACAGAGAAGCTGATTGTATCACTCAGAAGGAGTAAAGTTGCAAAAAGGACGAAAACCAGTCAAATACGGTTCCTAAGCACCAAAGGAAGCCAAGGATTGAAAAAGAAGATGATGGTTTTCCAAGTCAAAAATGGCTGATAAGACAAGTGAGACTACTAGTGCAACATGGCCTGCCTCTAGCCTGCTATGCAACTCACTAAGTAGAGCTGTGATGACTGTTTCAGTGCTAAAATCAGTACGGAATCCTGACGGACTCAGATGAAGGGCATTTATTGATTCAATGTGAGAGTGGAGCTAAATAAATACAGTAAATTCCAAACGTTTAGAGAGAAAAGCAAGGTTAGATACCGGACAATTGTTATTCGGGATTAAATAATCCAGGCCAGGTGTTTTGAGGATTGTCCTTACAAGAGCTGTCTTAAATGTAGTTAGGACAGTTCCTGAAGAAAGACTGTTAGCAATTATTGAGTGGATAAGTGGATGTAGCTCAAGAGAAGGTTGTGTCAACCAATTGGAAGGGATCAGATCAAAGGAGCAGGTTGTGTATTTGAAGCGGTTTAGTGATTTCTGGACGAAATATTAAAGGATGACCATGATGACGTGAGAGTTAGAGAAGATGGAGGTATTATGATAGTATTTGAGAGTGGTGGAAAAGTAAAGCGATTCAGTCTTTGAAAAGAAGTAATTCACTAAATTATCTGAGATAGGAAGTTGATCTTGTTTTGTAAGTTGAGGGGCCAGAAGTGGGCTTAGAAAATAAAGAGAACTGTTGCCTATTAGAATTGGTGACATTGTATTTGTTGGGAAAATATATTTTCTTTGCAGTTTGAAGCAGTGTAGTGTAATATTGATGTGTGCACCTACAAGAATTTAGAGTCTCTGCCAATTTTTGATTACACATAGTAACATAGTAGATGACGGCAGAAAAAGACCTGCACGGTCCATCCAGTCTGCCCAACAAGATAACTCATATTTGCTGCTTTTTGTGTATACCCTACTTTGATTTGTACCTGTGCTCTTCAGGGCACAGACCGTATAAGTCTGCCCAGCACTATCCCCGCCTCCCAACCACCAGCCCCGCCTCCCGCCACCGGCTCTGGCATAGACCGTATAAGTCTGCCTAGCACTATCCTCACCTCCCAACCACCAGCCCCGCCTCCAACCACCGGCTCTGGCACAGACCGTATAAGTCTGCCCAGCAGTATCCCTGCCTCCCACCACCGGCTCTGGCACAGACCGTATAAGTCTGCCCAGCCCTATCCCCGCCTCCCAACCACCAGCCCTGCCTCCCGATCTTGACTAAGCTCCTGAGGATCCATTCCTTCGGCACAGGATTCCTTTATGCTTATCCCACGCATGTTTGAATTAATTTATGTCCATATGGTGTTGGTTTTCCAGAGCTTGATCAGGTGGACATGGCCGACAATAGCCGGCCAAGTCAGATTCTTAGGAATTCTGTTGGACTCTACACTTAACATTCCAACATCATATGATATAGGGCAAACAACTTGCATTTTACAAATAAAGAACATTGAGAAGACTAAAGCCATTTCTAGAAGGTATGTGCACAATTTTGCAACACTTGCAACCTCTTTGGATTACCATTAGGCATATTTTCAAAGCACTTTGGGAGGCTAAGTTCCATAGGTTTCTATGGAACTTTGGGAGGCTAAGTGCTTTGAAAATGAGCTTGTATGTCTTGTACATAAGAGTTGTCAAACTCTTCATTAAAGACTTGCAATTTGCCCAAAATGCTCCTGCAGGAAGATTACATGGTTACATTACCAGGCTCTCCCCTGTTGGAAAATGCTTTGACAGTGTATCATTAGGATCCCAGGATGACTCCCTCCTTGGCCCAGACTCCTAAGGCACTGACAGATAGCAAAACTTTGTCTTCCACTGTTCCCACATTATGGAAGTCTTTCCTTCTTTAGGAAAGCTTTTATTTATATTAATGTAGCTATTGAGCCCGATACAGGTCATACATATTGTATGACCTGTTCGTCCTTGCGAACCTAATGCTGGAACAGCCAAAGGCTGTAGTGAAACCATGGTTGAGAGTTCTGTTTAGGTTTCTGGACAAAGCAAGCTGAAGCTAAAGCATCCACTACATTGTGTAAGGTAGAGACCCAGAATGAAACTTGTTCCTCTAGAGAAAGACACCGAAAATGTTGGAAATAAGTGCAAAAATGATGGAAGAGTGGATTGATCAATGAGGTGAAGACGCTTGGTCCAATATCCCTCAATATTAGCAAGAGGAGGCACAGATCTCGAAGTTATAGAAAAGAACAGACAGCAGTGATTGGGTCATGATACTGGTGTAGAGCATAGATTAGAAAAAGCGATAAAGAAATTTTGATGGTTACAGAATGAGTAGAGACTGATATGTGCTGATTTAAACCTAGCTCATTGATGTATGACAGGAAATTGAGGCATCATTGTCCTGCTTAGCCAAGTCATTGAGAGATGGTGAGTGAGACGGGGGAGTGAGAAAGGAGGAACCAGAAAGGTAGGGATGCTGGGCAGGAGGTTTCAAGGAGATAGAGAGCTGCAAGGAGGGAGAGGGAAATGTTACCAATTCATACGGCAAAGAGTAGGAGGGGAATTTGCAGGGGATGGGGGTGAGCAGTGTTGCAGGGGGGTGGGTGGCTGTGCTGAGAGGTGGCAGGAGGTAAGGAGAACATGTTGCAGAACTTGCAAAGCAGAGGGTGTGGAGAAACCAGAAGCATAAGGGTGAAGATGTTGCAGGCTAGAAAACTGGGGGGAAAACATTGACAAAGGAGGAAGATATTTCTGGGAAGAAGGTGAAGATAAAACAAAAGGCAAAAGATGCTGCAGGATGAAGGGTTGTGGTAAAGGCATTGGGAGACAAATGGAGAACCTGTGGAGGAACAGGGGGAATATTGCAGACATGGAGAATATTGCAGAATATTTACAACATCCGTAAATCCGCCCCTTTCTTTCCGAGCACTCTACCAAAACCCTCGTCCACACCCTTGTCACCTCTCGTTTAGACTACTGCAATCTGCTTCTTGCTGGCCTCCCACTTAGTCACCTCTCCCCTCTCCAGTCGGTTCAAAACTCTGCTGCCCGTCTCATCTTCTGCCAGGGTCGCTTTACTCATACTACCCCTCTCCTCAAGACCCTTCACTGGCTCCCTATCCGTTTTCGCATCCTGTTCAAACTTCTTCTACTAACCTATAAATGTATTCACTCTGCTGCTCCCCAGTATCTCTCCACACTCGTCCTTCCCTACACCCCTTCCCGTGCACTCCGCTCCATGGATAAATCCTTCTTATCTGTTCCCTTCTCCACTACTGCCAACTCCAGACTTCGCGCCTTCTGTCTCGCTGCACCCTACGCCTGGAATAAACTTCCTGAGCCCCTACGTCTTGCCCCATCCTTGGCCACCTTTAAATCTAGACTGAAAGCCCACCTCTTTAACATTGCTTTTGACTCGTAACCACTTGTAACCACTCGCCTCCACCTACCCTCCTCTCTTCCTTCCCGTTCACATTAATTGATTTGATTTGCTTACTTTATTTATTTTTTGTCTATTAGATTGTAAGCTCTTTGAGCAGGGACTGTCTTTCTTCTATGTTTGTGCAGCACTGCGTACGCCTTGTAGCGCTATAGAAATGCTAAATAGTAGTAGTAGTAGTAGTAGTAGGACAGATGTTGAAGGAAAACAGGTGGAGGAGAGTGGGAAATGTTGTGCTCCTCCACCAGCCAATCTGAGCCCCCTCCCTTCCATCCCCAATCCCCCTCTGAATTAAAGAGTAAAATTAGGCCTATGAGCATTTCTCATAAAAAGCAAAAGATATTAAAAGACAAGGGGAGGAAGGGGGCTCAGAGGAAATATAAGAAAATACTTCTTTACAGAGAGGTGTGTGATTGGAATAGTCTACTCACAGAGGCAGGGCTGGTGCTAGACATTCCAGACATTCAGGAGCCAAAGACAGAAACCAGGGAGTGAGCCCAGAAGCTGGCCTTCAGCCTATGCCTCCTTTAGCTTGAGGCAAGTTTGGGGGCCCAGGGCAGTTGCCCTGTTTGCCACCCCTTAATGCCGACCCTTGCACAGAGGTCATACCAACCAAGACCATGCTAGAATTTAAGCACTTTTGGGACAGATATAGAGGGCTAAAGCAAGTACAGGCGGGGAAGTAGTCAGTAAAAGAAATGGGGGTGGGGTACTATGGAAACGTATCTACTCAATCACATGGTACACTAGAGAGCCAAAAAAGGGAGGAGACAAAACTAACCTAGACAGAATGGAGAAGTGGATGATCCAAAGGAAAAGTGGTAAGGTCATCCAACTGACGTGAAACAGCAGCAAGGTATTAATACCACGGAAGGTGGTACATTTCCTAGCATGGGGCTGAGTTCGCTACATTTACAGCTACGGACAATGTACAATATTCTGAAAGTGGTTGTATAAGTCTGCTGAAAGAGATCCTTCATGCAATGGTGGCTGAAAGGGGTAAAGATAAAGAAGGGTGAAGGCCACCGTGTGAACAGTGAAGTTGCCATGGCTGTAGAGCTAAGAAACACCCTGAGCAGACTGGGTGGCTTGAATGATTCTTCTGTGTTATTATTGTGTAGTATTATTATTATTTATTGCATTTGTACCCCACATTATCCCACCTATTTGCAGGCTCAATGTGGCTTACAGAGTGTTGTTATGACATAGTCATGACAGAATCTTAGATACAATCAGTAATAATCAGAAGATGTATGAGGGAGTAGAGAAGTAAGTGTTAGATAGGGTGGTTTAAGAGGTGTATTTTGATACTTGAGTGGGATGGGGAGTGAGTTGAGTTGTTAAGGGTTCTTTTTGTAGGCTTTGTTGAAGAGATGTGTCTTCAAAGATTTGCGGAAGTTGGTTAGATTGTCCATGGTTTTCAAGGCTGTGGGTAGTGTATCAATATGTTTTAGTATAAAATTACTGATACTGGGACAATCTTTGCTGTGAAGGGGGTCATACTTTTGATAAGTCAGGACAGTTCCCACCCACCAATTCCCATCTGGACAATTCCCACAACCAATTCCCACCTAAGGGGACAATTCCCACCCATAACCCCCAAAATACACTAGGACAAGTAATCACCATCCCTTTCCTCATTTAGATCATTTGTGGGGGCCAGTATCCCCTCACCCCCCCTCCCCCCCAAAAACATTATCTTTTACACATACTACTACTACTTAACATTTCTACAGCGCTACTAGGGTTACGCAACGCTGTACAATTTAACAAAGAGAGACAGTCCCTGCTCAAAGAGCTTACAATCTAATAGACAAGTGAACGGTCGGTCCGATCCCTTCCCCTTCCAGACATGCAGTTCATTTGGGGGGGGGGAGCAATGTCCTCCCCCCCTCCAACTAGGTTTCAACTTAGCTCATATTAAATCCAGGATCTAAATGTCATAAATAATAAATAAATAAATAGAAGCTGCAGTTCATATGGGGGGGGGGGGGGGGCACACACCCTCAAACTAGGTTTCAACTTAATTTAGCCCCTCAAAATGACACACTGATTACGATATATAACAAATTACTACTCTGCCAATGAAAAGTTATTCTGTTATTATACGTCCTCTGTGTACATCCGTATGGTGCTCTAACATGCTTGTTTCAGATGTCATACACTACTTCTGTTCTCTATCTAGCCTCCTTACGCTGTTCCTAAGCTACGGTCGGTAAAAAAAAAAACACCGCCAGGACTTATGGGACCCTATACAAGAAAGAAGCTACGGTCGTTTAAAAAAAAAAAAAAAGGCTAGGGAGGGTGGGAAATGACTGGGGTGGAAAAGTCCTTGGTGGGAATTTTCCCGGGGGAATTGTCCTAGGTAGGAAGTGTCTGGGTGGGAACTCGCTGGATACCGTCAGGAGACGTCTTATCTCATGCATTCCTATTTTAAACGAGAGGCAGTCTTGAATCTCGTCTAGAAAGAATAATGGTGTGCCTACTGGCAAAATGGTGATGTCAAGCTACAAGAAGTGTTGTACTTATTTATTTAGATTTTGCTCAGGGCTCACAATCTAAGTTTGTACCTGAGGCAATGGAGGGTTAAGTGACTTGCCCAAGATCACAAGGAGCAGCAGTGGGATTTGAACTGGCCACCTTTGGATTGCAAGACTAGAAGACTGGTGCTGTAACCACTAGGCCACACCTCCACCCCAAAGAGTCTTGTTACTCTTTGGGGTTCTACATGGAATGTTGCTACACTTTGAAATTCTGCATGGAATCTTGTTATTCTTTAGAATTCTAGAATCTTTATTTATTTAGATTTTGCTCACACCTTTTTCAGTAGTAGCTCAAGGTGAGTTACATTCAGGTACTACACTGGATATTTCTCTGTCCCAGGAGGGCTCACACTCTTAAGTTTGTACCTGAGGCAATGGAGGGTTAAGTGACTTGCCCAAGATCACAAGGAGCAGCAGTGGGATTTGAACCGGCCACCTCTGGATCAGTGGCGTAGCCAAGGGTGGGCCTGGGTGGGCCCAGCTCACCCAGTAGCAGTGGCGTACCAAGGGGGGGCGGTGGGGGCGGTCCGCCCCGGGTGCACACTGCTGGGGGGGGGGGGGGGGGTGCCGCGCGCCTGTCGGCTCTTCATTTTCATGCTCCCTTTGCCCCGGAACAGGTTACTTCCTGTTCCGGGGCAGAGGGAGCATGAAAACGAAGAGCCGGCAGGCGCGCGGCACCCCCCCCAGCGGCGTGCACCCGGGGGGGGGGGGGGGGTTCGTCGTGATGTTATGGGGGGGCGCTGCACGCGGGGGGGGGGGGGGGGCCCATCGGCGATCCGCCCCGGGTGTCAGCCCCCCCTAGGAACTCCACTGCCCAGTAGCAGCACACCTATGATGTGGCTGGCAGGGAATCCCAAGCCCCCCCCCCCAGCCAAAAACTCCCAACAACTGTCCCTCCTGCATACAGTACCTTGTAAATAGCAGATCTTTGCCTGCAGCAAGCAGCAACTGATACATACTATTTGCACTGGCCCCACAGCCTTCCCTCTGATGTATTCCCGCCTATGAGGAAACAGGAAGTTGCATCAGAGGGGACTGTGGGACCAACATGAGCAGTGTGTATTAGTTGCTGCTCGCTGCCAGTGAAAATCTGCTATTTAAAAGGTATTCAGGGGAGGGGGATGTTTAAAAGATCATATGGCATGCAGGCGAGAAAGGGAGAGACCAAATCACTTGTGGGACAGGGCAGAGTTCTTCTGCCCACCCATCTTGGGCCCAGGTCCACCCAAAATTGGGTGTCTGGCTACGCCCCTGCTCTGGATTGCAAGACCGGTGCTCTAACCACTAGGCCACTCCTCCACTCGTGTAGTGTGTAGTATACAGTATGGACATGAAGGACCAACAGAAGAAAAGTGTTCTGTATTAATAGGAACCAAAATATTATCTCTCTCTCTTCAGAAAGCTGATAAGGTTCTCTAGTCTAGAATGGTTTTGAAAACAATTAAAGACCCACTATTTTGGCAAACATTTCCCCAGGTGTTGACTTATCGAGCGTTATTTGTAATATTGAAATCTGGCCTTACGGGACTCAAGTCTATAAATGATGTCCAAATTTGAGCACTGATAAAAATTAACGTTGAGCACTATTCTATAAACAGTGCTCAGAGTTTTGCGCCATTTATAGAGTAGCGTTTGGCACTGGGAACTTAACCCAATTTTGTGCAGAAGGATTTACGCTAACCAAAACCTGGGGTAGATTGCGCACCAATTCCAATACCTCTGATCTGCCCATGTCCCTCCCATGGCTGTACCCTCTTTTCAGATCCACATGTGATCCCGGTGACTAAAGAGGTGCAAACAAATTTAAATTAATGCCAATTAGCACCAGTTCTTGATTAGCTCCCAATTATCAACGCTAATTGGCTCATTTATGGGTGCAAGCCCATATTTACGCATGCAGTTTTGAGCGCCATATATAGAATTGGGTGATGATGTTTTGGTATTATATGTTTACTGGTAATTGATGCTTTATTTATTTATTTATTTATTTGTCGCATTTGTATCCCACATTTTCCCACCTATTTGCAGGATCAATGTGGCTTACATTGTACCGTAATGGCGATCGCCAGTTCCGGATCAAGAAATAGAGGGGCATAATCGAACGTCACCGGCGATCTATTTTGGCGGCGCTGCAACAGCTGGCCAGAACCGTATTTTCGAAAAAGATGGCCGGCCATCTTTTCTTTCAATAATACGGTTTAGCCCGGCCAAATGCCAGAGTTCGCCGGTTTTGTTTTTCAGCGATAATGGAAAAAACTGCCGGCCATCTCAAACCCAGCAAAATCCATGGCATTTGGTCATGGGAGGAGCCAGCATTTGTAGTGCACTGGTCCCCCTCACATGCCAGGACACCAACCGGGCACCCTAGGGGGCACTTCTAAAAATGTTCAAAAAAATACACAAATAGCTCCCAGGGGCATAGCACCCTTCCCTTGGGTGCTGAGCCCCCCAATCCCCCCCCAAAGCCACTCCCCACAACTCTACACCATTACCATAGCCCTTATGGGTGAAGGGGGGCACCTACATGTGGGTACAGTGGGTTTGGGGGGGGGGGTTGGAGGGCTCAACACGTAGCACCACAAGTGTAACAGGTAGGGGAGGGATGGACCTGGGTCTGCCTGCCTGAAGTGCACTGCACCCATTAAAAACTGCTCCAGGGACTTGCATACTGCTGTCAGGGAGCTGGGTATGACATTTGAGGCTGGCATACAGGCTGGTAAAAAAAGGTTTTGATTTGTATTTTTTTAGTGTGGGAGGGGGTTGGTGACCACTGGGGGACTACGGGGAGGTCATCCCCCATTCCCTCTGGTGGTCATCTGGTCAGTTGGGGCACCTTTTTGAGGCTTGGTCGTGAAAATAAAAGGACCGAGTAAACCCGGCGAAATACTGATGAACGCCGCTTTTTTTTCCATTATCCGTGAAAGCCGGCCATCTGGTAGCCACGCCCATGCCTGCCTTCACTACGCCGCTGACACGCCCCCTTGAACGTTCACCGGCACGGCGACTGGAAAGCAAAGCGGCGATGGTGTCAAAAACGCCGATTTCGATTATACCGATTTCGCCGCTTTTGAGTGATTGCCGGCGATCTCCTGATTTATGTCGGAAGATCGCCGGTGATCACTTTTGAAAATAAGCCTGGTAGTGGTATTGTAGTAAAGTTCGTACAAGACAAAGTAAATTAAGCAGTCAAGTGTTAAAGATTTTTTACCGGGGTAAGAATTCAAGTGGTATTAAAGTTCAGTAATTGACAGTGTAGGTGAGGTAGTCAAGTACTGAAAGTTCATTTTGTCTATTTCAAGTATCGGTTTCCTTGTCTGATAATTAGTGGGAGTCAATTGTGGTATGCCTTTTTGAACAGGTTGGTTTTTAGTAATTTTCGGAAGTTTGTTAGGTCATGCATTGATTTTATGGCGTTTGGCGTTTAAAATCAGGGCAAGGGTAATTCTAGTACATTGAGGGACTGATTCAGCAAATGGCCCCTAGACTTACATGCTATTAAGATCTGCGCTGAGGGGAGATTCTATATACGGCACCTAGAAAAATCGGCACTAAGCGTGTTCTATAATCGGCGCACAGATTCAGGCGCCGATTATAGAATATGCTAAGTTGATAATTTCAGTGCCAATATCTGCGAGTGTCCACTTCCACCAGCGAAAATGTGGTGTAAATCTCAGCACGTAGATTTAGGCGCGATGGTCCATATTCTATAACTAGGAGCCTAAATTTTGGAATACCCATTAAATGCCCATTTCCCCGCCCATAGCCTTGTCCCTTTTTGCCTCTGCGCATTAGAAGTTTGGCACACACATCGTTACCGAATACGCTTAGTGAGTTGTGCGCCTAAATTCTAAACCGTGCCAATTAGTGCAGCTACATCGCCACACGCTGATTAGTGCATGGTTAGCGCAGGAGCCCTTATCGCTTAGAAAACAGGTATCGGTAAGGGCTCCAGTGCTAATGGTCGTGTGCTAAATAGGAAATTAGTGCATGGCCATTAAATGAGGAATTTCCTGTTTCTGCAAGGGCAAAGCAGAGGGAAGATGCCAGAACTGGTGCGGGTAGTGTTAGGTGAAACGCTGCCGAAGCTTGGGAGGGCACAACTGCATTTAAAGGGTGGCCTGAGAGCTTTGGCCGCTGAAGAGCAGGTGAGGCAGACTTTTGCAGGGCCGCTGAGAGGGGGGAGCAGGGGGTGCAAAATTCCCCGGGCCCAGCACCGGAGTCTCTCTCTCCTGCTCCTGACGGGATCCTCATGTACCGACAGGAGCAGGAGAGAGAAAATTCTGGCGCCGGGCCCCCCTTGGTGGCTGGGGAGGACTCGGAGGAGCAGACACAGCAGGACCTCTAGTTTGGCTGGCAGGGGTCCTCCCAAGGCCCCACCAGCAGAAGAGATCTTCCTCCTGTGCTGCTCTTCACTCTGCCGTATTGCCTGCCAAGGCTGCGCATGTGCGACATGAGAGAGAAAAAGCAGCCGCAGGGCAGGCAATGTGGCAGAGGAAAGATATTTGCAGCAGTGGCGTAGCCACAGGTGGGCCGGGGCCCACACACTTAGGGCTCAGGCCCATCCAACAGTAGCACATGGTAATGAAAATGCTGCTCTCCACAATACTGGCACCTTCGCATGCTCAGTTTTCAGCGCATGCCTGCTGCAGACTACCAAGGTGGAGACTGGAGAGAAGCATTTTCCCAGCAGCTGAGATATTTTTTTTGATGTGGGGGTGGGGGAGAGAACATTTGGTGCCCACCCACTTCTTCTCTAGGCCCACCCAAAATCTGCTGTCTGGCTACGCCCCTGATTTGCTGCCAAGGTATTTGCAGTTCTGGTGGGTGGGGCGGCAGCAGCGGCGGCGATCCTGGGAGGGTGGCAGCATTGGTGATCCTGGGGTGCGGCAGCGCTGGCAATCCTGGTGGGGTGGTGGCCTGCCCCAGCTCAGTCTCTCGGTGGCCCTGGGCCTTTGATGCCCTGAACCAATGCCTCACCTGATCCATGCCTTGAGCTGGGCCTGATTAGATTATACAACCAGATTCTACTTATGGAAATCAGGGTCGCTGGTCTCCTAATGCATCAGGATAGGATGGTCAGAAATCCAGGACTGGCTGGCAGGGCCGCCGAGTGGGGGGACAGGGGGGACAAAATTCCCCGGGCCTGGGCCTCCAGGGGGGGCCCGGCGCAGCCACCGCAGTCTGGCCCGCCTGACCGCCGTAGCTCCCTGGCATTGAATTTAAGCGCCTCACCTTCGAAGCGCAGCAAGCAGCGACAGACCACTCCTTCCTTCCATGTCCTGCCATCGCCTGACATAACCCGTGAGGGCGGGACACGGAAGGAAGGAGTGGTCTGCCACTGCTTGCTGTGCTTTCGAAGGTGAGGTGCTTAAGGTCTGTTTAGAGGGCCCGGTGGCAGGTGGAGGGGGGGCCCCTGCGACCTTGGGTGGGTGGGTGGGGGGCTCGGGGGCGGCCTTGTCCCGGGCCTGGCCCAGTCTCTCGGCGGCCCTGCTGGCTGGAATCCCATATAATGTCCTTAAAATCCACAGGACAGATGTTCAACGGATTGCTGCCCCCCCCCCCCCTCCCCAGAAAGGTGGCCCAAACTACCAGTGAACCAACACTTTAAAAGCTGTTGTTTTTCCCCAGTGCAGCTGGCACATTCTTTTACAACCTCATTGATTGATTTCGTTCGGTTCTTTCTTGGTCATGTATATCGCATTAAATGTCACACAAAATTTGTAACGACGTAAAACTGCCTAATACTTACAAGGCTTTTTAAATGCCCGGAGAAGACCCGTTCTAATCTGATGAGGTAGTCCACGCTGCCGGGGGGGGGGGACCTGTCACATTTCTTGGTGGGGTTTTTTTTGTCGTTTTGCCAGAAAGTCTGATCGTTATTATCCAATTAAGACTTGTATCAGGCAAGAACAGCAACAGACTCCACGGGTAGTAATGAGGTCGGCAGCTCCCACATCCAGCCTAACCTGTTTGCTTCTCACGGAGAGAAGCTGTGCTGTGACCTGTTATCCGCACAAGCTGAAGGAGCTGCGTCTGCAAGGGGGGGAATGAACGGATATTCACCTGACACAGCCCCACCGCTTCTGTCGTCACGGTGCTGCTGCTGCTAAACATATTGACTTCTTGCTTAAGTTACCAACCTTGCTAGCTGCAGAATCTATACCAGAAGAGCATTTCAACATTTTCTTTTTTAATTTTTCAGTTTGATCATTTTGCCACCTAGTTTTCCAGTGCATTAATTGCTCTGCATCGAACGTGAAGCATTGGGGGTGGGGGTGGGCACGATGAATGTAGGAATGTTGCACTTCAGTCCAGGCTGCCCCCCGCCCCCCTTGGCTTTCGGGTTCCTGCTGAAGGTGTGTTTTACTGTTGTTGTTGTTGTCTGAACGCAGAGTTTCAGAGCGGCGATCCGGATCGTTCCCTCGAGGCTGCCCCCGAGCCGGACTGCGTGTGTGAATCGTGGGCTCTGGCAACCGCGGAAGGCTCGCGCCACCGAATCCGGCACCTCCCGGAGCTGATCATGGAAATCAAAGAGGAGGGAGTTGCAGAGGAAGCCCAGCGAGCCGCCTCTCCCGCAGAAGCCGAGGTCCTGGAGGAGCCTCTGCTTACAAGTAAGTGGATGCCTGTGCCTGGTCCTTATTGCATGTGGCAGTGGGTGGGTGAAAGAAAGCTCCTGTTTTTTGCTGCTGCGTTTTCATGGATCGCATTTTCACAAACCGAGCTGCAAGGTTGATCGTGTGACTCCCAAGTTACAGCCAGGAGATAGTATAGTTTTTCATGTGCATGACCTATCTGGGCCTTACATTTTATGATCCAAGGCTACCGGCAGAATGAGCGAAGTTCATCCGAAGGAAGGGACTGAACCTACTATTTGCAGGGTGGACAGATGTGAGCTGAGCACCCGAGATATAGCACAGGTGGCTGGCGCTTTGCGCATGCGCTAAGCTTGCACAGAAAATGGCAAAAGTTTGACTAAAGAGGAAAGGGCTCTTTCTGTACGGGGTTTGTAAGTGGAGAGGTGTGGTAGCCGTGTCAGTCCACTCTTAAGGTTATCAATAGAAATCAAACAAAATAAAACATGGAGAAGAAAATAAGATGATACCTTTTTTATTGGACATAACTTAATACATTTCTTGATTAGCTTTGGAAGGTTGCCCTTCTTCCTCAGATCGGAAATAAGCAAATGTGGTATATATAAGTGAAACATCCAAGCATTACTTTGACAGTCTGACAGGGTGGGAGGGTGGGGGTGGGCAGGAGGTATGCATGGGGACATCAAAGCATATCTTGTTAGAATATCAATGAAATGCTTTGATGTCCCCATGCATACCCCCACCCTCCCACTCTGTCAGACTGTCAAAGTAATGCTTTGATGTTTCTCTTATATATACTATCTGCTACCACATTTGCTTATTTCTTATTTTCTTTTCCATGTTTTATTTTGTTTGATTTCTATAGATTCTACATGGAATGTTGCTATTCCACTAGCAACATTCCATGTAGAAGTCGGCCCTTGTAGATCACCAATTTGGCCGCGCAGGCTTCTGCTTCTGTGAGTCTGACGTCCTGCACATACGTGCAGGACGTCAGACTCACAGAAACAGAAGCCTGCGCATCCTTCTACATGGAATGTTGCTAGTGGAATAGCAACATTCCATGTAGAATCTCCAATGGTATCTATTTTACTGTCATAGTAATGCTTGAATGTTTTCACTTATATACACTGTCATCTACCACATTTGCTTATTTCCGATCTGAGGAAGAAGGGCAACCTTCCAAAGCTAATCAAGAAATGTATTAAGTTATGTCCAATAAAAAAGGTATCATCATATTTTCTTTTCCATGTTTTATTTTGTTTGATTTCAACTGTATTTGTAAAAGAATTTAGCTGTGGGTTTTCTCATTGTGCAAAGTACAGAGCTTCAACCCACAGCAGGCCTGACTGGGCATTTTGCTCTCTTGAATTTAACTTGGGGGGGTGGGAATCAGTAGTTGTGTCTTTGAACACAGTTCATTGATAAAACCTCTTCCCTCTCCCCCAATCAAGGTTATTCATCTTCCTCTTCTACAGATACGTTTAAATTTTGCCACCCCAAACTTAGGACACGCTGAAGCTACAGAAAGTGTAATAAAATGCCTGTAATGTGAAATACAACTTTTTGATTAGATACTGGGGAATGTGAGTTTTAATTCTGTCTTGATACAGTAAATGGGAAGCAGCTAATAACCTTTTCACATATATCTCCCCTCACATAGATTTCCACCTCCTGTTTATTTATTTATTTATTTATTTATTTATTACATTTGTACCCCGCGCTTTCCCCACTCATGGCAGGCTCAATGCGGCTTACATAGTAAATACAAGTTACAAGTTGTAGTAAACGTAGTAGTTGTGAGGTTTGAGAAAATGTGAGTTGAACATAGAGGCAAGCAAAGATGGGATAGCAAAAGGAAAAGAGATAGGGAAGGGTAAGGAAAGATAGAGGAAAGTGCATAAGGAGATTTTTTTTTTTTGTTACATTTGTACCCCGCGCTTTCCCACTCATGGCAGGCTCAATGCGGCTTACATGGGGCAATGGAGGGTTAAGTGACTTGCCCAGAGTCACAAGGAGCTGCCTGTGCCTGAAGTGGGAATCGAACTCAGTTCCTCACTTCCCCAGGACCAAAGTCCCACCACCGGCCCTTGCAGATCACCAATGTGGCCGCGCAGGCTTCTGCTTCTGTGAGTCTGACGTGCAGGACGTCAGACTCACAGAAACAGAAGCCTGCGCAGCCTTCTACATGGAATGTTGCTAGTGGAATAGCAACATTCCATGTAGAATCTCCAATAGTATCTATTTTATTTTTGTTACATTTGTACCCTGCGCTTTCCCACTCATGGCAGGCTCAATGCGGCTTACATGGGGCAATGGAGGGTTAAGTGATTTGCCCAGAGTCACAAGGAGCTGCCTGTGCCTGAAGTGGGAATCAACAGTCCACTACCCTAACCACTAGGCCACTCCTCCACTGTTGCTACTATTTGAGATTCTACATGGAATGTTGCTATTCCACTAGCAACATTCCATGTAGAAGTTGGCCCTTGCAGATCACCAATGTAGCCATCACGTACGTGCAGGACGTCAGACTCACAGAAACAGAAGCCTGCGCAGCCTTCTACATGGAATGTTGCTAGTGGAATAGCAACATTCCATGTAGAATCTCCAATAGTATCTATTTTATTTTTGTTACATTTGTACCCCGCGCTTTCCCACTCATGGCAGGCTCAATGCGGCTTACATGGGGCAATGGAAGGTTAAGTGACTTGCCCAGAGTCACAAGGAGCTGCCTGTGCCTGAAATGGGAATTGAACTCAGTTCCTCAGGACCAACGTCCACCACCCTAACCATTAGGTCACTCCTCCAGTCCAGATTGGGAGATATAGTCTAAAGGTATAACAGTCATCATGACCAGGATCAAGTGGATGGGTTTAAAAGTTTAAATACAGTCATTCAGGTAATCTTTTTTAAAGAGGTGGGTGTTCAACATTTTCCTGAAGGGTAGATGGTCGTTGGTTTTTTGAATGGATCTTGGCAGAGCGTTCCAAAGCTGGCTGCCCGAGAAGGAGAAACTGGACGCATAGGAGGTCTTATGTTTAATACCTTTGCAATTAAGGAGGTGTAAATTAAGGTGGGTACGAGACGACAATAGAGGCAGATGCTAGAGTTTGTGCTAGAGCCATGCACTGACAGTACACAACTCCTAACACAAGCCCAATGTAAAGTTTATAGTTCTCCAGTGCAATAACAAATAGCATGCATATTGCCACGGCAGTGTAGCTGTTTTATTCTGCCGTGGCAATATGCAGCCATTCTCACTGCACTGGAGTAAAATATCTTGTTTCCTGTTAGTTCATGAGCAGGGATTGGCTCACACACTCAAGAGTTAGAATAAAAGATATCCTGCTGGATTTCGTGTTCCTCTAACACTCCCTCCCCCCACTGCAATACCATTAAAAATCCAATGTAGATTAGTGGACCCTCGCACCCAAATTTGGGTGCAGGAATCCACTCTAAGCACTACTCTGCATGGAATGCCCTTTATAGAATACTAGTTTAGTGTGGATCTTTCCAGCACCTAATTCTGGGGTTCCATTTACTGAATCCAGCCCAATACTATACTATATTCCACTTACTTCTTTAACAATTCTAAGTGGATTACAAAAAAGAAAACCTCATCAGTAGAAGGAGCTACAAAATACAGTAATCAGACTACTATCAGTTGAACATTATCAATTAAAATGTTGATTTTGAAAACAAATATGTTTTGTTGCCAGAGAATGTTGTAAAAGCAGTTAGCTTAGCGGGGTTTAAAAAAGGTTTGGATGGCTCCCTAAAGGAAAAGTCCATAGACCATTATTAAAATGGACTTGGGGAAAATCCACTGCTTATTTTTAGGATAAGGAGCATAAAATGTATTGTACCATTTTGGGATCTTGTCAAGTACTTGCAGTGGCGTAGGAAGAGGGGGGCGGGGGGGCGGTCCGCCCCGGGTACACGCCGCTGGGGGGTGTCGGCGCCTCGCTGGTTCCTTGCTCTCTCTGCCCCGGAACAGGTTACTTCCTTTTCCGGGGCAGAGAGAGCAGGGAACCAGCGAGGCGCCGACACCCCCCAGCGGCGTGCACTCGACGGATTGGTTCTCCCGCCCGCCCCTCACCGCCTTCCAGGTATGTTCTCGGGGGGGGGGGGGGGTTGTGCTCCAGAGGGGGGAGGGTGCGCCGCGCTGCACCCGGGGGGGGGGGGTGCACATCGGCAACCCGCCCCGGGTGTCAGCTGCCCTTGCGACGCCACTGAGTACTTGTAACCTGATTTGGCCACTGTTGGAAACAGCTTGATGGACCTTCAGTTTGTCCCAGTATGGCATGTACTTATGTACTAACTTTTCAATGCAGCAATCTTCTAGCTACGGCCACCGCTTTGTCACACTGTTTCGTCGCCTTCAGGTCCTCAGATACTATCACCCCAAGATCCCTCTCCCCATCCGTACCTATCAGACTCTCCCCGCCTAACACATATGTCTCCCTTGGATTTCTACTCCCTAAATGCATCACTTTGCATTTCTTCGCATTGAATTTTAATTGCCAAATGTTAGCTTCCGCAGATCTTTTTTCATGTTTTCCACTCCCTCCAGGGTGTCCACTCTGTTGCAAATCTTGGTGTCAGCCGCAAAAAGGCAAACTTTACCTTGGAGCCCTTCGGCAATGTCACTCACAAATATATTGAATAGAATCGGCCCCAGCACCGATCCCTGAGGCACTCCACTACTCGCCTTCCCCTCCTCTGAGCGAACTCCATTTACCACCACCCTCTGGCGTCTGCCCGTTAACCAGTTCCTAATCCAGTTCACCACCACAGTAAAAAGCTTTGGGAGCATCTTTTTTTTAATTAAGTTATCCTTGTAAATGTGTAATTAAATATTTAGGTGTGAAATATCTTTTCTTTTCACCTGATGATCAGTTAAATCTTTCTTAGCTGTGAAGTGGCTTTGTGTATCTTCAATGAGCAATTCCTAATGCACGATTGAATCTCTTAAGATCTTTTCCTTTATTCTACCAGGTATACTTCTCCCAAGTGTTTCCTGTTTTTTTGTCCCCTCCTAGTTGTGGTCTAATGAAAGAGTTAAATGTATGTTTGATATAGAAATTGGAAATGCATCCCTTTATACCTAAGTGGTTGTTTACTTAAAGCTTAGCTCGAGTTATCTGCAGTAGGGCCCATAGGAATAACATGGACCCTGCTGCAGATAACTCGAGCTAAGGTTTAGTAAACAGGGGGACCCCCGGGATATATGACCGACCTCATAGACCTGCCAACCAGAAACACAACCAGATCATCACGAGCGTACTTAAATCTTCACCACTCTAGCTGCAACGGACTCAAGTACAAATCAATTTACGGATCCAGCTTCTCCTATATAAGCACACAACTGTGGAATGCACTACCAAAACCAATAAAAACAACGTACAACCACCGTATCTTCCGGAAATCACTAAAGACCAACCTGTTCGAAAAGGCATATCCTACTGACCCAACCTTAAGTGCCTGAACCCTGCAACACAACGAAACCAAAGCTCATATTGAACACTATATAACTCCTCATCCCTACGATTCCCAAATGTGTCCGTAACACATGATTCTTATTCTACAATAACATCACTTTGTATTTGTTCCATCACTGGAGGTGGTTAACGCCTCACGGTACTATGTAAGCCACATTGAGCCTGCAAATAGGTGGGAAAATGTGGGGTGCAAATGTAACAAATAAATATTCTTTGCTCTATATTTCTTGAAACAAGTGTTTGCTTGTCGGATATGTTTTTCATAATAATAATAATTTAAAAATTCAATGTGACGATTGAATGAACATAAATTATTTTTAGAATGGTCTGTTTCCGTATACTTCTGCCATTACTTTAAAAGTTTAATGAGATCTCAAGCGAGCAGATAGGAGTCAAACCGACAACCACCGATGACAACATTACGTAATGTCGTAACTGGAAATGCACAGAGCTCCATAGACCTTCTGTGATAAATAAATTAATAAGTAAAAATTTAACTAGCACGATGGAAATAAACAAAGCAAAGATGTGGTTAAGCTGCTGGCTTGGCTATGCTGCTATTGTGAAAATATTTGCAAAATACATATTTAAAACTGCCAAAACTCTGGTTAATGATGTTGCAGTGTGTTTTCTGTGTACTTTTCCCATGGTCTCCCTAACCGCATAAAATTCAATGGCAGGTTGAAAGATGCCAATCTCTGTTTTAGCACGATGAAAAAGTACACAGCCAGCCTGCTTTGCAAATACATTAATGCGATAATCATATCTGCACCTTAGGGGATTATGCTAGGAACTGATATTTAAAGAGAGCTACGCAATCTGCCTTAAAAATAATTTCTTCTGGCTCTGTGCAGACTGCACATCCACTGCCTCCACTGTATAAAAATCAACACCATTGCGGATTTATTGTGAGTAGCCCAAAACCTGACTAGCTGAGTCTGTGGCAGGCACTGGGTTGAGAATCCCTGCTTTACAGAACACTAGCACGATCCGGCATTGGCAGTTCTTATTTGTACGCGCGTGCAGTTACACAGACCACAGACCTGGTGTGACCGCAGCCGCCTAAATGTCACACGAGCGTGTGTAAGGTACAGTATTCTGTAAGTTGCATGCGGTGGCGTAGCTACGTGGGGCCATGGGGGCCTGGGCCCCCGTAGATTTGGCCCTGGATCCCCCTGCCGACGACCCTCTCGACCCCCCCCTCCCACCGCCAACCCGCCGTTGCCGTCGCCTACCTTTGTTGGCGGGGGACCCCAGCCCCTGCCAGCCGAGGTCCTCTTCTTCCGGCACAAGGCTTCGTTCTGTTTCTGTGAGCCTCGTGGAAACAGGAAATGAGGGCGGAAACAGAGCTGAGAGAGGGAAAGGAAGGCTCCTGAAGCGCCGAGCAGCTCGCACGCTTTTCACTCCTGCCGCTGCCTGTAACCCGATGAGGTAACTTTTAAAATTCAGAGGGAGGGGAGGGAGGCCTTGGAGGGAAGGAAGCCTTGGAAGGTGGTGAGCCTTGGAGCTGGGAGGGGGGCCTTGGAGCTGGCAGGGAGGGAGGGAGGCCTTGGAGCTGGGAGGGAGGGAGGAGCCCTGGAGCTTGGAGGGGGGCTGGGCACTGGAGCTCGGAGGGAGGGGGATGGTGCTGAAGCTCGGAGGGGATGGCCGGCCCTGGAGCTAGGCTGGGGGTGGGGCTAGGGTGGGGGCAGAGCTGGGGTGGGGCCCCATCAAATTGGTCTGCACAGGGCCCCGCACTTGCTAAGACCGGCCCTGGGTATTCTGTACGTTTAGCTGCACAAGTGGCGTGCAAATGCAGGAGCCCGGGTATAGAGTTTCCCTTTTCATGCATGCTAATGTCTACATGAATTGACAAGTGTGGAATGGTGCAGAAAATAGAGAGGAGGAGGCTGGTTCAGGAGGATGTGCTTGCGGTGGTGGACAATGCCACAGTTTTGGTTTTAGCTGAAATCGAGTGGCAGATTTCAACCGCAGATTCGGTTTTAGCCAAAACCACTTGGCTTCAGTCAGCCACTCGATTTCAGCTAAAACCGAAACTGTGGCACTGCCCACCACCGCAAGCACATCCTCCTGAGCCAGCCTCCTCCCCCCACCCTCCACAGAAAACCCATTCCCTCCCTGGGCCGCCCACCAACTCTGCACTCCCCCCCCCCCCCATGGGCCCTTCCTGGGCCTACTTTTTAAAAGCCCTGGTGGCCTCTTCAGGGCAGGAGCATCCCGAGTTGCTTCTGTCCCTGCTGGCTGCGTTGTGAAAATGGCTTTCGCGACTTCCTGCAGTAGGCCTCATGAATTGAGAAAAATGGTGGCCATGACATCCCGAGGCAGTCTTGCGAGGCTGCCGCAGGAAGTCACAGCCACTACTTTTACAACGCAGCCAGTGGGGCAGAACCAACGGGATGCTCCCGTCCCAAGGGCGGAGTTGGTGGGCGGCTCATAAAGGGAACAGGTTTTCTGTCGGGGAGAAGACTGGCTGTGGGGGGAATGGGCTTGCAACAGTAGGAGTGCGGCGCTACAATTTCGGTTTCCGCCGAAAATGCACATGCATTTTTGGCCGAAACTTGAACCTGAGTTTGGATTGGTTTTGGTGCTGAACCCAGAACTGAAATTCGGTTGGCCTCTGTTACACGTTAACGTGCAGTATGGTACCATATATTAAACGTTAATGCAGCAGAAAATGCGGAGCAGTTAGTCACCTCAGTAAGTGGTGTTAAGTTCATTCATGTTATGTACAATGCGGTTAACATGTGGTAAGTGTAGTGTCTGTCCTAATTAGATTGTAAGCTCTGTCGAGCAGGGACTGTCTCTTCATGTTCAAGTGTACAGTGCTGCGTACGTCTAGTAGCGCTATAGAAATGATAAGTAGTAGTAGTAATTGTGTGGGAAGATGGGCACACTCCCAACATTTAACAATGTTCAGGTTTGCTATTAATACGCAGTAACTGCTAAACTTCAGCACAGCTTAGTAAACTAGGGCTCTTGTATTACCAGCCTTTCAGAATTCTACTTGCACCATATCAGATTATGGAACCATCTATATTTTCCGTTTCTTTTTAATATAGCCAGTGCCGAATAGATGAAAATCTTCCTCATGGTTGTGACGGAGGTGGATTTTCTCATCAGAGCTAAAGCACGCTACAGAGCAAAACAGGTTTCCATTACAAAAATAACTTCCAGTCTGAAACACAGAATACTGATGGGTTCCCCCCTGGCAATCAATCGCAGAGGGAAAAGGTGTTTTTATTCCGAATACAGTATTGGAAATGCTGTTTAATCTTGTTTTCTCATCTTTATCAACAGGTATTCAGAAAGTTCTGAATGAACCTAAACTGGAATTCAGTATTGGTAAGTTATACCATTTTTTCTATGCCGTACTTCTCTGTGTGTGTATGAAATGTGTGTATGTGTGACTATCCTAAAGGTCTGTTCATAGAATTGCGTAGTACATAGCTTTCCAAAAGCGTCCTGTTGACCCCACCTTCAGTAAAGTTTCCAGGATATCGGCCCTGAAAATATATGAAACTAGTAAAAAAGGCCCGTTTCCGAAACAGATGAAACGAGCGCTAGCAAGGTAATTCCCCCCCCCCCCCCACACCACCCTCCCTCCCTCCCTCTCTCCCTCCCTCTCTCTCTCTCTTGAGTTCCAGACCCCCCCCCCCCGGCGCATCACTGAAGCCCCTACCCCCGGCGCATCACTGAAGCCCCTACCCCCCTCCCATCGGGCACATAAACCCCCTTGCCACCAATACTAACACTGTCTGGCCGCTGCTTCTTCTCCTGTTGAGCAGCAGTGGCCTGGACAAAAAGAAAAAAGCAAAAAAACATTTCAAACCTCAAACAGTGGTCCGTAGACAGCCAGCTGGCATTGGCTGTCGTCTCTGCAGCTGCTCCTCCTCTCCCCTGTGACATCGCTGCGCTCCTCCGGGGTCTTCCTCCAGGGGCAGTGACGTGCAGGGGAGAGGAGGAGCAGCTGCAGAGACGACAGCCAATGGCAGCTGGCTGTCTACGGACCACTGTTTGAGGTTTGAAATGTTTTTTTGCTTTTTTTCTTTTTGTCCAGGCCGCTGCTGCTCAACAGGAGAAGCAGCAGCAGCTGACAGTGTTAGTATTGGTGGCTGCGGGTGGCGAGGAGGTTGGTGTGGCCGAGGGGGGGGGGGGGGGTATGGGCTTGGGTGATGTGCCGGGGGGGGGAGGAGTTTGGGTGATGCGCTGAGGAGGGGTGGGGGCTTGGGTGATGCGGAGGGGCTTGGGTATTGCGCCGAGGGGGGGGCACTGAGAGCTGTTTCGTAGGCAGGGAGAGGAGCCTACTCCTCCCCTGCCTGGCCGGGGTGTTGATGTTCGTCGGGTGGGGGGGGTGGTTTGGTGATGCGACGAGGGGGGGGTGTCTGTGTTGCCCCGCTCCCTGCCACTTGCTGCGAAGTGGCAGGGAGCGGCGCACTGACAGCTGATTCCCAGGCAGGGGGAGGAGTAGGGAAACACGTGGAGCGAGTTTTCCTACTCCTCCCCTTCCCTTGGTATCAGCTGTCACTGACGTCACTGACGTCAGTGCGTTCTAGCCTGCCTAGCAGACCACCTCTGAGGGAGCCATGGTCCCAGGCAGGTTAGAACGTTGGAGGTGTGTATTATTATATAGGATTTCTGTATACTGGGTCTACAGCATGTGCTCTTGCTGGTTATTCTGAAAAACCAACTGCAGAGAAGTGCGGTAGACGCTGCTGTACCACTTCTATGGAAGAAGGACTGCGATTCATAGGGAAGTCAGAACCACAAGTCCACGCGTGCCGTGGGTAAAACCAGGACTGGATCACTGTCCTGGAAATAAAATGGAGCCAGTTGATAGGTCTTAATTAGGAGTTCATATTTGGGGAGCCCGGTGAGAGCTTTGGGTGCCTCCAGTTAATGCAATGACAGTGCCACCTAGAGTTGAAAATTGGTATGAATCCGCATGAAGACACATAGGAGGCAATTCTGTAACAAGTAATCAAGGGGTTCTTTTGCCAAACAGCGGTAAACAGTGGCCATTCCTGCATGCCACCTGTGAGGTAAAACGGCTGTTTTTTCTATTTTCCTTATTGATGGCCATGTGCTAATTTTCTCATTAGCATATAGCAGTGGTTCCCAAATTTTTTCGAGTTCACGGTGCCCTTAGTGTCCAAGTAATTTTTTGCGGTGCCCCTTCCCCCGCCACACAATTCTCCCCCCCCCCCCCCCCCCCCAACCACACATTTCCTTTCAGGCCCTCAGGTGTCCCCTTCCCCTGCCAGACATTTCTTCTCAGGTCACCCCCCCCCAACCAACCTTCCCCCAGCCGCACATTTCTCTGGGGCAACATAAATCTCATGCAGTATCTCTCCCTCTCTCACCCCTCTCCATACAGCATCTCTCCCTCCCTCCACCCCTTCACCCCCCCTGTGTCCAACATTTGTCCCTCTCTCACCCCTTTCCATGCAGGACCTCTCCCTCCCTCCCCTGTCCACCACTGTGTCCAACATTTCTCCCTTTCTCACCCCTCTCCATGCAGGATCTCTCCCTCTTTGCCCCCTCCACCCCTATGCCCAACATTTCTCCCTCTCTCACTCCTCTCCTCGTAGTATCTATCCCTACCCCTCACCCCCCCCCCCCCCCCCTGCCGAGCAGGTTTCTGGTTTAACAGGTCCACAGCAGTAATTCACACACACTCTCTGCCTACCCCGATGGCAGGAAGTGTGTGGGAATCGCTACCGCTGTATGTGCTACAGTTACCTGAAAACCCCCATATTTTGATGGGTCTGCATATTATTTGGACTTCGAAGTCCAAATAACATGCAAACCCATCAAAACCTGGGGCTTTTCAAGTAACAGCAGCGGCAGCGATTTGCAGACGCTGCCTGTCGCTTCCTGCCCCCGGGGTAGGCAGGTGGCATGTGTGAATCGCTGCTGTGGACCCATTGAAGCAGGGGTGGCAGTAGATTGAGTCACCGAAAGAAAAGTGAAAGAACTTCCTTGGCCCACCCATGACTACGCGGTACAAAGCAGTACATGATGTTTATGCTGTTTCAGTCTCCAGTGGTGGCGGGCCCCAAGATTAACTGCGGGCGGCGTCTGGTGTGACGCCCTTAAGAAGTATCATCTCTCAACTCCCTCCATGGCACCCCTGTGAGTTTGCCACAGCACACAGTTAGGGAAACGCTGGCATATAGCCGTCAGCACATGAATCCCTACCGCCACCCATTATGTAGGCCACTGCTTCTCAACTCGGACCTAACATCAGTCTACCCACAATGAATATGCAGGAGATAGATTTACATGCTGTGCCCTCTTGGTGTGTAAATCTATTTCCTGCATATTCATTGTGGATATTCTGAAAACCTGACGGGACTAGATATGCCTCGATGACTGGGTTCAGAAGCACTGATGTAGGCGGTAAGGACTCACATGGTAAACCTGCGCTAATCGGTTAGCATGTGGCACTGCTGATTAGCACTGAACGTGCCCACTCTCCGCCCTCAGACCCGCCCCAGCAATAAAAAAAGTCAGTTGTAGGTTTTAATGCTGGGGTAGCATGTGCATCTCCCAAAAGTACCACGGGATGTCTCGGTGCATGCTGCAAGGCCGATGCAGTTCTCATTTATCCCTTGACATTTTAGTTACAGTACTTATTTATTTAAAACAATGGCATAGCCAGATCTATCATTTTGGTTGGGCCTACAGTTAAGATAGGTGGGCCTTCCAACCCACCCCTCCCCCTTTGTCCTGCATCTCTCTCCCTCGTCTCTTACCCTGGATCCAGCATTAGTCAGCATCTTTGCTGGCACAGGAGTGGATGCACCTTTATTGCCTATGCCGATCTTGCAGGCTTCCCTCTGCCACATCCAGGAAACAGGAAGTGATGTCAGCAAGGGCGGAACATGGCAGAGGCCAACACAGGCAGCAGAGATGCGTCCAAGGTAGACTGGTGAAGATGCTGAGGTAGATCAGAGAGGGAGGGGAAGCTGTTGGGCCACAGGATGGTATCCGGATCGAGGGGCAGGAGAGAGTAGAGCGAGGTGGGTGCCACTGAACCTTTTTGGTGGGCCATTCAGGGTGAGCCTGACCCAAAAATGGGTGGGCCTGTGCCCACCCAGGACTGTCCATAGCTACGCCACTGATTAAAAATATTTATTACTTGCGCTATCCATTGTTCTAGGTGAGATATAGAATTACATACATAGTAATGTAGAAACAAACAAAACATTACACAAACACGTATCACAGCATGCTTGGAGATTGAATCTCACTTGTATTAATGAAATTGGTACTATAATTTGCTGAATTAAGGGGGAAAAGTTTCAGTAGCCCACCTTGCTGAAACATATAAGTATATTTTCCTATCTGCAGACCATGTAACTGATTTTCAAAGCAAAACATCTTCACTTTTACCTCCCGCTCTCAACATCTCTTTAACATAATTGTATTCTTTTTTCCAACTGCCATTTCCGTCCGTTCCCTCCTTCACTCTCTGCCCAGTCAGTGACTCATTTCCTTCATAACAAAGTTCACACTATTCATCTTGATTTCACTATATCACCCTCCATCTCTTTCACTTCCATCCTTGCCATCCCTTTTACTCTCGGCTACGCTGCCCTTCCTTCCTTTGCTGATGTCACAGGAAAGAAAACTGCTGTTCCCTCCTACTCCAGAATTTACTTCTTCCTCCATTTCCACCCAACTTCAGCTCTGTGCCTCTCCTTCAGTTTTCCCCCTCCATCCATTTATCCTAAGTTTTATTGCCACCATTCCGCTAATTGTACCGTTTCCTTGAGTTTTTATAAATCACAATCTTTTCCTGTTTAGCCAGAGGCCATTATTCAGTCTTTGTAACCTACAATCTACCTGTGGTTTTAATAATGCTAATTACAGTTTAGTCCTAGATATATGTCTGGTTTAAACTTAACCAGCCAAGTCAATATTCAATGCTGGCCAGTTAAATTTAAACCAACCAAATATACTGCAGTTTTGCTATTTCGGCGGCCTGATTTGGCCGCCAAACTCAGCCGGCAGTGTGCTAAATATTAGTGGATATCCAGTTATATCGCTGGTATAACCGGTTAGCCACTAATCCTGGATTCTATATAGCACGCCTAACATTTTGCGCCGAAATCAAAGCATATTCTATAATAACCTGCGTAGGTTAATTGGCTTAAGCCAATCAGCATTGTTAACGGCTCTTAACAAGCAATAATGAGCACTAATTGGCAATAATTAGAATTTGAACGCACCACTCGCTAAGTGTATTCTGTAACATACTTTGTCTAAATTTTAATCTGCACAGGCAAAAGGGGGCATGGTTATGGGTGTTTTATGGGCATTCAAAAATTTACGCACGTTGTTATAGAATATAGCCCTCTGCGCCTAAATCTACGTGCCAGGATGTACGCCACGTTTTTGTTGGTGTAAATGGATGTATGTAGTTTTATTTATTTATTTGTTACATTTGCATCCCACATTTTCCCACCTATTTGCAGGCTCAATGTGGCTTCCATAGTACCATAACGGTGTTCGCCAATTCTGGTATAAACAGTTACACAGTGATATTGTGGTAGAATGAGGTTCATGTGGAACAGACATATTAGGGAATCGTATAGAGGAAGAGTTACATTATGTCCATTACCTGCTTTGGTTTCGTAGTGTTGCAGGGTTCAGGCATTTAAGTTGGGTCAGTAGGGAATATGCCTTTTTGAACAGGTAAGTTTTTAGTGATTTCCGGAAGTTTAGGTGGTTATACATTGTTTTCATGGCTTTTGGTAATGCGTTCCATAGTTGTGTGCTTATGTAGGAAAAGCTGGATGCATTTGTATTTGAGTCCTTTGCAGCTTGGGTAGTGGATCTTTAGATATGTTTGTGCTGATCCGGTTGTATTGTCTTCCTCTCTTCAATAGTCCCTTTTCCCTATGTGTCCTTCTGTCTGTCCTTCCCTTATCCCTTATTTGTCCTGTCTGTCTGTCCTGATTTAGATTGTAAGCTCTTTTGAGCAGGGACTGTCTTTTCTTCATGTTCAATTGTGAAGCGCTGCGTACAAGTGGTAGCGCTATAGAAATGATTTGTAGTAGTAGTAGTAGTATTTCTGATTGGTAGGTCGATGAGGTCTGTCATGTATCCCGGGGCCTCGCTGTAGATAATTTTATGAACCAGGGTGCAGATTTTGAAAGCAATACGTTCTTTGATTGGGAGCCAGTGCAGTTTTTCTCGGAGGGGTTTGGCGCTTTCGAATCGCGTTTTTCCAAATATAAGCCTGACTGCCGTGTTTTGAGTGGTCTCAAGTTTCTTTATGAGTTGTTCTTTGCATCCCGCATAAATTCCATTGCAGTAGTCTATATGGCTTAGAACCATTGATTGTATCAGGTTGCGAAATGTTTCCCTCGGGAAGAATGGTTTCACGCATTTGAGTTTCCACATTGAGTGGACATTTTCTTTGTTTTAGATTTCACATGGCTGTCTAATGTAAGGCTGTGGTCGATTGTAACGCCAAGGATTTTCAGGCTGTCTGAGATGGGGAGGGTGTAATCTGGGGTGTTTAAATGTGTGGGGTTGTTCGCATTGTATTGGGATGAGAGGATGAGACAGTGTGTTTTTTCTGTATTGAGTTTTAGTTGAAATGCATTTGCCCACGAATTCATGATGTTCAAGCTGAGCTTAATTTTGTTGGTGAGCTCTGTCAGATCATGTTTGTAAGGAATGTATATTGTGACATCGTCTGCATAGATGAAAGGGTTAACGCATTGGTCGGATAAGGACTTGGCTAGTGGGGTCATCATTAGGTTGAAAGGATTGGTGATAGTAGTGATCCTTGAGGTACTCCGCAGTCTGCTTTCCATGGTGATGATATGTTTGAATTTGATTTCACTTGATATGTTCTAGTGGTTAGGAAACCCTTGATCCAACTAAGTATATTTCCTCCGATCCCAAAGTAATCTAGGAGTCTTAGTAGTATATTATGGTTTACCATGTCGAATGCACTAGACATGTCGAATTGGAGGAGACGTATGCTTTTACCTGTTGCTATTTCCTGTTTAAATTAGGCTAGGAGAGTAATTAGCACTTTTCAGTGCTATGGAGGGGGCGGAATCCTGATTGTGATTCATGTAATATTGAATAGAGAGGTGTGGTAGCCATGTTAGTCCACTTTTAAAGGTAATCAATATAAACCATAAAGTTGTATTGCTATGTTTATCACCCTCCTCTCACCTGTCCACCCCATCCCGTTAGACTATCTCTGAAATACTTTGAGGTTCCCATGTATACTTCCTACCCACCCGCACCCTGTTAGACTATCAATGAAATGCTTGGATGTTTTACTTATATATACTGTCATCTACCACATTTGCTTATTTCCGATCTGACGAAGAAGGGCAACCTTCGAAAGCTAATCAAGAAAATGTAGGAAGTTATGTCCAATAAAAAAGGTATCATCTTATTTTCTTTTCCATGTTTTATTTTGTTTGATTTCTATAGATTCTACATGGAATGTTGCTATTCCACTAGCAACATTCCATGTAGAAGTCAGCCCTTGCAGATCAGCAATGTGGCCGCGCAGGCTTCTGCTTCTGTGAGTCTGACGTCCTGCACGTACGTGCAGGACGTCAGACTCACAGAAACAGAAGCCTGCGCATCCTTCTACATGGAATGTTGCTAGTGGAATAGCAACATTCTATGTAGAATCTCCAATAGGAGCAACATTCCATGTAGAACCTCCAATAGTAGCAACATTCCATGTAGAATCTCCAGTAGTAGCAACATTCCATGTAGAATCTCCAATGGTATCTATTTTACTGTCATAGTAATGCTTGAATGTTTTCACTTATATACACTGTCAGCTAGCACATTTGCTTATTTCCGATCTGAGGAAGAAGGGCAACCTTCGAAAGCTAATCAAGCAATGTATTAAGTTATGTCCAATAAAAAAGGTATCATCTTATTTTCTTTTCCACTTTTTATTTTGTTTGATTTCTATTGATTACATGTAATATTGAGAATTTGTTTATATAATCAGTAAGTTGTTTGGTTACCATGCTTTCCATCAAATTGATTACCAGTGGGATAGATGCTACTGGGCGATAGTTGATGATTTTGTTTGTATTTTTCTTTAGGAGCTAGGATATCCAACTAAGCATATTCTATAATACTGCGCCTAAAATTAGGCGCCGCTTATAGAATATGCTTAGGTGGAAATGTTTTCTGCGTGGATTTTCTAGGCGCCATATATAGAATCTGGCCCTAAGTGCTGACCGGGAATATTTAGCAGGAGATAACTGGCTATCTCCCTCTGAGTATTCATGGATAGCCGATTAAGGAGCCCTCTTACAAAGCTGCGTGGGCACCTATGTGAACCCAACGCCTGCCAGTTTGAAACTACCACCGGCTACCACGTGGTCCAGGCAGTAATTTAATTTTGTACATGCGTCCGGTAGGCATGCCAGAAAGATTCCGGCGTGCAGTGCTAACCGGGCGGTAATCGGCATTGTACGAGCGCTGACGATTTCCACCCGGTTAACGCGTGAGATCTTACCACTAAGTCAATGTGTGATGGTAAGGTCTCAGGCCCAAAATGGACGCGCCCCAATTTTCATCTTGCCGCAGGTCCATTGTAGGGCAAAAAACCCCCCAAAATGCTTTTTCAGGTGCGCTGAAAAATGAACCTGTGCGCGTCCAATACACGTGTCTACACCAGCGCAGGCCATTTTTGGCACACCTTAGTAAAAGGACCCATAAAAAGTTTACTTAACCCATTAGTGCCCAATGTTCCCATATGGTCCCATATTTGGTCCCACATACGGGAACATTGGGCACTAATGGGTTAAGCGAAAGTAAAAATGTTATTGCCTGATAACCGGCTAAGAGCTGTTCCTAAATAGCGCTGAATATCGGGTGACTTTATGCAGTTGGGTTCCAGAACTGTTCTATGATTTTGTCCCCTCCTTTCTCTCCTAGTGCACCTTTAGTGTGTCTTGTTGTCAGTCAGTATACCCTATGGTCCCTCCTATCTTCCATCTTTGCGCTCATTCCCTTGTTGATCTGACCATCTCTCACGTATTTCAAGATCAACTTTATCTGCTGATAACACTGATGTCTCTTTTCATCGAAACTTTCACCTGAAATCCAGTCTTGAGTGATAGCTGTTTGGATGTCCTTTACCACCCTAACATAAGGTTGAACTTGTATTTCTTCCTAGTTTCAGTTCCTCCCTTCTACATTTTTCTTTCTCAGTGGATATTGCCGTCCTCCTTGTTGTCCCCTTGGCCTGTGAACTCGAGCTCCTTTTTTACCCCTCTCTCTTTCATCTATTGGTATTCAAAACATTGCCAAGTTGTATCATTTCTTTCGACACAAAACCCAACATTCTCTGAAGACACTATGAAAACCTTTATCCACTCGTCGCCTACTTTTTGGGCCAGTGCCAGTGCTGGAATGATGTATTTCAGTGCCCAGTACATGCAGCTGGACTAATGACAGCTCTGAACTTATTCCGTAAAGCATTGTTTCAAAGCTCCTGCTAAAATACAGTGCTTGAGGCAAAACGCCAGTCACTCATCCCTAGTTCCAGCCCTGATTACTGCAGCTTCCTCCTCAAAGACCTTCCACTGAACAGTCTTTCTGTTCTCCGTTCTATCTAGAATTCATCTGCTTGACTTATCTTCCTCAAGTGTCATTAGAATCATTCTACCCCTCTTTTCAGGGTACTGCATTGGCTCACTATGGGGTCCTTTTACTAAGGTGCGCTGAAAAATGGCCTGCGGTAGTATAGACGCGTGTTTTGGGCACGCGCAGAATTATTTTTCAGCGCACCTATAAAAAAAATGCCTTTTTAAAAATATTTGCCAAAAATGGACGTGTGGCAAAATGAAAATTACTGCATGTCCATTCTTACCACTAAGTCAATGTGTGATGGTAAGGTCTCAGGCCCAAAATGGACGCGCCCCAATTTTCATCTTGCCGCAGGTCCATTGTAGGGCAAAAAAACCCCAAAAATGCTTTTTCAGGTGCGCAGAAAAATGAACCTGTGCGCGTCCAATATACGTGCCTACAACAGCGCAGGCCATTTTTTGGCGCACCTTAGTAAAAGGACCCCTAAAAAGTTTACTTAACCCATTAGTGCCCAGTGTTCCCATATGGTCCCATATTTGTTCCCACATATGGGAACATTGGGCACTAATGGGTTTTAAGCAAAAGTAAAAATGTTATTGCCTGATGTAATACTTTTTGAGTAAAAACTAAAAGTACAACTACAATGAATGCAACTACTGTTAATGTTTGTATCCAACAACTTTATTGTTTTACAATTCAATTCACTTTGCTCTCAATAAAACTACATTTTCAAAATGGCCGTCACTCATGTGAGTGCGCTTGTGAGTCATTAATCCAGCACAGCGAGAAAGGTTTTAACAATTGCACTAGCCAGTCTTCAATATTACTGATACCTTCTGATTGGGTGTCCTGGTATATCCTGATCAGGGATATAAATCTCTGACTGAAACACTTGATTTCCTTATGGCGAAGAATGCTTTTATCATTGTCATTTGCGTTAGAAGTACTGCTGTATAATTCATCACTTGCATCTTCATTATCGTTGTCGTGCAGCCTAATTACAGAGAAGGCTTTGGCAAAGTTGGAATTATTGTCTGTTGTTCTAACAAATTGTCCTCTGATGGGCAAACTCTGTTTGCATATCTTCAAGAACTAATACAAGAATGTCAGATGTGTGGAAACCCTTATGTTTCAACAATTTTTATTGACATTCCAGCATGTGAAACATTACCAATAACGTATAAGCCGAGACTCAGAACATACTTTCTAAATACAAAATAATAGAATCTAAAATCAAAATTTGTTCATTTTTCTCCCCTCTCCACCCACCCTCCCTTCCCCCTCTCCCTTTCCCATACTTGGGTGGAGATGACCCAGCCTTAAACCTTTAACCGAAGTAGTAATATAACCCAGACAAAACTGGCCAGCAACCCAGAACAAATATTAACAAGAAAATCTTAGTATGCCCTAACCCACCCCACCTGTGGGCCTACTCTCCCCCCTCTGCGGCACTCCTCCCCCCACCTGCACCCTAGGAGGACTGGGTTCTTATGACCTCCCAGAACAGTGGACGGAGAACTCTTAAACCAACTCTACCTCCCTAACACCCCCCCCCAATTCCCCTTATATCTAACTGACAACTCAACCCAACAGGTTCAGAATAAGATTTCTGCCTCTAGGTGTCAAAGAGGCCAAATAGGGATTCCAAATTTTCAAAAACTAGGATTTACGTTTGCAAGAGCCCTTAACTTCTCGTGCCTCCCAAGATAATAAAAGATGCACCGTATTACGCCAGTGCCAAAACTCAGGCGGGGAGTCAGAGGTCCAGAACTTTAAAATACACTTCCTCACCAGTAGACAGATTTTACAAAACAACAATCTACTCTCCCCTGAGGGGCCCCGAAAGTCCCCAGGGCAATCCAACACCAGCTGCAGTGGGGAGCCAGTTATTCTGCATGAAAAAGTAATGACAAATAATCAATAATCCGGCGCCAAAAACGTTTTATCTCCACGCATCCCCAAAATACATGAAAAAAGGTGTTATCCATTAACTTACATTTTAAACAGGATGGTGATTGAATGCCACACACCCGAAATAGCTGAACTTGGGAAAAATAAGCTCTGTAATAAACACAAAAGCAGCACTCCCTATAGTTAGCATTACCACTCAAGAGAGGGATATTCTTAATAGAAGTCAGAAAGTCCCAAGAGGCTAATTTCTCCCCCACATCTTGTTCCCATTTGATTTTGATTTCTTTCACCCCTTTGGTTTTCCAAAATTGCCATAAAGCCTTGTGTACACCGGATACCGTGGGGGCATCCTCAGTGATGGTCTCAAAGAACTCTCGAAGCTTATCCCCACTATGTAACCTCAGAGCCCCCACGGGCAAAGACCAAATGTAGTGTTTGATCTGACAATATGCAAAGGTGTCCCCCCATCTAACGCTCTCTTGCCCCTTTATTTGTTCCAAAGATTTCAAACCTCCCTCCGCCTCTAACACACGCTCCAAAGTTCTCAGACCCAGTCGCTCACAATAGATGAAAGTCAAGTTATCCAAGCCTGGAGGGAAAGCTGGATTACCTCTTAGAGTTAGCAGCTCAGTAATTTCAGGATCCCCCCCCCCCCCCCCCCCCCCCCGCAGACCCTTCACCAAAAACCTTCATGCTTCCCTGAGAGGGCCAAAGAGCACACTACTTCTAAAATGTCTAGAAAGCAAGGACCTCTCCGCGTATAGTAGAGATACCAATGTAAATGGGGCGAAATAAGCTGACTCAAATGCAAGAGGCGTAAAATAGAGGAGTAGAGCCAATCTGGAACATGGCGCAGGAGGCATGCAATATTATAAAGTCTCACATTGGGAAGGCCTAACCTGCCTTGTGACCAATTACCTATCAAATGGTAAACACGCAGTCTCACCTTCTTGGCCCAACAGAACCGAGAAGCCAGCTGATTGAAACGTTTTAAGTCTCTCTGAAGCAGATATAACCATCTGGGAAAAATTACCATCCATAAAAGGCAAATGCGTCCTATCAAAGGCAAGAGCAGCGCCTGCCACGTGTCCAATTGCAGTTCGGTGTTAAGCAACATCTGGGTTACATTAAGATGATTCACATCTGTTATCTCCGAGGTAAGTAAGATACCCAGATATTTGAAGGATCTATCTGCACAACGCAGAGGGAACGACCCTGACCAGGATTTCTCAAGCCCTGAAGGGCTAGCCAGGGCTTCTGATTTCTCCAAATTTAGCCGAAACCCCGCAAAGTCTCCAAATTCATGAAAAGATTCTAAAGGGGCCCCCAGCGAAGCCTACAGCTTAGTGAGAACCACCAAGAGATCATCAGCGAATGCTGCCAACTTACAGCTTTCCCCACCGATATCTACCCCTTTTATATCCACATTTGCATGAATATCCGGCACAAGGGGATCTAAATAGAGGACAAAAAGTAGCGGCGACAATGGGCATCCTTGCCTAGTCCCACACCTAATCAAAAAATCTGTGGAAATTCGACCGTTTACCATTACTGTTGCCCGAGGCGACGCATACAAAATCTTAAGTGCTGCAATAAACCATCCTGCAAAACCATATGATTCTAAAGTGGCAAACAAAAATTCCCACCGAACATGATCAAAAGCCTTCTCGGCATCAAAACTCACCATTAAGGAAGGCTGCTGATATAGTTTCACAAACTCCAAGGAGGTTATTATACGTCTAAGATTTTTATCTATAGAACGATTCTTAACAAACCCCACTTGTGATTCATGCATAAGAGAGGGCAGCACCCGACCCAACCGATTAGCCAAGATTTTTGCAAAAAGTTTCACCTTGTAGTTCAAAAGGGAAATCGGTCGATACAACGCCGGCAAAGTCAGTTCCCGACCCGACTTGGGCAGGACCACAACCTGCGCCACGTTCAAATAATTTGGCAGTGAGCCCTCAGTCACCCATGCATTAAAGACTTTTGTTAAGGGTTAGACAATTGCTTTCCCCAGCAGCTTGTAAAACTCGGCCCAAAGCCCATCTGGACCCAGGGCCTTACCCAACGGACTGCCACTGATCGCCCCGTAGACCTCATCAGGATGAATAGGTGCATTCAAGACTTCTCTATCTGATGGAGGAATGCTAGGAAGATCCCAGGCCTTCCAAATAAAGACGACTTGGAAGGTCGTCCAAATCCTAAGGAGTATATAGAGTCTGATAAAAAGATTTGAAAGTGTCACAAATGGCCTGATCTGAGTGCACCATCCCCCCCCCCCCCCCCCCCCCCCCCAGGAATCCCTAAGGGAGACAATAGCTCTAGATGCTTGCTTCCGCGCTATCAATCTGGCTAATAATTCCACATTCTTATTACCATATTTAAGAGACACAATCGAACGAATCCCAAACCTTTGACGTAAGATCAAAATTTGCCTCTCCAAGTGAAGAATTTCTCTGTCCCTAGCTCTTCTACGATGACTAGCATAGCTAATAACAGACCCTCTCAAGACCGCCTTTGCTGCCTCCCAAAAAAGGACTACATCCGACTCAGAAGATTGATTAAAGTGCCTGTAACCAGCCCAACTCACCAACAGATTCTCTTTAAATTTCATATCCTGATACAAATAACATGGGAAAGCCCAAGCTTTATGAGAGGGTCCCTGACCTCCCGGATTCCAATCCAACCAGGCCGCAGCGTGATCCGAGATCATATACGGGCCAATCCGCACATCCACCACATTCGAAAACAGCGACCTGGAGACCAGTAAATAGTCTATCCTTGATTGAGTTGCATGCGCTCGAGACAAATGCGTGTAATCTCTTTCTGCGGGGTGTAGAATCTTCCACACATCCAGAAGGTCCAGCAGAGAGCTAAACTGCGGCAGACCTTTTGCAGTCCCACATCTCACCTTCCGAGGGGGGCAGGATTTATCCAATTATGGGTCCCAAACCATATTAAAGTCTCCCCCCAAGATTGAGGGGACGGAATCTTCCCTACAGAGAATGTCTACAAGTTTCTTTTAAAATGCACAGTCCAATTGGTTAGGGGCATATATACTACCCACAGTTACTACTCGATGAGCAATCACTGTTTGGCAAAAAACAAAACGCCCCCCCCCCCCCCGGGTCAGTGACCACCTTGCTAATCTGTGTGGTTAAACCTTTGCGAAATAAGATGGCCACTCCCCCCTTCCACCCCACAGCAAGCGTTGCTATGCACTCTCCCACCCACCATTTAACCAATTTGGCATGCTCCAAGTCCGAGAGGTGAGTCTCCTGTAATAATGCCACATCTACTTTAAGACGCTGGAGGTACTGTAAAACCTTCGATCTCTTTATGGGGGAGTGAATACCCCCTACATTCCGAGTTACGACTCTTACCAGCCTAGGGGACATAGAAATGGAAAACTCTCAGCAAAATTAATGTCTTCAGAGAGCGAGACCATCCCAGCCTTCGGCCTCTTCCCCTCTCCCTCCAATGGAACCCACCGCCCAACCAAGACGCTGTCAGCTTCGACCCTACCCTTCCCTTAATCCCAAAACATTCATCAGCCCCAAGCACACTTCTCACATCCACACAAAATCCCAACTCCTGAACCCCAGACCCATATAGCTCCCCTCCCCTCCCCACCCCCCTCGCCCTCCCCTCTACCCCGAATATTATGTTCCCAAATGGAACGAGTCACGTTTCCGATGCCCACCCTCCCCCCCCCAAAAAAAAACTCCCTATGCCAAACCTTAAACATAACTTTTGTATAACCAGCCCTTCCTCTTTTACGCCCCAGAAGGTACCACTCAATTCCCATCTCTATAACACATTGCAACTTAATGAGCAGTATACAACAGCAGCGGACTAAATTGTAAAAAAAAAAAAGGAATCCAATCCTCGAGTTCTGGTAATGGCCTTATATGCAAGAAGCTCCATGTATGTTGCTTGGTTGTTGCAACTGACTAACTTTAATCTTCAACTTTACTAGTTAGAGGAGAGCAAATGTCAGCTGTACAAGCAGCCCTGTAATACAAACTGGAGGGCAATTCGTTCCTTACGCTGCCACCAGTAGCACCCAAACCTCGTGTTCTCATGGGACGAGTTTCCAAGGTTCCCTCTCGGGTCTCAGCTGGGCCCAAAAGATGCAGAAAGTTCTTCGCCTCATCCACTGAAACATACGTTTTGGTGACCGATTGATGTGTGATCCTCAGCTTAGCCGGGTAAAGCAAGGCAAATTTGATCTTGCGAGCAAACAATTGTGAGCAAACGGGAGAAAAGTTCTTCCGCTGTGCAGCCACCAACGCCGAATAATCCTGAAAGCACAATATTTTTTTGATTATCGTATCGCAGCTCCTTTCCTCCGCGCAGCGCTTGTAGTATCAGTGATTTGTGATGAAAGTTGAGGAGGCGGCAGATTACCACCCGGGGCCTGGAAGCCGCGTGTTATTTCAGGCCCACCCGGTGTGCCCGCTCAATTTGCAGCGTACCCACCGAGGGCGCCAGTGCCAGTTCCTGCGTTAGCCAAGTTTCCAAAAAGGTGCGAATGTCACAGTTGCCCACTGATTCAGGCAGGCCCACAAAACGAAGATTGTTTCTCCTAGACCGATTTTCCAAATCCTCTATTTTTTCCTCATGTGAAGCAACCATTTTTTGTATGCGGGCCTGCACCTCCTCCACCGCTACCATCCGATCTTCCAGTTCTCCAGTTCATTGTTGGTACACAGCTAAGTCCTGGCCAAGTGTCCTCATATTGCTCTGAAGCTGTTCCAAATTTGAATCTATCGGGCTCAGTCTCTTATCCAAAATGATCTCCGCTGCCCACACTGAGCTGACCAGGGAGCTTGTATGGCTTGCGGGTGCCGCAATTTTGTCCTCATGTGCCCTGCTGCGCTCTGTCTTTTCGCAGCGATTTCACAGCCATGCCTTACTTCAGCTCCCCGGCGCTGCGCACGAACCTCCCAGCGCTTTCAGCTCCCCTTGACGGTGCACAATTTCGGGAGTTAGGCTGCCAGAATCGCGGGAATCATGAAGGGGTGGCAGGAGCAGAACCGCTAGTGACTGCTCCTGTTCATAGCGTCACGTGACCTCGTGTGGAAACCCTTAATAATAATAATTTATTTCTAACCCGCATTATCTAAAAATTCTAGGTTGGGAACAAAAGTAAATACAATTTAAAATAAAACAGTACAAGTCATACACATGAAATATAATAACACAATCAACAATATAACAGAATCACTGATTTTTCAGTGGAGGAGTAGCCTAGTGGTCAGTGTAGCAGAATTTGCTCCTGAGGAACTGAGTTTGATTCCCATTACAGCTCCTGGTGACTCTGTGACTTGTGGACTCTAATATTTAACCCTCCATTACCCCAGGTACAAATAAGTATCTGTAATATACTATGTAAACCACTTTGAATGTAGTTGCAAAAACCACAGAAAGGCAGTATATCAAGTCTCATTCCCTTTCCCTTTCATTGCATAACAGCAAAAACAGAATCGTTATTCTAATGGCCCATATGCTTGAATAGTACAAAAAACAGAAGAAACCAGTCTTCGCAAGGAAATCAACAAGAAACAAAACAGCAAAGATGACCAACGAAAGCAAAAAACAAAAAACATAAAAATATATATATAACGTCAAAATTTAAAATTAATCATAAGATACGTATTTAAAAGATGAATCCATCAAAATCAAAAAATTACATAAAAAAGGCGACACTTTGGATGTAAAAATGAAGAATCAACTTTATTAGCCAAACTGTAGCGGGGAGAAAGGGACTCGACACAGCTGTGTTTCGGCCGTACTGGCCTGCATCAGGAGTCTTCTCTGCCGTCTGTTGATTATTAATTCTATCCAAATATAAAAAGAATATGTGTGTCAATAAACTGAAGATGTAGTGCTCAATTGTACTGGAAGCAAAGTTGTTGAGCGGAGAAGATCTGAGCAGCATCTCTGATCTATGCAATCAAACCAGGCCTGGCTCAGTCTCTCGGCGACCCCGCTCACCCTTTATAGGATAGTGCTTTGTGCTCATTTTTTCGGCACCTGTTCTTGATCAGTATTTATAGAATTCCCCCATACATCTATGTGCTCTATTTGCACTTCTAACATAAACATTCCTTGGAGCACCTCCCTTTTTTTGTAATTAAAACATTTCTATTGAAGGTGTGCAGAATTACAATATAGATTGGAAAGGGACAAAATTATTTGTTTTTTTTTTCTAACACCTCCCATGACAAACTCCTTCCATTCCTTTATAGAATCTTGCTTACCGCCGAACTTTTCCAATGCCCATTTTTGAGTGCCATATATAGAATTGCTCCCTTACATGGAAAGAGGGCACACTTTCAGAAAAGGGCACGCTTTTTTCGTGATAGGGTATGTGTGCGTACACAAGTTTGCGCATGTGATTAGTTTGTTTGTGTATGATATGATAGAGGTCTATAAAATAATGAGTGGAGTGAAACGGGTAGACGTGACTCACTTCTTTACTCTTTCCAAATACACTAGGACTAGGAGGCACGAAATGAAGCTACAAAATAGTAAATTTAAAACGAATCAGAGAAAACGTTTCTTCACTCAACGTGTAATTAAACTCTGGAATTTGTTGGCAGAGAACGTAGTAAAAGCAGTTAGCTTAGCGGAGTTTAAAAAAAGGTTTGGATGGTTTCCTAAAGGAAAAATCCGTAGACCATTATTAAAATGGACTTGGGGAACATCCACTGCTTATTTCTGGGATAAGCAGCATAAAATGTATTGTACTTTTTTGGGGATCCTGCCAGGTATTTGTGACCTGGATTGGACACTGTCGGAAACAGGATGCTGGGCTTGATGGACCTTTGGTTTGTCCCAGTATGGCAATACTTATGTACTTATGTTCATGCATGAGTGATGGTTCTACTATTGGAAAGAGTGCGCCCTCTTTCTGAAATAGTGTGACCTCTCTGCATATAGTGCTCACATGAAATGTTGGGGTTTTTCTGGCTCGATTTTGTTTGGTAATGACACGCAGTCAGATAGGATATGTCACTGGCATTTCCTGTCACTGTAAGTGACAGTCCATCCCTGTTATTGAGTCCCCTTTTACATATTTAACAAAAATCCAATACTTTGTGCCAGAATCTCTTTATTAGTGGATACTGTCACGTCCCTCTTTGATTAGGGCTCCTGCAGCTTAACCAGCAGTCATTTCTATACATTTTGAAAAGTTATTACAGTCACTAGAATCCTCTATAAAAGAATTTGTAAGCTGTCATTCTAGTACTTGAATCTTTCACAAAGTATTGCCAAATTACCCTGATCCTTATCTCTGTTTCCTCCTCTATCTGAATACTTGTATCTCACATTTATCGTTCATTGGAAAAGTGTCTCACAGAATAACGTGCCTTAGAGCAGCTTTATTTATGCCAAATGGGTTTGTTCCAGGAATCTTTACTTCAATCCCTTTTCCAAAAAAAAACAGGTCGATATTCAGCCGGCAGTGTCAGCGTTTTTTTTAAACGCTGACTGTTGTCAGCTAAATTAGCCCCAGATTCAGTGTCGTGCCATGTCCGGGCACCGGAACTGAATATCTGGTGCTAATTTAAGTGAGGCTGGCCACCGGAGTTTGGGTGGGACCCGACTGTTATTCAGCCGGGGCCTACATAAAACAGTTATGCAGGCCCTAGCTCAATATAGGCCGGGACCCACATTATTTTCAAAGTAATCAGCCCTTTCAATCCCCCTTTCCCGGAATGTTCCCTCCTCTGACCCACCTGAAACAGCCACCCTCCTTCCAGTCCCCTTCCCTCTGGGCCTCTCTGGGATCCTGGTGGTCCAGTGGGGGCAGGAGTGCAGCACACTCTCTCCTATCCCTAGGGCTGCCGTAACAAAATGGCTGTCACAACCTTTCAGAAGGAGGGCAGCTGTTTCTGGGAGGGGGATCAGATATAGGGAACATTTTGGGGCAGGGAATTGGAAGGGCTGACTACTCTAAAATGTTTTGTGATTTCCAGCCAATATTTAACCATGGCCCACATAGCTAACGGGATGAATTTAGGATAGCTGTCCTAAATTTGCCCCGTTAGCTACGCAGATGCCGACACCCATATAACTGCCTTCTCCACCCCAACTCTACCCCCTGTACCACTCCTGAAAACATGACCAGTCAGAGCTGATATTCAGCAACATTGCCTGGTTAAATGCTGCTGAATATTGACCGTTGGGTGGCCCCAAGTGATTTACGTGGACGGGAGCTTCTCCTACCTGCTTAAATCATTTTGAATGTTGGCTTGAGTGTTTACATACCTTAGGCGTAAAGGTTGCTTTATCCATCTAACCATGCAAGGTTAATCTGCATGGACTGGCCGTGGTTATATCGCGAACTTTGCTTTCAGTGGGAAAGAATCTACTAGATGTGTCATCATTCCACACAGTAAGCCTACACTAACTTTGCTCCAGTACTTTCCAGGCGGTAGGTCCACGTCTATGAAACACGTTGCCCATTGAGTTACGTAAGATAAAGCAAGTGTTGTCTTTTCATAAACAATGAAAGACATTTATTTATTATATTTGTATCCCGTGCTTTCCCGCTCATCGCAGGCTCAATGCGGCTTACATAGTAACGAGAGAATACAATCTGTAGTATCTGAATCAACAAAGGAGGTATGTGGTAGGACAAATGAGCAAGGGTAAATGGGATAAAAGAGGTATGAGAGAAAGGATAGGGATAGGTAAGGAAGTGGAGCGATGAAGAAGAGGTAGGGGAAGAGCATGGAGGGTAAGAAGATTGGGTAGGAGGTAATTTCTGAGCCATTGTTGTTAATGATTAGATGAACCGGTAAATGGATGGGTTGCTTATGTTTGCTTATGGTAGGTCAAGTCATTTGGGTAAATCTGTTTGAATAGATGGGTTTTCAGTAGTTTCCTAAAGGGAAGGTATTCACTAGTTGATCGAATGTATCTGGGTAGAGCATTCCAGAGTTGGGATCCTATTTAAGAACGCTTTTCCATCGACAGGTATAACAAATGTTCTTCAGTGAACTTATAAAGAAGGAGCAATGCCTGATATTCATGTTTGAGCTCTTATTGTGTTGTCTTTTTGTGTTGTTTTATATTAATATTTGTTTTACCGATGTGTGTTTATATATATTTACTCTGCAATCCACCTATGATTTTAGATTAAGCGGAATATCATTTTCTTTACATAAATAAACATCACCAACAATGCATATGATTTGGTTAGACATGGAAGGCAGAAGTGGGAGTAGGACTGAGGGATTGGTTAGGGGGCGTGGAGGAAATTGGTGTTGGTTTAGGTATTTGGACTTAGTGTCCTCATCAACCCAGAATGGTAAAGAACAAGTGAGGAAGGCAACTGGGCAGATTTGCTACCTTGTCCTCTGCAAATACTTCTGAAAATCATTTCTGAGTAATTAAAAAAAAAAAGACTTCAAATTATTCTGCTGAAACAGCTGATGCACAAAGTGAATACCTGCAGTATCACCAGGCTTTGCAGTAGAAGCTCTCTTCATTCATTTTTAAAGTTGGATTTTTCCAAGTGGAGGCACTAAGTAAGAGATATAGAGAAATACAATATTTTGTGATCTTCTCTCCATGTCTGATATTATTAGTTTTCAGACTGTGGCAGGCAGGGCGAAGAAAATAGAGAAAAATCTGTCAAAACTCAATAGGGGCCCTTTACTAAAGCTTAGCGTGAGTTAATGGACATTAGTATGTGCTAAGTGCCAGGTGGCCCATAGGTATAAAATAAGATGTACAGTATTTAGTATGAGCTAATAGCCATTAGCGCATATTAAGCTTTAGTAAAGGGCCCCACTGGATGCTCTTACTAGTTTTATTTATTATTACATTTGTACCCCGCGCTTTCCTACTAAAAGCAGGTTCAATGCGGCTTACATAGTAATAGGGATTACAGAATATTGATAAAGACAATAAAGTTAAGTATCACGGAATAATAAAAGAGAATAGGTGGGAGAGGGACAGGGTGAAGGGAGTAGGAGAGGAGAGAGCAAGGGGTAGGTGAACATTGGAAGATGTTACATCCCAACATTGGAAGGGGTGGAGGAGGGAGAGTTATGGTGGGAAAAGTAGTCAAGGTCATTGTCTCCTGGATATGTGTTGGGTGGAATGGTTTATAGGATTAGTTTGGGTCATTTGGATAGGCTTGTTTGAATAGATGGGTTTACCCAACTGTAGTGTTTGGACAAGGGAAACTTAATCCCTCTTCTTCCCCGTTAATGTATAAAGTTGTCTTCTTAATTCTTGGATATTTGTGCCATCACAAATTTGCTGTACAAACTTTTTACTTGTTAACAATGTGCAAAAAAGGTGCAAGTACTCAAATGCTAGGCAACTCTTCAGGGGTAGGGGTGATCACTGAGGGACCCACCCCACAATAGCCAGGACCCTGCAACCAGTCACAGAGTCTATGACAAGGCAGAATTGGTGTGTAGACCCTGAGCTCTTTCATTAAAACTTGGGGTCCATGAGTCAATTTTAGCAGACAATGGAAAAGGTGCCGGTACTCAGTACCCCCGAGTACCCCCTCAAAAAAAGCCCTGACAATAAGTATTCTTAGCATTTATGCATTATCCCCCTAATTTTGTATATAGTGTTCAAAACTGCATGAGCAAATTTGGGCGCATGTCCAAATAGTATGCCCAATTTAATTGCTTAATGAGCCAATTAGCACTGATAATTGGGCACTAATTATCGGTGCTAATTGGCAATGATTGGAATTTATGCACCCTTCTTTCTAGTTACTATTCTGTAAACATGTATGCATAAATTTTCTGTGTGGATCCAAAAAGGGCGTGACCATGGGAGGGGCATGGGTAGTTTAGGGGTGCTTCTAAGATTTGCAGGCAGTACAATAGAATTTGGGGGATCTGGGCCTAATTTAGACATGGAGATTTACACCAGGTTTCAGTAGGTTTAAATCCTCATGCCCAAAATTGGGCGCGGATCCTGTTGCTAAGTGCTATTCTGTAAATGTTGTCCAACGTTCAGTACCGTTTATAAAATAGCACTTAGCGAGCCGAAATGGGAAGTTCTATAATTGAGGCAATGGGGAGGGTTAAATGACTTGCCCAAGTTCATATAGCTTCCTATAAGAGAACAAATAAACTTCAAGGTCCTCACACTGATTCATAGGATCATCCATGGAGAATTACATAAGTACATAAGTAATGCCATACTGGGAAAAGACCAAGGGTCCATCGAGCCCAGCATCTTGTCCACGACAGCGGCCAATCCAGGCCAAGGGCACCTGGCGAGCTTCCCAAACGTACAAACATTCTATACATGTTATTCCTGGAATTGTGGATTTTTCCAAGTCCGTTTAGTAGCGGTTTATGGACTTGTCCTTTAGGAATCTGTCCAACCCCTTTTTAAACTCTGCTAAGCTAACCGCCTTCACCACTTTCTCCGGCAACGAATTCCAGAGTTTAATTACACGTTGGGTGAAGAAAAAGTTTCTCCGATTTGTTTTAAATTTACTATACTGTAGTTTCATCGCATGCCCCCTAGTCCTAGTATTTTTGGAAAGCGTGAACAGACGCTTCACATCCACCTGTTCCACTCCACTCCACTCATTATTTTATATACCTCTATCATGTCTCCCCTCAGCCGTCTCTTCTCCAAGCTGTATAGCCCTAGCCTCCTTAGTCTTTCTTCATAGGGAAGTCGTCCCATCCCCGCTATCATTTTAGTCGCCCTTCGCTGCACCTTTTCCAATTCTACTATATCTTTCTTGAGATGCGGCGACCAGAATTGAACACAGTACTCAAGGTGCGGTCGCACCATGGAGCGATACAACGGCATTATAACATCCTCACACCTGTTTTCCATACCTTTCCTAATAATACCCAACATTCTATTGCTTTCTTAGCCGCAGCAGCACACTGAGCAGAAGGTTTCAGTGTGTTATCGACGACGACACCCAGATCCCTTTCTTGGTCCGTAACTCCTAACGTGGAACCTTGCATGACGTAGCTATAATTCGGGTTCTTTTTTCCCACATGCATCACCTTGCACTTGCTCACATTAAACATCATGACCAACTTGACCAACATGACCAACTTGATAGACCTACCCACCAGAAATACTTCGGAATCCTCTCGAAAGTACCTCAGCCTGCACTATCCTAATTGCATGTAGCTACTTTAACATCCGGCTCCCAAAATTCTTAAAAATCTAACAAATGGCTCTGGCGAGCCGGTGCGAGCCAGCTCTAGCACGCCACTGCATATGTACACATTTACACCTTTTTGAGATCAGGTATACATTTGTGTGTCAGCATTTATACACTGTTGGGGCTGATTGTGTGAGCTTGCTTTTTAGAGATGATTATTTATTTGTTTTATTTATATCCCACGTTAGCCCAATAGATCAGCTTCAATGTGATTAACAGTACAAAACGTGATGCAAGGTAGTATCTACTAAGTAGTAATAACAAAATAAATGAGGATTGAGTAATTACAATATGTAATATGGAAACGAATGCTAGACTCAAAAAGGTAACAATTTATAGTTATCCATGTATATTAACAATTAGAATGGAACTGAGAAATTGAATAATTGTACAATTAGGGATTTAAATTAATTATGATCATCAGTGAGAAACTGCTTAAACAGAGAGGCTTTAAGATATTTCCAGAATATGTTGCCTTAATGAGAGAAAGTGGCTTTTTTTGAACTTCTAACGTAGGCCTTTTGTATATTGGCCCCAACATAAATTAACAACAAAGTACTGACAGACATTAATAATCAAGATATGATAGTCTGAGCGAGGGCTGAGCACTGCACTGGCACAGAACAGCTGGATCAGGTACGGAATTTAAACAAGAATTCTTTATTTCTTAAACCAAAACATACTGAAGCCTTATTACTGCACAGACAGGCTGTCTTGCACATATTATTATTTATTTTTGGATTTTGCTCACACCTTTTTCAGTATATATCCACGGATTCTGTAAAGGTCGTCCAAAATTGAACGTGGATCCCAGATCGGCACCCAAAATAATTAGCTAACGGCCTCCAATGATTTAATGATTGGAGTTAACAAGCACTTGGCACTAATTATGATGATGCGCACTATTCTGTAATAATGGGTGCCTAAATTGGATCACCTGTAAGTCAAAAGGGGGTGTGGCTTATAGCTCGGGTCACAGAGGAATGGGAAAAGAGGTGGAATGTGCGAGAGAGAGAGACACACACACAGCTCACCTTGCAGCCAATCAATATAGGTTGTACCCCAACAACTACATCCGCTTCCTCTTCACCCATCTTCAGCTAGCACCTCCCCCTTGTCGCCTCAAGACAGACTATTTTACAAGGCTATGGCTTCAGTAAGCAGTAACACAGGCCAGCGTCAACAACTCCCACATGAAACAACTGTAGAAAGTGAGCTCAGATGTTGCTTTTTAGAGCCCACTGAGATTATGACCACAGACCTTTTAGCATAGTGGGCATACAAGGCCATCATCTGGCCAGAACTTACCAGAGTTACCCAGAATTTCCTTACATGTCCACCAACCAGTGTTAAAAGTGAACAAGTTTTCTCTATGACAGGCACCATTGTAAGTCCATATCGTTCATGGATGGCACTTGAGCTGATGGAAAAGCTACTGTTCCTTACAATTAATCTCTCTCTGAAGAGTGTCCCTGAAACTCCATGTGAGTGGGATGAGGATCGATGCATACCATGCCACTGCATGCTCTAGTGGAAAAGGAGTGCACACTATTTTGGAAGAGTATGCACTCTTAACGACATTGCCTCTGAAATGAAAATGAAGACTAACCAAATGACACTAAATAAACAGTTCTGTAAAACCAACAGAATTTTGGGGCCGCCGATCCCTAGTCCTTTTGTAGTATCTTCACTCTGCTACTTTCTCTATCAAAAGACCAGGATCAGGTCTCCCCAGTGACCCTGGCCTCCTTTTTTATGTGTGACACTCTGTGCCTCAACGAACAGCTGTGGATCTGACTGGCAACCCATGCTGGAGTCCCCTTCTCCTTATCTCCTAAAGCAGGGGGGGCCAAGGTTTCTGTGGGCCCAAGAGTGGGGTACCTACTCAGTACAGCTTTACCTCTCCTTATTGCTGGACCTCTTCTTGGTGAGTGTGGCAAAATGGTGGATTTTCCAGCATATGAATGATAAGAATATTTCATGAAGTGTATTTCTCTAGTTTGGCCAGCAGGTGGTGCATGTTTTATGTTTAAAACTGCTACAGATAAATGACTGTTCTTTCTTTAGTTTGGCACAGAGAGGAAGTAGCCTGCAGTGATGTGGCCAGCAGTGTTGCCAGGTGGGCGGTTTTACCGCCCAATTGGGCGGTTTTCCGCGACCCGCCGCGGGAAATTTTTGCCTGCGGCGGGTTGCGGTTTTTTGGGCTGTTTTTGGCCTTCAGTGCGGTTTTTTCGGCCGCGGGGGGGCGGGGTTAGTGACGTTTTTGGGTGGGGTTAATGACGTTTTGGGCGGGGTTAGTGACGTGGGAGGCGGGGCCGATGACGTGAGAGGCGGGGCCGATGACGGGGAGGCGGGGCCGATGACGTGGGAGGCGGGGCCGATGACGGGGAGGCGGGGCCGATGACGTGGGAGGCGGGGCCGATGACGGGGAGGCGGGGCCGGTGACGTGGGAGGCGGGGCCGGTGACAGCGGGGGCGGGGTTGATGACGGCGGGGGCGGGCGGGATGACGCGGGGGGGGGGGGTGTCAGGGGCGGGGTTTGTGTTTGGGCGGGTTTTGGGCTGTTTTTTGGGCTCGATCGGGCTGGAAAAAAATTTTCCACCTGGCAACCCTGGTGGCCAGCTACTTTTTAAAAAATGTTGTTCTGGGCTGTGATTGGCCCAGGAACTCAAATTCAGCCAGAATGTACTGGCTTTTTCCCCAGTCTTGGTTTGGAAGTAGAGAGAGACAGGCCTCTTTATTGAGACCCTGTGAGCAGTTATATTCTGTAACCTGTGAGCAGCTATATTTCTTGTACTTCCCAGGCACTATTCAGGTAGTGGTAAAATGTTTAGATAGTTTTATAATTGATCCTTACTCAGTTACCTATTATTTTCCATCTTTTTTATAGTTCAGTGTTCAATATTTTTATGAAAATAAACATAATTGTTTATTGGGTCTGATGTCCTGGACTAAGAATCCTGGTGGTTTGTGTGTTGGGTCTCTGAGTGCTTTCTCGGAACTGTGGGACCACTGGGAGTGTGGCCCCAGTAACCTAGAAATCACCGGGGAATACTTTCAGAGTGGGAGACTCGTCCAGAGGCAAGTGGGACCCCAGTCGACGGGAGGAGGGTGCTAGTGTAGAGCACGAGTGGCAGGTACAGGCAGATCCTTTAAGTGGCCACGGAGTTAGCCCCAGGTAGGTGCTAACTAAACAAAAATTGATCCCAAAATTAACTCCCTGGTAGGTGCTAAGCATTTCATGACAGGAAGGAAAGACAAAGCTTCTCCCTGAACCCAGAGTTTTATACTTCCCTTCTAAAGCTTAAGCTTCAGTTGTGTTAAGCCACTTTCTCAGAATAAACGGCCCTCTATTCAGATTTGGATGGCACCATTCTGGAGCAGAGGCTGAGAATGTTCTTCCTACAACAGCGTAGCACATGCATTTTGGCAGCCAACTACAAATACAAAGGACATCACTATGGTAGTTCTTCATGAAGATTCCACATCAGATACTTCCAACAGGGCTGTTAAATTTCATTGCTCAAAATAATCTTCTGAACTCTCCCCCTCGCCCAGCTGCTTCACTGAGTTCAGAACATAATGAGCTGTGGAAATAGAAAGAAGTAAAGAGCAGTCCAACTACAAAAGCTCTATAATATACCTTTCTAACATTTCTATTGTAAAAAATTATTTTACATATTTGGAAAGGCGTAAATTCCAAGCCACTCGACTTTTATTTTCTAATGTGCAGTTCTCTTTAATCAGTGCCAGATTAGATGCCTGTAGAGACCAGGGGCGTAGCCAGACCTCGTGGTGGGAGGGGGCCAGAGCCCGAGGTGGAGGGGGTACATTTTGGTCTGCTGCCCTGCTGCACCTCCCCCCCCCTCGCCACCCTACTGCTCTCCACCAACTGCTGCAGCAAATACCTAGGCTGGCAGGGGTCTCTGGTCTCCGGCACCTCCGTGTTGCCGGGCTTGCTAACTATATTATGATCTATATTTATCAATAAATGTTTATATATACGTTCCTGCTTTGTCTGTTTTCCACCTTTCCGAATTGGATACTGGGCCAACATGATCAGAAAAACAAAGTCGCCAGACAACGAAGGTAGAAAAAATCATTTTATGTTCATTATAGTGTTTGGAATATGTCCACTTTGAGAATCAGGTGCTCAACATTAAAGGTTTATATTTATTTACTTATTTATGGCATTTTATCCCACATTCAACATGAATTAGATTGGAACCTGGGATCATTAAATTTTTTTTTCCTGGAGTAATGCATTGCCCCCCCCCCCCCCCCCCCCAGGCTCTCTCCCGAGCTATAGCCAGCTCTGCAATTTGGGAGGGGGCGCAGAGGTGGACAGGGGGGGCGCAGAGGTGGACGGGGGGGGGGGAGGGGGGTGCAGAGGTGGATGGTGGGGGGCACAGAGGTGGACTGGGGAGAGAGCCTGTTGTTAAATATTTACCAAAAAATTGTATCCCACAGTCTCTGGTAATTATCAATCAAATTCAACTATTAGAACCAAGACAATCAGCTGTGACATAGGCTTTAATTGCACAATCCACTTATCTTCTGAACTACAATGTAAGCTCTATTCAATGATATTTTAATGGGTTTTTTTAAAGAGTGCCCTCAGACAAATATCCACTTTTTCAGGCAGTACTGGTTTGTGCCAAGTGGCATAGCACTTCTTTCATCGGACTACTCTTGAAATAGTTTTTATATATATAGAGTGCTATCGCATGCCACAAACATTAAAAAAAACCCAAAAACAAACACGTCCTTTATGGACGGCCTTGCCCTCCCCCCCCCCCCCCCCCGCCCGAGGTCGCCGCTGCTCCCCGCTCCCCCCTGCATTAAAAGCGTGAGTTTTTTAGGCAGCCCAGGCCCCCCTCCTTCCCTCCCTTCCTCTCTTTCTACTTTTTTAGAAAAAACAGCTCCCGCCATCCTCCGCCCCCGTGCCCCGTCAGACGAGGGCGGGCCCAGGAGGAACGGAGGGACGTCCAAAGATGCGATGCAATCAGCTGTTCTTCCCCATGCTGTGCAGCGCCTTCACACAGAGGTGAGAGGCGCTGTGAGGGCCCGGTAAGATGGAGGGGGGGGAGCGGCGGTGACAACCTCAGGGGGGGCAGCGTGGGTGGGGCACGGGGGCGGAGGATGGCGGGAGGCGGAGTTGAGGAGAAAGAGAGGAAGGGAGGGGGCCGGGGCTGCCTAAAGTTTTGATTTTTTAATGCAGGGGGTAGCGGGGAGCAGCGGCGACCTTGGGTGGGGGGGCAAGGCCGTCCATAAAGGACACTCCTGACGAGCATTTTTGCCCCCCGTGATTTTTTTTTTTTACATTTTACTTTTTTAAGCCGGGCAGCCCTAATGAGAGGTACAGACCTCTCGTTAGCTTTCCCGGAGTTTTCCAGCGTTAGGGCAAGCGGTAAACTTTGACGCATCTCATTTCAATAGGGTTTCTACACAATTTGCTCATCTGCATTCCGTTTTCGTTTGCTGCTACCGTCGTCGGAAATTGGGCTTTAATACATGCCAGGGTTAAAAACTTGTTCGTTAAATGGTTGTTAAAGGCTCGTTTAGTTTAGTGCATCTGGCCCTTAGTATTTTGGTAGTTTTGGAGGGCTCACAATTTCCATCACAAATGGACTAGGTAGAGTGGGATTTGAACCTTGATCCCCTTATTCACAGTCTACTGCACTGACCACTAGGCTGCACCTGGGACCTGTTTGCTGCTCTGTTGGGTATACCCACAATACTGTCAACTGTCATATTCCCTTTCAGTTTCACTTCTTATAGGGGTGAGAGGGGGACAGCATCCACTGAGGGATTAAGGAGGGGTCAAGCCTTAATCCCTTCAGTGGTCAGCTGGTCAGTCAGAGAATCTTTTTGTAACTTAGAGGGGACTGAAACAGGTCTAGATAAAAGCGTCCTTTCTTTTGGCTTTGGACCTTTCTTCCTGTTCCATTATCACTGAAAGACATCCAGCTTTAGGGCTCACCTTAATCTCACCCAAAACATGTCTCCAGCAACATAACCCAAGGATGCTGGGCTTGATGGACCTTTGGTCTGTCCCAGTATGGCAATACTTATGTACTTATTGGATGAACTGCAATGAAAAACTTCCTAACTTTTGCATTTCAGAAATTGCAATTTACATGTTTTCAGCAAATGAATGTTTTTTGGGCCATTTTGAAACATCTGTGTGCTTCGAGAATGAGCACCTAAATGTCATCTGCCATTCGGATGCCCAGTCTCCCAGTCTTGTAAGGTTCTCTTGCAACTTTAAATAAGCTGAGGACACAAAGTTATTCAATCACCACACTTATTATTCTGATTTCCAGATCATTTATACATATGTTAAAAGCACAGACCCCTGCAGAACCCCAATATTTACCCTTCTCCATTGAGAATATTGACCATTCAACTCTTCTCTCTGTTCTCTATCTTTTAGCCAGTTCTTAATAACATAATAGAACGCTGCCTCCTATCCCATGATTTTCTAATTTCCTCAGGAGGTGGAACAACCTAACATTAGGGATGTGCATTTTTGCCAAAATGGTTATTGGACAGAAAACAGAGGGTAGGGTTAAATGGCCATTTTTTTCTCAATGGGGGAAGATGAATAATGGAGTGCTACAGGGATCTGTACCAGGACTGTGCTATTTAACATATTGGTAGATGATCTGGAAATTGGAACGACAAGTGAGGTGATTAAATTTGCAGATGACAAAGAAACATTCAAAGTTGTTAAAACACATGCGGACTGTGAAAAATTGCAGGAAGATCTTAGGAAATTGGAAGACTGGGCATCCAAATGGCTGATGAAATTTAATGTAGACAAATGCAAAGTGATGCGCATTGGGAAGAATAATTCAAATCATAGTTACCTGATGTTAGGGTCCATGTTAGGAGTCAGCACCCAAGAAAAAGATCTAGGTGTCATTGTAGACAATACACTAAAATCTTCTGCCTAGTGTGCGGAGGCGGTGACTAAAAAAGAACAAACAGGATGCTAGGAAATATTAGGAAAGGGATGGTAAATAAGACCAAGAATACTATAATGCCTCTTTATCGCTCCTTGGTGCAACCTCATCTTGAGTATTGCATTCAGTTCTGGTCACCGTATTTCAAAAAAGATAGAGGGAATTAGAAAAGGTTCAAAGAAGAGCAACCAAAATGATAAAGGGGATGGAACTCGTCTTGTATGAGGAAAGGCTAAAGAGGTTAGGGCTCTTCAGCTTGGAAAAGAGACGGATGAGGGAAGATATGATTGAAGTGTACAAAATCCTGAGTGATGTAGAACAAGTAGAAGTAAATCGATTTTTCACTCATTCCAAAAGTACAAAGACTAGGGGACACTCGAGAAAGTTACATGGAAATACTTTTAAAACAAATAGTGGAAAATAATTTTTTCACTCAGCAAATAGTTAAGCTCTGGAATTCATTGCTAGAGAATGTGTTAACAACGGTCAGTGTATCTGGGTTTGGACAAGTTCTTGGAGGAAAAGGCCATAGTCTGCTATTGAGACAGACATGGGGGGAGCCACTTCTTGCCCTGGGATTGGTAGCATGAAATGTTGGTACTATTTGGGTTTCCGCCAGTTACTTGTGACCTGGATTGGCCACTGTTGGACACAGGATACTGGGCTAGATGGTCCATTGGTCTGACCCAGTATGGCTATTCTTATGTCTCCCAATTTTGGATGCATTTTTAGTTCATTTCACACACGTAATCCCCTGGTAAATCAGGATTTACAAAGTGTATGAATTTCCCCAGGGGATGACTAAAGTTGATTTGCTAGAGCTCTCCTAGTTCACTGGAGGGAGGGATGGCCTAGCCTAGAGAGCAGTGGTTGTAGGAAAGTTGCTGTGGACAATGTATGTGGGGGTAGATGGATAGTAGATGTTACATAGGGGTGGAGTTTGAATGTTATAAATGTAATAGTATTAGAGAGTACATGGTCTTTGGTTGCCTTCACCCTTGCCAGGACCCGTGAGGAGAGGAGGTATATTGATGAGGCCTAATAACCTAAGGTTGACTAAAGAGGAAGTTTCTGCTAACAAGAGCATTAACTGAGGGTGGGTAGATAGGGTTAACCCTTCCTGGGAGCAGAGCAGGGAGAAGCCTGGTCAGTGCCAGAGAGAGCAACCCGTGGAAGTGCTTCTCTGGGAGGAGAAGGACAGACAGGGAGGTCTGGCGGCACAAAAACCTCTGCTGTTACTGTGAACTGTGTTACAAAATAAAATAAAAAGAAGTATGGATACCTACCTGTTGCAGCGTTCCAGTAAAAGTTATTTTGCATTTAACAGATCCTGGAGTGCTTTATTGGTGTTCCAGTGAAGTAAATTTGTTCAGAGACTAAAAGAGGGGAAAAAAATAAGTAAAAGAGTGGCTTAAAACCCTACGGCCTACTGGGATCAAGCCCAGCCCCAGCATGCACCCAGCTCACTTGAACAGAACACTTGTTTGTGGCCCTGGTTCAGGTATCAGACCCAGAGAGGTAGTTGGTGCCCAGGACTTGTGCGGGAGACCAGGATTACACACATTTGTTTCTTTTTTGGCTCCTCCGAGTTGATCTATTTACTGGTTCTCTATCTTCTCCTGTGAAGAATAGTACAGCGGCTTGATGGGCTAGCACTGGTTCCATGCTTCTCATTCCCTGTACACTGGTCGGGCTAGCCAGGCAGTATCTCTCTTGCAAAAATGGTGCAGTGGCCAGGGAGCAAGAGCCAAAGGCAAGATCTTCCCCCTGGGCTTTGAAGGGAAATCTGAAGTGAAATTACTATAAGGAGTGACTCCTCCTACCATTGTCATTGAAGATAGAAAAGTCATACCTTCTTGCAGAAGAGCTTAGGTAAGAAAAAGGTCAAGCTTCATTACCATGGTAGGGCCTCTAGAGGTCTCTGCACTTCTAAGCAGAGTAGTTCCTTATGTTTATTTTATTTTGTTTACTATTTGGTGAGGGTCCGCCTGGGTGAGGGAATGCCGAGATCCCATGATGAAATAACAACAGCACAGAAAGGAGTGGGAAATAGACCAGGCAAGCCAGAAGCAAACAAGGAGACTTCTAACGATGATAAGTAGTTTATTGGTGGAGACTCGACACAGTACCATGTTTCGGCTGTTAGCCTGCTTCAGGAGTCTTTATATAAAATATGTTAAGACATCAATTGGTCATTGAATGATGGTACAATGTGATGTAGAAATATAGTCTTTAAAAAGACCTTTTTGTAAGAAATTCGTAGATCCTGTGTGTGGTGAACTGTCACGGATCCAAATGGCATTTCTACCCCGCATTTTCCCAAGAAAGCTCAGGTTCGGTATGCCTTACATAACAAATTAAGAAGAAGCATTACAAGACAATATTAATACAAGAATACAACTATTAAAAATAGTTTAGGTTTATTAGGGCTTACTATACAGCATTCCATTAGACAAAACCAGGTCAGTCTACAATCAAAACTAAAAGAGGAAATGTAGAAATAGAATTCCGTTTTAAATAGGAGAGCAAAAGAGCTGAGGCGACAGAGGACAAGGAGGCCATGGACTGTCAGGTTCCCCAGTGCCAAATGCTTAAGAAAAAAAAAAAGAAATGTGTTCTGTTTTGCTTTTACATAGGTCTGTCACTATCCAGAAGCACAAAGAAGCATACACGAAACCAAAAGAATGGATTTTAGGGGTGCTATGGTGTTAGCACTCACAGCCCCTGGGGAAGAGGGACTCGCAGTGACACCTAGCAGCTTGATTTAAGGCCTGTGATCACAGGCCGAGTTCTGAAATCAGCCCTGGTGTGGGGTCCCTGGCTGAGAACTGTTGCTGCATTGACTGGCCTAAAGTAACTAGGGGGTGGAGGGCTATAAATTGGGCGGTAAATAAATCCCTGGATAGCTGTGAATGAAGGTTCTTTGCATTAGATCCTAGCCGTGTTCTCATTGAGCTGGAAGCCCAAAAAGGGGGAATAAAAATTTCTGGATAAAAATAAATGAATATTAAATATGTACAAATGAACTTGAAATGCTAATTTTATTAGTATTGTCAAATCCAAATGTAAATCCTCCTGTATATTGTTCTTTTGTGCCCATTCTGGTTCTGGATCTACTAGGGGCATAGCTACAGGGGGCCTCGGGGGCCCAGGCCCCCCAATCTTGGCTCAATACCCCCCCCCCCCTGCCAGTCTGTTCATGAGCATACAGCCTGGCATCTCTTTCTCTCTCCCCCTGTGCAGCCCAGCATCTGTCTCCTTTTCCTCCGCCCACAGTCTGACATCGATAGGCATTGCTTTGGAGGTGCAAATGACCCCCCCATCATAGGCGCCCGGACAGTATAAGAGGTTTGTTTCCCCAGCCCCAATAATGATCTTCTGTACTACTCTCCCACTGCTACCGTCCTCACCGCTACTTCTAAACACTAGCATCAGTGACAAAAGAGCTGCAACGCTACAGCCTGTATACCCGCGTTGCTGGCTCTGGTGCTCCCACCTCCTTTTGAGGTCACTTCCTGTTCCAGAGAGCATAGCATGAGAGCAGTAGAGTCAGCAGCTATGCATAGAGGGGATGCAGCTCTGCGACTGAATTCCTGGAAAACAGCAGCCGCTGGGGTGCCCAGGGAGCTAGGGTTAGGGGAAACAAAAGATGCCAGGGGTGGAGAAGATGGGAGAGGGAGAAAGAAAGAGTGCATATTCCATGGAGAGGGGAGAGAGCAAAGATTTTGGATAGAATGGGAGAGAGATAGGGAAGACACTGAATAGAGAGAGAGACACACACACACAGGATGGAATGGGGAAAGAGAGAGAGGAGAAGCTGACTTGGAGGGAGAGCAAGTGACATGCTGGATGAAAGGGAAGGGAGAGAGAGGGGACATGTTGGATGAAAGGGGGACAGAGAGAAGAGGAGACACTGGATGGAATGGGGGGGAGAGAGAGGAGACACAGGATGGAATGGGGAGAGAGAGAGAGGAGAAGCTGACTTGGAGGGAGAGCAAGTGACATGCTGGATGAAAGGGAAGGGAGAGAGAGGGGACATGCTGGATGAAAGGGGGGCAGAGAGAAGAGGAGACACTGGATGGAATGGGGAGAGAGAGAGGAGACACAGGATGGAATGGGGAGAGAGAGAGAGGAGACACAGGATGGAAGGTATTAGAGAGAGACACTGGATGGAGGGGGGAGAGAAGGAAATGATGGATGGAAGGGGGAGAGGACAGAGTTAGTGAAAGACAGGAATAGGAGGAAGGGGAATGGGAGGACTGGGGTGAGGGAAAACAGACAGAAAGGTGTAGGTAGACACAATAAAAAGATGGAAATTGAAGACTGTACAGTAAGAATGAATGAACAGAGGGAGACAAATAGAAGAAAGCTGAGAGGAGATGGGGATGGATGTAGTAAAGGACACGAAGAAGATAGGAGGAGAGAGAACAATGACAAATGGACACAAAACCCTGGCATGAGAGCTAAGAGAATATATAGGATAGCAGTAGGCAGAGACTGGGACCAACATGATTAGAAAAATTAAATGACCAGACATCAAAGGTAGGAAAAATGATCTTATTTTCAGTTTCACTGAATTATGTCAGTGTTGAGAGTTTGCATCTGTCAGCTTTATTTTGCACTGTACAGGAGGACACGCATTTCTATATCTCTGGTGTTATATGACGTGCAGAGTCTGGTCTCTCTGCCTTCAGTTTTTGTCTGCATGTTTTGTTTTTTTGCAGTTCCCTGTTTTGTATAAGGAGAGAATCATGTTCTGCATTTGCAACTGACGTAAAGGATTCTTCTGGCATATGGTGTCTGTAGTAATCTGTAACAGTCTATCTTGTTCCAATTTCCCGCTAGCAGGTATATTACATAGTAACTGACGGCAGATAAAGACCTGTACGGTCCATCCAGTCTGTCCAACTAACAAATAGCTGCAGTGGGATTTGAACCCACTTCCCCAGGATCAAAGTCTGTTGCCCTAACCACTAGGCTACTCCTGTACTCCATGACTATATTTTAAAAAAAAAGTCAGTGTTTCCATAAATGTGTGTGGGGTTTATATTGATGCAGACTGCTTACTCAGAAATCCATCATCAGGTGCCCTCTAAGGCATTATTTACCCTGTTTCCCCGAAAGTAAGACATCCCCTGAAAATAAGACCTAGTAGAGGTTTTCCTGAATTGGTAGATATAAGGCCTCCCCCGAAAGTAAGACCTAGCAAATTTTTGTTTGCAAGCAGGGCCGCTGAGAGCCAGACAAGGCCGCCCCCGGGCCGTCCCCCCCCCCCCCCCCCCACCCGAGGTCGCCGGGCCCCCCCTCCACCCACCCTCCGTCGCTCCCGGAACTAACCTTAAACGCCTCCTTTCACCTTCGCAGCAAGCAGCAGCAGGGCAGACCTCTCCTTCCTTCCGTGCCCCGCCCTCGCGGACGTTACGTCAGGCGAGGGCGGGACACGGAAGGAAGGAGTGGCCTGCCCTGCTGCTGCTTGCTGCGAAGGTGAAAGGAGGCGTTTAAGGTTAGTTCCGGGAGCGACGGAGGGCGGGCGGGCCAACCCCGATCCAACCCCGATGTTTCCCCGAAAAATAAGACAGCCCCTGAAAATAAGACCTAGCGCATTTTGGGGGGCAAAAATTAATATAAGACAGTGCCTTATTTTCAGGGAAACACGGTAGGAGTATAATGTAACAAAGAGAGGGAGCTAAGTACAAGAAACACCAAGCAAAGAAAAAAAAAAACAGCACAGAGGGCCTTTAAAAACAAAAGGAACACAGTTCTTTCATTAAAAAATCCTTTAATAGTGAACTTTGATTGAAGAAAGACCCGACACGGGCCGTGTTTCGGTGCTACCGCACCTGTGTCAGGGGTCACACCAATGACAAAGGAGGCTTACACTGAGACTTACACTGTTGCTGTGTGAGAGCGTTGTACTTCATTTCAATCGGAGGAAGATATCACGAACATTTTGGAAAGCATCAGCCTTTTTGAAATTAGTATGTTGAAGCCTCCTTCGTCATTGGTGTGGCCCCTGATGCAGGTGCGGTAGCACCGAAACACGGCCCGTGTCGGGTCTTTCTTCAATCAAAGTTCACTATTAAAGGATTTTTTTAATGAAAAAACTGTGTTCCGTTTGTTTTTAAAGGCCCTCTGTGCTGTTTTTTTTTTTGTGCTCATTATTTAGGAGTATACCAAGCATAGGAGCCAACTTTTCAAAATTATTGGGGGTGCCCAGTGAAAATAACCCTTCCTTGGACACAAACAAGGAATTTTCTCAATATTGGGGGTGCTCAAGCACCCACAGAGTCGGCTCCTGTGATACCAAGCACTACTCACACCTGTATGCCTAGTGCCCCTCCCCCAAGTTACGTGTGAGCCCCAGGCGCTAAGGTACACCTAATGCAGCAGAAAAATCTTAACACGGTACAGGCTAATGTGTTCTCCGTTAGTTTGGGGATGTGCGCGCAATAACCGTGCATTAAATATATATATATATATTTTTTTTGAGGGTGCATGTCATGGACAGAAAGTGGGTGTTCTTGTGATAACTAGTTGGATATCTACATTAACATGCGCTAACAGCATACGGATTACACGGGAGCCCATACATCTACAGAATAGCTGGCTGTAAGTGATCCCATGATAATTTTTTTTTTAAATGGCCACACACAAAATGACAACATTAACGCATGTCCTTTGTTTCTTCAACTAAACTCATACGACAGAAGGACTTAAATACCAATCAACTTATGCATCCTCCTTTTCCTATATTTATTTATTTATTTATTGCATTTGTAGCCCACATTTTCCCACCTTTTTGCGGGTTCAGTGTGGCTTACAATACATTGTGAATGATGGAAATACAATTTGTTGCATTGCGATTATAGGTTACATAGTGAAGAGTTATGGGAAGACAAAGTCGACGTCGGAATACAGTATGGGGAGTAGAACAATGTAATGTAACAATGGGGAATTGATAGGGCGATAAAAACAATAACAAGAGGGTAGAGATTTGTGTGTGTTGAGAATACGGGGGAAGAGAACTCAGAAGAGAGTGTACTGATACATTTCTCTTAGTGTGTGTGGACTTCATGTTTTTTGATCCTTGCAGTAAGTTTTCTCAAAGAGATGAGTCTTCAATAGTTTACGGAAGTCGGTTAGTTCGTAGATCGTTTTCAGGTTGCGTGGTACATTGGCACACAACTCTGGAACGTTCTACCAAATGTCAAAAAAACAACGCACGACCTAACAAGCTTCAGAAAATTGCTAAAAACCAACCTGTTCAACAAGGCTTACCACAAAGATCCTTCCTAATCACCAAGCGATGATACTCTTCCAGAACTAGGTAAAACCGAATTCTGTATACCTGGTTGCTTAAACCACTCTGTAAATAATGAACATTAATGTTTCTTCAACTAATAATCTCTCACGCCAGAAATGATCTGATTATATAACTTACTCTATAAATTACTTTATCATTTATGTATTTAATCAAATTCCATATTGTATTTTCATGCCGAAAATGGTGATTGCCACTACGGCACGCTGTAAGCCACATTGAGCCTGCAAAAAGGTGGGAAAATGTGGGATACAAATGCAACAAATAAATAAACAAAAAACGTCAAAAATCAAGACACAAAAACATGATATATTAAGCAGCCAAAAAAATACTTTTTTGCAAACAGTAATCCAGGTAAAAAGGCTGTATATTGCAAAAAAAAAAAAAAGCATGCAATATACAGCCTTTTTACCTGGATTACTGTTTGCAAAAAAAAAAGTATTTTTTGAGTGGTTAACACTAACGCATGGCCATTAATGAAATAAAAAGATAGTCAAGTTTCTTTGTGGCTGTGGTAAAAATGGTCTTAGTGCATGGGATTGATCTGTACAAGGGCTTGCTAAGGCCGTTTGTTACCGCAGCTTAGTAAAAGAACCCCAGGGCTGCGGTAAAAAGGGCCCCGTAATAGTGGCGGGGGCTGTTTTTACTGCAGTGGGTAAAAAAAAGGCTGAAAATAGCCATGGGCAAAGAGGGGCATAATCGAATGGCGCCATCAATATGGCCGGCCCCGTAAAGCGGCGTCCCAACCATATTATCGAAATAAGATAGCCGGCTATCTTTCGTTTCGATAATATGGTCGGAGCCGGCCAAATCTCAGCATTTTTGGCCGGCTTTAGAGATGGCCGGTATCGGTTTCCGGCGATAACGGAAACTAATGCCGGTGATCTCAAACCCGGCCAAATCCAAGGCGTTTGGTCGTGGGAGGAGCCAGCATTTGTAGTGCACTGGCCCCCCTGACATGCCAGGACACCAACCGGGCACCCTAGGGGGCACTGCGGTGGACTTCAAAAATTGCTTCCAGGTGCATAGCTCCCTTACCTTGGGTGCTGATCCCCCCAAAACCCACTCTCCACAACTCTACACCACTACCATAGCCCTAAGGGGTGAAGGGGGGCACCTACATGTGGGTATAGTGGGTTTTGGGGGGGGGGGGGGGGGTTGGTGGGCTCCCATTTACCACCACAAGTGTAACAGGTAGGGGGGATGGGCCTGGGTCCACCTGCCTGAAGTGCACTGCACCCACAAAAAACTGCTCCAGGGATCTGCATACTGCTGTCATGGAGCTGGGTATGACATTTCAGGCTGGCAAAAAAATGTAAAAAAATTTTTTTTGTGTGGGAGGGGGTTGGTTACCACTGGGGGAGTAAGGGGAGGTGATCCCCGATTCCCTCCGGTGGTCATCTGGTCAATTGGAGCACTTTTTTGAGACTTGGTCCTAAAAATAAATGGACCAAGTGAAGCCAGCCAAGTGCGCGTCAGAGACGGCCATCTTTTTTCCATTATCAGCCGAAGCCGGCCATGTTGTAACCACGCCCCGTCCCGCCTTTCATATCCTTCTGAAACGCCCCCTTTAACTTTGGCCGGCCCTGTGACGGAAAGCAGTTGGAGCTGGCCAAAATCGGCTTTCGATTATACCGATTTGGCCGGGTTTAGGAGATGGCTGGCCATCTCCCGATTTGTGTCGGAAGATGGCCGGCCATCTCCTTCGAAAATAAGCAGGATGGTGTGGCCTAATGGTTAGTGCAGCAGGCTTTGATCCTGGCAACCTGGCTTCAATTCCCACTGCATCTCCTTATGACCTTGGGCAAGTCATTTGACCCCCATTGGCCCCGGTATAAAAACTTGGACTTTGAGCCCTCTAGGGGCAGAGAAAGTACCTACATATAATGTGTACAGTGCTGTGTACATCTAGTAGCACTTATAGAAATGATTAGTAGTAAGATTGCTCTTACGACATGGCCTTCTGAGGGGGAGCACTTACTGCCACCCATTCAGGGCACTGCCCGATTACTGCTGGGCTAGCGCTGTGTTAAAAAAACACAGCCTTATTTTCTCCAGTGCATGCTGGGGCGGAAAATACCACCAGTGCCCGCGTTGGGCCGGCGGTAGCTCCAGATTACCACCGCTTTGTAAAAGTACCCCTCCTTTATTCTGAGTTCTACATTTTTAAGGGGAGGGGGGTGTAATTCAAACCATAGCAAAAGAAACAAGAGAAAAAAAAAAAGAACATTATAAGTCAAGGAAAGGGAGGGTATTTACAGAAAAATAATACAATCCCAGTACCAGTCTTTGTAATTAGCAACTACAATAGTAATTAATCACTTTATAAATATTCATCCACTAGTCGCCATATCTTAACAGCTGTTTTCCTTCTATCTAACCTTTTATTCTGAATGAGTGACCTGATTTTTTTTTTTTGTGTGGGTCTTCCCCAGTTTAAGGTTCCGATTCAGGTCAAGAGTGAAAAAAAGGTTAAGTCCGGTGCTGGGATGAAGCACAGGCTGGAGAGGAATCCCCCTGCCTGTACTTTTCTGGCTTCCCGCACTGAACCCTGTCTAAGCTGCCTGAAATAACAGATGTTGCCAAGAGCCTGCAGAGATGATAATAGTGCAGCCGCTAGAGAAGTTTCCCCTCTCCGTCCTGAAGGGAAACAAACGCCGCTGAGCCGCTCATGCGCCTTGAACTCTAGGAAAACACTTGGCATTGCTATTAAGATCAGGCACTTCTCGGTTAATTGATGACTCCGACTCTGTTTCTTGTTAGTTATACAGTGTGGTGAAAAAAAAGAGAGATGGTTTTTAATGAAATTTGTAAATTTCAAAGACGCAAGACATAAATCCAAATCAATACATCAATGTATGTAATAAATAAATAGAGATGAGCATGCAAGAAAACATAAATCTTCAGAATTGCATTCCATCTTATTTTCCTTGCTGATGCTTTTTTGGGTTTTCACGGTAATGAGGAAAACTACCTTCGGCTGCTCACTGTGTGGACCTGATTTTGGACTTTTACACCACGGAGAGAGCCAAATTATAGCCATTGCTGGGGGGGATGGTGGTAAAGGGTGTCACCTATTAAGGCTGAATCTATTAGTATCAACGTGGGGACTTTCATCATAGATCTTCACGGTTCCACTGGGAGACTGAATGCACCATCTATGTGGTATCTCTGGAGGGTATCACCGCATTGAGTGAATTCCTTCAAAAAGGCAGTAAATAAATCCTAATAAATAAATAAATAAACATACATACTCCAGAGGGAATTGTGTGCCCAGTTTTTGAAAATTCTGCACACAATCCTATACAATAAAAAGCACCTCCAACGTGCTGAAGCTGGCAGCGTTTCAGTGAAGCCTGAAGCCCTGAAGTGTTCGTAGGCTTCGTAATAGCTCCGCCCTCCACAGGAGTCGCACCACTGGCTCTCAAAGCCCCGCCGTCCTCTGAGCCCTCCATTTGTAGGCTTCGTCATCACTCCGCCCTCAACAGGAATCGCAACACTCGCTGTCATATCACTGCCCTCGGAGCCCTCCCGCCCTCGGAGCACAGCTGATCAGAAAGGCTTCGTCATCGCTCCACCCTCCACAGGAATCGCTCCACTCGCTGACATAGCCCCGCTCTCGGAGCACAGCTGATCAGAACAGCCAGCTGGCTAAGTTGCTCGCGTGTGTTCCGCCTTCCCGCCCCTCGCACCGTGTCCCTCCCACACTCCGAGCCCTCCTGAACTCAACAAAGAGCCGCCTTTCACTCAGTTCCTCACGCTGCTCAACAAACAACCTCCCGAATCTGTCCCTCGCGCTGAAATCCTCCTCTTGCTTAAAACCTGACGCCTCACTCGCTTCCTTGCGCAGAACTCCTAACTGGACAAACTGCTCTGACAGAACTCCACCTGCAAAGACACTGGCCGTCACTACACCAGCACAGCTGCTGAATAAAGAAAATCTGACCCCTGTGCTGCTTTGCCTCGCATGTATTCAAGTCTCCTACACTACTCAAGTCTCCATCACTGTGGGAACGGAGGTGGTAAGGTGCTGGGCTGGGCTGGGCTGTAGTGACATTTTCACACGCACACTCTCTCTCACAGACACACTCGCACAGTCACTCTCTCTCGCACAGTCACTCTCACACACACACTCTCTAAAACATACACACTCCGAGGAAAACCCTGCTAGCGCCCGTTTCATTGCTCTCAGAAACGGGCCTTTTTTTTACTAGTATTTAAATATTTTGCTAAATTCTGCATTGATTATTTTTACTGTTTCTGTACAGAATTTCCTCATTTTAAGGCCTGAAATTTCCTCCTGCCTTTTCCCACCTCAGGCTCCAGCCTCCCCTGTTCCTTCTCTTACTCCAGCTGCAGTTCTCTCTCCCTCTAACTCCTAGCAAGTCTGATAAATCTGACCTCCTCCAAAGTCTTCTCTCACATGTAATACCCCAACCTCTCATTCTCTCTCCCCCCCAAGAACACCCTCACCTCATTTTTTCTCCTCTTCTCTCCAGCTGTCATTGCATTTTTCCCCCATCCTCCCCCACAGCACACCTTCACTCTTGAACTCTCCCTACACCAGTGGCATACTCTCACCTTATTTTGTCCCCCACCCTCCCCATGGCACAATGCTACCTTACTCTCCCTTCCACTCTCCCCATGACACACTCACTTGGTCTGCCTCTACCCCTTGGTACACTCTCACCTTGCTCTGCCCCCTCCTATCCCCCCTTGCTCTGCCCCCTATAGCATACTCCAGGGCCGCTGGGCCCGGGACAAGGCCGCCCCCAGGCTGCCCCCCGGGCCCCCCACTTGAGGTCACGTCACACCCCCCATCCGAGGTCGCCGGGCCCCCCTCCACCCGCTGCCAGTGCCGGGCCCCCTGATCTAACCTGAAGCGCCTTCATCTTCGCAGCAAGCAGCAGCAGGGCAGATCTCTCCTTTCTTCCCTGCCCCGCCCTCGCGGACGTTATGTCAGGTGAGGGCGGGACACGGAAGGAAGGAGTGGCCTGCCCTGCTGCTGCTGCTTGCTGCGAAGATGAAGGCGCTTAAGGTTATTTGTGGGAGCGAAGGAAGGGCGGGCCTGACTGCGGCAGCGCCAGGCCCCCCCCCCCCCCGGAGGCCCGGGCCCGGGGACTTTTGTCCCCCATGTGCCCCCCTCTCGGCGGCCCTGACATACTCACTTGGTTTGCCCTCTTTGGCACATTCTCCCCTTGCTCTGTCCCTCCCTCCATGGCACACCACTTGCTCTGTCCCGCCCTCCTCCATGGCACACTCTCACCTTGTTCTGCCCTCCCCCACCTTCCCCCTGGCACAGTCACCCCCCTCCATGTCACACTCACCTGTGACATCTTCCTCCTCTGCCATCTTACACCCCACTGTTTACAGCTTATTTGCAAAATTCTCCACAAGAAATACAGAATTCTGTGAGGGTGGGGAAAAATTCTGTACAAATTCTATACTGTGCAGCTGCGCAGAAATCCCCCCCAGAAGTAAAGCCAGCCAGGGTTGAATTATGACATGCTGGTCAGGTATAAAAGCTCCACAACATAAAAGTAGTGCATTATTTTGACAGAATTGATGACTGTGTAATAATTGATCAGTTCTGCTTTGCTGGGCAATGTCTACAAAAACAAAAGGGAACACCTTCAGCGGTTGCACACTAGGAAAACAAAAAAAAAAAAACCCACAAAACTCCTGCTGCAGTGTCTGGAACATAGGTTCTGAGATGGGAGACAGCTATGGCTCGCCCAAGGGAATCTCTGAAAGAAAACTTCCACACGCCGAGGAGCCTAAGCACAAAGCTACTGTGGACTACACACGTGGTTAATAAGCAGTTTACCTGCTCATTAACGGCCGCTCTATGCAAAAATCATTTCTGTGCTGAAGTGTAGACATCAGCACACAGCATATTAAAATGTATATTCGAAAACTACTAGTTACCCTGCAGCATTGCAGGGCTGCACGCTGACGTCTGCATCAGGGACACAATGGCAAAAAAGTAATGTCAGGTCTGAAATTTATTACAAAATTTATTCGTTATTTCTTAATTGTTTATGCTAAATTATCTTGATTTGTAGTTTAATATTCCTAATTGTTCAAGTTAATCTTTTTTTTTATTATGTTTTATTAAAGGTTTTGTCATACAGATAATACAAAAGTAAACACATAATCAAACAGAAACCCCCCGAAATAAACATGAAAAAGATCAGCGTAACACAATCAGAGTTCCATGGCAATACCTGGAGTCAAATAGCAGGGATACACAAGGTCAAGGAGTGCTATGCGACTCCCGACAAAAGAGGTCCAAACGAGCCCAGGTCTTCAAAACAGACTTAATGTTTCGACGCCTATGGGCCAAAATTGTTTCATATTTCCTGATCATGCATACATAACTCCACCATTCTTTATAATTCAGGTATTTTATTTTATTTATTTTTGTTACATTTGTACCCCACACTTTCCCACTCATGGCAGGCTCAATGCGGCTTACATGGGGCAATGGAGGGTTAAGTGACTTGCCCAGAGTCACAAGGAGCTGCCTGTGCCTGAAGTGGGAATCAAACTCAGTTCCTCAGTTCCCCAGGACCAAAGTCCACCACCGGCCCTTGCAGATCACCAATGTGACCGCGCAGGCTTCTGCTTCTGTGAGTCTGACGTCCTGCACGTACGTGCAGGACGTCAGACTCACAGAAACAGAAGCCTGCGCAGCCTTCTACATGGAATGTTGCTAGTGGAATAGCAACATTCCATGTAGAATCTCCAATAGTAGCAACATTCCATGTAGAATCTCCAATAGTAACAACATTCCATGTAGAATCTCCAATAGTATCTATTTTATTTTTGTTACATCTGTACCCTGCGCTTTCCCACTCATGGCAGGCTCAATGCGGCTTACATGGGGCAATGGAGGGTTAAGTGACTTGCCCAGAGTCACAAAGAGCTGCCTGTGCCTGAAGTGGGAATCAAACTCAGTTCCTCAGGACCAAAGTCCACCACCCTAACCACTAGGCCACTCCTCCACTCCACTCCAATTGGAGACAATTAAATGCAAGGCAACAGCTAGCAGTATGTTGTACAATTTCTTATCGGACTCCAAAAGAGAGGTAGTAGGACAAGAAGCTCGTAAGATCACAACCTCATAAGAGAGCGCAGTGGACTCAGGCAACTGAAAGATAAGACACATTTTTGTCCAAATAAGTTGCCAGTAAGCTCTGACGTTTTTACAGAAGAAAACCGTATGCGCCAGTGAACCACCTCTTTCCTGACAAGACCAGCAGTTGAAGTTGACACTCTTAGTGATTCTGGCCACTCAAGCAGGAGTCCAATAGGCTTTGTGAAAGATGAAATATGAGGATTGGGATATTGCTGCTGACTTCGTGGGACGCATGGAGTTAACCCAGAAAGTGGACCAATCAAATTCAGACGCATCCAAACCAAATTCCGCTTCCCAAGACATCCTCAATGGAGCAACTGCATCGGCATATAGATCCTGAAGTTTTTTATATAGCAGAGAAGCCTTCTTACGACCTGATGTAATGGTGTGACAAAAGGAGATAAACTCTGAAGGATTCGAGATAAGTGAATTGGAGACCTGAAAGGTTGAAATATATGTGGAGATGTCCTTCCATGTGCCAAAATCTAGTAAAGAAACATTATACAGTGCAGACAGAGCAGCAGGCGATAACAGAGTACCAGCAATATACAGTTACGACAGCTGCCATACACCCCTCTCTTGTCATTCTGCTGTTTGAGACTGCAGGAGACCAGCTGGAAAACCAGAGTTATACCAGAGAGATATATCCTCCAAAGAGAGAGCACGGATTCCAAGACCAGCTCTAAACGTACGGAGGCTTTTAACAGCCGAATGCGTCTGGTATAGGGGTACAAATCTGCCTACGGGAGAAGTGATAAAGGGCAAGGATGCACCAACGCTCCCTCAAAAATCTGCCACCGAGGTGTGAGATGAGATAATTCCCTTTGGAACCACCTTAAAGACTGGGCAAGCCGAAAGGCCTTGTGATAGTATTTAAAATCAGGAACATTAAGACCTCCCAAGTGTTTCGGTAACTTAAGTTTCTTGAGCGCAATGTGGGGAGGCTTTTGCCTCCATAAAAACTTAATTAGGAGGGAATCAAGCTTGTTGTAGAGTGAATTGGGAAAGGAGAAGGGGGTCATACTGAAAATGTAATTTAGCTTTGGAGCTAGAACCATCTTGATAGCCTCTACCCTCCCCCACCACGTTAGATAAAGCGGAGACCATACATTTAGGATAGAAGCGGTTAATGAGGGACAAACTTTGGTTGACAGATTTGGAATACCATACTCCTAAATACTTAATTTTGTGAGGCTCCCAGGAAAATGGGTATTGAGATACCTGAGATCTATGCACTAAGGAATTGAGCGGCATTATGGCTGAACTTTCCTTCCTGTAACCTATCCACTCTGTCTCCTCTCCCTTAACTATGTGTTTTTCTTCTCCGGAACTGGTAATCACCATTTACGGAACTATGTAAGCCACATTGAGCCTGCAAATAGGTGGGAAAATGTGGGATACAAATCAAACATATAAACGGCAAGTGTCTGACTCACCTGCAAATGCGCAGTAGAGTCGGAACGCTGAGAGTGTAGAAGTCCAAGCCCCGCCTCCACCAGCAGTACAGCCCAATAGGGAGGAGGGCTTGGACATGGCCGTGGAAATCAGAGGAGAAGGGAGCAGGGAGGGAAAGAGGGGGCGGAACTGAGGGAAACAGACGTTGGGGGGAGGGCAGGGGAGAGAGCAGGGTTGGTGGACGGGGGGGGGGGGGGGCATAGGAAAACAAAAATCTAGCCCGTTACGGGCTTAATGGCTAGTGTTATAAATAAATAAACTGGCGTAGAGTTCACCCACAGTATGCATTGACCTCCATCTCCCTCCCTTCTGACTTGACACCCTGCTACTCAACAAAGTAAAACTCCCTGGTGTCTAGCAACACCCCCCCCAACCCACTGGACCCCTCCTCACAACTTAGACACTTGCTTGGTGTCTACAGGCACCCCCCACCCCTTCTTCCTCCCACCCAACTTTATAAAAAGCCCTGGTGTCCTGTGTCGCCCAAACTGACTTTCAAAATCTCCCTGGTGTGTAGTGCCCTTTCTCTGTCCTTCCCCAGTTCCCTTTAGGCTCCCCCCGACCCACATAGCTGAAAGAGGTAGGAGCCATGCCCAAAGTAAGGTGACTGATTTAAAGAAAGTTGCACATGAGTAGTAAATTTTAAACGAATCGGAGAAATTTTTTCTTCACTCAACGTGTAATTAAATTCTGGAATTCATTGCCAGAGAATGTGGTAAAGACGGTTAGCTTAGCGGAGTTTAAAAAAGGTTTGAACGGCTTCCTAAAGGAAATGTCCATAGACCGTTATTAAATGAACTTGGGGAAAATTCACTATTTCTGGGATAAGCAGTATAAAATGTTTTTTGTACATTTTTGGGATCTTGCCGGGTATTTGTGACCTGGATTGGCCACTGTTGGAAACAGGATGCTGGGCTCGACCTTTGGTCTTTCCCAGTATGGCAATACTTATGTACTTATGAGGTCAGAGAGATGGTTAAATATTATCTTAGCTAGAGTAGGCGTGAATAAACATGTCCCACTGCAGTATGTGCAGCCCGAGTCACTCCTTGTGTGTGTGAGTGAGTCTAACAAGTTAGTTACTTCTTCCATTAAAGGCCTGGTTGAAGAGCCAAGCTTTCACCTGCTTCCTGAAGTAGAGATAGTCTTGTGTTAAGCGTGTTACAGAATGATGTCATTTGCATGTCAAAGTGCCACATTTACGCCTACCATAGACGTGGCAGAAGTGGGTTTGCTTAAACGATGACAACAGACAAGTTGACTTGTGCTAGTATTGCACAATGGAATCTGGATTTGAACTTAGCGTCAGCATTTTAGTTCCTATCTTTTGGCGCACTTTATAGAACCCCCCCTCCCCCCCCCTTTAATATCTAAAGTTTTAATTCTAGTAATATCAGATGGTTAAAGTGCTAAAGATAAAATGGAGCTGTTCAGCTCTTATTTTAAGCAGCAAACTCCAAGTGATGCTACGATTCCCCCTGCTTTCTCTTCCGAATGATTTTTGCTAATGGTTGTGATGACATTTAATTAGCCGAGGCTAAATACCAGCCCTAGCTCAGTATGCTAAACTCAGCTGTTGTGTGGCCTCTAATGACAACACTTACACCGACTGGCTGACATTCTTTTTCTCCTCATGTTCAGTGAAATAATATATAAATAAAATGTAAGTGTTTAGCTATGCTTTTGTTCTTTTCTTCTAAGGGAAATAGGTGCCTTTTCTTTCTTCCTGTGGGATTATCTGTGTGTGAAATATAGAGAGGTAAGAATGGACATGAAGGATTTTGCTTTTCACAGCCTCAGCTTGTTACAAGAAGGTTTCCACACGACCCTTGGGCATTTGCAAAGCATTGTGGTATCTTGGTCTCATGTCTTATGACATCACAAGACTTGCTGTCTGGATCTTGCTGACAAATGGTCTTTTGATGTGAAAAGGCTTCCTGCTCAGTCTCTGGAGCAGATACACATTACAAGTCCTTCCTTTCTGCACATGTCTGAAAGCTGATGGGAGGGGCAGGTATACCTTTGACAAGCAAATGTCCTGTTTATGGTTTCCCCTCTGAAGTCTTTGTCTTCAATGGGGTATTCACACCTTTCCCACCTGCTTGTCTCCTTGCCTCTACTGGTTAGGTCCAATCTTTGTTGTGTTGATCAGAGGAATAGAGTCAATTTAAAACTTTAAAGCAGTCTTTTGTTTAAGGAATGAGATTCCCCAAAGGGAGAGGGAAGAGGGCTTTTGGAATGAAAGCCAGTTCTGCTGCAGTGTATTTTTAAAAGCTGCACAAATATATATATATGTATCTGATCCAACACAACATCATGCTACACATTTAATTCTGATGATTGGCTTATACCATAACAAGCTGACACATCAAGATTCTTGGAAATGATAATAGAGTCTAGGAGGAATTACTACACAAGGTGCTAATCCAAAGAAAATGCTGGTCTTTTGCAAGACCGTTTAACATTGTAGATTTGTTACTGGCCACATAGGGTCAGTTTCATAAAGTCATGACGCCAGTGTCAGAAAGGCGGTATGTCAAGTCCCATTTCCCTTTCCCTTTCCCTATTTGAGATTCTGCATGGAATGTTGAAACTATTTGTATATTCTACATGGAATGTTGCTACTATTTGAGATTCTACATGGAATGTTGCTATTCTACTAGTAACATTCCATGTAGAAGCCTGCCCTTGCAGATCAGCAATGCGGCCACGCAGGCTTCTGTTTCTGTGAGTCTGACGTCCTGTAAAAAGTAGCACTGGATGGACTGTGCAGGTCTTTTTCTGCCGTCATCTACTATGTTATATGTTACTCAGATGAAGGGCCCTAGCCTTTTTAGACTTTCCTCATAGGGAAGTCGTCCTGTCCATATTTTTTCTAATTCCACTATATCTTTTTGGAGATGTGGTGACCAGAATTGCGCACAAAATTCAAGGTGCGGTTGCACCATAAAACAGTTGAAAGGCATTTTAATATTCTTAGTTTTGTTCTCCTGTCTTAATTCCTATCATTTTGTTTGCATTAGAGGTGGCGGGACACTGGGTTAGACCACATGCAGCATCTGTGTATCGCTGTTGCTGCTGGCAACCCCTGAAGAGAGAGACATTTTAAGGCAGACTGGGAAGGGTGCTGGCTGAAAGGCAGTTGATGTGGGCAGCTCGGGGTGGCGATAGCTGGTTGAAGCCAATGAGGGTTGTGTTGTCTGTAATGGAAGTTGGGAGGGAGGATAAGTGCTGATACAGCAGGAGAGTGCTGATAGGGGGGGGGGACACTGATGTGAGGGGGAGCCCTGACACAAAAGGTGGCTCAGGGTGCCACGTTTCCTTGAGCTGACCCTGCCCGATTCTATCTACAATACATAAGTTTTGAGATTCTACAGATAGGGACATTATACATCAGCCACTCGGCAACCAACGCATAACTCTAGCAATGTTTAGTCTGCTTTCTCCATCTTTGTGTGGACAGGAAGTATGTCTACACCTGGTAAATTTTGTTGCAGCTTGTTTATTGATCATTGATTTTTCATGTTTTTCTGCATCCAGACAAGCTAATTCTCTTATCCCTTGCTTAGCAATTACTATCTTGGACCAGCGGCCTTGACATAACTCTTGAAGCCCAATTTGTTGGAGAGTGTTGCCACAGGTGCTATATCGGAGAACAGATAAAGTGGGGGGAAAGAAGTCGATAATTGGGAAAACCCATGTTCAGTTTGAGGCTGTAAAAACTTAATTGCTTGCTCCTTTGTTGTTCCAATAAATTTCTACATGTGCACGCATTTTCAAAAGCTAACGACAAACTGTTAGGAGAAAAAATATGCGGCTGTATGAGCTTGAAAAGCTATTTAACAGTTGAAAGGATACTGCTAGGACTGAATGGTTTTACGAGCATGGTTCTGGAGTGCTGCGGCAGATAATGAGGTCTGAAGCCTGACAAAGCTGCATTGTGGGCAGGCTGCACTCTGCTTTCTGATGCCATGTAAGAGGCTGCTACTGTTTCCTTGAGGACAGATGGGTGGCAGTGCTAACATTCGGTCCTCATAAAGCTTTCTTTGATTCTTTGAGTAGAGGAGTGTGGTAGCTGTGTTAGTCCACTCTTAAGGTTATCAATAGAAATCAAACAAAATAAAACATGGAAAAGAAAATAAGATGATACCTTTTTTATTGGACATAACTTAATACATTTCTTGATTAGCTTTCGAAGGTTGCCCTTCTTCGTCAGATCGGAAATAAGCAAATGTGCTAGCTGACAGTGTATATAAGTGAAAACATTCAAGCATTACTATGACAGTCTGACAGGGTGGGAGGATGGGGGTGGGTTGGAGGTATGCATGGGGACATCAAAGCATATCATTGATATTCTAACAGGATGGGTGTGGATAGGTGAGGGGTGGAAAAACTGAGGAAAATCATAAGAGATCTACAACCTATACTCCAGGAGGATGAATTACTGAAAGAGATATTCCCATCCCCACCAGTACTGGCCTTCCGACAGCCACCCAGCTTAAAACACAAGCTAATTAGAAGTAAACTTCCATCACAGACTGAAAAGGAACAGAAGGGCACACGTCCCTGTAATTTATCCAGTTGCAAACTATGCCAAAATATTTCACAGGACCCCACAGTTATCCACAAAGGAAAGATATTCAACATAAAGGGATCTTTCACTTGCTCATCTTCCAATGTGGTATATATAATTCAGTGTAAAAAATGTAACGAAGGATGCTATATTGGAGAAACAGGCCAGATGCTTAAGACAAGATTCAATTTACATAGATATCACATGAACAATACAGCCAGTAGGGCACTTCACAGAACCAGGACACTGTACCAGTGATTTCACAGTGAGAATACTGAAAGGTAACTTTAAAACCATACAAGAACGTAAGACCTTTGAAGTCAGAATGATTGAATATTTTAACACCCAACAGAAAGGACTTAAGGACCTGGGGTTCCTAGCCCATTATAAACCATAAAGCTGTATGTCTCTGTTGATCACCCCACCCCTCACCTATCCACACCCATCCTGTTAGAATATCAATGATATGCTTTGATGTCCCCATGCATACCTCCGACCCACCCCCATCCTCCCACCCTGTCAGACTGTCATAGTAATGCTTGAATGTTTTCACTTATATACACTGTCAGCTAGCACATTTGCTTATTTCCGATCTGACGAAGAAGGGCAACCTTCGAAAGCTAATCAAGAAATGTATTAAGTTATGTCCAATAAAAAAGGTATCATCTTATTTTCTTTTCCATGTTTTATTTTGTTTGATTTCTATTGATAACTTTGATTCTTTGGAGTGCAGTCTCAGCTTTGTTTGGCATTACACATTTTTTCACTTATGTTTATGATTTCAGGTTGTAAGTACTGTTCACAAACAGTTGAAAGCATTATTTTCTGGTATTTGAGTGTCAATTTTAAATTTGTATGGTTTTGTGTTGAGTTGGATGTAAGCTATTTTAAGTATGTATGTCTTCTTGTATATCACCTAGATTTGGAGATAGTTCAGTCTAGAAGATTTGTTAAATAAATAAATGCTGTTTTTCTGCATATCCTCCTCGGTAATAATAATACGACTACAATCTACTAAAGGTAAGTAATAAACTTCAAATACAAAAGTAGACTGATCATTCACTTGCGTAAGGTGTCAGGGGAAAAGTCTCATACTGTCACAGGGACATAATATTAACTGCAATCTGCTCCCACCATGTAAGTGATGCTCTTTATGTGACTCATATAATAATCGACAAAACCCCCCACCTTCCAATATTTTTCATTTCAGTATGACAGCTCTCTATATCACTTTCTATTTTTTGGTTTTTGTTTTACATTTTTACAAAATTGTGCGTGTTCGTGACACTAAAACTGACAGGCGAAAACAGTCACTTATCTGTGTGATCTTTGACCTCTCCGGACCCCGACAGGTTCCTGTTTCGCAAATGCTTTGTCAAGGGATCTGAGCCATACGGTGGCACAAACAGCGAGGTGATCGATAAATGTCTGCAGTAGCTCGTATCCCTTGACAAAGCATTTGCGAAACAGGAACCTGTCAGGGTCCGGAGAGGTCGAAGATCACACAGATAAGTGACTGTTTTCGCCTGTCAATTTTAGTGTCACGAACACACACAGTTTTGTAAAAATGTAAAACAAAAACAAAAAAAATACACAGTGATATGGAGAGTTGGCATATTGAAATGAAAAATATTGGAAGGTGGGGGTTTTTGTTGATTATTATATGAGTCACATAAAGAGCATCACTCACATGGTGGATGCAGATTGCAGTTTTTTTTTTGTTACATTTGTACCCCGCGCTTTCCCACTCATGGCAGGCTCAATGCAGCTTACATGGGGCAATGGAGGGTTAAGTGACTTGCCCAGAATCACAAGGAGCTGCCTGTGCCAGGAATCGAACTCAGTTCCTCAGGACCAAAGTCCACCACCCTAACCACTAGGCCACTCCTCCACTATTATGTCCCTGTGACAGTATGAAACTTTTCCCCTGACACCTTATGCAAGTGAACAATCAGTCTACTTTTCTATTTGAAGTTTTTATTTTTCTGCATATAGCATTTAAACAAATCTAAACCCCAAATTTGTTAGATGCTATACACACACTTCAAGCTTGGTGAACCTACTGTATTACGCTGTCAGTTCAACATTCAGCTCTTTTCTGAGCCTTATTTAGACATAATTATATAAACAGTGTACGGCAGTGAGGAATGAAATTTCTACTCTGACTGAATGAATTCTTAATTTAGGCACCTGAGACCTGAAGATCATTCATTTACTCCTTTGATGGGACGGTCTGACCTTTAAAACCCATCTTTAGAATCGGGCGTGGTGCCTGAAGACTAAGGATGGGTGGATGTTGTTGTCCACAAAGGAAGAAGTAAAGCCGAGACTGGGATCTGCAGGTCAGTTTGTCTGACCTCTGTGGTGAATAAATTAATGGAAACCAGGGCCAGCCCTACAATAAGGCAAGACTAGGTATTTACCTAGGGCAGAAACGTGAGATCCTGACAGCCACACAAAGACGAAGAACCATCAACATGCACACTTTTCAATTAGCTCATTTAGGGGCCCTTTTACAAAGCAGCAGTAAAGCTACCGCCGCTTTGTCATTCGCCAATCCAGCACTACCACCAGCTCACTACGGCACCACAAATTATTTTTTTCTTTTTTCCGCCGCTGTGGCAATGGACCTCGGCACACAGCAAATCCACGCGCCGAGGACACCGTGGGGACCCTTTTACTGCAGCATAGTAAAAGGGCCCCTTAATTGGGTAAAGCTGAAGGAATTGAGAAGAGGCCAACAACAGCACGAGTAGGACCAGGCCCACGGTAGTCTTAAAAACCTTGACCTTGCTGTTGACTCTTACCTACAGGGAAATACTAAACATTCATTGTGGCAATTCTATTTGTAGTGAAGAAAAAGCACAAAAGGGCCTCCAGAACTGGAACAGTGGTACAGTCTTTATTGAAAGTAACCCAATGATACAGTCTTAATTGGAAATGACCCCACACGGGCCGTGTTTCGGCGCCCACCAGATTCTGCCTCAGGGGTCTATATGGTTATCTCTTATAATTCCAAACTGATTGTACCAGATTCTTCGTGTTGGGGGTTCAGAATGAACTGTTCTACAATCCTGGGTGAAATGCGCTGGATGCTCCTAAGGAGTTGTAATTGGGTTCTGTGAAAACGCTATTTGTACCAGAAAATATCAAGTGACTATACAGTGTTCTCAGTATAAGTAAATTCTCAAATTTCCCAGGATTGTTGACAAGCCTAGGAGAGGGGGTTGCTGCTACCACATTCCCTCTGTTGGTGAGTTTCTCATGCGCTGGGGAAGAAGAAAAGGGTCCAGTAAAGGTGGTTTGATACCAAAGTTGTCCTTTGCAGAAATATGTTTGGAACCTCATGAACAGAGGTTTTCGGGGGTCACAAACACTCCAGATATTTTAGGACCTCAAGCAAATTAATCTGGTCTAATAAGCAAAGGTGGACAGATACGCCCGATGAATGTTCATTCTGGATATCCTAAAAGCAAGGCTGGTTTGTGGTCCCGAAGGACGAACGGTTGTGCACCTTTGTTCTAGAAGCAACTGCCTTCTTCTGTCTTTAGGGAACCTCCTTATTTAAAGTTCATTTTTGGTATTGGCTTCATATAGTGCTGTGCTATAACTGTTATCAGTGAGCCCTGAAATCACATACGCTGACAATATTCAACTTCTTTCTGTTGTGGACCATTTCAGCCATACAGAGCTCTCAGCCATTAATGATAAACTTCAAAAAATAACCAATTGGTTACAAAATAACCGTCTTATCCTCAACCCTGACAAATCTAAGATTCTTCTTTTTACTAATCATTCACTTAAACATTTCACTCAGCCCATCCACCTTTGCAATACCCCAGTTTTCAACGCTCAGTTACTTGCATCCTTGGCGTACTTATGCATACTGAACTTTCCTTCAGATCACAGATAGGGCAGGTGGTTCAACATTCTCTGTTCCAGCTATGTCTTATACGTTTGCTTCAATCTCTCTTACAGCCCTTAGCACTAAACATTCTTTTACACTCACTTGTCATATCGCGATTAGATTACTGTAATTCGCTTTATAAAGATCTTAGTCTTAAAGATTTATGCTGTCTACAACTTGTACAAAACACTGCTCTTTGAATAATCCATATGGCCGGCAAATTCGATCACATAACACCACTTCTGAAGGCATCTCATTGACTTTCCATTACTCATCAGATTACTTACAAATTAATTTTACTAGTTTTAAAACCTTAGCCTTGAAGGAACCCTCATACCTCTACCGTCTATAAGCGTTCTTCGCTCTCAATATCAAAACCTGCTTATTATACCGAGTTATAAACAAGTAATCCATGAAGTCACACAAGCCTCAATCTTTTCTGTTCAAGAGTCCCTTCTCTGGAATCTTCTACCGCTTTCATTGCATCACCAGACTTGTTGGAAGGACAAAAAAGCAGATCAATAAAAAATTATTTTATTAAACGACAACCAAATATTCAAATCAGCCCGACAGTGGTCGTGTTTCGCCCAACTGGGCTGCGTCAGTGGCTACACAATGTTCTTTAATAAAAGTTGAGATGACAAATGTACGAAAGTCTGAAATCATGAATCTTCCAAAATACAGTAAAAAGCAGCATGAACCGAATGAATCATAAACGATAGTGACGTGAGTACCGTCCTGCACCTTCACAATTATACATTTTTTTTTCAGCATTTTAGAATTGTGAAGGTGCAGGACGGTACTCAATTCACTGTCTTTTATGATTCATTCAGTTCATGCTGTTTTTTACTGTATTTTGGAAGATTTATGATTTCAGACTTTCGTATATTTGTCATCTCGACTTTTAAAGAACATTGTGTAGCCCCTGATGCAGCCCAGTTGGGCGAAACACGGCCAGTGTCGGGCTGATTTGAATATTTGGTTGTCATTTAATAAAATAATTTTTTAATTGATCTGCGTTTTTGTCCTTCCATCTTGGAGTTTGCAGATCGTTTGCCCTGCTGTTTTCTTGGACACTCACCAGACTTGTTTTCCTACTTTTAGAACTGACCTTAAGACATTTTTATTTCAAGATGCTTTTTGTTAAATTATATCTACATACTGAGCAGCCTGGGTACCCATCCTGAACAGTAGCATAACCAGATTGAGTACGCGGGGGGGGGGGGGGGGGGAGCAGACAGTGGATTGAGTGTGTGGGGGGAGCGGACTGCGGGACTGCCGATGGAGCCTGCGCATATTTTAAACATGACAGATCGTGTGAAAAATAGGCGCTGGGTTTGAGAGTCCTCTATTATTTGTTCTGTCCCCTTCTTTTTCTCGAATGTATGGCGTTCTCCCCTTCATTCCCTCACTTTTTGTTTGACAAGTCTACTTTCACTCACTTCTGTTTTTCTTTTCTCTCTCTAATATACACATTGGAAGCCGCCTAGATGGCACTGCCAGCTGGCGAATTAGTAAACACTAATAAACTTGAAACTTGAACTGACATCAGTTGCAACTAAGCAACTTCTAAACGTAACCATCTTGGTCAGCTTTGTTGAAATGCCTGCCTTTGGGTGGTATAATGTGATTGTAAAGTGCTCCACTCCACTGTCTTTCAGTGCCAAGGCTACATTTGCTTTGGGAGCCACTGGGGCCTGGATCCCCATCAGTACCCCATTTGCTTCCTTCCTGCAGCTGCGATTTGATGTCACACCACCCATACTTCCTATCCTTGACATTTAGTTATTTACTTTTTATTTATTTCTCAATATATCTTATATACAAAACAATGTAGAAAGGAGTAAACATGTCAAATCCACATCATTACCTCTCACCTCGACTACTGCAACATACTCCTCACTGGCCTCCCACTTTGCCACCTATCCCCCCTTCAGTCCGTTCAGAACTCTGCTGCACATCTTATCTTCCGCCTGGACCGATATACTCACATCTCCCCTCTCCTCAAATCTCTTCACTGACTTCCGATCAGGTACCGCATACAGTTCAAGCTTCTCCTCCTAACCTACAAATGCACTCGATCTGCAGCCCCTCCCTACCTATCTACCCTCATCTCCCCTTACGTTCCTACCTGTAACCTCCGCTCTCAAGGCAAATCCCTCCTTTCAGTACCCTTTTCCACCACCGCCAACTCCAGGCTCCGCCCTTTCTGCCTCGCCTCACCCCATGCTTGGAATAATCTCCCTGAGCCCATACACCAGGCCCCTTCCCTGCCCATCTTCAAATCCCTGCTAAAAGCCCATCTCTTCAATGTCGCCTTCGGCACCTAACCACTATTCAAGAAATCCAGACTACCCCAACTTGTCATTTCGTCCTTTAGATTGTAAGCTCCTTTGAGCAGGGACTGCCCCCCCTTTTTTGTTAAATTGTACAGCGCTGCGTAACCCTAGTAGCGCTATAGAAATGTCAAGTAGTAGTAGTAGTATATACCTTTCAGAGGTGAAAACTCACTTTTCTTTCCCTTTGCACCTGTTGCATCTAATTCTCTGGAACCCAATCACATGCAGACGTCCTGGTGGCACCACCAGCGAAAGAACTCAAAGGCCTTGCTGAGCGCTGCTTCATAATTTATTTGATGAAATTACAAATGCCACAGAACGCTGTACGCATGTCCTGGATGCTTCATTAGCTGCAGCAATGATTAATGGCTATCGTACGAACTTTGTAGGCTAGATGACACATTTTTCTGGAGCAATATACAGGAAATGTAGATTGCTTTCCATAGCATAAGCAGAAATAGTAACATAGTAACATAGTAACATAGTAGATGACGGCAGAAAAAGACCTGCACGGTCCATCTAGTCTGCCCACGATAAACTCATATGTGTATACCTTACCCTGATTTGTACCTGTCTTTTCCAGGGCACAGCCGTATAAATCTGTGCAGCAGTATTTCCCATCTCCCAACCACCAGTCCCTCCTCCCATCACCGGCTCTGGCACAGACCCCGTATAAAAAGTCTGCCCTCCCCCATCCTAGCCTCTCAACCACCAACCCCTCTTCCCCCTGCCTCCCAATTTCAGTTAAGCTTCTGTGGATCCATTCCTTCTGCACAGGATTCCTTTATGCCTGTCCCACGCATGCTTGAATTCCGTTACCGTTTTCATCTCCACCACCTCCCGCGGGAGGGCATTCCAAGCGTTCACCACCCTCTCCGTGAAGAAATACTTCCTGACATCTTTCCTGAGTCTGCCCCCCTTCAATCTCATTTCATGTCCTCTCGTTCTACCGCCTTCCCATCTCCGGAAAAGATTCGTTTGCGGATTAATACCTTTCAAATATTTGAACGTCTGTATCATATCACCCCTGTTCCTCCTTTCCTCCAGAGTATACATGTTCAGGTCAGCAAGCCTCTCTTCATACGTCTTGGAACGCAACTCCCATACCATCCTCGTAGCTTTTCTTTGCACCGCTTCCATTTTTTTAACATCCTTCGCAAGGTACGGCCTCCAAAACTGAACACAATACTCCAGGTGGGGCCTCACCAACGTCTTATACAGGGGCATTAAAACCTCCTTTTTTCTGCTGGTCACACCTCTCTCTATACAGCCTAGCAACCTTCTCGCTACGGCCACCGCCTTGTCGCACTGTTTCATCGCCTTCAGGTCCTCAGATACTATCACCCCAAGATCCCTCTCCCCGTCCGTGTCTATCAGGCTCTCCCCACCTAACACATACGCCTTCCTTGGATTTCTACTCCCTAAGTGCATCACTTTGCATTTCTTCGCATTGAATTTTAATTGCCAAACGTTAGACCATTTTTCCAGCTTCTTCAGATCTTTTTTCATGTTTTCCACTCCCTCCGGGGTGTCCACTCTGTTGCAAATCTTGGTGTCATCCGCAAAAAGGCAAACTTTACCTTGTAACTCTTCGGCAATGTCACTCACAAATATATTGAACAGAATGGGCCCCAGCACCGATCCCTGAGGCACTCCACTACTCACCTTTCCCTCCTCCGAGCGAACTCCATTTACCACCACCCTCTGGCGTCTGCCCGTCAACCAGTTCCTAATCCAGTTTACCACTTCGGGTCCTATCTTCAGCCCTTCTAGTTTATTCAAGAGCCTCCTGTGGGGAACCGTGTCAAAAGCCTTGCTGAAATCTAAGTAGATGACGTCCATAGCCCGTCCTTGATTTAATTCTCCCGTCACCCAGTCAAAGAATTCAATGAGATTCGTTTGGCACGACTTCCCTTTGGTGAAACCATGTTGTCTGGGATCTTGCAACTTATTGGCTTCCAGGAAATTCACTATCCTTTCCTTCAGCATGGCTTCCATTACTTTTCCAATAACCGAAGTGAGGCTTACCGGCCTGTAGTTTCCAGCTTCTTCCCTATCCCCACTTTTGTGAAGAGGGACCACCTCCGCCGTTCTCCAATCCCTCGGAACCTCTCCCGTCTCCAAGGATTTATTAAACAAATCTTTAAGAGGACCCGCCAGAACCTCTCTGAGTTCCCTCAGTATTCTGGGGTGGATCCCGTCCGGCCCCATGGCTTTGTCCACATTTAGCTTTCCAAGTTGTTCATATACACTCTCTTCCGTGAACGGTGCTTTATCCAGTTCATTTTCAGGTGTACTTTTGCCAGTCCCTCTCGGTCCTTCCCCAGGATTTTCTTCAGTAAAAACAGAACAAAAGTATCTATTTAGCAAATTGGCTTTTTCTTCATCATTTTCTACATAGCGTTTTGCTGTATCTTTTAGTCTTACAATCCCCTTTTTAGTCTTTCTCCTTTCACTAATATACCTGAAGAAGTTTTTGTCTCCCCTCCGTACATTTCTAGCCATTTGTTCTTCCGCTTGCGCCTTTGCCAGACGTACCTCTCTCTTGGCTTCTTTCAGTTTCATCCGGTATTCCTCCCCGTGTTCCTCTACTTGAGATTTTTTGTATTTCTGGAACGCTAACTCTTTAGCCTTTATTTTCTCAGCCACTTGCTTTGAAAACCATATCGGTTTCCTTTTTCTCTTGCTTTTATTTACCCTCCTTACATAAAGGTCTGTGGCCCTGTTTATTACTTCTTTTAGCCTGGACCACTGTCCTTCCACTTCTCGTATGTCCTCCCAGCCCCTCAGCTCCTTCCTCAGGTATTCTTCCATTTTGTTAAAGTCAGCTCGCTTGAAATCCAGGACTTTGAGTTTAGAGTGGCTGCCATCCACATGAGCCGTTATATCAAAACAAACCGTTTGATGGTCACTGTTTCCCAGGTGTGCAGCCACTTGGACATTTGACACACTATCCCCATTCGTGAGCACCAGATCCAACGTGGCTCCCTCCCTCGTGGGTTCGTTCACCATTTGTCTGAGCTGAGCACTTTGGAAAGCATCCACAATCTCTCTACTTCTTTCTGATTTTGCAGACGGAACCTTCCAATCTACATCTGGCAGATTAAAATCTCCCAACAACAGCACCTCTCTTTTCTTCCCCAACTTTTGAATATCAGCGATCAGATCTTTATCTAGTTCTTCCAAATGTGTCGGGGGTCTATAGACAACACCCACGTGGACCAAGGTTCTATCCTCTCTTTCTAAGGTGATCCATATCGCTTCTTCCTTTCCCCACTTCCCTGTCATTTCAGTTGCTGCGATATCATCTCTCACATACAGAGCTACTCCTCCACCTTTACGTCCCTCCCTATCCTTCCTAAAAGGTTATAGCCTGGTATGTTTACATCCCATTCATGGGAACCATGGAGCCATGTCTCTGTGACTGCAACTATGTCCAAGTCAGTCTCCAACATCAGGGCTTGAAGGTCATGAATTTTATTGCTTAGACTGTGAGCATTTGTGGTCATTGCTTTCCAACTACATTTCCTAGTATGTGTTTTGGGTTTAGTGAATTGTGAGTGTCTTTTCTCTTTGGGTACCTTCTCTTCTTTTTGTTGCCTCTTCCTTGCTTTTTCTGCTTCAATTTTAGTTTCAGGAACATCACAGTGCTGTAGTGGAGCAAAAGAATTTTGTAGTGGCAACACTTGTGCGGGTGGATGCTTCTGTGTCACATGACTAATTCTGCCTGAGCCTACTGTGAGCCATCTGTTCCTTTGTGGTTTTATTCTCTGAGGCAGTGGTGAGAAGTTATGATTCTGCAAAGTCCTATAAGTTGGTTTAATTGTATCTAATTCTTGCATTACTTTATAGAGCTCTTGTTTTAAAGTAGATATCTGAAGACAGATAGGACAAGCTTTAAGTTTCCAGATGATTTGCCTTGAAACTAAAGCAGCACAATTATTGCAGAGAATAAAAGTCATCCTGATTGGTTGAAATGGGTATGAACAGGTGTACTATGTTGGAGTAATAGCCTGCAAGACTGCCTGTGTATGACTGAGGAGTAAAGTTAACGAGGATTTGGTTTGTCTATAAAGGTGTAGAAAACCCTGGGGTGGGTGGGTTGTGGGGAGGGTGGGTGGGATTATAAGTCCCAATGGGTCAGCTTAAGTGCTGCTATCAAGGGAATTCTGTAGCTTAATGGACCCAAATGGTAGTGTCTGATCAAGGACCTTACAGTTTATTAAACTTTTAAAACTACCCTAGATATTAATAACTTTCTTTTTGAATAAATCTAGATATTGCCAATAATTCTAGCAGTTTCAGCTATGTAAAAATGCCCCTCCCCTTTATTAGAGCTTGGCAGGAACAGAAAGAAAGCAAGAAAGACAGAAAGAGGTTTCCCAGTGCTAATTAAATTGATTAAGCAACAAGCCTTAAAAATTTAGGACAAAATATCAGGTAGTTTCTCACCTAAGCCAGCCAATTTGAGAAGTATGGGATTTAGGGGTCAGAATAAACCTGTCCTTTTTGCAGGAGCTTGGTTCTTCAGTCCCAGTACCTAAGCCAGCCAATTTGAGAAGTATGGGATTTAGGGGTCAGAATAAACCTGTCCTTTTTGCAGGAGCTTGGTTCTTCAGTCCCAGTACCTAAGCCAGCCAATTTGAGAAGTATGGGATTTAGGGGTCAGAATAAACCTGTCCTTTTTGCAGGAGCTTGGTTCTTCAGTCCCAGTACCTAAGCCAGCCAATTTGAGAAGTATGGGATTTAGGGGTCAGAATAAACCTGTCCTTTTTGCAGGAGCTTGGTTCTTCAGTCCCAGTACCTAAGCCAGCCAATTTGAGAAGTATGGGATTTAGGGGTCAGAATAAACCTGTCCTTTTTGCAGGAGCTTGGTTCTTCAGTCCCAGTACCTAAGCCAGCCAATTTGAGAAGTATGGGATTTAGGGGTCAGAATAAACCTGTCCTTTTTGCAGGAGCTTGGTTCTTCAGTCCCAGTACCTAAGCCAGCCAATTTGAGAAGTATGGGATTTAGGGGTCAGAATAAACCTGTCCTTTTTGCAGGAGCTTGGTTCTTCAGTCCCAGTACCTAAGCCAGCCAATTTGAGAAGTATGGGATTTAGGGGTCAGAATAAACCTGTCCTTTTTGCAGGAGCTTGGTTCTTCAGTCCCAGTACCTAAGCCAGCCAATTTGAGAAGTATGGGATTTAGGGGTCAGAATAAACCTGTCCTTTTTGCAGGAGCTTGGTTCTTCAGTCCCAGTACCTAAGCCAGCCAATTTGAGAAGTATGGGATTTAGGGGTCAGAATAAACCTGTCCTTTTTGCAGGAGCTTGGTTCTTCAGTCCCAGTACCTGGAAGTTGAAACTACCTTGCTAAAAATTGATACTGTGCTTTGAGAAAGAAACAAAAATAAACAACTTTGGTTTAAGTACAAGATCCCCCCCCCCCCCACACACACACACACACACTCTGTATTTCAGGTGACACCCATCCTCCCTTCAGCTGTGGTAAGATTTTCTATGCATCTCAGAAATTCAAATTGAAGACTGGGGGCTTGGCGCACTGCCGTTGTTCTACTACTACTACTACTAACTAACATTTCTAAAGCGCTACTAGGGTTACGCAGCGCTGTACAATTTAAACATAGAAGGACAGTCCCTGCTCAAAGAGCTTACAATCTAAAAGACAAGAGAACAATCTAAAGACAAGTGTACAATCTAGAGGACAAGTGAACAGTTAATCTAATAGGGTGGATAGATTGGGGCATTTTATATTTGTCGAGCGGTTAGGCGCCGAAGGCAGCATTGAAAAGGTGAGTTTTAAGCAGAGATTTGAGGATGGGTAGGGAGGGGGCATGGCGTATGGGTAAAGGAAGATTGTTCCAGGCATAGGGTGAGGCAAGGCAGAATGAGCGGAGCCTGGAGTTGGCAGTGGTGGAGAAGGGTACTGAGAGAAGGATCAGTAGTGCCTAGATAGATGTGTATGTGCACGTGGTGCTGGCTGGGAGTAGAGACAAGGATGAACTTTATGGACTCACAGACACTAGAAGCAAGAATTTCACTGAAAATATTCCTGGTCAAAGATCTCACTGTACGTCATAGTTTATAGTTGTGGTTTGCCTGCTTTGTTTGGGGAAGGGGGGAGGCAAGGAGTAGGGAGCTTGTACTTCCTCCCATTCTTTAAATAAACATCTGTTGGCTTTCTCTTCTGTCAACTCCCCCCCCCCCCCAACACTGTCTTCCACACATATACATTCTCAAATTATCACTTTCTCATCCCCACGTCCTCCTCCCAGGCTAGCCGCTGCCACAATCTCAACCTTCCTACTTGTTCAGTTCAGTGGCGTAGGTATGTGGGGCCACGGGGGTCTGGGCCCCCGTACATTTGGCCTTGGACCCCCCCCCCCTGCCGACGACCCTCTTGACCCCCCTCCTGCCACCAACCCTCCCCCGCTGCCGCCGTCGGCTACCAGCCGAGGTCCTCTTCTTTCGGCGCAAGGCTTTGTTCTCTTTCTGTGAGTCTGACGTCATGCAGGACGTCAGACTCACAGAAACAGAACAAAGCCTTACAGATCAGCCAGCGGCCGCGTTGCTGCCTCATCTACTACTACTTATCATTTCTAAAGCGCTACTAGACGTACGCAACGCTGCACACTTGAACGTGCAGGACATCAGACTCACAGAAACAGAATGAAGCCTTGTGCCGGAAGAAGAAGACCTCGGCTGGCGGGGGTTGGGGTCCCCCGCCAGGAAAGGTAGCTGATAGCGGGGGAGGGTTGGCGGCAGGAAGGGGGGCAGAAAAGGGACGGGGCGGGGTCAAAGTTGGTGGTGGTGGCGGCGGGGGGGGGGGTCAAAAATGGCAGGGGGGTTGGCGGCTCCGGAGGGGGGGCTAAAATGTGCTCCCTCACCTTGGGTTCTGGACCCCTCTCTCCCGCCGAAGTCTGGCTACGCCCCTGGTTCAGTTGTAGTTGCAGCAGAGTGATTCAATGTAATTTCAAACCTTTGTATTTCATAATCTATATTTATCAATTTCCTCTTTCTTTTTTTTTTCTTTTATTTAGATTTATTTTCATTTTTCTAGTCTTTGCTTCATTTTTTCTTTTCCCAGGTTTTCGCTCCCTCTGGTTTATTGTTTTGTTTTTTTTCTTCTGTTACTCATTTTATTCTCTCAGCATTTCCTCCAGATATTCCATCTTGTTTTCATCTTTCTTGTGCTTATGTTATAGGTTGTTTTCCCTTTTTCTTGTTTCTCTTTATCCTATGTACCAGTGGCGTAGCCACAGGTGGGCCCACTTAGGGCTCAGGCCCATTCAACAGTAGCACATGGAAATGAAAATGCTGCTCTCCACAATACTGGCACCTTCGCATGCTCAGTTTTCAGCGTGGAGACTGGAGAGAAGCATTTTCCCACCAGCTGAGATCTTTTTTTGATGTGGGGGTGGGGGAGAGAACATTTGGTGCCCACCCACTTCTTGCCTAGGCCTACCCAAAATCTGCTGTCTGGCTACGCCCCTGCTATGTAGTGCATATTTTTCAGTTCTGCTTTCCTTCCCCTCCTGCTGTCTCACACACACACCCTTACTCCTCACAAACATTCTTCCTCCCCATTCACTCACCCTTCCACACTTCTCCAGTCGTCCCTCATCTCTTTTTCCAACCCCCTCCCTGTTTCTCGCTTCACCACAGCACCCTTTCTCTTCTTTCTTTTATCAGTTCTGCCCCTTCTCAGACCTTGTTTTGTCCATTCCCACCTTTCTTCTTTTCATTTCTCCCTTCTTTATCTCTGGATACGCAGTTGGTTGGTAACCTTTTGGATGTGGATATTTTGAGGATATTACTTTTTGTGATCATGCTCCATGTGTTCTTACTCTTTCTGATCTGAGTGAGGCTCCTAGGGAAGAACACTGGACTTTTAATAATTCCTTGCTTCAAGATGAGGCGATTTGTCAAGCTTATTTGAAGCTACTTGCGGAATATTTGGAGTTTAACTTGGACTCAGGTCCATCTATTGCTATTGTCTGGGATGCAATGAAATCTGTCACGAGGGGAGGGGGGGTTATTCAGTGGGCCAGCTGCCTGAAATGTCAGCATGTAGCGACGGTTGAGCGGGTGACTTCTGAAATCTGGGGCTTGGAGGCCCTGCATAAGTGTACGGGTGCTCGTAGGATTTCAGAGCTCTGCAGGCTGCACTTGGATGCCCTCCCTTCCCATGAGCTTGATTTTGTTAATGCTAAACTTTATTTAGATTTTGCTCACACCTTTTCAGTAGTAGATCAAGGTGAGTTACATTCAGGTACATTGAGCATTTCTCTGTCCCTGGAGGGCTAACAGTCTAATTTTGTACCTGAGACAATGGAAGGTTAAGTGACTTGCCCAAGATCACAAGGGGCAGCAGTGGGATTACTAGTTATGAGAAACGCAATAAAATTAGTAGGCAGTTAGCTGTGAAACTTAGCAAATTGCTGTCTGAGAGGATGGTCTTCCGTGTGCAGTCAAAGTCTGGGTATTTCCCTTACAGACTCGTCTGCAATTCATGAGAGGTTTAGTGAATTTTATCAGGCTCTATATGCAAAAGACCTTTCCATTTGTGACGGTGATTTTCAGGCCTATTTGAAGAGGGTTGATCTCCCAACTCTGGTGCTAGCGCAGGTAACCTATTTAGAGGCCCTGGTTACTGCTCAGAAGGTTATTAAGGCCATTCGGACTCTTCCTTCAGGCAAGTCCTCGGGGTTTAATGGTTTTACCTGTGAATTTTATAAAACCTTTGCTATTCAGTTAGCAGCTGTGTTGACTGAGGCGTTAAATTTTGTTCGCTATGAGGGGTCCTTCCCTTCTACTATGAAGGATGAATGGATAGCGGTTCTTCTGAAGCCTAATAAGGATGTGACAATATGTTTGTTGTATCGTCCTATTTCTCTTTTGAATACAGATGTTAAGATCTTGGCGAAAGCACTGGCCTCTCAGCTGGCAGTGTTGTTCAAAGTACTTAACTAAAACTAAAAATAAATGTGTATTTTAATACTTAAGTAAAAGTAAAAAAGTACAGTGAAAAACACATTAAAAATTTTACTTAACTGAAAGTAAAAACGTTATTGCCTAATATAATGCTTTTCTGAGTAAAACGTAAAAGTACCACAACTACAATGAAAGGGGAAAGGGAAATGATATACTGCCTTTCTCAGGTTTTTGCAACTACATTCAAAGCGGTTTACATATATTCAGGTACTTATTTTGTACCATGGGCAATGGAGGGTTAAGTGACTTGCCCAGAGTCACAAGAAGCTGCAGTGGGAATTGAACTCAGTTCCCCAGGATCAAAGTCCACTGCATTAACCACTGGGCTACTCCTCCACTAGCAGCATTCCATGTAGAAGCCTGCCCTTGCACATCACCAATGTGGCCGTGCAGGCTTCTATTTCTGTGAGTCTGACGTCCTGCACGTACATGCAGGATGTCAGACTCACAGAAACAGAAGCCTGCATGGCCGCGTTGCTGATCTACAAGGGCAGGCTTCTACATGGAATGTTGCTAGTGGAATAGCAACATTCCATGTAGAATCTCAAACAATAGCAACAGAATCTCAAATAGTAGCAACATTCCATGTAGAATCTCAAATAGGGAAAGGGAACTGGGACTTGACATACCGCCTTTCTGAGGTTTTTGCAACTACATTCAAAGCGGTTTCCATATATTCAGGTACTTATTTTGTACCATGGGCAATGGAGGGTTAAGTGACTTGCCCAGAGTCACAAGAAGCTGCAGTGGGAATTGAACTCAGTTCCCCAGGATCAAAGTCCACTGCACTAACCACTAGGCTACTCCTCCACTCCAAGTATTGTTAACATTTTTATCCCAACAACTTTGTTGCTCTACAATTCAATTCTCTTTAAATGACTGTCACTCCTGCGAGTGTGCTTGGGAGTCATTAATCCAGCACAGCTGAAAAGGTTCAACAACTGCATTAGCAGAAAAAGTTCCTTCAAATCAGGCCAGGTTGCGATATTACTGATGTCTTCTGACAGGGTCTGCAGGTTATGATCAAGGGAATCTCTGAAACACTTGACTTCCATATAGCAAAGAGTACTTTATTATCATTAGTGTCATTATCGTCTGCATTAGAAGTAGTGCTGTCTACTTCATCACTTGCATCTTCAGCTTTATCTTCATTATCATCGTCATGCTGTCCAATTACAAAGAAGGCTTTCACAAAGCTGGAATCATTATCTGTTGTTGTTCTAACAGTTTTTCATCTGATGCCAAACTGTGTTTGAATATCTTCGGTAACTGATGCAAGAATATCAAACGTGTGGGAACCCTTCAGTCTTAAGGCCAGACAAGCAGACTTCCTCCCTAAAGATTCATCAATCCAGTGTACAGTTAACCCGGTGTAAAATTTCCCATGGGATGATGAGCAGTCGGTTGTGGTAGACACATACGTCTGTTCACCAAGAATTGCTACCAGTTTCAACTTCATCTCCACTTTAAAGTGACCCAGCTCATCACTGTTGTGTTTGGCTGGAGGCCACTATCCAGTTCAACAAATATAGGCAACTCCACTGTTTTTATAGGTTATATTCACTGAACAGCAAAGTTTAAGATGAGTTGATCCACTGTTTGCGTGACAAGGTTTGCAATAGCAAAATCCTGTTCCCAGTTTTGCTGTTTCATTTGGTTTACTGAGGAGTCATCATTTGTATCTTGCTTCCGCTTTTACTTTTTACTTTCAACTGCAAGCATCAGATGTAACTGAGTAGAAGTAATAAAAATTGACAAAATTATTACTTTAGTAAAAGTAAAAGTAACAAATGCTATCTTATATTTCTTTACAAGTAGAAGTAACAAAATGTTCATTTAAGTACAGTAACTAGTTACATTTACTTAGTTACTATACAACACTGTTGGCTGGTGGAGGCTGTACCTACTCTGGTCCATCTGGACCAGGCAGGTTTTGTTTCTAAGACATAGGCCTCCGATAATATTAGGAGAACCATTGATTTGATGTTCTTGGCCAAGTCTCGACAGGAGCCCTATTGTTTATTGGGACTTGACGCTGAAAAACCATTTGCTAGTGTTCATTGTCATTTTTTGATTCATACACTTGAGAGATTTGGCTGTGGACTTTATTTCATTGGTTGGATTCATGAACTTTATGCTAATCCTTGGGCTTGTGTGAACGGGGGTAACTCTGCCCTGTTTAGTTTGGAGTGGGGTACCTGTCAGGCTTGCCTTCTATCTCCTTTATTGTTTGCAGTGACTATGGAACCTTTAGCAGCCTCGATGCGGGGTAATAAGCAAATTCAGGGTATTGTCTTGGGGGCCGTGGAGTTTAAAGTAGCACTTTTTGCTGCTGATGTTTTATTAACCCCGATGAATCCTCTGTGTTCTTTACTGACTCTCTTTCGTGAGATTGAGCGTTACAGTAGTGTGTCAGGTTTTAAGATCAATCTGATGAAGACGGAAACAATGGCGTTTCACCTTTCTTCTAGTGATCTTGAGGCCCTTCAACAGCTTTATACTTTAACTTGGGGGTGAAAGGTATGCAGTATCTGGGGGATTTGTCTAACTCACAAGCTGGATGACTTGGTTACAACTAATTACTCTCTTTTACTCCGTGAGCTTTGGGCAGATTTAGATTGTTGGGAGTCCTTGACATGCTCTTGGTTTGGTAGAGTGGCTACAGTTAAAATGAGTGTGTTGCCTTGCTTGCTTTATACATTCCAGGCCAACCCGTTGCCTCTTTCTGCATGAACTATCGTTTAATTTCAATTGCGTATCTTGCAATTTATTTTTAAAAATAAGCAACCTATGCTCTTGAAGGCCATTTTGTACCAGGCTCGGAAGAAGTGGGATAGCCTTGGGGGTATCCCTTCTAGCTTTATATTATAGAGCTGCACGGGTTAAATCTGCTATTGAATGGTTTCAGGTCCCTACATATAAACTGTAGGTGCAGTTAGGGTAGTTGATGGTTGGGGGGGGGGGGGGGGCTTTGAAGCTGGGTCATCTGCTGTGGCTTTCCCCAAGACGTTGACATTCATGCAGGGGGCTTTATCTGGTTATTTTGTATACTTTTTTCTTGTTGGGATCAAATGGACAGAACCAAAGGTTTTCATTTGTCTCGGTTTTCTCTTATTGCTCATAACCCTTTATTTCCACCGGGTTGTGATCCCTCTGCTTTCACTAGATGGAAGTATTTGGGTTTGGAATGTTGGGGACAAGTTATGGATGATGAGCAATTTTACACATTTGAAGATTTGTTTAGAAAATATAATTTGCTCCCCTAGTGATTTTTTAACTTACCATCAGTTACTTCCTTTTTTTTTTTCTACTGCACTGAAGGCAAAATTTCTGGGAGATGAAACATTTCTTGAAGGGGTGTTTGAGGATTTCATAGGCACTACATTTCTCATATCTTGCCTGCATCGTCATCTCAGGAATGCTTTGCTGCCTGCACAGCTTCACTGTCGCAGGTGGTAGTCTGAGCTTCGAGTTAGTTATGGTGACAAGCATAGGCGCCTGGTCTAAGAGGCTTGGACAGGCTAAGCCTCCCCTGCTCTGCTCTGAGAGGTTTAAATTGTTGATTTACCTCCATCCTCACAGCAAGAGCTGCAGTGAAAGCCTTCTAGCCTTGTCTAACCAATTATAGAAATTGGTTTATGGTTTGTTTACCTTTCTGCTGGGAGGGGGGGGGGGGGGTTGGCTGGAGGTGTCCTGGGTTGCCAGGGAGATATTTAAGGAGGATGACTTCCTGACGTGCACTGAGGACAGATAGCAGCAGAATCGGATACTGGACCAGCATGATCAGAAAGTCACCAGACAACAAAGGTAGAAAAGATCATTTTATTTTCATTTAGGTGTTTGGAATATGTCCACTTTGAGAATTAGGTGCTCAACATTAAAAGTTTATATTTATTTACTTATTTATGGCATTTTATCCCACATTAAACATGAATTAGGGTGTTTTGTGGCTCTACATGAGAATTGTGATGATATGATCCCTTGTTTCATATTGTTGACGGTCTGCATTTTCCGTATGGGTGGTATATTGGTGTATTAGGTTCTGCCCAGTGTAATATTTATGGTACAGTAAGGTTCTGAGTGTGTTTTTGCACAAAGTTGTACATAGTGTTTTGCAGTTGAGCGATTGTGCTTAGAATATGCTTTGAGCAACCACTTTATTCTTTGACATATGATACATATCTAATATCTAAATTTAATAAAAGGTATTGTGATTTTTATTTTTATTTATTTATTTGTTTCTGTGTGTTATCAGACAATTATGGATTTAAGCTCCACCCCTGGCCCCACCCCTAACCCCGCCCCCTTTAGCCTCCCCAAACAGTTGGGCCACCGACTGCCTATGGTGACAAGGAGTGGCAAGCTATAGAACTGGCATCTGTTAAAGTTTCACCACCTGTTCGTATCCAAGAGAACTGTGTTAAAGTCCTTTATCACTGGTACCTGACCGGTTCATCTCCACTGCATGTTTGCCACTGTTTCACCACTTTGTTGGAGTCTTTGTGGGGACTAAAGCACTATGGGCTACATTTGGTGGTCTTGTCGGAAAGTGGTGGTATTCTGGAGATCAGCGCATGCCCGGTAGGAGCGGAGGCTTAACATGCTGTTCCTTGAGACCCCACCATTTTTCTTTTTAACAAATCTTTTCCAAGTGCTCGGCGAGCCAGGCGATTGTTTGCAAGCAGTGCTTTAATGTCACTCGCCTTACGATACATAAGTACATAAGTAATGCCACACTGGGAAAAGACCAAGGGTCCATCAAGCCCAGCATCCTGTCCACGACAGCGGCCAATCCAGGCCAAGGGCACCTGGCAAGCTTTCCAAACGTACAAACATTCTATGCATGTTATTCCTGGAATTGTGGATTTGTTAAATTTACTACACTGTAGTTTCATTGCATGCCTCCTAGTCCTAGTATTTTTGGAAAGCGTGAACAGACAATTCACATCCACCTGTTCCACTCCACTCATTATTTTATATACCTCTATCATGTCTCCCCTCAGCCATTTCTTCTCCAAGCTGAAAAGCCCTAGCCTCCTTAGTCTTTCTTCATAGGGAAGTTGTCCCATCTCCGCTATCATTTAGTCGCCCTTCACTGCACCTTTTCCAATTCTGCTATATCTTTCTTGAGATGCAGCGACCAGAATTGAACACAATACTCAAGTTGCGGTCACACCATGGAGCGATATGACATCCTCACACCTGTTTTCCATACCTTTCCTAACAATACCCAACATTCTATTCGCTTTCCTAGCTGCAGCAGCGCACTGAGCAGAAGGTTTCAGTGTATTATCGACAACGACACCCAGATCCCTTTCTTGGTTCGTAACTCCTAACGTGGAACCTTGCATGACGTAGCTATAATTCGGGTTCTTTTTTCCCACATGCATCACCTTGCACTTGCTCACATTAAACGTCATCTGCCATTTAGCCGCCCAGTCTCCCAGTCTCGTAAGGTCCTTCTGTAATTTTTCACAATCCTGTCGCGAGTTAACAACTTTGAATAACTTTGTGTCATCAGCAGATTTAATTACCTCGCTAGTTACTCCCATAGCCCGGGACTGGAAGCACCCTGGTTGTAATTTGTTGACTAAATAGTATAATTTGTTTGGTTTATCTGTGAGATGAAGAGATTGCTGGTGGTTCAGTGTAGAACCTTGCCTAAGTGGGAACAAGTCTGGTCACCTCTGCTTGCTTCTGTGCTTTAGATGTCTGGTTTCTGGTTATGTATCTTGTTCTGGTTGGTGTGGGGGGCTTTGGGGGGGGGGGGGAATTGGGAGATTAGGATGGGGGACCGGGTGTTTTGGTAATTATCTTGTTGTTTGTAAAATTGAAGGTATGTGCTGTTTGTTTGAGTACTGCTGTAGGTTTGCACTCTTTGTATGCAATCTTTTGTATTTCTTAGTAAGTTGTACCCAATTTTTAATAAAGCTATGTTCTTAAATAAAACAACATTGTAAGATGAACTTAAAAACATACTATTTTACATTAGCTTTTTAGGTCATCAGGTCGATGGACTATTCCTCCATCTTTTACAGTTAGAAGGACAATTCCATTGCCCTTTTATTTTTTTAATGTTATTTGATTTCATTTTACTTTTGTTTAGGTTATATTTAAAGTTTTGGACTGAACATGTTCCAAGCGATGGTATATCAAATACAATAAATAAATACATATGGGTGGAGCATGGGTGGGCAATGGGCAGGGCTTCCATTTATACACATAACCTACAGAATACTATAATTTACACACATCCCTGTAGCATTTAAGTGCCTGAACTTATGCCAAGCCTATGTCTGGTGTAACTACAGCCACAAAAATGTTGGACAAGCGATACCAGAACATAAGGACATAAGAATAGCCATACTGGGTAACACCAATGGTCTGTGTAGCCAGATGGACAAGCTCCACCCCCAACCCTTCCATACCATCCTAGTCATCTCCTATGGCATCAGGCATTTCTCTCCTTCCCTACCCCCTTATTCAGCATCTCTGTCCTTCCCTCCTTCTCAACACCTCATGGTCTATAGCATTTCTCTCCCTCCCCCATGATCTACAGCACCTCTCTCCTTCCCTTCTCCCACCAGCATTCCACCATCCCAGGGTCTCCATCATCTCTTTCCTTCCCTCCTTCTCAACCCCCCCTCATGTTCTAGAGCATCTCTACCCTCAGCACCTCTCTCATTCCCTCCCACTTCCACATCTTTCTCCTTCCCTTCTACTCCCTCTATCTGTGGTGTCCAGCATCTTGCCCACTCTGTGGTCTTCAGCATCTCTCTCCTTCCCTCCCCAACATCCCATACATCCAGCATCTATCTCTTCTCCTCTCCAACATCTCTCTCCTTCCCTCCCACTTCAGCATCTGCCTCCTTCACTTCTCCTCTCTGCCTGTGATGTCTAGATTCTATCCCCCTCCCCCCGGTCTCCTGCATCTCTCTCTTTCCCTTCTTCCTACCCCTGACTGTGGTGTCCAGCATTCTACCACCCTATATGGTTTCCAGCATCTCTCTCTTTCCAACCCCCCAGGGTTTCCAGTGTCTCTCCCCTCACCTGCCCTCCCCCTCCTTTCTTCAGCTTCTGTCTCCTTCCTTCCCCCTTGTCTGTGGTGTCCATTTATTCAGTCCCCCTGTGGTGTTCAACATTCTACCACCCCCATGGTCTCCAGCATCTTTTCCCTTCCCTTCCCTCCTCTTGCCCTCCTCCCTTCAGCATGTCTATCCTTCTCCCCCCTCTGCTTATGGTGTCTATTATTTAAACCTCTCCCCTCCCCCATCTTCAGCATTTCTCTTTTTCCCTGCTGTGTCCTCAGAGTATTTATTCTCTTACCACGTTCTCCTGGGGTGGCAACTCTATAAGCTACGTAATTACTTCAAGGGTTATACACAATTTAAGCAGTCAAGTCTGTATTAACTACTCTTAATTAGACTACTACATAATTCAAATTGTACATATATAACAATTCTTTATTGCTACTCACATTCCCTCTCTTACTCCTAAACAAAATCGTCCCGCAAATTTCTCAATCTGCACTTCCCCACCTGTTAAAGGTCTAAAATGCAAGCTGATGTATGCCAGTACCTTCTCTTACATGAGCACGCAGTTATGGAATGCATTACCCACAGACCTGAAAACAATTGAGGAAATAACTAACTTTCGCAAATCTCTGAAGACATACTTCTTCAACAAGGCCCACAAAGAGAACCTATAGCCCAATAATCCACCCCATCAATCCATCCAGTTATGAAAGTCCACCTTCCAGACTTACCCGCCCAATCACTTCCTTCTTCTTCCCCTTACTTAATCTCTACATATTACTAATTGTATCTGATATCCTGGAATGACTATATCATTACTAAACTTTGTAAGCCACATTGAGCCTGCAAATAGGTGGGAAAATGTGGGATACAAACGCAATAAATAAATAAATAAACTATCACTAACACACATACATATTACCCAATACCCCAAAACAGACCAAGACTGAAAATATCATGACTAATTCACTTATCTCAAAGTCCACACTGTGCAATATGAATCATGATGAAACGTCCTTATCTCCACTGTCCATTCCATATGTCCCACAAAGTCATGTTCAAACCACTTTTCCTTTACCAATTCAAGCTCAGTCCAATGATGAAATTCAAGCTTGTTCCAATGATGAAATATAGGCACACTCGTTGTCAAACGTCCTTTTTTTATTAACGGGTAAACTAACCCGAATTCTTCTTACAAACGAAGTTCCAGTCTCTTTCCACCTCGGGTTTTGGATAACCCTCACTCTCTTTACAAACACAGATCCGGTCTCAACACTGGCCGTGTTTCAATCATCTTCTTCAGGAGACCTGCTGAAAACACCAAACGTCATACACTACTCTCATACTATCTACCTTATTCATATAATTAAACACATTATATTATAAATACCTTCAACAGCCTCATATCATAGTTTGGTACACCAAGAGAGCGCTCTATGGCTGGTGTAACCAATCGCACTGAATGTTCACCATCCCACTGATCACATCAATAACGCCCAATCCACTTCCTTATTCAAACCATACAGTTCCACCATACCCCAATTATAAATCAGCTTTTGTTCTCTTCTAATTAGCTCCTGCTCACAATTCTTTCCTATTCCATTCAGCGCAACTAACACCAGAAATCTTAGGTCATCCACCCCGTGACCTGCCTGTGACCAATGGGAAACTAACGGGGTATCCATTTTTTGTAACCTAATGTTGCTAAGGTGTTGTGCAATACGCCCTTTAATTTTCCTTGTAGTTTCCTCGATATACCATCGCTGACAGGGGCAAAGCACTCCATAGACAACATTTTTGCTGTTACAATCTGATCTCATCTTTAAAAAGAATTCTTTTCCAATTCCTTGAACCCACTCCTGATCAGTACACATAGCATACTTACAATACACGCACTGACCACATTGCGTGTGACCCCTCGGTCCCTCCTGCTCTCCTAACACCGTCAACCTTTTCCCTGACAGTATTTCTCCAATATTTCAGTCTTGGTCTGTTTTGGGGTATTGGGTAATATGTATGTGTATTAGTGATAGTTTAGGAGTAAGAGAGGGAATGTGAGTAGCAATAAAGAATTGTTATATATGAACAATTTGAATTGTGTAGTAGTCTAATTAAGAGTAGGTAATATAAGCTACATTGGAGACACTGCACAACCAGCCCAATGCAGGGTCTTCAGATGCTCAAGGCCTGCTTTTGGAAGGTATGGAAGCCAGCAGGCCAGCCTTGAATATGTGCAGATGCAAGGTAAGGGAAGAAAGGCCTCATGGAGAGAGAGAGAGGAGAGGAGAGGTAGCAAAATTGTGGAGGTGCCTTGGCATCTGTGGCTCCCCCTGTTCCAGAGCCTATGATAGTTTCTTGCTTCTAACAGTGGCCAATCCAGGTCATAAGTACCTGGCAGAATCCCAAATAGTAGCAAGATTCTTGTTACCGATCCCAGGTCAAGCAATGGCTTCCCCCATGTCTAACTCAATAGCAGACTGTGGACTTTTCCTCCAGGAACTTGTATTCTATAATGGACTCTCACCATACATCCTCGGGTCACCAAAATGGAGGTACCCATAGTAGTAAAATAAAGCACAAAAATGAAAACAATATTTAAATTATTCTCTCTGAGACTTCGGGGCATTCCTTCAGGCACTGCTGAACTCCCTGCCCTCTGTCCCCTTATTATGCCTGTCAGGAAACATGGAGCTTCCTGATATACTCTCAACGGCGGGGTCAGGGAGTTCTCAACATCCTTCAGGGATGAAACAGATTATTTTTGATTGGGGCATTCCAAGTACTGAATTTCAGTGGAAATTAACTTAAAACAGAGCACATTAGATTCTGGTGCTCTGAGCATTTTTCGTAGTAAACCAAGATGGTCAGAGAACTCCATTAAAGATAAATTCTGTCCTTGGTCAATGGTTGTCTTGTGTTGTGTCCAATCATGAAATAGGTATCTTGAGTAAAACAAACAGTTTTCAGGTTCAATTTTCTTTTCTTTTTTATTTCTCTTTTAATATAGTTTTGATAGTTGGTGGCTGTGGGTCACTAATTATTTTTTGTTACATTTGTACCCCGCGCTTTCCCACTCATGGCAGGCTCAATGCGGCTTACATGGGGCAATGGAGGGTTAAGTGACTTGCCCAGAGTCACAAGGAGCTGCCTGTGCCTGAAGTGGGAATCGAACTCAGTTTCTCAGTTCCCCAGGACCAAAGTCCACCACCCTAACCACTAGGCCACTCCTCCACTGTTGCTACTATTTGAGATTCTACATGGAATGTTGCTATTCCACTAGCAACATTCCATGTAGACGTCGGCCCTTGCAGATCACCAATGTGGCCGCGCAGGCTTCTGTGAGTCTGACGTCCTGCACGTACGTGCAGGGCGTCAGACTCGCAGAAACAGAAGCCTGCGCAGCCTTCTACATGGAATGTTGCTAGTGGAATAGCAACATTCCATGTAGAATCTCCAATAGTAGCAACATCCCACGTAGAATCTCCAATAGTAGCAACATTCCACGTAGAATCTCCAATAATAGCAACATTCCATGTAGAATCTCCAATAGTATCTATTTTATTTTTGTTACATTTGTACCCTGCGCTTTCCCACTAATGGCAGCTCAATGCGGCTTACATGGTTCAATGGAGGGTTAAGTGACTTGCCCAGAGTCACAAGGAGCTGCCTGTGCCTGAAGTGGGAATCAAACTCAGTTCCCCAGGACCAAAGTCCACCACTCTAACCACTAGGCCACTCCTCCACTCCAGTTGGTGTTCTGACGTCAATATGGCCTACACACCGCATTTATGGAAGCTGCAGCGCATCCTCTTGCTTGTTGATGTTTAAAAAGTGAAAGTAAATGAATAAATGTTGTGTCTGGAGCACTTGCTTCATAATCATCCACAGGCCGGAGAGTGAAAGTTTTCTTCGTTTTCCGTTAATGTCTGCTATGTTCCTAAAGACACCTGCCTCCCCCTCCCCCACCCACCCATTCTTCACACTGACCGCCCAGATCTTGGAGGCTGTTAGATGATTAATGATCTAATAGCTCCAAAGATCAGATGTTTGGAACCCAGAAGTTCACAGAATCAAATGAAAAATATGCTATCATTTTCCAAAAGGTCACACTCGATAGGAATGGAGACCAGAGTAGCACTTATTACAAGATGGGATTGTCCTGATGGTTACAGTGGTCATTTCAGTCAAATTTTTGTTCTCTTTCAAGTGTAAATCTTCTGTGCGGGCTGCAGGGATGTAGCTGGTGTATTAAGCGCTCTCATGCAGCTGACAGAGAGACCAGCAGTGTGTCTGCCTTTCTTTTCTGTCACACGGGCTTTTTGCCTTCACTTTCCTCTCCGGGAATACTTAAATGATTGCTCACGAAGGTTGCTTCGCTCAGAAATCGTTTAATACCTCTTGTTACAACCTGTAATTTCTTTCTATGTAACATCACCAAAATTTTTCCTTTCCTTTCTGATCACACTACCAATCTCCTTGTCCAGACTTTCATCATCCCACGCTTAGGCTACTTCAGTCTACTCTCCTTTTGAACCATCTTTCTCTCTTCTATTTAGAATTCTGCTGCACAACAGAGTGGAGGAGTGGCCTAGTGGTTAGGGTGGTGGACTTTGGTCCTGAGGAACTGAGTTCGATTCCCACTTCAGGCACAGGCAGCTCCTTGTGACTCTGAGCAAGTCACTTAACCCTCCATTGCCCCATGTAAGCCGCATTGAGCCTGCCATGAGTGGGAAAGCGCGGGGTACAAATGTAACAAAAATAAACTTATCTTCCAACAGTGTTGCTACCAGGGGGTGTAGCCAGACCTTGTGGTGGGGGGGCACGTTTTAGTCTGCCACCCCCCCCCCCCCCGCCGCCTCACCGCTCCCCATCCACTGCTGCAGCAAATACCTTGGCTGGCGGGGGTCCCCAACCCCCGCGTCGTGTTGCCTGCCCTGCTCTCTCGTCCTCCTCACGTCCTCCACGCTCCTTTAAGTGAAACTGAGCATGCTCAATTTCACTAAAAGGAGCATGCAGGATGTGAGGGGGAAGACAGAGCGGGGCAGGCAACGTGGCGGCGCCGGAGACCAGCGCTGGACAAGGCTTCAGCTAACGGGGGTTGGGGACCCCGCCTTCAAACGCAGGGGCCCAGAGGAAATTTGCGGGGGGGGGGGGGGGGGCTCAGGTCTCCGTGGCCCCACGTAGCTATGCCACTGGTTGCTACTCCCACATAACCCCTCTTCTCAGGTCACTTCATTGGGGCCAGGACTGTACTGAGCTACGGTTCCGCCCTGTGCACTAGCCCACTGGCAACCACTCTACCTTGCCTACTTCGCCATGGTCAATGAGAAGAGATGGCGGGTTGGGAGCAAATTTTGTGCCCCTCCATGTTTGTGCACTGTGTGGATGCTCTACTTGCACAGCCATTGGTACGAAGCCAATTGGCTCCCTCTCCATTTCTTCATACAGGTCAAACTCCTCTTACAGATTTATCTTTCCCTACACCCCTCTCCGGGAACTCCATTCTTCAGATAAGTCACTCTTATCTGTATCTTCTCCCCCACCCCCAAGTCCAGATTCCATTCCTTTCATCTTCCTGCACCTTCCCCCTGGATTCCATATAGCGCGACTTAAGCTGTGTGTGCAAATCCAGTCGTATTCTGGATCTGCGCGCATAACTTAAATAGTTATCAAGTCAGTCAGCGCTGATAATTGCCACTTAACAAATAGTTATTGACAGTAATTGGCATTAAATAGAATTTACATGCAGAACTATATAAGTGTATTCTATAACGTGATACACGTAAATTCTAAGTCACAGTTGAAAAGGGGGCATGGCTATGGGCGTGGAACAGGTGGGACGTGGTTGTTTGTAAAATCTAAGCGCGTTGTTAAAGAATACACCTGGTCCATGCGTAATTTAGGCATCGGCATTTACAGCAAGTTTTACTTGGCGTAACTGCCCTTGACTAAATTTAGTTGTGTGGACAGACGCTTGGCGTATTTACTTGTTACATTTGTACCCCACATTTTCGCAGGTTCAATGTGGCTTACATAGTGCCAGAGAGCAGTTGCAGGCTCCGGTGTATACAAATACAAAGGTGAAGTTGTGATAGGGTAAGGTTCAAGTGGTAGGGGAAACGTTCGACGGTGGGGTTCGGTGATGGCCATTACGAACTTTAGCGTTGTTATGTCGTTGAGGTCAGGTAGTTACGTTGGATCCAAGTGGAAATTTAGGCTTATTCTATAAGGCATATTTTATAGGCATATTTCATTTTGGCTCCGATTTTTCAGGCGCAATATATAGAATCTAGTCCCGTATGGCTGGAATAGACTTCCTGAGTTGGTACGTCAAGCTCCATCTCTGGCCCTATTCAAATCTAGCCTAGAAACCCACCTTTTTGACTCCAAAGGCTCCTTTTACTACACTGCAGTACCCTTAGCACATCCTACCGTGGGGTTTTCCTGCATGCTACGGCCATTTTTATCGCAGCCAAAATATAGCCAATTTTCCAAATGAATGGCCATGTGCTAATGTTGCCATTAGCACACAACTGTTACCCCAAATTAGCGCATGAGCCCTTATCGCCACCCATTTTGTAGGTAGTAAGGGCTCACGCACTAATTCCACACTAATCTGTATGCGCACGGTAATGGGGCTGCGCTGATTCATGCCATCACGCCAATAAAAATAAAAATTTGTTAGCATGTGGTTTGCACATTGGGCTTTTAACCCCAGGACACCTCAGCATGTCCCACAGTAAACCCTTTTAAGTTGCGGTCAGTGTACACTAGCGGTTACCGCAGCATAGCAAAAGGAGCCCTAAATTCCTTATTCACTTGTTTTACACCCATGCTATATTAATCATCCCCATAATAAATGAAACCCACTAATCCACTGGTTCCCAAACCAGGTTCTGGACACACCCCAGGCTTTCTGGATATCCACAATGAACAAAAAAAGAAAGGTCTCAAAATAGCTGTGGCACAGAAAAAATCTAACAAGCAGGAAACAGACCTGTGTCTAAATTTGTGGTAAATACACGCCTTGATACAGCGATTTTTTGCAAAACTGAGGCCTGAGTCGGTGTGTGTGGGACCCATGACACTTCTTTATCTATACCTTCATGCTTAAAAGTTAAGTTCAACTTGTTATTATTAGTTCTTTTGATATGGATCCCCTCCTTTTTTGATTTTGTGGATTCTTTTAGTATGCTTTACCTTTTGAAACACAAGGGTTTTTCTGTCTGTGATGAGAACCTCCTCCGATGTTAGAAGAGCACTACGGCTCTCAATGTGAAGCCTTATATATATATATATAGGCTGGAGGTTGGGGAATTCTGAGGCTTTTCCCTTGTTGTATTTTCAAAATTAGAACAGATACACTCCACAGAATCTTTAGTGGGTGTTGCATCCCTACCTTCTTCCTCGGGCAGCGGCCATATTGGAAGGATCATCTGAGCAGCAACCATTTTGGGTAAAGCATCTGAGGGGCAGCAATCTTGGGAGGATCGTTTGAGGAGCAGCCATCTTTGGTAGCTCATCTAGGAGGCAGCCATCTTGAATGTCTTTTGGGCGTGCCCTATGAGATCTCTCGCCTCTCAGCTGAGACCAGGTTCCTCTGATTGGAGACCTATTTAAGAGCTGGCCTGGGACACTATCTTTGCTTCGGCTTGTATCTTGTTAGAGGTTTGGTGCTGGTGATTGAGCGTTCTTCTGCCGGTTTTCCTGTTGATGCTGACTTGGATTGAACCTGACCACTCTCTGCTTGCTTGCTTGCTGCCTGCCCTGACCTGTGGATTGAACCTGACCATTCTCTGTTTGCTGCCTGCTCTGACCTGTGGATTGAACCTGACCATTCACTGCTTGCTGCCTGCCCTGACCTGTGGATGGAACCTGACCATTCTCTGCTTGCGGCCTGCCCGATCTGTGTTCCAGGTCTGTTCTACTCCTGCCTGCCATGGCTGGTGGCCGTCCGACCCTGACCGTATCCAGAAGTCCTGGTGGCCACTTGCACCTGGGGGCTCAACTCCCGGGGAACGGTGGTCGCTTCCCAGGTGAAGCTAGGGGTTGTCCGGCTGCCTGACCGAGTGCGGCGCTTCGCGGATCCGCCGCGCTCTGTCAAGGCGCAAGGGCTCACTACTGCAGTGGCAACAGTGGGATAGATTCAAGTACTTTTTTCAGTGCCACAGCTATTTTGAGAGCTTTTTTCTTTTTTTTATTACTTGGTAGTATTGCTCTCTTTCTCTTTTGGGATATATCCACAATGAACATTCGAGATTTGCATGCACTGCCGCCTTGGTATGCAAATCTCTCTCATGAATGTTCATTGTGGATATCATGAAAACCTGACTGGCTGGGGTGCCTCCAGGACCAGGTTTGGAACCACTGCACTAATCTCTTATTTATTCTGATCGTCTCTCTTAAATAGACTGTAAGCTCTGTCGAGCAGGGACTGTCTCTTATGACTTTGTGAACAGCACCGCATATGTCTAGTAACACTATAGATATACTCCCTGATATTCAGCCGGTGACAGTCGATCATCGCTGGCTAAAGTATCCCCCGATATTCAATGCTGGGCCATCGCTGGCCAACTTACCTGCAAACTACAACCATTTGACATCACCATCAATCACGCATTTAAAACGCTTGTAAGAAAAGAATGGGATAAGTGAATGCGAGAAGGAACTCATTCATTCACTCCTTCCTGTAGACAACACCACGCAACATATGTGGAATTTTGCAGTTGAGTAGAGACTGCTTGGAATGCTGTGAAGTCAACTACCATTATCCATCGCTTTCAAGGCTTACTCGAGAACGACAAATTACTATATTCAGACTCTAGTGATGATGAAGAATATGAAATGGAAGTTGAAGAAGCTGAAGCATTCGCTGCAGAATATTTTGCCGACACTGACTTTGAAGGTTTTACTTCTGGTGATGAAGATGATGCCCAAGAAATTAATCAGTGAATTTACTTTTCGACTTGTGAAAATGGTTGGTGAAATTGATTTGTAAATGCTGTGTTTTTGCTGTTGGTTAAATAAAAAAGATATACAGCTTATTATTGAATTCACATCTCACAGTTTATTGTTTGGGGATGCAAGTACTCGTATAACCTGCACCTTTGTATACCCCGCACCTATCCTATGTAAATTTGTGTATTATCCATGGGTTATATATATGTGAAAACTAGGAAAAAAGGCCCGTTTCTGACACATATGAAACGGGCGCTCGCAAGGTTTTCCTCAGAGTGTGTGTGTTTTACAGAGTGTGTGTGAGAGTGAGTGTGTGATAGAGCGAGAGTGAATGTGTGAGTGTGTGTGACAGAGAGTGAGACTGGGTGCGAGAGTGAGTGTGTGCCAAGGGACCCCCTCCCTCCCTCCCTCCCAGTTCCATGGTGGCTCCGCCCCCCTCCTTCCCAGTTCCAGGGTTTCCCCCCTCCCTCCCTCCCAGTTGCAGGGTCGGCCCTCTTCCCCTCCTTCCCAGTTTCAGGGTCACCCCCTCCTTCCCTCCCAGATCCTGGGTCTGCCCACCCCCTCCAAGTTCCAGGGTCGTTGCCCCCCCCTCTCCCTCCCTCCCTCCCAGTTCCAGTGCCGTTGCCCCTCCTCTCTCCCCCCCCCTTCAGCCACCCTGCGATGTTTAACTGCAAAATTAGGGAGCTGTGTAGTGTAATAAAACGCACCTGCAACATTGTGAAGCTGACTCCGTGGCTTCACTGAAGTGAAGGGTTCGTAAGGTTCATGAGATTCATCAGTCAACATCTCTCTCGGCCCCGCCCTCGCGCCTCTGATAGATCTGCCGCTCTCGACGTCATCACGTTTTGACGCGAGGGCGGGGCCGAGAGAAATGGTGACAGACTGACGAATCTGATGAACCTTACGAACCCTTCACTTCAGTGAAGCCACGGAGTCAGCTTCACAACGTTGCTTTTTATTATAGTAGAGTAGTGTAATAAAATGCACCTGCAACGTTGTGAAGCTGACTCTGTGGCTTCACTGAAGTGAAGGGTTCGTAAGGTTCGTCAGATTCGTCAGTCTGTCAACATCTCTCTCGGACCCACCCTCGCGCCTCTGATAGGTCTGCCGCCCTCGACGTCATCACGTTTTGACGCGAGGGCGGGGCCGAGAGAGATGGTGACAGACTGACGAATCTGACGAACCTTACAAACCCTTCACTTCAGTGAAGCCACAGAGTCAGCTTCACAACGTTGGAGGTGCTTTTTATTATAGTAGAGATATGGTATGTTTGAAAGGGCAAGATGTTGGAGGAACTTGATATACCGCCTTTCTGTGGTTACAGTGGAAGCAGTTTACATAGTTTACACATGCACTTATTGTGTACCTGGGTATTGGAGGGTTAAGTGATTTGCCCAGAGTCACAAGGAGCTGCAGTGGGAATATTGAAAGTTGCTCCCCTGGTTCTCAAGTTACTGCACAAAGGGATAAGCTACTCCTGCACTCCTATCATATGTCCAAGGGGGTGTTTCGGCAGGGTAGCGAAGGCGGGACGGAGGGCGGGATAGGGCGTGGCTATGGCTGGTTTCAGCTGATTATGGAAAAGAGATGGCTGGCTCTGAAGAGCATTTCGCCGGCTTCACTTGGTCCATTTATTTTCAGTACCAAGTCTCAAAAATGTGCCCCAATTAACTAGATGACCACCGGAGGGAATCGGGGATCACCTCCCCTTACTCCCCCAGTGGTCATCAACCCCCTCCCACCCAAAAAAAAAATAAAAAAAATAAACTTTTTTGCCAGCCTCTATGCCGGCCTGAAATGTCATACCCAGCTCCCTGACAGCAGTATGCAAGTCCCTGGAGCAGTTTTTAGTGGGTGCAGTGCACTTCAGGCAGGTGGACCCCCCCCCCCCCCCGCCTGTTACACTTGTGGTGGTAAATGGGAGCCCTCCAACCCCCCCCCCAAAAAAAAAAAACCCACTGTACCCACATCTAGGTGGTAATGGTGTAGAGTTGTAGGGAGTGGGTTTTGGGGGGGATTTGGGGGGCTCAGCACCCAAGGTAAGGGAGCTATGCACCTGGGAGCTATTTAAAATTTTTTTTTTAATTTTTAGAAGTGCCCCCTAGTGTGCCCAGTTGGTGTCCTGGCACTACAAATGCTGGCTCCTCCCATGACCAAATGCCTTGGATTTGGCCAGGTTTGAGATCGCCGGCATTAGTTTCCATTATGGGCGAAAACCGATGCCGGCCATCTGAAACCCAGCCATCTTTGACATTTGGCCGGCCCCAACCGTATTATCGAAACGAAAGATGGCCGGCCATCTTTTTCGATATTATGGTTCGGGACCGCTTTTTGCGGCGCCGGCCATCTAGATGGGCAGCCGCCTAGATGGCCGGCGCCGTTCGATTATGCCCCTCCACGTGACTTAGAATTTAGGCGCACCACGTTATAGAATATGCTAAGCGAGTTGTGTGTGTAAATCTCAATTAATTCCAATTAGTGTTGATAATTGCTTGTTAACATCTAATTAGCGCTGATTAGCTAGTTAACCAATTAAGTTATATGCATTGTCATAGAATACGCTTCGGGTTCCGCATGGATTTTCAGGCACCATATATAGAATTGGGGGAATAGCGCCAAAAGTTATGTGCTGAAAAGATCTGTGCTGAGCCCCTGTTCTATAAAGGGTGTCTGACCTTTATAGAACACGCGCATAGTGCGCAGGTCGCACCTAATTTTAGGTGCTGGACTTACACCTGATGAAAACCAGTGTAAATCTGGCGTCCAAAGTTAGGCATGGATCTATAATTTGGTGCCTGCTTTTTAGGAACACCCATGTTCCGCCTATGCCTTTCCCATGGCCATGTCCTATTTTGGGTTATGCGCGGATAAAGTTATGTGCTAAGCTATAGATCAGCCCGCAGGAGAGATCTGCTTGCAACTTCAATCATGCACCAATTAGTGTCATTTACAGTAAATGGCCAATCTGTGTCCATTTCCTCATGAAATTTCACGCCCATCTTAATTTTTGGCAGTATACAGTGATACCTCGGTTTTCGTCGATAATCCGTCCGAAAACAGTCGACGAAATCCTAAACCGACGAAAACCGAGGCAAAGACTAATGTAAAGAATAAATGAACATTTAACATGGAATTGTTTGGCTAGACGAGAAACAACGCCACACTGAGCAGGAGAACGCGTGGGTCGCCCTTTGTTTTTGCAAAATTAGCAGCGAGGTCACGTGGGTACGCCGATGAAAATCCGAGACAAAGTTTTCGCGAAAAAAATGGACGATAACCGAAGTCAACGAAAACCAAGGTATTACTGTATATAGAATCCGGGGGAAAATGGGGGCGGATTAAGACTATGGGGGCAGTTATATAAAGTGACAGCTAAATTATGGTGCTGTAACAGCATTAAGGCGCACCTAAGCCGTTACAGAAGAGCAAAGTGGCTTTGATGCGCTGAAAATTCGGCGTAACCACTTATGCCAAGTCAGTGGCTGGTGTAAGTTACTACATGTGAATGCATCATACAGGGCACGGAATTAACGGCTCCTTTTGCAAAGCCGTGCTAGTGATGCAGGCACAGCAGATGCGACAAAGCCCAGAGAAACTGAAATGGGCTTTGTTGCATTTGCCATGCCAGAATCGCTAGCACGGCTTTGTAAAAGGAGCCATACTATAAGTTGCATGTGTTGCATATTGACACCCTCATACTCCACCTACAAGTACAGCCCAGTGGCGTAGCTACGTGGGGCCAGGGGGGCCTGGGCCCCCGTAGATCCTGCACCCAGATGTCGGAAACAGAACGAAGCCTTTGCAGAAAGAAGAGGACCTCCTCGGCTGGCGGGGATTGGGGTCCCCCGCCAGCAAAGGTAGGTGACGGCGGGGGAGGGTTGGCGGCGGGAGGGGGGGTCGAGAGGCTCATCGGCAGAGGTCGTCAAATTTGGCGGCAGCGGCGGGGGAAGGGTCAGCAATGGCGGGGGGGGGGGTCGGTAATGGCTGTGGGGGGTCGACGGTGCCAGGGGGGGCTAAAATGTGCCCCCTCACCTCGGGCTCTGGACCCCCCTCCTGCCAAAGTCTGGCTACGCCCCTGCTACAGCCCACTTTGTTATGCGCTAGGAAATTTGCACGCCAGTTTTATAGAATAGTACTGAGTACTTACGCACATATGAGCCAATTAATGATGCCAATCCCATGCGAAAGTGCCACCATTCTATAACTTGGGCATCCAACTGCTGCCTAACGTTAGATACACCTTACAGAATTGCTTTTTCACATGATTTGTTCAGTCTGCCCCTGTATACCCTCCCTCAGAGATGCTGTGTACTAGTCCAGTGATTAACATTCCTCTTTCAAGACTGCAGTGGATCAGTCCATTTCTGATCACGGTACACTCTAACTTTACTGAGGTTGCAGGAGAAATGGTTCATTAGCGCTTTTTTTCCTGCATGTACTGAAATCCTTCAGAACATGTTGAAGAAAACTTTGCATTCTTCCTCTCTTCATGCGTCATCACATATGCATCTTGCATCAATCCTTCTGTGCAGTTTTCTATTTGGCAGCCTCAGGACCAAGCACTGCGTGCAAATAATTGCTTGTGTTCATTCCATAATTCCTTATGTCTTTAATAGACATCCATTTGGGGGAGGGGACTGTACACCTTTTCCTTTCCAGTGCCAAGCTTTCCTCAGAAATGTAATCATGCATGTAAAGTTTGCTTCAAAAACGCATATATTTCATGTCTTATTTTGGGGGGGGGGGGAGCGGAAGGGGATTGACAGCCGCTTCCATCCCATTTGGAGCTGGTTGCAGCCCCACTGTCTGGTACAGTATGACTAGGGCTCATTCAATGCAACCCGCAGAAACTGATCAAGTTCCGATTTTGCCTTGATGGATGAACGGGTTTTATAGCAAAGGAAGAAAAGAGAACAGCCTTGCAAAAATCCAAGCAGCAAGACAAATGAGCAGAAATGGCCAGAGGTTAGTAGGATTGTGAGATTTATTGTCCAACAAATAACCCGACACAGCCTGCGTCAGGAGTCTCAGAATCTATATATAAAATCGTTAATGTATGTACATATAAAGAAATATAAACTACGTGCATAATACTCATGCATTTAATTTTCTATTTATTTAACTGTTAGAAATTATGGGCCCTGTTTACTAAGGCGCGTCAGCATTTTTAACGCGCCTACAATTAGCGCACGCGCCAACCGCGTAGGCGCCTATAGGGATATTGTAGGCGCGTACACAGTTAACGCGTATACATGGTAAACCTGCGTTAAAAATGTTAATGCACCTATATCGCAGCTCAGTAAACAGGGCCCTATATATGTTGTTTCTCTATATGTTTGTGTAGATCCTGAGATCCCTGATGCAGGCACACGTGCCGAAACACAGCCATGTTGAGTCATTTGTTGAACAATAAACGTCTCAGAACTCTGCTGACCTCTAGCCCAGGGGCGTAGCCAGACCGGTGGGAGGGGGTTCCAGAGCCCGAGGTGAGGGAGCACATTTTAGCCCCCCACCCGGCGCTGCCGACCCCCCCCGCCATTTTTGACACCCCCCGCCGCCGCCACCACCAACAACTTTGACCCCCCCTGCTGATGATCCTCTTGGCCCCCCCTCCCACCGCCAACCCTCTCGGCCCCCCTCCCGCCGCCAACCCTCCCCTGCTGTCGGCTACCTTTGCTGGCGGGGGACCCCAACCCCCGCCAGCCGAGGTCCTCTTCTTCCGGTGCAAGGCTTCGTTCTGTTTCTGTGAGTCTGACGTCCTGCATATACAACGTGCAGGACGTCAGATCACTGCACTGACCCAACCCCCGCCAGCCGAGGTCCTCTTCTTCCGGCGCAAGGCTTCGTTCTGTTTCTGTGAGTCTGACGTCCTGCATATACAACGTGCAGGACGTCAGATCACTGCACTGACCCAACCCCCGCCAGCCGAGGTCCTCTTCTTCCGGCGCAAGGCTTCGTTCTGTTTCTGTGAGTCTGACGTCCTGCATATACAACGTGCAGGACGTCAGATCACTGCACTGACCCAACCCCCGCCAGCCGAGGTCCTCTTCTTCCGGCGCAAGGCTTCGTTCTGTTTCTGTGAGTCTGACGTCCTGCATATACAACGTGCAGGACGTCAGATCACTGCACTGACCCAACCCCCGCCAGCCGAGGTCCTCTTCTTCCGGCGCAAGGCTTCGTTCTGTTTCTGTGAGTCTGACGTCCTGCATATACAACGTGCAGGACGTCAGATCACTGCACTGACCCAACCCCCGCCAGCCGAGGTCCTCTTCTTCTGGTGCAAGGCTTCGTTCTGTTTCTGTGAGTCTGACGTCCTGCATATACAACGTGCAGGACGTCAGATCACTGCACTGACCCCACCCCCGCCAGCCGAGGTCCTCTTCTTCTGGTGCAAGGCGTCGTTCTGTTTCTGTGAGTCTGACGTCCTGCATATACAACGTGCAGGACGTCAGACCACTGCACTGACCCAACCCCCGCCAGCTGAGGTCCTCTTCTTCCGGCGCAAGGTTTTGTTCTGTTTCTGTGAGTCTGACGTCCTGCATATACAACGTGCAGGACGTCAGATCACTGCACTGACCCAACCCCCGCCAGCCGAGGTCCTCTTCTTCCGGCGCAAGGCTTCGTTCTGTTTCTGTGAGTCTGACGTCCTGCATATACAACGTGCAGGACGTCAGATCACTGCACTGACCCAACCCCCGCCAGCCGAGGTCCTCTTCTTCTGGTGCAAGGCTTCGTTCTGTTTCTGTGAGTCTGACGTCCTGCATATACAACGTGCAGGACGTCAGATCACTGCACTGACCCAACCCCCGCCAGCCGAGGTCCTCTTCTTCCGGCGCAAGGCTTCGTTCTGTTTCTGTGAGTCTGACGTCCTGCATATACAACGTGCAGGACGTCAGATCACTGCACTGACCCAACCCCCGCCAGCCGAGGTCCTCTTCTTCTGGTGCAAGGCTTCGTTCTGTTTCTGTGAGTCTGACGTCCTGCATATACAACGTGCAGGACGTCAGATCACTGCACTGACCCAACCCCCGCCAGCTGAGGTCCTCTTCTTCTGGTGCAAGGCTTCGTTCTGTTTCTGTGAGTCTGACGTCCTGCATATACAACGTGCAGGACGTCAGATCACTGCACTGACCCAACCCCCGCCAGCTGAGGTCCTCTTCTTCCGGCGCAAGGCTTCGTTCTGTTTCTGTGAGTCTGACGTCCTGCATATACAACGTGCAGGACGTCAGATCACTGCACTGACCCAACCCCCGCCAGCCGAGGTCCTCTTCTTCCGGCGCAAGGCTTCGTTCTGTTTCTGTGAGTCTGACGTCCTGCATATACAACGTGCAGGACGTCAGATCACTGCACTGACCCAACCCCCGCCAGCCGAGGTCCTCTTCTTCCGGCGCAAGGCTTCGTTCTGTTTCTGTGAGTCTGACGTCCTGCATATACAACGTGCAGGACGTCAGATCACTGCACTGACCCAACCCCCGCCAGCCGAGGTCCTCTTCTTCTGGTGCAAGGCTTCGTTCTGTTTCTGTGAGTCTGACGTCCTGCATATACAACGTGCAGGACGTCAGATCACTGCACTGACCCAACCCCCGCCAGCTGAGGTCCTCTTCTTCTGGTGCAAGGCTTCGTTCTGTTTCTGTGAGTCTGACGTCCTGCATATACAACGTGCAGGACGTCAGACCACTGCACTGACCCAACCCCCGCCAGCTGAGGTCCTCTTCTTCCGGCGCAAGGTTTTGTTCTGTTTCTGTGAGTCTGACGTCCTGCATATACAACGTGCAGGACGTCAGATCACTGCACTGACCCAACCCCCGCCAGCCGAGGTCCTCTTCTTCCGGCGCAAGGCTTCGTTCTGTTTCTGTGAGTCTGACGTCCTGCATATACAACGTGCAGGACGTCAGATCACTGCACTGACCCAACCCCCGCCAGCCGAGGTCCTCTTCTTCTGGTGCAAGGCTTCGTTCTGTTTCTGTGAGTCTGACGTCCTGCATATACAACGTGCAGGACGTCAGATCACTGCACTGACCCAACCCCCGCCAGCCGAGGTCCTCTTCTTCCGGCGCAAGGCTTCGTTCTGTTTCTGTGAGTCTGACGTCCTGCATATACAACGTGCAGGACGTCAGATCACTGCACTGACCCAACCCCCGCCAGCCGAGGTCCTCTTCTTCTGGTGCAAGGCTTCGTTCTGTTTCTGTGAGTCTGACGTCCTGCATATACAACGTGCAGGACGTCAGATCACTGCACTGACCCAACCCCCGCCAGCTGAGGTCCTCTTCTTCTGGTGCAAGGCTTCGTTCTGTTTCTGTGAGTCTGACGTCCTGCATATACAACGTGCAGGACGTCAGATCACTGCACTGACCCAACCCCCGCCAGCTGAGGTCCTCTTCTTCCGGCGCAAGGCTTCGTTCTGTTTCTGTGAGTCTGACGTCCTGCATATACAACGTGCAGGACGTCAGACCACTGCACTGACCCAACCCCCGCCAGCTGAGGTCCTCTTCTTCCGGCGCAAGGTTTTGTTCTGTTTCTGTGAGTCTGACGTCCTGCATATACAACGTGCAGGACGTCAGATCACTGCACTGACCCAACCCCCGCCAGCCGAGGTCCTCTTCTTCCGGCGCAAGGTTTTGTTCTGTTTCTGTGAGTCTGATGTCCTACAACGAGCAGGACGTCAGACTCAGAAACAGAACGAAGCCTTGCGCCGGAAGAAGAGGACCTCGGCTGGCGGGGGTTGGGGTCCCCCGCCAGCAAAGGTAGCCGATTGCGGCGGCGGGGGAGGGTTGGCGGTGGGAGGGGGGTCGAAAGGGTCATCGGCAGGGGGGTCCAGGGCCCAATCTAAGGGGGCCCAGGCCCCCGTGGCCCTACATAGTTACGTCACTGCTCTAGCCATCTCCCTTGTATTGCAGCATTGTTCTAACTTCCTTTAGAAAAGCAGGGCTACAGTATATTTCCAGACATGCAGCTGAGCAGATCCTAACATCAGAAAAGCGTCTTCAAGTTTGTCATAGCTAGGTTTGCCAGGTGAAGAGGCTGAGTCACCCTAGGCCGTCATTTGTGGCTTTCCTCATTGATAATCACTCTCTTTTATGTTCCAGTCATAGCAGCAACAGTCCTCTGGCTATGGGGGTGGGAAATTTGGTTGCCTCCAATCTGGGTGCCAAATAACCTTTATATCACTGGCAGGCAAAGCATGGGGGTCTCTGAGAGGTGCCTGTGCCAGCCGAGGAGCAGGAGCCAGATTGGGCTCAAAGTGCCATTTGCTAGGCACTGCAGCTGAGCCAATGAGCTGGTTCAGGTACCTTTATTAAAAGGACCCATGAAAGCAATGCAGCCATTTGCTATTGCATTAAGATTGCTTAAAAGAAAAAATGACCTGATCTTCAAAGGCATTTATCCAGATAACAAGCTGACTGTGAATATTCATCAGCCAGGGCTGGCTCAAGGGATTGTGGTGCCCTGAGCCAGCTTGCATCAGTGTACCTCTCTAATAGGTGACTCCCCCCATCGCCATGCTCCCTGCATCAGTTCTATCCCCTCCCCCCCTCGGGTTTCACAACTCTCCCTCTTTCTTTTTGTCCAGTGTGTCTCCTCTCCCCAGCTCTCTGGCCTAGTCTGTCTCTCCTTACTGTAAGTCTGGCTTTGCTTCTTTTCCTCCTCCACCCACCCACCACCACGAGTTGCCAGCAGCAGCAACTTGAAAACATGCTACCTTTGGCCAGTCCCTGGGTCTTCCTTCTACCGTGTCCCGCCTCCTCTGATGCAATTTCCTGTGGGTGGGACACGATAGAGGGAAGACCCAGGGCCTGGCTGAAGGCGGCAGCTCACGCACAGTTTACAGTACCACAGGGTGGAGGGAGGGAGAGGAGAAGGAGTGATGCCAGACCCATGAGAAGAGGGGTGGGGAGATATGCTGGAGCGGGAGAGACGAAGAGATGCCAGACCTGCAGGGGGAGGGGGAAGAGAAGGCTTTAACCATTAGTCCAGGTGATGTCAGAGGCTGGGGATTTTGGCATCAGCAAAAGCCTCACCTGGTCCAGTGATTAAGCTGACCCTGTCAGCAGGTGTATCTGGATAATGTCAAGGCAGTTTTGGGACAGAGCAAGGGAAAAGCTGGAAGTTAATGGGTTACTGGTGATATTAACCTTCTGGATAAATTTAAGACAGCAAAATGGCTTGCTTAACTTTATACACCATGTATTTGTTCATACCGGAATCGGCTATCACCGTTAACGGTAATATGTAAGCAGTGGTGTGCTGGTAAATGTTTAACAACAGGCTCTCTCCCCGGTCCACCTCTGCGTCCCCCCCACCCAAATTGCAGAGCTGGCTATAGCCGGGGAGTGAGCCTCGGGGGGGGGGGGGGGGGGGGGGCAATGCATTACTCCAGGAAAAATTTTTTTAAATGATCCCAGGTTCCAATCTAATTCATGTTTAAAGCGGGATAAAATGCCATAAATAAGTAAATAAATATAAACTTTTAATGCTAAGCACCTGATTCTCAAAGTGGATGTGTTCCAATCATTATAATGAAAATAAAATGATTTTTTTTTTCTATCTTTGTTGTCTGGTGACTTTGTTTTTCTGATCGTGCTAGCCCAGTATCCGATTCTGCTGCTATCTGTCCTCTTAATTCCGTTTCCAGGGCTTCCTTTCCATTTATTTCTTTACTTTCCGCCTTTCTTCTTCATTTCTTGCCCTACATCTGTAAGTAAAAGCTGGGTCCTCCGCAGACTTGACTGTCCAGTAGATCCAGCTTCTGCCTATTTTCTTCATCCATGTGCAGTTTTTCTCCTCGCTTCCTTTTCCCTCATCTCATCTCCTTCCTCACTCTTCCCTCCCCTCCATCCATGTCCAGCATTTCTTCTCTCTCCCTTCCCTCTCCTCCACCCATGTCCAGCATCCCTCCTCCCCCCTGCCCTCCTCTCCCCCTGCTCTCCCCTCCATCCACCCATGTCCATCAACCCTCCTCTTCCCCCTGCCCTCCCCTCCATTCACCCATGTCCAGCAACCCTCCTCTCCCCCCTGCCCTCCCTTCCATCCACCCATGTCCAGCAACTCTCCTCTTCCCTGCCCTCCCCTCCATCCACCCATGTCCAGCATCCCTCCTCCCCCCTGCCCTCCTCTCCCCTCCATCCACCCATGTCCAGCAACCCTCCTCTCCCCCCTGCCCTCCCTTCCATCCACCCATGTCCAGCAACTCTCCTCTTCCCTGCCCTCCCCTCCATCCACCCATGCCCAGCAACCCTCCTCTCCACCCTGCCATCCCCTCCATCCACCCATGTCCAGCAACCCTCTTCTCCCCCCTGCCCTCCCCTCCATCCACCCATGTTAACCATCTCCTTCCAGCCTCCTCCCCCAGCAGCCCATATCAACCATCTCCCTTCTAGCCCCTCCCCTACTCAACGCCAGACATTTCCTGCCTTCTTCCAGCCCCCCCCCCCCACGATTCCCGCTCCCCAGGTCGTCCGTTCATATCCTGTCTGCCCTCAGCTTCCCGATAGCCCTTGTTTCCTTCCTGCCACCGCCCTGCCTTTAAATATTGTATTTTTTCCTCGAGTCGCAGCTCCGGCATTGAAAGCAGCAGGCTCGGCTCCAGCCTTCCCTGACATGGTTCTGCCCTCTTCTGATGTATTTTCTGTTTCCGCGAGGGTTGGCGCTGCGACTCGAGGAAAAATACAATATTTAAAGGCAGGGCGGTGGCAGGAAGGAAACGAGGGCTATCGGGGAGCTGAGGGGCAGACATGAGATGATGGACAACCTGCGGAGCAGAGGAGCCTGCAGCTCGTGGGGTGGGGGGAGGAGAGGCAAGCCGGCTCGCAACAACCGGCTCGCAAGATGCCAATAAATTTAACAACCGGCTCTTGCGAGCTGGCTCCAGCACACCACTATATGTAAGGCACATTGAGCCTGCAAATAGGTGGGAAAATGTGGGATACAAATGTACCAAATAACAATAAAATAGTAATAGTTAGCTATCTGAACAGCAGGCTCATTATCTCTGCTATCATGATAAGCACCAGTCACACCTTCCCGGAAATTTAGTGCCACTATCCAGATACTGATGCTAAATATCTGTATTTTATTTTAGTCACAGTGGCTGGCATTTAAAAACAATTCACCAAGCAAGGGTGCTGAATATGGACCCTAATTATTTTAGGTATTTTTAACCGTATTTCTTTCAACTTCCCCATTTAATTAAAAAAAGTAAATTAGAGATTATCTTAACAATGATTTTGACCTCACAGGTAGGTGTGTGTGTGGGGAGAGAGAGAGAGAGAGATGTTTATTCCATAGGCACAGAAGGGAAACATTTCCTTTTTCTAGTAAGGCCCAACAACTAGCTGCACATACTTAGAAATTCCACATCAGAGAGAAAAATCAGGGGGAGGAAGGAGGGAAGTCCATGTGAGGCTGAGTGATCCGATTTCATGGTAGGTTAGAGCTGGAAGTTGGAACCGTCACAGTAACTGCGAGTTGGCCGGCAGGATGTTGCAGCGTGTGTTATGTCTGCTCTGTCCTGCCCTGCCCCGGGCAGAAAAGGTTTTACCACTTCACGGAAATAAAATCCCAGTCCAGCTGTTTGGCATGTGACTTCCTAGTGCTTTAAAGGTTCTTGCAAGGGATTTCCTTTGCTAAATCGCCTCCAGTCTCCGCAGACTTAAGTTAGTTCTGCAGCTTAGGCTGAGTTTTTTGTCCCCCCCTCCCCCATAAGTTTCTCTATTTTTTTTTTTTTTACCCCTCTCTTCTGGTGCCCTTTGCAGCCTGCAAGGATCTCGTGACATGTGCCCGCGACAGAAAGCTGAACACATTCGTGCAAATCACAGTGCTGCACCCGGCAGAGCAGAACCTGACCCGCTATTTCAGCACTGAAGTCGTGGAGGTGAGGGCATTTTTTTTTTGTTTCTTCTCTGCCACCACACTCTTATTGCTCATGGTTGCGTTTCAGATTTTGCAGAATGCGAAAGCCGACTTTTGAGACAAGTTCCTGCATGAGTGTCAGCTAGCCAAGCAAACAGTGTGTCGGTAAAGGCATACCTGGAAATACTATGCCGATCTTGGCATGCAACCAGGAAAAACACAAGGAAATTAAGTTGCCTTTTCAGACGAGGTCTGTTTCGCTTTTAACCGACGGGAGGCAGAAAGAAAGACCTGGGGCTTGGAATGGCTGTGACAGTATCGGAGCCTGTGCACAAAGTGCAGACCTGAACGTGTTTCCCTCGATCAGGCTGCTTTGCAGGATATATTGGCAGTGCAGACGAGTCCTTTATGCATCCTGGCCAGCCTTTCACGAGCTCTGCTGTGCCTTTGGCTCATCTCGGTGGGAAAGTCAGACCTTGGTAGCCTGAGAAATGTGCTCATGTTTTCATGCTCCGAAAAGGAGGGTATGTATAGATTTTTTATAATCATAATCCTTTTGCTAGCGTAAGGTTGGTGGTCTGCTGTTGCTGGTGGGGGACTCAGGAAGTGGTTTAAGCTGAAAACTTCAGAGTTACGAGATAAGTGTTCTGTGTTCCATGAATGAGGAGGAAAAGAACACAGATACGTATTCTCTGAAAGCTAAAACAAGAAAATACGTTTCTCTTTTTTAAAAATGAAAACAACGACAAAAAAAAGGCAAGGAAGCATGTTAAGCAGCAGTTATGGTAAGTTGTTGTAAAGGTGTAATTTAATACCTGAAGTTACAAAGCAGGTGGGGGTGTGACTTTAAGCCAAGCTGATTGGTAAGGGAGATTGTCAGGAGGTGATATGGGAGCTATGTTATTGGCACACTATATAGAAAATCAGCCATAGCTTGGGGGGGAGGGGATGGAGCAGGCCCAGAATCTACAAAGATTGCCTTGTGGAAGCTCTGCACAGGTTTATGATCAGTGAGATTCATTTAGGCATTCCTAATTATTTTAGGAAACAATCTTTAATGAAATCATTGTTTTAAGGATTGCAGCAGTGGCATGGAGTTTGTGGATACTTTCAGTTCCCACTAAACAGATTTTTTTTATTTTTTTGTGGCTAGGAGAAAGTGGTCTGGCACATGCATTTAAAATGTGTTCAAGTAATACGCTTTCTGCCAATCCGTGATTATGACACTTGATATGTTTTACTTTACTGTGAGGTTTATTTCCCATTATGGATGTGGGAGTGGCTCAGGCCATTCAGCACCAAAATAACTGCTGGGCAGCTTAGCAAAATGATCAAAATATTCTGTGTATTCCCCAAGCAAATTGTAATGCAAAGGACATGTTCTGTTCCTTTTCATTTTATGTGCATAACTTGATTTCGTGCATGTATACACTGATGTTGCGAAGTGTTTCATGCGTGTTGATTTCATGCATGTAAACAACAGATTTATGCACAAAATGAAAGAAACAAAATAACAAACCAATTATTCTGGATTCTCTAAAGGGCGCGTGAGATGTGCATGGGACAAATTTGGGTAAAGAACCAATTGATGTCAATAATTGGGCGCCAACAATTCATTATTGATATTAATTGGCACCAATTTGAATTTGCATGCGCATCTTGCTGTGTGCTATTCTGTAACACTGCATACTCAAATCCCATAATGAGCAACCCAAAAGGACATGGGCGGGTCAGGGGTGTTCTATAACACAGTGTTTACAGAATACTGTGGATAGGTGCCCAAATTGAGCACCAGAAATTACACCTGGTTTCAGCAGGTGTAAATCCTGGCACCCGAATTTGGACACGGAGTTGGCACTACGTGCTATTCTATCAAGAGCGCAGAAAAGAGCGCCTTTATAGAATGGCGCCCAAATTTGGGTCCCAAAAAGCAACAAGGCGAACGATACGTAAACTCAAATGAACACAGCAGATCAGTGAACGGTCCAAAACATTCTTTATTGTAGAATCTCAAAAGTAAAAAACCCGACACAGGCCGTGTGTTTCGCCCAAAAAAGGTCTGCATCAGGGGCTATATATTATTCTTCAACATCAGGCCAACAGTGTGGTGTGTGATATTGACAACCAAATAGACTCACTTGAAACTGGAACAAAGAAAATTAAAAAAAAAACAGCATAATCTCTACTTCTGAATGGAGGGGTACTCCAGATGAAGTGGCAACGCACTCATATACAATCGTGTAATGCTGGAAAAAGTACCCCTCCATTCAGAAGTTGAAGAATAATATATAGCCCCTCATGCAGCCCTTTTTTGGGTGAAACACAGCCTACGTCGGGCTTTTTACTTTTGAGATTCTACAATAATGAACATTTTGGACCAGGGGCATAGCCAGACTTCGGCGGGAGGAGGGTCCAGAGCCCGAGGTGAGGGGGCACATTTTAGCCCCCCCCCCCGGCGCGCCAACCCCCCCCCCCCCCCCCGCCATTGCCGACCCTGCCGTCACCACCAACTTTGCCCCCCCCCCCCCGCCGATGACCCTCTGGATCCCCCCTCCTGCTGCCAACCCACCGTCGCCTACCTTTGCTGGCGGGGGACCCCAACCCTCGCCAGCCGAGGTCCTCTTCTTTCTACAAAAGGCTTCCTTCTGTTTCTGACGTCCTGCACGCACAACGTGCAGGACGTCAGAAACAGAAGGAAGCCTTTTGTGGAAAGAAGAGGATCTCGGCTGGCAGGGGTCGGGGTCCCCCGCCAGCAAAGGCAGGCGACGGGGCGGGGGGGGGGGGTCGAGAGGGTCGTCGGCAGGGGGGTCCAGGGCCCCACGTAACTACGCCACTGTTTTGGACCGTTCACTGATCTGCTGTGTTCAAGCCCAAATTTGGATGCCATTTATTGAATCTGGTGCTTAATGAAAAAGTTTTATGAAGTCAAACAAAAAAACAAAACAGTGTTGGGGACTGCACACCCTGTGTATTACAGGCCTTATTTTGTTTTCCATTAAACACATTTGAGTTGCAGTCAAACTTTGGTGAACTGTGTAGAGCAGAAGGCAAGTATTTCTGTCATTCATCTAGGGCAGTAGTTCTCAACCAAGTCCTCAGGACACACCCAGCTAGTCAGGTTTTCAGGATATCCAAAAATGAATGTGCAAGAAATTAATTTGCATACAATGGAGGTAGTGCATGCAGATTTCTCTCGTGCATATTAATTGTGAGCATCCTGAAATTCTGCCTTGCTAGGTGTGTCCCGACGAATGGGTTGAGAACCCCTGATCTGGGGTTACCAAACAGTCGGTAGAGTGAGGCGGAGCCAGGCCTGGTTTTGCTCCCTTTGTATGCAGGGACCTCTATTTCCTATCTTCTGAGAAAGTTGGAACTATGAGTGCCTGCATGCACTGAAAGTAAAACCTGTACCGGCTCATCCTCTCTGTATGGACGTGGAGCTACATGGGAACTTTACAGTAGTGTTTTAACACATTTGAAACAGGGACGTAGCCAGACTTCAGTGGTAGGGGGGTCCAGAGCTGAGGTGAGCGGGCACATTTTAGCCCCCTCCGGTGCCACCGCCCCCCATTGCCGACACCGACGCCCGCCCGCCATTGCCGACACCTCCAACAACTTTGACCCCCCCCCCCCGCCAATGCCCCTCTAAACCCCCCGCCCGCCGTCGCCTACCACCTTTGCTGGCGGGGGACCCCAACCCCCGTGAGCCGAAGTCTTCTTCCTTCGTTTGGTTTCTGATCGAGTCGTGCAGGACATCAGACTCACAGAAATAGAACGAAGCCCTGCAGATCGCAAGGCTTCGTTCTGTTTCTGTGAGTCTGACGTGCAGAACGTCAGACTCGGTCAGAAACCAAACAAAGGAAGAAGACTTCGGCTGGCGGGGGTTGGGGTCCCCGTCAGCAAAAGTAGCAGGCGGCGGGTTGGCGGCGAGAGGAGGAGGAGGTTGAGAGGGTCACCGGCAGGGGGGTCCAGGGCCAAATCTACGGGGGCCCAGGCCCCTGTGGCCCTATAGCAGCTATGCTCCTGATTTGAAATATAACAGGAGTGTATTTATGATTAAAAAACACAATGACAGGATTGCACTGTTTCGTGCACAGACATACTTCCTCATATCCAGAGGTATTTAAAAATGTCAGCTCTTAATGTACGACTAGAAATGTTCGTTCAAAGAGCACATATTATGGGTCTGTTCCACCAGAGATTCCAAGTTACCCAGTTCTAGGCGGGAGATTTTGAACACCCCCATCCTGTTGCATTATGGGACCTGCTGCACTGATTTCAGTGGGCAGGATCAGGCACTAGAAATCCCAACCAGAGACACAGAAGGATCAGCACGCTCTTACCTAAATCTTTACTTCCCAAGCTGCAAAGGGCTAAAATATAAAAAAAAAACGTATGCATCCAGCTTCTCTTACATAAGCACGCAATAATGGAATGCACTTCCAAACGTCACGAAAAGAATGCACGACCTAACAAACCTCCGGAAATCGTTAAAAACCTACCTGTTCACGAAGGCATACCAGAAAGAACCAACCTAAAGTCCTGAACTCTACAAAATAATCGAAACTCCTTCCGGAACTGGACAAAAACGAACTCTCTCTCCTTGATCACTGAAAATACACTGCCATCTTTGAACATTAACTCTAAACCATTCTGGATTTCTCCTACCGGAATTGGCAATCGCCATTACGCAGTGGTATTCCTAGGGGGACTGACACCCGGGGCGGATCGCCGATGCGCTCCGCCCACTGGGTGCAGCGCGACCCCCCCCCCGGTGAAAGGACACCCCCCCCCCCGTGAAAGAACCCCCCCCCCCCCAGGTGCACGCTGCTGGGGGGTGCCGCGTGCGCTTGTCCTTCCTTCGTTCCATGCTCCCTCTGCCCCGGAACAGGTTACTTCCTGTTCCAGGGCAGAGGGAGCATGGAACGAAGGAAGGACAGGCGCGCGCGGCACCCCCCCCAGCGGCGTACGCCCGGGGCGGACCGCACCCACCGCCCCCCCCCTAGGAACGCCACTGCCATTACGGTACTATGTAAGCCACATTGAGCCTGCAAATAGGTGGGAAAATGTGGGATACAAATGCAACAAATAAATAAATAAATAAATACTGCTTTGGGATATAAGTTCAAAACCAGGAATGGCCGAAAAAGTCTCCAGCCTGGAACTGAGTAAGTTGGCATCTCTGGTTTCACTTTCTGACAAAAGAGGTTATTTTATTTAGGGGATGGAATGGAATACACCAGCAGAATGTTTTGCTTGGCTGAGTTGACAGCACGAGAGGGGGGTTATTTTTATTTGCTGGTTGATTTAACCAGCCAACCTTTCTCTGCCACGGAAACTAGCATCCACTTAAATGGATACAAACTCTTAAATGGCAGCCAGTACTGAGGAAGTGATCTTATAAACTGTGCGGCCTGGAATATAAATTGTTTACCCCCACAAAGCACTGATAAATGGTATCAGGGCCAAAGAAGGGTGTTTATTACCTTCCTGTGACTCCCGCCCCCCCCCTCCTTTTTTGGTGTAATATAAATTCTTCTTGTATTTAAGTTTTCCAGCACTAGCATTGGTGTATTTAGGTCTGTTTCTTGACTGCAGAAATGTTTCTTTAAAACAAAAACAGCACCCTCTCTTGCTTGCTGCCTCTCATGTGTTAGCTTGCATATCACTCTGTCTCCCAGCTGCTACCTTGCTGTGTCACGACTGTGTACTTGTGCTGTGTAGGGAACAAGGGATCCACTGTTCCTGACTGGGGTGACGTTGCCGCCGGAGTATCCCATCTATGAGGAAACTAAAATAAAACTAACAGTCTACGATGTTAAGGAGAAATCTCAGGAAACTGTGAGTAACCCCCCAACAGCTTCTCATTTCTGCTTTGCTGATTTGGTGCCTTTCTTCCGCTTTGAGAGCAGGGGAAAATGGTTTATGCGCCACCTAAATCGAGGTGGTTCCTACTACCCGATCTTTTCCCTTTCTAGCTGTGCCATGAATAATCACTAATATCATTGTAGGCTACTGCTAAGTTTGGTTATTTTACTGTTGACCAGGGTTTTTAGTAACTAGGGGCCAGATGCACTAAACTTAAGGAGCCATCAACGAGCCATTAACGAGCAAGTAGTAAATCGTGGCATGCACTAAATGCTTCGAGCCATTTTCCGATCACGGTAGCAGCTAACAAAAATGGAGTGCAGATGAGCAAATTAGTACCCCAATGTGTATAAATCGAATTGTAATGAGATGCGCTACCATTTTCTGATTGCCTAACTGTGGAAAATCTAACGGGAGGTCTGTACCTCTCGTTGGGGCTGCGCAGCCTCTAAAAACTTCTATAAATGTAACCAAAAAAAAATTGGGAAAAAAAACGTCCAAGTGCTCGTCAGGGACGTCTAACACGAGCAGGACGTCTTCCTGCAGCTTTTGTGATGGGCATCCTCCTTGGACATGTTTTTCTTACCTGCAATTAGGAAGAACTTCTCTGAAGAAAAAAAAAAAAAGGACGTCCCTGTTTTTCTTACCTGCTTAAACTGAACACAACCACAGTTCTCTCAACAGTCCCCTCCAAGGTTGTTTTCAGCTTGTGCGCTCCCCCCCCCCCCCCCCCCCCAAGATCGGGATGTGTGAGGACGTCCTAATCAAAACTTTTTGGATGTCCCTCCCTCCAGGTCTCAGCCAATCACAGCGCGTTTAACCTTGAGGCTTTAACGATTTTTTAGTGCATCTTGCCCTAGGTCTGCATAAATTGGGACCTGTGCTAAAATAGTACAAGTCAGTATTAACATAACCCATCTTAACGGTAGCCCACATTGATAAATTCCTCCTTAGGGGTATAGTTATCAATGTGGGCTATCTTTAAGATATGTTATTTTACCAGTAACTCGTGCTATTTTTAGCACTAGATCCATTTTATGCAATAAGATCTAGTTACTGAAAACTGGGGTTAACAGTAAAATAGCACATCTTAACAGTTACCCATATTGATAGCATGCCTGCCCTCCTCCCCCCCCCCCCCCCCATTAAAGAAAAAGAATTGTCTCTAGAAATTGAAATCACTGCTCTATGTAATGAAAGTGAGCCAAGTATAGGACAATCAAGCAATTGTGACATCACTGATGAGGTTGGCTCTTAGGCGTTGGTGGAATGAGGCATTATGACATCACAATATCAGTTCTGGTTACCAAAGACTGAAACTCTTCACATTAAGGAGGGAGTTTATCGATATGGGCTACTGTTAAAATGTGTTATTTTACCACTAACTCATGCTATGTTATCACAGGTCCTGCTTTATTCAGTGAGATCTAGTTACAGTGAAACCTCGGTTTTCGTTGACTTCGGTTATTGTCAGTTTCGGTTTTCGTTGATTTTTTCAGTGAAAATTTGGCTCGGATTTCATTAGTTGCCTCGGTTTTCACTGCTAATTTTGTGAAAACAAGGGGCGACCCACGCGTTCTCCTGCTCTTTGTGGTGTTGTTTCTCATTGTGTGAGCATCACCCTGCGCGTTTAATGCAACGCACGCAAGATAAAATCACATGTGCTCAAATCTCATTTTCCCTGTTAAGTGTTTCCCTTGCTAATAAGTTAACCCTTTCCCTTTAGCTCCATCATGGGACTATATTTATTCTCTATCAAATGTGTTTTTGGTATGTATTTTGGAGTGTCTAGAACGAATTAATTGGATTTACATTGATTCTTATGGAAATAATTGCCTCGGTTTTCATCTGTTTCGGTTTTCATTGTTTTCAGACGGATTATCAACGAAAACTGAGGTATCACTGTACTGATAACGAGTTAACAGTAAAATAACACGTCTTAATGGTAGTCCACACTGATAACTAAGCTCCTAAATGCTGTGAAGGCTAGGAAGAGCTATGTGTGGCTGAAAGGGTTAACAGTGTGTGCCCTAACCTCTTTAATTCCAGCTGCAGACATGAATAAATTTGAGACCCATTAAGGGTGGAACCTGTTCTTTCCACAAATGTGGCACTGATCAGATAAAGCTGTTCCCATTACTTTCTTAGACGTATTGAAATCTCCCATTTTAAGATTAAGCAGAGTTAGGAATGTGATGATGTAGAATCACATTTTAACGTGATCTGTTATAATGTCTTCAAATTATACAGCATCCACCGCAGTTCATTGATTGCAGCAGATTCATGTGTGATGAAAGAGGAAATAGGTAGAATAATACCCAGGGCAAATGGGTGTGTAATTGTGAATACATATGACGGGAGCGCATACTTTAAATCGTTATCTGTTGATTTTCCGCTTCGGTCAGCAGTTGTTTTTCCAAGTCTGTGGAATTGGTCTTGTAGCAGTCGGTTTTTACGGTGTGCACGTATTAGAAAACTTTGCTGAAATGAAACTGAAGCAAATCTTGTGCAGAATCGTTATGCTGTAATCGTTTTCTTCTGTATTACATCGTCTGTCCAATTTCTGGCAGGAGATTTATTTTGCTTTTTCGGTGGCACTGGCATTGGCATTTGGCACCTGTGTCACTGTGGTGTTTTTAGTCCTGTTTCTTCCATCTAAAATCAGCATAACAGGTAGCCAACCTGCTTCAAAAGAGGATAGCACATTGCTGACCTAAAGTCTCCCTCTAGAAACAAAATGGCTTGGCAGCTTTTTGTACTGACCTACACATTTGAAGTCATGTGACCAAACTCCACGTTGCCCTCCTCCAACCTGTCTAACCCTGAGCAGAGCACTGTTTTTCTTTGCCTATAATTGAAGAAATTATAAAATTGCTTTCCTGTCCCACATTCCTTTGTAACAGAACTTAAACATTGAAATTGGTAACATAGAAATTGTTTTATGTATATTTCTAAAGCAGTGGTTCACAGCCAGTGTGTCCCCAAGAGATTGGGCCGGGGGGGGGGGGGGTCCCAAACATTTGGTATAGACAGCAAACCTTTGTTTCCCTTATAACCATTAGTGCCTGCAAGCCAAAGTTGCCAGGTCTGCGGGTTTCACGCCCAATTGGGCGGCTTTCCACGAACGGTTGCGGGCAATTTTTGCCGGCTGTGGGCTGCGGGAAATTGGGCGGCTTTTAAAAAGCCGCAGTGCGGATTTGGGCGCTTTTCTGGGGCTTCTATTGGTCCAATTTGGTCCAATAGAAGCCCCGCAGAGGCTGGGTTAATGACGTCGGCGGCTACGTCAGGGCGGGGTTAGTCATGTCGGCGGCTACGTCGGGGGCGGGGTTAATGATGTCAGAAGGTACTAAAGACATCAGGTGGGACTAAAGACATCAGGCGGGGTGATGACGTCGGGGGCGGGGTTTAACGTTGTGCGGGTTTTGGGCTGGTATTGGGTGGGGAAAAATTTTTCAATCTGGCAACACTGCTGCAAGCTGGGAAGACCAGCAATCCTGAGAGTCGGCTCCTTGAAATCCTTATAACTGGTCCCTATTTCTACTTCCTCACTACCCCCAATAATAACTGCTGCCCCCAGCCCCAACTGAAAATGTTGCAGGTCTGCTGTCTATTGATTCTGTTTGCTATATAGTTTCTGAGTAGTTTATGTGCAGGTTTTTGTGTTGCTTCACAATATCTGGCAGTGGAGGGATTTTGTGTTTCTGTATATATATATTTAGTATGACAAGTGAGAAATCGGGGACTGATGGGTTGCATACAGCTTTTTGATGCGGGATAGGCAAACTCATACTAAACATACAGTTAAACAATAAAATATTTAAGTGTGCTTTGTTCAGCTATGAATTTTACTGTTTGGTTTGATGTCTATCAAGTGTGTCAGAACAGAAGAAAGGTTGAGAACCATTGTCCTAAACCATTACCGTATTTTTCGGACTATAAGACCAGAAGACGCACCTAGGTTTTAGAGGAGGGAAATAGGAAAAAAAAAATTTTGCTTTTTCCCTCCTCTAAAACCTAGGTGCTCCGGTGCGTCTTGTCCGAATCCCTCCCTCCAAGTTCGGGATTGCCCTCAGGGTTACCTCCTCCCCCCTCCCCGGCCCTGTCACCACCTCTCTCCCCTTACTCACGCGATCTTCCCTGGTGGTCTAGTGACGTCGGGGCAGGAAAGAGCCCCCTCTTTCCTGCCCAGCGCGCTGCTCTCCATCCTCCTGTATGCATTGCTGCCTGACGGTCTCGGCGAGATTCAAAATGGCCGCCGAGAATTGAAGTCTCGGCGGCCATTTTGAATCTCACCGAGACCGTCAGGCTGCATACAGGAGGATGGAGAGCAGCGCGCTGGGCAGGAAAGAGGGGGCTCTTTCCTGCCCCAACGTCACTAGACCACCAGGGAAGATTGCGTGAGTAGGGAGAAGTGGTGACAGGGCCGGGGGGAGGGCGATCCCGAACTCGGAGGGAGGGAGTGCGGGCGGGCAGGTGGCCTGCCAGCCAGCCAGCCAGCCAAATCTCTACCTTCGGACTATAAGACGCACCCCCCATTTTCCTCCGAAATTTGGGGGGAAAAAGTGCGTCTTATAGTCCGAAAAATACGGTAATATGTAAAGCAAGTAAATATAGAACCAACTGTGTGGCTGCTGTGGGTGCTTGAATTCTTCCAGTATTGAGCAAACTCCTTGACTGTGTCCAGGGAGGGATAATTACAGTTGGGTTTAGCACCCCCAATCCTTTTGAAAAGTTAGCTCCTGTGCATGTTCGCATCCTCTTTTTGAACGATAGATGCTGGCGATGTAGATTAATATTACAAGAAGTGTATGCTCTGTAAGTAGAGTTTCAAATGACAGAAGTTCCTAAGTGAAGCTGTATTTTGCTGAATGTGCTGTGCTTTTATTACACCTATTCATTTAAGCAATTGAATTTTTAATGTGTGACCTGACAGGTTAAATAAAGTTCTAATATATCCTCATTTATGTTTTGAAGGAAGACTTAAGGACAGAAATTCACATAGCAGATAGTTCAAGAAATGGAAAAATCTGTGTAGGTTTTTTTTCCTTTTGTTTTCTTGGTTTTTTTTTTTTTTTTGCTTTTATCTGAAACCAATACTACCATATCTCTGAAATGCTTTTTTGGAAAGACATGGGGCCCGATATTTAGCCAGCAGCGGGCAACACATTTGCTCCTAACTGGATAAGTTGCGTGATATATAGCCGGTTATGTGCTAGGAGCAAGCCGGCATGTGATAATGTGAGCGACATAAAGGCATGGAGTTCGCATAAAATACAGGCAGAGAGCACTATGCAAAAAGGGAAATAAACAGGCCTGTTTGCTCACAGGTTTTTCACTCTCAACAAAGCCTCTTAAACATAGTCCTTGATCCTTGATAGGTTCCATATTTCAAGATGTACTACTTTTACTCTTGTTCAGGGTTCCTGCACCTTGTCCCAGGCACAGGTCTCGCAGGCTAAATATACAGTCACTTCTTACAGGCACTTGTAGTCTCTCTTTCATACAACTCACCAGTGTTAGTCAGCACTCAATCTCTTAGCTCTGAGGTTTTAAAGAAACTTCTATCTCACTGAAGCCTTGGCCTGCTGGTAATTACAGGATAACAATCTCTGTTGAGGGTCACTCCTCTTCCCTAGACTCTCCCCAAATACTGCAGCCAACAGGAACAATCTGAGAAAAGCAAGGCGCAGTGCCATGCAGGGTGCACGGAGCCAAAGATAACATGGCGCCGTGCTCCGACAGGCATGCACGCCGAGGACAGCGGGGAGCGAGGGAGGCACGGGGGCAGGATCCCGTCTCCAGATGCACCCCGCTGGGCAACAGGAGGGGCTAAGTAAAGGGGTTTAAAAGCCACTGGAAGGACCCTGGACGACCTCTTCCGGCGTCCAGGGCAAGCAGACTGCACCCAGCCCCCCCGCCCCAGTATAAATATGATTTATACATGTATATATTGTCGCAGCTTTGGCGGGGTACCCAAGCTTGAAGGTATTAGCTAGGCAGCTGGTAGCTGCGCTTACGGTACGGTACGGCCCTTGCTGTGCAGCGGGGAGCTCGGTTCACGATTGGCCAGTCTTGCTAAGGCGGCGGACTCGGCGTGGGGAAATGAGCCAGAGGTTGAAGCGGCTTGGGTATGCCCAGATTGTATAGATGTTTTGCATCACAAAATAAAAGCTGCGGCCAAAATTGTGCCATGTCAACAGAATACCAAGTGTGATGTCTTTATTGGGTTATGGTGGTAAATACAGTAAATGCTAGGCCTGAGGGGTCTCGGCTGCCTATGTTAAGTCCTCTGCACTCAGGTTCCTGTTCTCTCTCTCTCTCTCTTGGATAACCCTGTATCGGGGGGGGGGGGGGGGGGGGGGCTTGCTTCTGGAAGCCTGTACACTCAGAGCCTCACTGGTCCAGTCTGCTCCAGGGCACTTAACCACCTCCTGGCATGATCCCTGCCTCTCTGACTCAGTCTCTTGCATGGTAGTTTTAGTGCCACCATAGGCTGCTGCTATACCACTCACTCCCTCACATGGCAATATTCAGTGGGGATAACTGGTTATCTGCCACTTAATATTAGCAGTTAGTTGCCGATATGCTGTTTAACTGGTCAGCAGCCATGTCTGGCCTTTTAAAATAGCTTTGAATATCAGGAGGATTGTGTAACATTTAAAATGCATAGAAAAAAAAATAAATAGAGTGAACTCAAAAATGATATACAGTGGAAAAGGCTTCCTCTAATAAGAAGAGATTTTAATTCATTTCTGGCAAACTATTTAATTTGCTCTGCCTCACAGTGAAATAAAGCAAATTGCCAAACTACAGGCTAACAAATCACCAGGACTGGATGGTATTCACCCTTAAGTTTTGAAAGAACTGAAACATAACATTGAAAACCTACCACCAGGTATCAAATATTTTGACACCCACCAGACAGGACTTAACAAAGATCTGGGTTTTCTAGCCCATTATAAAGCACAAAATTGTATTGCTTTGTAAATTGTATTACTCTGTCACCTTCCTGTCTCCCTGACTCTCACCTATCCACCCCCCATCCTGTTAGACTGTCACTGAAATGCTTTGATGTTTTACTCAGATATACTGTCATCTACCAACATTTGCTTATTTCCGACCTGACGAAGAAGGGCAACCTTCGAAAGCTAATCAAGAAATGCATTAAGTTATCCTATATAATAATTCTCACCTCCAATGTTCGAATGTGCCTGGGACGGTGCCTCCCTCGGAGGTGGTCTGCTAGGTAGGCACGCACTGACGTCAGTGATGTCAGTGACAGCTGATTCTGAGGCAAGGGGAGGAGTAGGGAAACACACTCCTCCCCCTGCCTCGGAATCAGCTGTGACCCCCGCGTTACGGCCCCCTGGACCCCCCCTTCTGCGACCCTGTTGACCCCCCCTTCCTGCCGAAAACCGCCCCCCGCCGCCGTTGTCGACTATCTGTGCTGACGGGGGGTCCAAACCCCCGACAGCCGAAGTCCTGTTCTGCCCTTTGCGGCGTTGGTTCCTCAGTAATCTTCTCTTCAAGTTTCTGTGCGTGCGACAGAACGTCAGACAGAACGTCTGACGCATGCACAGAAACTTGAAGAGAAGATCCGTGAAGGGCAGAACAACACTTCGGCTGTCGGGGGTTTGGGTCCCCCGTCAGCACAGGTAGTCGACAACGGCGGCGGGGGGGGGGCGGTTTTTGTAGGGAAGGGGGGTTGACAGGGTCGCAGAAGAGGGGTCCACGGGGCCGTAACGCGGGGGGGTGAAAACGGAGGGAGGGCAGACTGTGGAACACCGAGGGACGGTGGGGGATTGCCTGCCTAGTGCCCGTTTCATTGGTTACAGAAACGGGCCTTTTTCCTAGTGTCCAATAAAAGAGGTATCATCTTATTTTCTTTTCCATGTTTTATTTCTATTGATTTACCTTTAAAAGTGGACTAACACGGCTACCACGCCTCTCTACTGCAACCTCATTAAAATCAACCACAGTTCCTAGAGACTGCAGTGTGGCCAGTTTTTAAAAAGGGCTCTCCAGCTGTGATCGGGGAAATTACAGACCAGAACCTGATAGTAGTACCAGCCAGAATGGCAGAAGCTGTTCTTAGAAACAAAATTTTTGGTTCAAGCCAACACTGACATAGCAAAGCCAGTCTCGATTTATTAGGAATTTTTTGAAGGTGTTAATAAACATGTGAATGAGGGTGAGGAAAGTGATGTGAAATGGCATTTTGGAAAGGATATCCAGCTCAGAATAAGGATGTACCAGGTTGGTACATTGCTAGTGTTTTAGGGGTCCTTTTACGAAGGCGCACTGAAAAATGGCCTGCGGTAATGTAGGCGCGGGATTTGGGGGCGCGCAGAATCATTTTTAAGCACACCTGTAAAAAAAAAGGCCTTTTTCTTTTTTTTTTTTTTTTGCTGAAAATGGACGTGCGGCAAAATCAAAATTGCCGCGCGTCCATTTTAGGTCTGAGACCTTACCGCCAGCCATACACCTAGTGGTAACGAATTTGGGCGTTAATGACCTACGCGTGTCAGATGCCACTTGGCGTGCATCTGCTACGCGCACGCCCGAAAATAAATATTTTCCAGACGCACGTTATCGGACGTGCGCCAAAAATGATATTACCACGGGAGCCACATGGTAGTCGGGCGGTAACTCCATTTTGGCGCGTGTTGGGCGCGTGTAGACGCTTACGCGGCTTAGTAAAAGGACCCCTTATTTAGTATTTTAGAATAGGATTTGCCGTTGTGTTTTAAAATACATGAGAAATGGACATCTATGTGGTAGTGACATCCAGCTTAAACATCCATTTTACAAACTGAAACATCCAAATTATGAAAAAGGCAAAACAAGGGACATGGATGTCATTGTGACAGCATAGGAATGTCCATTTTGTAAAATGGCTGCATAGACATCCATGTGGGGTGGAGTACATTAATGCAGGGGCGTATCTGCGTGGGGCCACAGGGGCCTGGGCCCCCGCAGATTTCGCCCTGGACCCCCCTACCACAGACCCTCTCCACCTCCCCCTCCCTCCCGCCCGCCACCAACCCGTCGCCGATCTTTGCTGGCGGGGGACCCCAAGCCCCCGCCAGCCGAAGTCCTCTCTTCCGTGCAGTATGCAAGTTGCAACGCTTCCTGTTCTTCTGAGTCTGACGTCCTGCACGTACAACGTGCAGAACGTCAGACTCAGAATTTGGAATTCAGTCTGACGTCCTGCGCGTTGTACGTGCAGGACGTCAGACTCAGAAGAACAGGAAGCATTGCAACTTGCAGCGGCGCAGCCTGCATGGAAGAGAGGACCTCGGCTGGCGGGGGGTTGGGGTCCCCCGCCAGCAAAGGTAAATGACAGCAGCGGGGGAGGGTTGGCGGCGGCGGGAGGGGGTGGAGAGTGTCATTGGTGGCGAGGGGGGGGTCTAGCAGTGGCGGGGGGGGGTACGGAAATGGCGGGGGGGGGATCGGTGGCGCCGGGGGAGGGGCTAAAATGTGCCCCCTCCCTCTGGCTCTGGCCCCCCCTACCGCCAGAGTCCAGATACGCCCCTGCATTAATGGTTAGAGAAATGGGCTGGGAATCTAGGTTCAAATCTCACTTCAGATTTTTGAGAATTTTGTTTTAAATTGTGAGCCCTCCAGGGACAGAAAAATACCTATTGTACCTGAACGTATATCACTTCAATAGCCTTCAGGCTTGCAGGCTTCTTATATACCACCTGCATTCTCGGGTACAGTAGGGATTTTTCTGTCCCTGGAGGGCTAAGAATTCACTTCTTAAAAAGGGATGGGGGAGCCACTGGAATAGGAGATAATCCCCTAAATAAAGGCATGGAAGATTAAACTATAAGAACATAAGCGCTGCCATACTGGGACAGACAGAAGGTCCATCAAACCCAGTGTCCCATCTTCAGCAGTGGCCAATCCAGGGTACAAGTACCTGACAAGATCCCAAAACAGTAAAACAGATTTTATGCTGCTTATCCTACAAATAAGCGTTGGATTTTCCCAAGTCCAACTTAATAATGGCTTATGGGCTTTTCTTGTAGGAAATTAGCCAAACTTTTTTTTTAAACCCTGCTAAACTAACTGCTTTTACCACATTCTCTGGCAATGAATTCCAGATAATATTTTCCCCTGTTTGCTTTAAATTTACTGCTTAGCAGCTTCATTGTGTGCCCCCTAGTCCTATTATTTTTGGAAAGAGTAAACAAGCGATTTACACCTACCCATTCCACGCCACTCATTATTTTATTGACCTCAAGAGCAGTAGTTCTTTCCAAACCATTTTACTTGTCATTATCTACTATATTACTGTAACAGCATGACAAAGGGGATGGAATGGCTGTCCTGTGAAGATAGGCTGAACAGGTTAGGCTCTTTAGCTTGAGGAGGAGAGATGGCTAAAAGAAGATTTAATACACATGAGTGGGGTGGAATGGTTTACTATTGTTTACCATCCTATATAATAATTCTCACCTCCAACGTTCTGAAGCTGCCTGGGACTGTGGCTTCCGCCGGAGGTGGTCTGCTTCGTGCAGTAAATAGCAGTGACGTCACTGGAAGCATTGAAGAGAAAGCAGGCTCAGCGAGTCTGCTGCCTTCCCTTCTGTTCACTCTGAGCTGTGACTCTGGTCCCGCCGTTGCTGAAGCAGGAAATGAGGGCGGGTCCAGAGTCACAGCTCAGAGCGAACAGAAGGGAAGGCAGCAGACTCGCTGAGCCTGCTCGCTCTTCCATGCTGCCGCCGGGACCCCGGGGGGAGAGGGGGGTTAGTGATTTTGGAGGGGGGTGACATGCACATTGGGGGATGGGGGGAAGGAGGGGGGACTGGAACTTGGAGGGAGGACAGAGGGAAGGAGGAAGCCATGGCAATCGGAGGGGAGGAAAGGGGGCCGTGGGACTTGGAGGGGACACAGGGAGAGAGCGGGGAGGGGGGGATGAAAACCTTGCTAGCGCCCGTTTCCTTTCATACAGAAACGGGCCTTTTTGACTAGTTTTGAATAAAACTTAGTCTAAGGAACAGTTATTTAAATCTGACAGCAGATTTAAAACAAATTAGAGCAATTTTTCACTCAACATTTATTTATTTATTAGGCTTTATTCACCACCTTTTTGAAAGAACTCACTCAAAGCGGTATACAGTAATAATAAATCAAACATAAGCAATAGACAATTACAGCAGTAAAAATATTCAAATAACAGTACAAAGTATGGCATAATATAGTTCTTACAATGTCAACACAATGCGTAATAGAACATTTTAATAGACAGCGTAGAGTATAAGCAGAGATGGAACACATAGATAGGTACGAGAGTAAGAGGATTTAGAAAATAAGGTGACCAATTTAAGAAAGTTGCACTTGCAGTCAAGCCGTGGAATTTGTTTTCAGAAAATGTGGTGAAGGCATCTAGCATAACTGTGTTTAAGAGTTTAAACAAGTCCCTAGTGAAAAAGTCCATAAACCATTATTAGTCATGTAGACTACGGAATGCCACCACTTTTCCCCAGGAGTGAAGAACGAGGAACAGATCTACTCTTTGGAATCTTGCTGGGTATTTGTGGCCAGTGTCAAACAGGGTGCTGGGTTCGATGGACTTTTGATTTGACCCAGCATGGCACATCTTCATTCTAATTCTGTATCTGGCACTCAGAATTGTGCACGCAAATATGGACATGCATCCAATTTACACGTGCGATTTAATTGATAAATGAGCGAATTAATGCCAATGATTGGGCACTAATAATTAGCGGTGCAAATTGGCATTAATTTAAATTTGTGCACACATCTTTAGGCACCTGATTACACACATATCTGAAAAGGATGTGCGGCCATGGAAGGGGCATGGGCAGATAAGTACATACGTAATGCCCCACTGGGAAAAGACCAAGGGTCCATCGAGCCCAGCATCCTCCCCAACAGCGGCCAATTCAGGCCAAGGGCACCTGGCAAGCTTCCCAAATGTACAAACATTCTATACGTTATTCCTGGAATTGCAGATTTTTCCCAAGTCCATTTAGTAGTGGTTTATGGACTTAGGAAACTGTCTAACCCCTTTAAAAACTCTGCCAAGCTAACTGCCTTCACCACGACCAGGGGCGTTCCTAGAAATTTAGGCATGAAAATTTACACCAGGTTTTAATTGGTGCAAATCCTTGTGGCCAAAATTGGGTGTGGATTCCTGTGCCAAGCGCTAGTCTATAAACAGCGCTCAACCCTGAGCACCATTTTTTAAATAGCGCTTAGCGCTAATCTTTTCAGCATCCAAATTTGACCGTCACGCATAGAATTGAGTCCCTTATGTTCTTACTTAATAATTGTGTCACATTACACAGAGAGCCTCTGAAGTGATAACTTTGGGCCCTTTGTACAAAGGCACGCCAAAAAGTGGCCGGCGGTGGCGATGGAGCGTGTATTGGGCGTGTCCTGGACCATTTTTCCACCACGTCTGGAAAAAAGGGGGTTTTTTTCTGGGGGGCTGGGAAATGGATGTTCGGCAAAATGAAAACCAGCTCACGTCTATTTATGGCCTGAGCCCTTAACGCCACCCATTGACAGCGTTAAGGGCTCACGCGCTACCCACGTGTTAATCGTCCAGCGCGTGCCAACTGCTGATTACTGCTGGGAACGCCCCCGCAGTAGAAAACAGAAAATTATTTTCTACTGCGTGTTTTCAGCGCATACCAAATTTGGAATGACCACCCGGGGCACGCGGTAGCTGGGCGGTAATGCCGATTTTGGCGTGCGCTGGACACACGTAGGCTCTTACACGCCTTTGTAAAAGGGCCCCTTTATTTGGTGAGAGATGTATGTTTGGTGAGAACTTAGCAGAGTTACATCAATGAATGATAGTACATAAGCACTGCCACGCTGGGAAAAGACCAAAGGTCCATCAAGCCCAGCACTCTGTCTCCGACAGCGGCCAATCCAGGCCCCAAGATCCTGGCAAAACCCCCAAACTTAATAATGATCAATGGACTTTTCCTTCAGGAATCTGTCCAGACCCCCTGTATAGAGAGAGGTGTGATCAGCAGAAGAAAGGAAGTGTTGATGCCCCTGTACAAGTCGTTGGTGAGGCCCCACCTGGAGTATTGTGTTCAGTTTTGGAGGCCGTACCTTGCGAAGGATGTTAAAAAAATGGAAGCGGTGCAAAGAAAAGCTACGAGAATGGTATGGGATTTGCGTTCCAAGATGTATGAAGAGAGACTTGCTGACCTGAACATGTATACCCTGGAGGAAAGGAGGAACAGGGGTGATGTGATACAGACGTTCAAATATTTGAAAGGTATTAATCCGCAAACAAATCTTTTCCAGAGATGGGAAGGCGGGAGAACGAGAGGACATGAAATGAGATTGAAGGGGGGCAGACTCAGGAAAGATGTCAGGAAGTATTTTTTCACAGAGAGGGTGGTGGATGCTTGGAATGCCCTCCCGCGGGAGGTGGTGGAGATGAAAATGGTAACGGAATTCAAACATGCGTGGGATATACAGTGGGGGAAATAAGTATTTGATCCCTTGCTGATTTTGTAAGTTTGCCCACTGACAAAGACATGAGCAGCCCATAATTGAAGGGTAGGTTATTGGTAACAGTGAGAGATAGCACATCACAAATTAAATCCGGAAAATCACATTGTGGAAAGTATATGAATTTATTTGCATTCTGCAGAGGGAAATAAGTATTTGATCCCCCACCAACCAGTAAGAGATCTGGCCCCTACAGACCAGGTAGATGCTCCAAATCAACTCGTTACCTGCATGACAGACAGCTGTCGGCAATGGTCACCTGTATGAAAGACACCTGTCCACAGACTCAGTGAATCAGTCAGACTCTAACCTCTACAAAATGGCCAAGAGCAAGGAGCTGTCTAAGGATGTCAGGGACAAGATCATACACCTGCACAAGGCTGGAATGGGCTACAAAACCATCAGTAAGACGCTGGGCGAGAAGGAGACAACTGTTGGTGCCATAGTAAGAAAATGGAAGAAGTACAAAATGACTGTCAATCGACAAAGATCTGGGGCTCCACGCAAAATCTCACCTCGTGGGGTATCCTTGATCATGAGGAAGGTTAGAAATCAGCCTACAACTACAAGGGGGGAACTTGTCAATGATCTCAAGGCAGCTGGGACCACTGTCACCACGAAAACCATTGGTAACACATTACGACATAACGGATTGCAATCCTGCAGTGCCCGCAAGGTCCCCCTGCTCCGGAAGGCACATGTGACGGCCCGTCTGAAGTTTGCCAGTGAACACCTGGATGATGCCGAGAGTGATTGGGAGAAGGTGCTGTGGTCAGATGAGACAAAAATTGAGCTCTTTGGCATGAACTCAACTCGCCGTGTTTGGAGGAAGAGAAATGCTGCCTATGACCCAAAGAACACCGTCCCCACTGTCAAGCATGAAGGTGGAAATGTTATGTTTTGGGGGTGTTTCTCTGCTAAGGGCACAGGACTACTTCACCGCATCAATGGGAGAATGGATGGGGCCATGTACCGTACAATTCTGAGTGACAACCTCCTTCCCTCCGCCAGGGCCTTAAAAATGGGTCGTGGCTGGGTCTTCCAGCACGACAATGACCCAAAACATACAGCCAAGGCAACAAAGGAGTAGCTCAGGAAGAAGCACATTAGGGTCATGGAGTGGCCTAGCCAGTCACCAGACCTTAATCCCATTGAAAACTTATGGAGGGAGCTGAAGCTGCGAGTTGCCAAGCGACAGCCCAGAACTCTTAATGATTTAGAGATGATCTGCAAAGAGGAGTGGACCAAATTCCTCCTGACATGTGTGCAAACCTCATCATCAACTACAGAAGACGTCTGACCGCTGTGCTTGCCAACAAGGGTTTTGCCACCAAGTATTAGGTCTTGTTTGCCAGAGGGATTAAATACTTATTTCCCTCTGCAGAATGCAAATAAATTCATATACTTTCCACAATGTGATTTTCCGGATTTAATTTGTGATGTGCTATCTCTCACTGTTACCAATAACCTACCCTTCAATTATGGGCTGCTCATGTCTTTGTCAGTGGGCAAACTTACAAAATCAGCAAGGGATCAAATACTTATTTCCCCCACTGTACATAAAGGAATCCTGTGCAGAAGGAAAGGATCCTCAGAAGCTTAGCCGAAATTGGGTGGCGGAGCAGGTGGGGGGAAGAGGGGTTGGTGGTTGAGAGGCGAGGATAGTGGAGGGCAGACTTATACGGTCTGTGCCAGAGCCGGTGATGGGAGGCGGGACTGGTGGTTGAGAAGCGGGAAATACTGCTGGGCAGACTTGTACGGTCTGTGCCCTGAAAAACGCAGATACAAATCAAGGTAAGGTATACACATATGAGTTTATCTTGTTGGGCCGACTGGATGGACCATGCAGGTCTTTTTCTGCCGTCATCTACTACGTTACTATGTTTAAACTCAGCAAGGCCATTAGTTAGACAGTCAAGCACCCTTCATTTGATAGGATTTGAAAGCATATAAGGTAACCACCCAGTTTCATGTCATTTTGACTTTCAAACTTCTGTTTCCCCTGTTTTTATGTTAAGAATTGACCAGAATTTACTGAACCTGTAAATGGGGCAAAATGTGACTGATTGCCTTGGCATTGTATGTCCTGGTACTGAATGACTCATGCTGGTTTGATAACCCCCACATTCATCTGAAGAGGTTCTTAGTGAAAAATACTTTACTTAACTGTTTTCATTCTGATAGGAAACTCTGCTAAGCCCTGGAAAACCTGTCAAGTAGAGCTGTGTGTGTGTGTTTGTGTGTGGTGGAGAATGTTGGATGGCATTTCAATAGCTCTCGAGCTGAGTTTGTGTTGGATTTTTGACGCACGGTGAAAGCATCTTTTTTAGAATTCTTCTGCATCTCACTTTTCTGAAGCACTATTCAAATATTCAAGAGCTTGCCCTAGGCTTATATTTCTTCTTTTTTTAAAAATATTATCTTATCCCTAGCAGAGGGAGTCTTAAAATTGTGAATGTATCAGAATTGTAACTACCCATACTCTGGATTTTTACCATTATGCAGAGTATATATGATTAGAGGCTAATATCAGAGTAATCCAATCCCAGAAAATTGACAGAGGATTTATTGATGGAAGGGTGGAAGAGTGCTTTTGTTTTTTTATTTTAGCACAACAGCTTCCTTCTTTTGGGGGGATTTCAGTTTAACTGAAACTAGTTTCTACAAGAGAGAAGGCACCATAAAATTCTAGCAGCTATCATTCCCCCCCCCCCCCCTTTATTTAAATCCCCTTCTTTTTAACCGAGACATTGCAGTGATAGTCCTCTTGCAGAGAGATATGAATCAGAGAAAATTCGCCGCAAGGCGGAGAACTCAAGATTCCCCTCGGAGAATGAGAGTATAGAAAGTGGGTGGACGACCAAGGATCCCAAAGACTAAGAAGATCTATATATATAAAACTCACCCTCAACGTTCTATTGTCTGATGTCACTGAAGCCAAGGTTCGTAAATTCGAAGCTCTGAAGCCACGAAAAACACAGTCTCGGGGCCCCGCCCTCGTGTCAAACGTTATGACGTTGAGGGCGGAGCAATTCACTCACATCAACGGTGGCCAGGGCGGCGCAATGGCGTCACTGACGATGAAGGTGCGTTGGGTGGGGGGGCCAGAGTCACACATCAACGGCGACCACGGCGGCACAATGGTGTCACTAACAACGAAGGTGCGTTGGGTAGGGGGGCCCAGAGGAAAGCCTTGCTAGCGCCCGTTTCACTGGCTCCAGAAACGGGCCTTTTTTTACTAGTGTATAATAAAAGCGAAGTTTATTGTGGTATGGAGACTCGACACAACGTCGTGTTTCAGCTGTTAGGCCTGCATCAGGAGTCTGTAGCCAAATTAAAAAACATAAGAAAATAAGGAACAATACAACAAACAGAGAGATATGAATCACCATTCCTTGTGATTTATGGTGCTCTTAACCAGCCAGAGGGAGGTGCTGTTTGCAGCTTCCTCTAGTACTACAAGTCATTGATGTGACCTCCGCCCCGGTCATCCTCAAGAATCAATCCCAGATCTTCAGCATGCCTTGCCACTGAGCCGTCTTGCCCACCCTGTTGTACAGTTCTCTTGGGACATCGGATCCATGGTCACACGTTTTGCCTTCTGTTGGTTCAACAGTATGTGTTGGGAACTGACCTGGGTCATCTGCAAGCTTGCCATTCAGATTACTGCTTCTGCATTAACTGTTGATTGACCAACAGTTTCTAACTATCTTAACCACTAGTGTTGCAAGCAGAATGCCTCTTCATCTTGCCAGACCGTTTTTAGAGAAATCAGAAATCTGATGCAGTGGGTAGGATTATGTTTGACTGTGATGTCCTCTGAAGTTGTAGCTTATGGTCATTGTTACTGAAGGACCTCTTTGGTGATGGGTAAATATGAAACTTTCCTTGAAATATAATATAAAATGTATACATATGAAGTATCAGAGGAAAGAAGGGAGTGGGAAATGGACCAGGCTGACCAGGAACAAGTTTCTCTTGTTGGGCAGACTGGATGGACCGTACAGGTCTTTATCTGCCATCATGACATAACGGAGCATTGTAAGCCACATTGAGCCTGCAAATAGGTGGGAAAATGTGGGATACAAATGCAACAAATAAGTAAATAAATAAAGGCCAAATGACCCATCCAGTTGCCTGTCCTCTGTAACCCCTAACTCTTCCGTTTCCTAAGCGATCCCACGTGCTTATCCCATGCCTTTCTAAATTCTGACAAAGTCCTTGACTCTACAACCTCCTCCGGGAGGCCATTCCACATCTCCACCACCCTTTCTGTGAAATAATACTTTCTTAGATTACTCCTAAGCCTATTCCCTCTTAACTTCATCGTATACCCCCTTGTTCCAGAGCTTTCCTTCCGTTGAAAAAGGCTCACATCCTGTACATTAATGCCCTTGAGATATTGTAAATATTGAATTGAGGAACTGAGGAATAAAAAAAGCAGGGAAAATACAAAGAAAACTGGAAAAACTGGAAAATAATAAATACATGAGTAGTCAGGGCCATGCCTAGGGTCTCTGGTGCCCCCCTGGAGACTATCAGTTGGCGCCCCCCCCCCCCCCCCCCCCCCCGGTATGGCACAAGATGCAAAGGAAATAGGAGCTGAAAGATGGAGTGCATCTTTGTGGAATTGCTCAACAAATAGAGGGTTTACAACCACTTAGCTTTTCGTGCTTTCATGTTTACGAAATTAGTAATTAAATCTTTGATATCTAACTAGGCACATATATCATTCTCAATAGCAATCATGGCAAGGCTTACAAGCCTTTCTTGCGAAATACTTGATCGCAAATAATTTTTTATGATTTTTTAACTGTGAAAATGATCACTCACCACTTGCCACACTGACAGGAATTGTCAGCAATATTCTTAGAAACAAATCGCTATACATTGCAAAATAAGGTAGCAGATGTAAATTCTCAAAGTGGACATATTCCAAACACTAAAATGAAAATAAAATGATTTTTTTCTACCTTTGTTGTCTGGTGACTTTGTTTTTCTGATCATGCTGGCCCAGTATCTGATTCTGCTGCTATCTGTCCTCTTAACTCCATTTCCATTGGCTTCCTTTCCATTTATTTTTTTACTTTCCTCCTTTCTTCTTCATTTCTTGCTCTATATCCATAAGTAAAAGCTGGGTCCTCCGCAGACTTGACTGTCCAGTGGATCCAGCTTCTGCCTATTTTCTTCATCCATGTGCAGTTTTTCTCCTCTCTTCCTTTTCCCTCATCTCATCTCCTTCCTCACTCTTCCCTCCATCCATGCCCAGCATTTCTTCTCTCTCCCTTCCCCTCCATCCATGTGCATCTCCTTCCTCTGTCTTCCCTTCCCTCCCCTCCATCCATGTCCAACAATTCTCCTTTCTCCGCTCCATTTCCAGCAATTTCTCCTCTCTCCCTGGGCCCTGCCCTCCCATCCATGTCCATCCATGCCCATCTTTGTCCTTCTCTGCCCTTCCCTCCTCCATCCATATCCAGCAATTCTCCTCCCTCCCCTCCCCTCCATTTCCAGCAATTTCTCCTCTCTCCCTGGGCCCTGCCCTCCCATCCATGTCCATCTCTGCACTTCCCTCCATCCATATCCAGCAATTCTCCTCTCTCCCCTTCCCTCCATTTCCAGCAATTTCTCCTCTCCTGGGGGCTTTAAATCTTTTACCTCCGACGGTCGCAGCAGCTGAGCAGCGTCAGTGAAAGCGCTGCCGACGTCTCCAGCCTTCCCTTCATGCTCGCTCGTTCGTTCCCTCAGTGTCCCGCCTTCTTCTGACGTCATTTCCTTGCGAGGGCGGGAAACCGAGGGAACGAACGAGTGAGCGCGAAGGGAAGGCTGGAGACATCGGCAGCGCTTTTCACTGACGCTGCTCAGCTGCTGCGACCGTCGGAGGTAAAAGATTTAAAGCCTCCAGGGCAGTGCGGAGCTGAGGTAAGCGGTGAGGATAAGCACCGTGGCGGCGCCCTCCAGAGGTCGGCGCCCCCCTGCAGTGCTTACCCCGCTTACCGTGTTGGCACGGCCCTGTGAGTAGTGATGTAGAAGGGCATTTTCAAAAGGACAAGTAAGTCAGAATAGGGATGTCCAAGTCAGAACGTCCCAAATGGACGTCTGTCTCACATGTATTTTTGAACATGGTACAGCCTGTTTGAAAATATTGACGTCAATTCGCTGGAAACATCCAACATCAACACCCATTTTACAAACTGAAACAACCAAATTTTGAACAGGGGAAAACAAGGGACATGGATGTCTGTATAGCAGTAGACTGTAAACCAAGGGACCCAGTTCAAATCCCATGTTAACTCTTTTTTTTTTTTTTTTTTTTAATTGTGAGCTCTTCAGGAACAGAAAAATACCTACTGGACCTGAATGGACACCATTTCAATAGTCTTCATGCTTGCACGTATCTTATATATTTACTAGTAAAAAAAAGGCTCGTTTCTGGAGCAAATGAAACGGGTGCTAGCAAGGTTTTCCTCCCCAACACCCCCCCTCCCTCCCTCCCTAACTATCCACCCATTCATCGTTCTGAAGCCACTGATGCCATTGCTCTGGACCTCGTGAATGCACCTTCATGAGCTTCTTGGTTCTGAAGCCACTGACGCCATTGCTCCGCCCTCGATGCGTGACGCCATTGCTCCGCCCTCGACGTCATCACGTTTGACGCGAGGGTGGGGCCCAGAGACTTGGTGCTTTCGGTGGCTTCACCACCACAAACCCTTCATGACGGAAGTGACATCAGTGGCTTGGCTGCAGTGACGTCAGTGTCCTCAGAACGTTGAGGGTGAGTTTTATTATATAGGATTTTTATTTTTTATTTTTTGTTACATTTGTACCCCGCACTTTCCCACTCATGGCAGGCTCAATGCGGCTTACAGGTACTTATTTGTACCTGGGGCAATGGAGGGTTAAGCGACTTGCCCAGAGTCACAAGGAGCTGCCTGTGCCTGAAGTGGGAATCGAACTCAGGTACAGGTACAGCCACTTCAGCTCTCGGTGGCCATTTTGAATCCCCAGCTGAGACCAAGAATGATGCAGGGCAAGGGCAGGCAGCGCTCTGGGCAGAAAAGAGGGGGCTCTTTCCTGCCCCGAAGAGGTCACTAGACCTCCAGGGCAGTAGATAGTAAGTAAGGGGAGGGGAATATGTGACAAGGGGGAGGGAAGGTGATGGGGGGCAGGGGAGGGGAATATGTGACAGGGGGCGGGATGAGGATCTGAAAGGGACGTGGTGTGGGTGGGGCAGGGGTGTGTGTGGTGTGGGCGGGGCAGGGCGTGGTGTGTGTGCAGGGGTGGGGCAGGGGGCGTGACGTGCCCTCTTTTTCAGAGGACAAAATATGGTAACCCTAGGTACAGTAGGTAATTTTGGTTCTGGAGAGCTCACACACAAAAAAAAGAGCTGAAGTGGGGTTTGATCCTGGGTCCCTTTACACTATACAGCCCATTACACTAACCACTAGGCTACTTCTCAGACCTGCTGCCTTAGTTATTAAGAATTCCCATAATACCGGAAGCTAGAGTCCTAGAGTCTAGTACCTCTTTTTTCACTTTCAAGGGAGAGAGAGGGGACAGCAACCACTGGGGGATTAAGGAGGTGTCATGCCTTAATCCCTCCAGTGGACAGCTGTGCAATCAGAGAACCTTTCTGTAACCTGGATGTTCCTGAAGCAGGTCTAAATAACGACGCCCTTCTTTTCAGACATGTACGTTTCTTCCCCTTCGTTAATCGCTGTTGGATTTCGGGCCTTCCCTAGTCCTGCCTAAAACACGCCCAGAACACACCCCCTTGCTATATGGACATGCTGTAGTGTTCAGCATCCTTAGTCTGCCTTTGCAAAATCGGGATTTGGATGTTTCAAGCACATGGATGTCTATTTTAGCCTTTTGAGACATAGAGGGGCATTTTAGATATGACATCTAAGTCCGATTTTAGACTTTTTTTTTTTTAAACATCCAAAATCTGAACAGGAAAGAAATTCATTTTCAAAAAAGAAAAATATCTATCTTTTGTTTTCGAAGATACTGTTTTTAACAAAGTTTTGTGCTTTGAATATTTTGGTTTTTGGTCCATTAAAAAAAAAAAAAAGTCCAAGTGAAAAGTGTGGAAAATTAAGCCATTGGGATGTAGGAAGGGCCAGCATTTTTAGTAGACTCGTCTCCCAGACAACCCCAGAGAAAAACAGGGCACCCTAGGGGGCACTGCAGTGGACTTCAAAAACATGCTCCCAGGTACACATCTCACCATTGCTCCCTTATCTTGTCTACTGAGCCCCCCCAAAACCCACTGCCCACAACTGTACAACACTACAACATAGTAACATAGTAGATGACGGCAGAAAAAGACCTGCACGGTCCATCCTGTCTGCCCAACAAGATAGCTCATATGTGCTACTTTTTGTGTATACCTTACCTTGATTTGTATCTGTCTTTTTCAGGGCACAGACCGTATAAGTCTGCCCAGCATTAGCCCCGCCTCCCAATCACCAGCCCCTTGATTTGTATCTGTCTTTTTCAGGCACAGACCGTATAAGTCTGCCCAGCACTAGCCCCGCCTCCCAACCACCAGCCCTGCCTCCCAGCACCGGCTCTGCCATCCAATCTCTACTAAGCTCCTGAGGATCTCTTCCTTCTGAACAGGATTCCTTTATGTTTATCCCATGCATGTTTGAATTCCGTTACTGTTTTCATCTCCACCACCTCCCGCGGGAGGGCATTCCAAACATCCACCACTCTCTCCGTGAAAAAATACTTCCTGACATTTTTCTTGAGTCTTATTTTATTTTTATTTATTTTTGTTACATTTGTACCCCGCGCTTTCCCACTCATGGCAGGCTCAATGCGGCTTACATGGGGCAATGGAGGGTTAAGTGACTTGCCCAGAGTCACAAGGAGCTGCCTGTGCCTGAAGTGGGAATCAAACTCAGTTCCTCAGTTCCCCAGGACCAAAGTCCACCACCCTAACCACTAGGCCACTCCTCCACTCGTGGCAGCTATATCTGTCTGAGTCCCCCCAAAACCCACTGCCCACAACTGTACACTACTACTACTACTATTTAGCATTTCTATAGCGCTGCATGGCGTACGCAGCTCTGCACAAACATAGAAGAAAGACAGTCCCTGCTCAAAGAGCTTACAATCTAGTAGACAAAAAAAAAAAGTAATCAAATCAATTAATGTGTAGAGGAAGGAGGAGAGGAGGGTAGGTGGAGGCGAGTGGTTACAACAGCCCTACACTACAACACTACACTACACTACAACCCTACACTACAACAGCCCTTATGGGTGAACGGGGCACCTATATGTGGGTACAGTGGATTTATGGTGAGTTTTGGAGGGCTTATGGTTTCCCCTACAAATGTGACATGTAGATGGAGATAGGGACTAGAGTCCCCCATCCATGGTGCACTGCACTGACCACTACATTGCTCCACGGACCTGCATGCTGCTCTAATAGACCTGGCTCTAACATCTGAGGCTTTCGTAGAGGCTGTTAAATCATATTTGTTTTCACATTTGTGGGGGGTGGGAGGTGGTCAGTGACCACTGGGGGGATATTGGGGGGGGGGGGGGGGGGGGGGGGGGGGTCACCACTAATGCTCTCCAGTGGCACCCTTTTGTGCCTTATTAGTTATAAAAAACAGGTTTTGCTCAAAATGTCTTAGTTTTAGTCCTGGACACTTTTGTTTTGTTCCATTACGGCTGAAAAACGTCCAAGTATTAGGAACACCCAGATTCCTCCCTTAACACGCCCCTGACATGCCCCCTTGTGATTTGAACGCATTTCTGATGGACTTCATAGAAAAAAAAACATCTAAAAATTGGTTTTGAAAATACCAATTTGGACGTTTCTGTGAAAAAAAAATGTCCAAATGCAGTTTTATTCCACTTTTTGGACATTTTTCTCTTTTGAAAATGAGCGCCATAGTAACATAGTAGATGATGGCAGGTAAAAACCTGTACGGTCCATCCAGTCTGCCCAACAAGATAGACTCATTGCATAAGATATGATGCGATGCTGCATATGCAAACTTGATCTTGACACGTTCATAAGCTTTGAAAATGAGGGCTATAGTGCATGACAGTGGCGTAGCTACGGGGCGCCTGGTCCCCCATAGATTAGGCCCTGGACCCCCCTGCCGACGACTCTCTCGACCCCCCCCCTTCCGCCGCCAACTCACCGTCACCAGCCTTTGCTGGCAGGGGACCCCAGAAACAGGACGTCAGAAACAGAAGGAAGCCTTTTGCGGGAAGAAGAGGACCTCGGCTGGCGGGGGTTGGGGTCCCCCATTAGCAAAGGCAGGCGACGGCGAGTTGGCAGCGGGAGGGGGGGGTCGAGAGAGTCATCGGTGGGGGGGGCAAAGTTGGTGGTGGTGGTGGAGGCGGCGGGGTCGGCAATGGCGGGGGGGGGGGGGAGGGTCGATGGCGCCGGGAGTGGGCTAAAATGTGCGGTTCACCTGGGGCTCTGGACCCCCTTCCTGCCGAAGTCTGGCTACACCCCTGGTGCATGACCTATACACACATTTATTACATATTTATTGCTTTAATGATTCTGAATGAATCTGAGGCCCAAATTGTTTATATCAAAAGCTATTTCACAAACATAAACAAACATCAAACTTATGTAAAATGAGTCATAATCTATGACAATATATTGTAACAAATATGTACATAGCCATATGTCTATTTTTTTGTATATTTAACATGGACCCTGTGGTTACAGCTGTTTCTGTGAGATAAAAAAAATGGAAATAATACAAAGCAAAACATGAAAATAAGATGATACTTTATTTATTTATTTATTTATTTATAATTTCAATTTAAATTCCAAGCAAACGCTTGCCCAGAAAAGTAGTTAAATACAACATTATTTCTAGGAAAAATTTAACAAGAGGAAAGGAATGAATACACATCACTGAGAGAAGTGGACTGGGACATTCTGGCAGAATGGCAGAAGGAGCTGTACAAGAAGGTCATCAAGGAGGTTCATGCTGAGATTGGGTGGCAGAGCCGGTGGTGGGAGGCGGGGCTGGTGGTTGGGAGGCGGGGATAGTGCTGGGCAGACTTATACGGTCTGTGCCAGAGCCGGTGGTGGGAGGCGGGGCTGGTGGTTGGGAGGCGGGGATAGTGCTGGGCAGACTTATACGGTCTGTGCCAGAGCCGGTGGTGGGGAGGCGGGACTGGTGGTTGGGAGGCGGGGATAGTGCTGGGCAGACTTATACGGTCTGTGCCCTGAAAAAGACAGGTACAAATCAAGGTAAGGTATACACATATGAGTTTATCTTGTTGGGCAGACTGGATGGACCGTGCAGGTCTTTTTCTGCCGTCATCTACTATGTTACTATGAGATTCATTACATATTATGTTTTTAACATACTCAAGTCCACAATTTGTGATTCAAGATTTAGAAACGTGGAAGATTAAAGAATAACATATAAAATAAGAAAAAAGATGAAACTATGTAGTTACAAGAGAAATTACATTCTTCGGACTATTAGGTCTCAGTTTCAATTCTCTTGGTTACCAAGAACTCAGTGAGGTGTGTAGGCTCAAAAAAAAACATATTTTGTTGAATGAAATTTAACTATATATTTGCAAGGGTAATGCAAAAAAAAGGAGCTCCCATCTGTAGGACTCCAGGTTTACTTAAAAGAAATTGACGTCTTCTCTTTTGGGTCTCTTTTGTCACGTCTGAAAAAAGCCTGATCTTTAATCCAAAAAAGTCCTTATTCCTGTTTTCAGTGGTGTTCCTAGGCTGGCTGACACCCGGGGTGGATTGCCGATGTGCTCCCCCCCCCCGGGTGCAGCGCGGCGACCCCCCCCCCCCCGGCGAAATTACACCCCCCCCCCCCGGGTGCATTTTTACTTGCTGGGGGGGGGGGGGGTGCCGTGCACCTGTCGGCTCCAAGTCTGCTCGTTCCCTGCTGCTCCCTCTGCCCTGGAACAGGAAGTAACCTGTTTTGCGCAGAGGGAGCAGCAGGGAGGGAACGAGCGGACTTGGCCAACAGACGCGCGGCACCCCCCCAGCGGCGTGCACCCTGGGCGGACCGCCTCCCCCCTTGGTACACCACTGCCTGTTTTTAAAAAAAGAGTCTCATCCATACTTTGTCAGGTGCTAAGACGACAGTGGCAATCAATGTAGAGGCAATAACGTTTTCTGAGTCAGAAGACTAGGATGATACTTTTTTTTAAATGGACTAAAAAAAAAAAGATATTGCTTTTAAAAGCTAGTCAAAAATGTATTAAGTTAGTCCAGTCAAAAAGGCATTGTCTTATTTTCTTGATTTGCTCGATTTCCTTGTTTTCCCTTAAACGTGGACTAACCGGGCCTACCACACCATTTTCTGTGTGATAAAATAAATCACACTGTCTGGTTTGAACTTTCATGGATGTAAGGATCAGCAAATAAGCTGTAGGGGATACTTTTTTTTTATTGGACTAAATATATCTGTGACAAGTTTAGAGATTGTGTTCACATTTCCTTAGGGCAGGGAAGAATCAGTATAGTTACACTGGGTTTAAATAGTGCAGAGCTATCATGGTCTCAGGCTTCCTGCATATGTGATTACAGATTAGTTAAAAAGGGGTGGGGGAGGGGTTAGACTGAGGTAACGGGATGGCAATGCCATATGGCAGAAATAGTCTGTATCTGATAATGCTTGACAATGACAGTAGGTCATTGGGGGTTTATACTGAAAATGAGTTAAGTGGGCAGGAAAGGCTCTTGCCTGGTGAAATCGCACTGACCTGCCCTAAATCAGATATGCAGTGGCGTAGCAAGGGGGGAGGGGCGGTCCACTCCGTGTGTCAGCTCAGGGGGGGTGCTCCCTGCCAACTCCCCCCCTCGGCGAATCGACACCCCCCCCCCCGACCAGCTCCCGCACCCTACCTTTAAGCACCCTACCTTTAAAAAGAAGATCGGGAGGCGAGGCGCAGCGCCTCGCGCCTGCCCTGCACGTAAAAGAAATGTGGACCGTCAGGCCTTCTCTCGCTCTGAATGTCCCGCCCTTGCGGAAATAGGAAGTTGCGTCAGCGTAGGGCGGGACAGATAGAGCGAGGGAAGACCCGACGGTCCACATTTCTTTTACGTGCAGGGCAGGCGCGAGGCGCTGCGCCTCGCCTCCCGATATTCTTTTTAAAGGTAGGGTGCGGGAGCTGGTCGGGGGGGAGGAGGGGGGTGTCATCGTGCTGCACCCGGGGGGGGGGGGGTGCAACGGCGAACCGCCCCGCCCCGGGTGGCAGCCCCCCCTGCTATGCCACTGCAGATATGTAGTGGGAGTCAGTGGTGTAGCTACTGGAGGCCATGGGGGCCTGCCTCCCCTCCCCCCCCCAAAAAAAATGGATCCAGGGCCCCTAGTTTGGCTGGTGAGGGTCCCCAACCCCGCCAGCTGAAGTGTTTCTCCGGTGCTGTTCTCCTTACATTGCCTGCCCTGCTTTCCTGTTGTCGCGTGCATTTTTGGTTTTAGTGAAACTGAGCATGCACGACATGAGTACAAGGGAGGTGCCAGAATTTTCCTTCCTCAGGGCAGGGCCAACAAAGAGCATATAGAACAACGCTAGGAGGATTACCCCACCCAGGAGCCCACTCAAGCCTGAGCTGAGCTCTCTGCTCTAGGGACTAAGTGAAAGGGAGAATGAGAAACTAAGCACAGGGGTTGCCAGCCTGACCCACAGCTGTTCCTGGAGCACCATGGAACAGAGTGAAGCAGAGTATTCCCATACAAACTAGACTGAACAGCAGTTGCCACCTTGATGCGCTGCTTTCCCGTTAGGCAAAAGGGTGCCCGAAGAAAGAAGGATCTGGTCACAAGAAAGAAGATGGATTATTTATTGGGATGAAGAGGGAATCAAGCCGATTAATGCAGTGTCCATGGTATGAGCAGAAGAGAGCACAGGCTGACCAGAGGATGATCCAACACAGGAAATGGTGCTTAAATACACTTTCTTTCCAGCTTGGGTAAAAGGACCCGACATGGTGCGTGTTTTAGAGGCAGTACCCGCCTGCTTCAGGGGTCACAATCACACAGTTTGCAACCAAACAATTGTGTTTAAAACACTGGTACAGCAATCTCTTGTGTAGCACAGGAAAACAAGAGGGTTTGCTGATCAAACAAGGCAACCCAAGGGCAATCACTGTTGCAAAGAGTGTGATTGTGACCCCTGAAGCAGACGGGTAGTGCCGCCGAAACATGGACTGTGTCGGGTCCTTCTACTCAAGCTGCAAATAAAGTGGATCGTCCTTTGGCCAGCCTTTACTTTCTTCTGCTTGTGCTGTTTCTTCGTAGGGGTTCCTCCTGTTTGCTGTGCATGCCCATGGTATGAAGAGGTCTGTGTTGGGTCAACCCAAATTTCAGATGAACAGGGAATAGAAGGATGACGGCACTAAAATGATCAGAGTGGAAAAGTCGTTTAGGGCCAGATATTCATCATTTGGCAGTAAGCAGCTTGTAAACCACTCACAGCGTGGGCTGAAATAACCTCAGATTTTTAATGCCGGGGCATGTGCAGCCTCCAGCATTGAATGTACAGGTTACCGTGGCAACCCGGAAGTTAACCGGGCACCAGCCAATATATTCAGACCGATGCACAGTTAACTCGGCGGATAACTTTAGGACAACCTTTCTGCTGTCCAAACTTTATCTGCGTTCTGCTTCACCCAGACTAGGGTGCACAGGGTGGGGCCAGGTCTGCCAAAGAATGCACTGGACAAGGGGAGGGTTGCATGGGGTGGGGTGGGGGATGCTACTAGACAACAGGGACTTCTTATTTTTAAATTCTGAGCAGATGGATGGAGGGAGGGAGGGTTGTGACTAGACTCCAGGGAAGGGGGTTGGTCATGTCAACAGAGAACGGGGTCGAGTGATTTGGAGATCAGGAAGCGACAGGCAAAATGCCACGGCATACTTACCCTCTTTTTTTTTTTTTTTAATATCATCCCTCCTGTCAGTGCCTGAGCCAATCACTGCTCAGGCACTGACAGGACAGGTGACATTTATCAGTGAGCTGCCCATTACTGCCATGATTTTAACATGGCTCATTGATTATTGCATGCCAAGGGTTTTTTTTTTTTTTTTGTGGTAGTGCTGCAGCTCTACCATGAGACTTGCTGCTCATGCCCCCTAGCCAGTTAGGGAATGGCCAGTTAGTGGTGATATTCATTGGCACTACCCAGAAGTGCTGCTGCCAGCCAGCTCAGTGAGGTTTAATTGGGCAACAGAGGCTCCTTTGAATGTTGAGCAGCAGAGGCCCCTCCCCCCTCCCTCTTTCTGTCCCTTGTGTCATTGAAAGGATATGGCTGCCAAGAAAAGAAAAGCACGCTGCTGAATCTAGAAAGCAACAGTTAATTGTGGCTCTACTATTTAATTAATCCATGCACATGTGTTATTGATCTTTGTATATTTTTGTTATGTATTGGGTTAATATTTAACATATGGCAGTCACTATTTTTTAAAATGCTGGTCACTGCAGGTTTTTCTTTATAATATTCAATGCTAGGCCATACCCAGATACCCGTGCTGAATCTTTGGGTGTTTGGTGGCCGCCTTAAGTTCTGTAGGCGGAGCTAACTACAGTATAGTGCTTTGTATGCACTATAAGAGTGGGAAGGTAAAAGTGTGTAATGGTAGCTATTATCAGTAACTCTAAAATCCCTCCCCACAGATTATATGAATACAAGTTATATTGCTTCAGGAACTGACAAGCAAGGAAACAAGCCAATTATTATAAAAATAAAGCCTACTTATTTACAAGCAAGTGAAACTGACAAAAGTGAAAACACAAGTAACTGAAATGTATATGCAGTTATATGCAGATGCAAGATAATTCAGGAAAATGAAAGACAAATGTTCTTGTCAGAGAATAGGTCAGAGTGAACGCACATTAACTCTAGATCAAGCCTGGAACCAGGCCTCCTATCATTGCCCTTTAGCAGTAACAGAGCTGATATACATCCTGGATATAGATGAGGGTAGCAGATGAAACAGCTGGATGCAGAAGATCCCCTGCAGGTCCCAGCAGTGCTGCAGAGAGGATGACTGGTAGAAACCTGAATGATGGCAATTCAGGCTGAATGGAAAAAACAACTTTTTTTCCCCCCCTTGGCTTCCAGGGCTTCTTTATACAGTTCTGGTGGAGGCAAAGTCCTCAAAGATAAGCAAGCTCCTCCCGATGTGGACCTTATGACCTGGGAAATTACTGGAATGTCCACTTTGTGTCAGCAAAATTGCAGTTCCTGGGTCCCAGGCTCCAAACAGTCCAGTGCCAAGGGTCCTGTGATCCTTATTTCATGCCAGGCTTCGAAGTGGCTGAGTCAACCACACTTGGGATGTGTGTTGTCAGGTGATTGCCTTAGGCAACCAGTCCATAAGCAATCCTGTTCTTTCTGATGCTGGACCTTGATGCATGGCTTGAAGTATCTGGTGCTGAGGTCGTTACCAACCCTCATTGTAGTTATATAGGCAGGGGTTTTGCCCCTACAGTTCTAGATATCACCGATATTCAGATAGTCAGATAGATATCTGGGTTCTAATGTAACATACCAATGTATGTTACATTCCTATTTATCACATAGAAATTAATATGTGCTACCACAATGTATTCCTCTCTACCACGTATGCATGCACCTCTCCGCAGTGGCGTATCAAGGGGGGGGGGGCGGTGGGGGCTGTCCGCCCCGGGTGCACGCCACGGGGGGGGGGGGGGGGGGGTGCCGCGCGCCTGTCGGCTCTTTGTTTTCATACTCCCTTTGCCCCGGAACAGGTTACTTCCTGTTCCGGGGCAGAGGGAGCATGAAAACAAAGAGCTGGCAGGCGCGCGGCACCCCCCTCCCAGCGGCGTGCACCTGGGGGGGGGTTCTTTTGCCGGAGGATTGGGGGGGTTCTTTCGCCAGGGGGCGTCGTGCTGTTCCGGGGGGGGGGGGGGGCGCATCGGCAATCCGCCCCGGGTGTCAGCCCCCCTAGGAACGCCACTGGCCCTCCGGCAAATGTAAGCCACATTGAGCCTGCGAATTGGTGGGAAAATGTGGGATACAAATGCTAATAATAATAATGATAAACATTGGCCGTACCTTGATAACTTCCGCCTCTGCCTTTCCTCCAGCTCTGGACCACTCCGGCACTAGCCAGCTACTGTCAAGGTGGCCTTGTGCAGGTAATTCTGCAGAATGTTATCTCCTAGACCTGAGGAGCACTAGGTTATCTGGGTAGCGTGTGCAGCTACCCAGATAACTATGTTTCAATATTGTTCTCTATCCAGCCGATATTCTTTATGAGCTAACTGGTCACTGACCGGTTAACTCGCTTGGTTGCGGCTCTCTGGTCATTTTCAGTGGCACTTAACCGGTCATTCTCCCTGAAAATGACTGGTTAGCGCCGAATGTAAAGCCTGGTAAGTCAGGAGCATTCTGGGGCTGGAGTCTGGTTAGATCCCGATAGTCTGACCTAACTGGCCAGGTTTAGCTCATAAATAGAGCCACATAAATAGCTGGTCATGCGTTAGTCGGCTTCAAAAAAATGGAAATTCAGTGCCGAAGCCCGCACAGGGCCCAGCATTGAATTTCCAGTTCTAGTGCCAACGGCGGGCCAAAAACCGCTGTCCACCGCCGACAGAGTGTCGACTGGTATATCTTTATTTCAGATAGATAGGTAAATATTTATTTATTTATTTATTTATTTGTTGCATTTGAATCCCACATTTTCCCACCTATTTGCAGGCTCAGTGTGACTTACATTATGCCGTAATGGCGATCGCCATTTCCCGAATGAGAAATACAAAGTTCATAAGTGACAGAGTAAATTAAGCAGTCAAGTATAGAGAGTTCGTTTTTGTCCAGTTCTGGTATAAGTTTCGTTGTCTGGTATTTAGGATGGATCATTGTGGTAAGCCTTTTTGAACAGGTTGGTTTTTAGTGATTTTCGGAAGTTTGTTAGGTCGTGCATTGTTTTTATGACGTTTGGTAGTTCGTTCCATAGTTGTGTGCTTATGTAGGAGAAGCTGGATGCATATGTTGATTTATATTTTAGTCCTTTGCAGCTGGGGCAGTGGAGATTCAGGAATGTGCTTGCTGACCTTTTTGTGTTCCTGGTTGGTAAGTCTATGAGGTCTGACATGTAGACCGGGGCCTCGCCGTGAATGATTTTATGAACCAGGGTGCAAATTTTGAACGCGATACGTTCTTTAAGTTCTAAATATAATTAATCCACAATCCATATCTAAATGTATCATGTATAATCTTTTAGAGGAAAGTGACAAAATAATATGGGATCTATGAGAAGACACTTGGGGGTGGGGTGGGGGGTCTTTTACTCAAGATTAGCCTGAGTTATCTGCAGCAGGGCTCATTTTATTCCTCTGGGCCCTGCTGCAGATAAGTCGAGCTAAGCTTTAGTAAAAGATCACCTGGAGACTTAAATATATATTTCCTGGAGTACAAGAAGGACAGGGATAGAATGATACGGACATTTAAATGCTTGAAAGATATCAATGAACAAACAAATTGTTTACAAAAATGCAAAAGGTATATGGTTTATTAAGAATTTAATATACCGCCCTGCCTGCAAAACATAACGGGGCGGGATAAAGTACATTAAATTAACATATCATCAAAATCAAAAGGAGAAGAATGCCAATAAAGAACCATTCGTACAACACAAGAATTAGGGAAGAGACAAGAATATATGTCACCAGAGTCTATATATGGCTGCCAAGATATGCGCCCAACCAAATTGGCTCAATAATTTGGTGCTCATTGATATTAATTATGCTAATTAAGGGGTGGCTACGTTGATCTGATGATCCTATTATGACTGTCTGATCATATAGACCTGTCTACATTAGAGATAAATTAGCAGAGAAGTTGAGCGTATATATAAAGAGTAATTGAATGCTCCCTGCACTATTTGAAATTATAAGGGTGCCGTTTGCTGACATAGATATTAATCGGCACCAATTTGGAATTGGGTGCACATTTTGCTATGTGCTATGTAATAACAGTGTGCGCCCAATCAGAAGGCGGGCGCGGCCATGGGAGGTGCATGGACAGGTCCTAAACTTTGCATGCAGTGTTATAGAATACTGCGGTTGTGCGCCCAGATTGGACACCCTGCACAGAGTAGCACTTACACCCCTAAGGACAAAGGGTTGAGGGGGGGTACAACCCTGCAAACCTTTCTGGACAGACAAATGGATGCTACTGGTTTGCCATCGTTTACTATGGGGCTGATATTCAAAGTGATTTAAGCGGGCAGGAGCAGTCACCCAGTCAAGACCCCCCTGCCTCACAGCCATGCAGGTAGACCCCTGGATCTACCTGTATCACTAATGGTCCAGCGGGGTCATTGGGGTTAGGCGCACAGCCCAATCGCTCCTGCCCCTTGCGACACTGGTCTAAAATGGCTGCCACGACCTCTTGAGGCAGTTCATGGTACTTCGTGTAGTATCTGGATTTTCAAAAGGCATTTGACATAGTACCTCATGAAAGACTCCAGAGGAAATTGGAGAGTCATGGGATAGGTGGTAGTGTCCTATTGTGGATTAAAAACTGGTTAACCCTACTCTCTGTTTTCTATCTTTTAAACGGTCAGTATTCTCAATGGAGAAGGGTAGTTAGTGGGGTTCCCCAGGGGTCTGTGCTAGGACCGCTGCTTTTTAACATATTCATAAATGATCTAGAGATGGGAGTAACTAGTGAGGTAATTAAATTAGCTGACGACACAAAGTTATTCAAAGTTGTTAAATCTCAAGAGGATCATGAAAAATTACAAGAGGACCTTACGAGACAGGTCTTGGCGGTCTGCTGGATATGAGCAGAGAAGGAGAGAGAAGAGTCAAAGATGACCCCAAGGTTTTGAGCTGAGGAGACAGGGAGAATGAGAGAGCCATCAACAGAAATAGAAAACGGGGGGGGGGGGGGGGGGGAGCGGGGAGGTCATATTTAATTTCAGGTGGCGTTGAGACATCCAGGCAGCAATGTCAGACAAGCACGCTGAAACTTTGCTTTGGATGCAAGGTGAGATATCGGGTAGAAAGGTAGATTTGGGAGTCATCAGCATACAGATGGCAGGAAAAGCCATGGGATGAGATTAATGAACCAAGGGAAGAAGTGTAGATAGAAATGCAGATGACATCTAATGTGAGCAAGTGCAAAGTGATGCATGTGGGAAAGAGGAACCCCAATTATAGCTGCATAATACAAGGTTCCACGTTAGGAGTCACTGACCAGGAAAGGGATCTAGGCGTCATCATTGATGATACGTTGAAACCTTCTGCTCAGTGTGCTGCTGCTGCGGCTATGAAAGCAAATAGAATGTTAGGTATTATTAGGAAAGGAATGGAAAACAAAAATGAGGACATTATAATGCCTTTGTATTGCTCCATGATGCGACCGCACCTCAAATACTGTGTTCAATTCTGGTCGCCGCATCTCAAAAAATATATGGTGGAATTAGAAAAGGTACCGAGAAGGATGACAAAAATGATAAAGGGGATGGAACGACTTCCCTCTGAGGAAAGGCTGAAGCAGATAGGGCTCTTCAGCTTGGAGAAAAGATGACTGAGAGGAGATATGATTGAAGTCTATAAAAGAATGAGTGGAGTGGAACGGGTAGACAGGAATTGCTTGTTTACACTTTCCAAAAACACTAGGACTAGGTGGCATGCAATGAAGCTACAAAGTAGTAAATTTAAAATGAATTGTAGAAAATGTTCCTTCACTCAACGTGTAATTAAACTCTGGAGTTTGTTGCCATTAAAAGCAGTTAGCTTAGCGGGGTTTAAAAAAGTATTAGATGGCTTCCTAAAGGAAAAGGCCATAGACCATTATTAAAATGGACTTGTGGAAAATCCAGTGCTTATTTCTAGAATAAGCAGCATAAAATGTACAGTTTTGGGATCTTGCCAGGTACTTGTAACCTGGATTGGCCACTGTTGGAACAGGATACTGGGCTTTATGAACCTTCGGTCTGTCCTAGTATGGCAATACTTATGTACTTATGAGAGATTGCGGCAGCCATTTTAGGGAAGCGCTGCAAGAAACAGGAGTGAGGGGGCTGCGCTCCTGCCCCCAACGACTGCGCTGGACCACCAGGGATACAGGTAGGCCTAGGGGGAGGGCTTACTTGCACGACTATGGGGGGCGGGGGTCTTCCGGGGGGGGGGGGGTCCTGACATGGGCTGGGGAGGGGGGATGGAAAGAGGAGACATTGGTGTGGGGGGGGGGGGGGGGCGCAGGGTTTTTTTTTTTAAACAGAAAAAAAGTTATGTGGGCCCAGCCCCAATATTCAGCCCAGTACTTGGACATGGCCCGCCAAAAATTATCCCCTGATATTCAGTGCCCGTACCCATACATAGCCCGGCATCAAATATCAGGGGATACTTTAGCTGTCAGCGATCAGTGTTTAAAAAAAAAACACTGACCTCCGCCGGCTGAATATCAGGGTTGTGTGTATACTGTGCTTAACAGTCTGGCTTACTGACTTTTTCCACTCTTGCCCGTGTCCCTGCAAGGTTGGTTTCACTTGCATCCTGGCTGAGAAATATGTGAGCTGCGGTGTTCTTAAAAAAAAGTCTCCTGCTTTCCTCAGTGCTGCTCAGCTCAAGTGCTGACTGTTCACTTTGACAAAACAGTGATGTGGGATTTTGTCAGACGTGTGCAGTAAATTAAACACTGTAGCAGGGGCAGCAATGTTACTTCATGCCAAAGTACTGAAGGAAAGAGTTCAGACTGTTTATGCAAGCTGGTTCTAAAATAAATTAATAATAATAATAATGATTCAGAATCTACATTTTAAAAGTCTTGTCATGGGAGGCCATGAATACAAAAAGCGCTGGGTGTTGTCAGGTTTTGAAAAAAAAATTATATCAGTTTTCACCTCCCAAAGACTCTTCTCAGTCTGCCACAAGGCATCTTGCTTGTGTTTGATGGGGGTGGGGAGGGGGTGTCGGAAGTCGGCCAGCCTGAATCTTTCCTAGTTAAGTTTCTACCTAACACTTGGACTGCAGCTGTTCTTTGGATCAATTTACTAGAAAAGCCGAAAGATGCGTTCCTGAAATACTGCGCCGTAGCAGATGACACGCAGACATCTGACGCCTTATTAAACTCTCCTTGAATAAATATTGCTCTTCAGATGTAATGAGCTCTGCGTTTGTGGATTCCAGTTTCCGTTATTGAAGGTACAGTAGATATAGTGCATTGCTCTATTCCAGGTTACTGTTATCTCATGTTAACAAAAGACTGAGTCGAGTCAGTGCCTTTCATAATTCTCCACGCCCCCTCTTTTTCCTTTTAATGAAGGGCAGGGCAACTATTAGACATGATTAAAAGGCCCTAAGAAAACTGGGGGAAAAAAAGTGTTCCCTTTTCCACCACAGTACTTCAAACCAATTTAGCTGCATTCTCGGAGCTGCATTGATCCTGGAGAGAACCGGCAGCTTTCTAGGTTGTTAGTTTTAACTGAGTCAACACAGGACTTCTCCAAGATGTTGTAATGTAATGAGCTTTCCAGACCACAAGCGCCTTTTCTGCAAATGAACACATTTAGTTCTAAAAGCATTGTAACGGATCCAGCCCAAAGGCTGCTCTGCTGAAATGTTCAGCTGTGTGCTGCTGCTCAAGGTGATTGTCCCATGCTACAGAGCAAAAGGGCCAAGGGCAGTCACTGTGGTTCCTAGCGGAGCCCTCTCTCATGGAATTCCAGGAAACATCTTTTTTTAAATAAGATTTTTCCAGTGGCGTTCCTAGGGGGGGGGGGGGGTGGGTGTGGTCCGCCCCGGGTGCACGCTACTGGGGGGGGGGGGTGCCGTGCGCCTGTCGGCTCCGCTCGTTCCGGGCTCCCTCTGCCCCGGAACAGGTTACTTCCTGTTCTGGGGCAGAGGGAGCATGGAACGAGTGAAGCCGACAGGCGCGCGGCACCCCCCCCCCCCCAGCAGGTAAAAATGCACCCGGGGGGGTGTCCTTTCGCCGGGGAGAGGTGTCCTTTCGCCGGGAGGGCGCTGCACCCGGGGGGGGGGGGGGGCGCATCGGCGATCCGCCCCGGGTGTCAGCCACCCTAGGAATGCCACTGGATTTTTCCGTCCTTCCTGTTACTAACCTAGTAATGTGGAGGGGCATTTTCGAAAGAATGTCCAAATCAGAACGGGAACGTCCTGCTCATAACATCCAAAAGAAAAGTCCATCTCGCAGCCATTTTCAAACAGGAAAAAATGTCGGGATTTCCTGTTCGAAATATGTGAGAAGGACGTTCTTGTGCTGAAAGTGTCCAAAATGAAACATCCAAAATATGAACGCCAAAAAAGCAGGCACAAAAACATCTGTCTGGTATCATTTGTAAAAAAAATGGGCACACAGATGCCCCTGCAGAGCAGAGGGGCAGCCAAGTGCTCGGTGCGTGGACTTTAAACAACAGGACCCAGGTAGAAATCCCACCTCAATACTTTTCTATGTTATTGTGAGCCCTCCAGGGACATATAAAAACCCACTCTACCCAAAGATACACCGTTACAATAGCCATCGAGCCAGGGGTGTATCTGACCTTCAGCGGTAGAGGGGGGGACAGAGCCGAGGTGAGGGGCACATTTTAGCCCCCCCCGGCGGCGCCGCCGCCGCCAACTCTCTCGACCCCCCCCCCACCCGCTGGCCTGCCCGCTCACTCGCCGTTGCCTACCTGGGCTGGCGGGGACCCCATCCCCCGCCAGCCGAAGTCTTCTTCCTTCCTTTCCGGTTTCTGAGTCTGACAACCTGAAAGGAAGGAAGAAGACTTCGACTGGCGGGGGATGGGGTCCCCGCCAGCCCAGGTAGGCGACGGCGAGCGAGCAGGCAGGCTAGCGGGGGGGGGGGCGGTCGACGGTAGGGGGGTCCAGGGCCAAATCTACAGAGGCCCTAGCCCCCGTGGCCCCATAGCAGCGATGCCCTTGCATCGAGCTAACAGGTTTCTTAATTCAGGTACAGTATGTATTTCTATGTTCCAGGAAGGCTCACGTGTTAAAATGGGGGAGTTACACCTGGATCCCGTTGTTCAGAGTCCACTTCACTGACCACTAGGCTACTCCTTACACTCGCTTGCTGCTCTATTAGGACTGGCCACAATGCCTGAAGCCGTAATAGAACCTGGTATCCTCTGTCACTTTCACCTCTTACGGGGGTGGTAGGGTTCAATAACCAGTGGGAGATGAAGGAGGGGTTATGCCTTCATTCCTGCATTGGTCACTTGCTTAATCAGGGCACCCTTTTTGTACAATGGACGTGATTGAAACAGGCCTAGATAAAAACATCCTTCTTTTTTGCCTTGGACATTTCTTCCCATTCCATTGTTGCTGAAAAGACATCTTCATTTTAGGCCTGCCCCAGTCCAACACAAAAAACACCTCCCGTGGGAGGTGGTGGAGATGAAAACGGTAACGGAATTCAAACATGCGTGGGATAAACATAAAGGAATCCTGTTCAGAAGGAAGGGATCCTCAGAAGCTTAGCGGAGATTGGGTGGCAGAGCTGGTGGTTGGGAGCAGTGCTGCCAGATTGAAAAAAAATTTCCCACACAAACCACGCCCCTGCCGTCATCACCCCGCCCCTGCCGTCATCAGCTCCACCCCTGACGTCACTAACCCCGCCCCGATGTCACTAACCACGCCCACCGCAACCCGCAACGGTCAAAAATTTCCCGCAGAGGGTTGCGTAAAGCCGCCCAATTGGGCGGGAAAACCGCAACCTTGACAACACTGGTTGGGAGGCAGAGATAGTGCTGAGCAGACTTATACGGTCTGTGCCAGAGGCGGTGGTGGGAGGCGGGGCTGGTGGTGGGAGGCGGGGCTGGTGGTTGGGAGGCGGGGCTAGTGCTGGGCAGACTTGTACGGTCTGTGCCCTGACAATGGCAGATACAAATCAAGGTAAGGTATACACAAAAAGTAGCCCATGTGAAATTATCTTGTTGGGCAGACTGGATGGTCCGGACCGTGCAGGTCTTTTTCTGCCGTCATCTACTATGTTACTATGTTAAAATACGCCTCCAACACGTCCCCTGCTATCTGGCCGAACTGCTGTGTAAAACGTCCAGATTCTGCCTTTCTGAAAATCGTGATTTGGATGTTGTCAGCAGATGGACGGTTTTTGACCATTTTGAGATGCCCATCAGTTTCAAAAATGAGCACCATAGTAGATGATGGCAGCTAAAGACCGATCGGCCTATTGAGTCTGCTCAGTTATTTTGGTCTGCAGTGCTAAGGAGATACCCTAGCTACTAACTGTAGAATTGTGACCACTTTTAGATATTGCGCCTCGAAATGTAGGAGAAGCCTAATGGTTAGAGCAGTGGGAGAGAACCAGGGAATCCAGGATTGAAATCCTACTGCCACTCCCTATGATCGTGGGCAAGTTACGCAGGAGGAATTAGAAAAGGTACAGAGAACAGGGATGAAAATGGTATAGGGGATAGGATGACTTCCCTGTGAGGAAAGGCTGAAACGGCTAGGGTTCTTCAGCTTGGAGAAAAGACGGCTGAGGGGAGATATAATAGAGGTCTATAAAATAATGAGTGGAGTGGAACGGGTAGATGTGAATCGCTTATTTACTCTTTCCAAAAATACTAGGTCTAAGGGGACATGTAATGAAGCTACAAAGTAGTAAATTAAAAATGAATCTGAGAAAGTATTTCTTCACTCAACGTGTAATTAAACTCTGGAATTCGTTGCCAGAGAATGTGGTAGTTCCAGCCCCAGCATGCGACATTTACTGCAATGAACATGCAATGAACCAGCCATGGACATGATATAAGTTGCAGAAGAAAGGGATCCTCAGGAGCTTAGCCTAGAATGGGTGGCAGAGCTGGTGGTTGGGAGGCGGAGCTAGTGTGGGCAGACATATACGGTCTGTGCTGGGGCTGGTGGTTGGGAGGGGGGACTAGTGCTGGGCAGACTTATACGGTCTGTGCCAGAGCCGGTGGTGGGTGGCAGGGATAGTGCTGGGCAGACTTATACGGTCTGTGCCAGAGCTGGTGGTTGGGAGGCGGGGTTGGTGGTTGGGAGGCGGGGATAGGGCTGGCCAGACTTATACGGTCTGTGCACTGAAGAGGACAGTGCAAATAAAAAAAAGTAGCACATATGAATTTATCTTCTTGGGCAGACTAGATGGACCATGCAGGTCTTTTTCTGCCGTCATCTACTATGTTACTATGTAAGTTATCGCAGCTATCAGTGCACTAAAGTGCTTTTCGCTAGTATTTTATAACACTTTTTAAACATGCCCAAAAGCTGTTATAGAATTAGCACTAAGCATGTACCATTGTGTCACCGATATATACATTTCATCCCCATGTGGTTATCTCATGCCGTCTTGATATTTGACCATTTTTATTTCCACGAGTCTCACCAGGAAGCTGCTCCCTCCATTCACCTTCTCCCCCCTCTTCTTGTTCAAAAATATCAGACGAGAAAAAATATTCTTCACTAGATTGACATCCAGAGAAAATCTATCCATTAACACTACACCAATAATTTGGACTGCCTTGTGCTCCACTTTGGAAAGGACAGATAATTAAATTGGATAAGAATGTAAATAAAAATGAATACATAGGAAAGAAAATATTCAAAGTTTTTGCAGGGAGAAGCAGCTATTTACCCATATAAAAAGCCTCCTGAGGATTGCCCAGCGCCCTCCGGAGAGATGGGTGTATTGGGGTTCTGCAGCCCTTTAAACTTGCTCCTACCAGTAGCAGCTGTGAAGTTGCAGGAATCTTCAGCTGTCCGGGGCTCTGAGGTTTATGGCAGCTTCACTAATTCTTTTCCCTTAATCTATTCCGAGCTGTCCTGATTTATAAAGGCTGAGGGTAAAATTAACTTTCACTGGGAAAGTTATCTTTGTCATATTCGTTTATTTACTGTGGACGTCAATCGCTCAAGATTGCTTTTATCTTTGGGATGGAGAATGTAGAAAAATATCTGGATTGTCCCAGACAATTGTTATAAAAGCGGGTATTCATCAAGAATATATATATTCCGATACCTGGTACAATCACTGGTACTTAGTCATCTGGACTATTGTAACTCACTCTACGCTGGTTGCAAAGAGCAAATACTCAAAAAAAACTCCAGACAGCCCAGAACACGGCAGCCAGACTTATATTCGGCAAACCAAAATACGAAAGCGCAACACCCCTCCGCGAAAAACTACACTGGCTCCCACTCAAAGAACGCATCACGTTCAAATTCTGTACCTTGGTCCATAAAATCATCCATGGTGACGCCCCAGCATACATGTCGGATCTAATAGAACTACCACCCAGAAATGCAAAAAAATCTTCCCGCACATTCCTCAATCTTCATCCTCCTAAATGCAAAGGCTTGAAATACAGATCGATGCCTGCATCAACCTTTTCCTTCACAAGTACACAGCTCTGGAACCCACTGCCACGTAACCTGAAATCGGTCTACGAAGTGACCACTTTCCGCAAATCCCTGAAGACTTATCTCTTCGACAAAATATATCATAAGGAACAACATGCGTAACTCCACCTTCTTCTAGATATCCAGGAATGTTCTTTATGTCTTTTGCTCCCATACCTTCTTGTATCTAATGCCTTTGATTCTAACACTATCATGTATTTCACCATCATGTACCCAAAACTTGCTGTAAATCCAAATGTACATTCTTTTCTATTTCCAATATCCACGATGAAATGTAAGCCACATTGAGCCTGCAAAAAGGTGGGATAATGTGGGATACAAATGGGGGTTGCTGCTCTTAATGATGCAACATGATAGGTGATGTATTTGTATATATGGAGCTGTTAGGGACTGGAGCCAAAATAGATACTGGTACACTCCCCTATGCCCATATCCATGCCTGCAAATAAATATCCACCCAGATTTACCATTGGCAGCCTTCTTGGCAGGTGATCTTTTGTGCCAGAGCACTGTTTCTACACCTGCACAACTTCCATTACTTCCTACAGGAGTTCTTTTGGAAGAAACTTAGAAAAGCTATTAGAGGAGGAAGCCTTTGCTTTTACTCTCCCACAACACCAACAAAACCTTCTCTTTATTATTGTTATTATAGATTTTTATTGTATTTAAAATTTTTCTGGGAGCCAAGATAGCATCTGTTGGACAGACAGCAGTGTGAGCTCTGATGTTTCTCCTTCTGCCTTGCCATCTTCCATGTCTTGGAGGAGATGTGTGAAGAGGAACTCCAAAACTTACTCCTCTGAGTCTAGTCAGATGTCCTTGCTGAGGCAGTCAATATATTGGAGGCTTTTTGAGCTCCCCCTTCTCCAGAAGTAGATTCGTCTTTGGCAGCAGCACAGAAGGGGCAAATTTGAACTCCGAGGATTGAGTGGCTCTCCTGTGTCCCAGAAGTGGTATCTGTGGTGTATTAATGCAGATATTGGAGACCACAGAGTGTTCACTGAGGAAGATTTGGGAGAGATACCCGTGCCAGAAATGCCATTCAAAGCTGACGAGTTAGAGAAACTGAATGAAATCTCTATAAACCTGGAAGATGTAATGGCACAATTTGACAAATTGAAAAGTAGCAAATTGCCTGAACCAGATGGTATTTATCCTAGAGTACTGATAGATTTGAATATTGAACTTGCACAGCTGTTGTTAGTAATATGTCATTTATCTTTAAAATCAAGCATGGTACCGGAAGATCGGAGGGTGGCCAATGTAATTCTGATTTTTTAAAAAGGTTTCAGAGGTGATCCGAGAAATTATAGACCGGTGAGCCTGACGTTGGTGCCAGGCAAAATGGTAGAGACTATTATAAAGAACAAAATTACAGAGCATATACAAAAGCATGGATTAATGAAACAAAGCCAACATGGATTTAGTGAAGGGAAATCTTGCCTCACCAATCTACTGCTTTTCTTTGAAGGGGTGAGCAAACGTGGATAAAGGTGAGCCGGTTGATATTGAATTTCAAAAGGCATTTGACAGAGTACCTCATGAAAGACTCCAGAGGAAATTGGAGAGCCGTGGGATAGAAGGTAGTGTTCTATTGTGGATTAAAAACTGATTAAATGATGGAAAACAGAGAGTAGGGTTAAATGGTCAGTATTCCCAATGGAGAAGGGTAGATAGTGGGGTTCCCCAGGGGTATGTGCTGGGACCGTTGCTTTTTATCATATTTATAAATGATCTAGAGATGGGAGTAACTAGTGAGGTAATTAAATTTGCTGACGACACAAAGTTATTCAAAGTTGTTAAATTGCAAAAGGATTGTGAAAAATTACAAGAGGACCTTACGAGACTGAGAGACTGGGCATCCAGATGGCAGATGATGTTTAAGGTGAATAAGTGCAAAGTGATGCATGTGGGAAAGAGGAACCCAAACTATAGTTATGTGATGCAAAGTTCCACATCAGGAGTCACTGATGAGGATAGGGATTTAGGTGTCATCATTGATGATACATTGAAACCATCTGCTAAGTGTGCGGCGGTGGCTGAGAAAGCAAATAGAATGTTAGGTATTATAAGAAAAGGAATGGAAAGCAAAAATGAGGACGTTATAATGCCTTTGTATCGCTCCATGTAGCAACCACACCTCAAATACCGTGTTCAATTCTGGTCACCGCATCTCAAAAAAGATATAGTTGTGTTAGAAAAGGCACAGAGAACGGTGACGAAAATGAAAAATGGGGATGGGACGACTTCCCTGTGAGGAAAGGCTAGTGTCTTGGGGTCTTCAGCTTGAAGAAAAGATGACTGAGGGGAGGTATCATAGAGGTCTATAAAATAATGAGTGGAGTGGAACGGTAGACGTGAATAGCTTGGTTACTCTTTCTAAAAATACTGTGACTAGGGGGCATGCAATGAAGCTACAAAGTAGTAAATATAAAACAAATCATCATAGAAAATATTTCTTCACTCAACGTGTAATTAAACTCTGAAATTCATTGCCAGAGGATGTGGTAAAAGCAGTTAGCATAGCAGGGTTTTAAAAAAAGGTTTGTATAGCTTCGTAAAAGAAAAGGCCAATAAGCTATTAATAAGATGGGCTTGGGGAAAATCCACTGATTATTTCCAGGATACTGTCAAAATTCAAAGGCACTTCTCTACTAAATTATAAACTCAAAACAATTTACACAGTAGAGGATATTAGAAAGTACAAATATGCTGAAACGGGTTGTATAGGGGTTTGTGAGCACACCTACTTGAAAATGAGATAAGTAACATATTGCCTCAATTTTTACATAATGTTATTAATAAAGACAGAAGAAAAAAGAGAGAAGAAATTTAAGAATTGGTAGGTTGGGGGTATAGTCAATGATTAGAATATACACACGGTGAGAGGTTCACCGCGGGAGTGAAGTGATACCAGCCGTAGTTCACTTATGAGACTTACCCTATACAACCCGTTTCAGCATATTTGTACTTTCTAATATCCTCTACTGTGTAAATTATTTCCAGGATAGGCAGCATAAAATGTATTATACTGTTTTGGGATCTTGCCAGGTATTTCTAACATGGATTGGCCACTGTTGGGTGATGCTGGGCTTGATGGATCTTCGGTCTGCCCCAGTATGGCAACACTTATGTACTTATGAGATGCCAAGTCTGTTCTTGAGGGCATAGCTGCAGCTGAGTCCTTCCCTCCGTGCTTGGTGCCAAAAGAGAGGAAGGCCCAACAGACCTTGAGTCTGGGTGCCATGGCTGAGAGGCTGGAAAACCTTTATGTTGAGTAGTGGGGCATGCAGAAACCTGCCATTGTGACTGTAGAGTTACTCTGGGATGCTATCTAGGGAGTGAAGTCCTCTATGATGCATAAGATGGTGGACAAGTGAATGATATTTCTTAAGTATCTGCTGACCAATCGCAAGAGTTAACTCATCAGTCTACCAAGGTTAATATGCCAGAAGATAAGAAGGCAATTCTATAACTTGGCGTCTACAATACTTTGGCATGCCTAAGTTGTTATAGAACGTATACTAGTGCACCAAAACTTAGGCATGACCTCCTACACCATATGCCGAGTGACATGCGTAACTGATTGTATATATTATTCCTGCTTCATGACCATGATCCACCCATGTTTGGAGTTACATGCTGTAGCACCTAGGCCCTACTTTGTAGAATCGCGCCTAGTGCACTTATGCTTAGGCTTGAGCTTATAGAATTCAACCCTCCAAGAAATTAACACTGCTGTGGTGAAGGACAAGGATATTGTACATCATAAGATGGAATATGTGGAGAACCAATTAAGGTGGAAAAATCTTAGGTCTTTGAACTTTCCTAAATTCCATTTGATGTATGCAATGGATATGGATTGGATATATCTCAAAGAAGTGTTGGAGGTGGTAGCAGATGTGCTACATTCCTTGTCCTTGCTGGGGAGCGGTGGGAAGTAGAGTGCTGCACGGGAACAGGGTAAGCGGGGATGGATGTAGGCCCAAGGGACTCCCATGGGGCTGGATGCAGGTTCTTCGGGGTTCCCGGGGGGGTATACACAGGTCCCCCCTTCACAGACCTCTCAAAAACTACCCAAACCATAGCTGCCGAGAGGGGGGCAGGGGGGGCACAATTTCCTGGGCCCGGGCCTCCAGGGGGGCCCGGCACAGGGGTATTTCTCTTCCCCCCCCCCCCTCTCCTGCTCCTGACAGGACCTGGGTGATCGTGTCCAGAGAGGAGCAGGAGAGAGAAAACTCCGGCACCGGGCCCCCCTTGCATTGCTTGCCTAGCTTCTGCTGAGCCCTCAGGCCGGCCATGCTCAGTTTTGAGACTGAGCATTTGTGACCTAAGGAAAGCAGCTGCAGGGGCAGGCAATGGTGGGCAGAGGATGGAGCCGTACTTCGGGTGGGAGGGAGACGGCGGTGGTTATGACAATTTGGGGGGCAGGCGGTGACAGCGATGACAATTCTGTCCTGGGCCCGGTGGTATTGGTCCCCCTTTGGGCCTGGCTCAGTCTCTCTGCGGCCCTGCCCCAAACTCCCCCCCCCATCTCCCCTTACATTCCCCTCCCCCCCCAAAACAATCACCTCCTAGCAAGAGAGAATGCAAAACCTAGGAGGTTTAATAAAACAATGTAAACCTTACAAGTTTGCTATCGTTTTCAATAGAGATTGCTATTGTTTGGATGTCTTCAATATGGTGGCAACACAGGGAAGATGGGGGTGGGAGACGGCTTCAACTTTTTGAGGTCATACCGTGTCCTGTCTTCATTAAAGGTCCTTGATATTTTTACACCCTGTGAATCAGGAAGGAGAACGTAGTCCCTATTCTACAAATTGTGGGGTGAGAAAACGGTCAGCACTCCTTTACTCTGGTAGGCATCTAAAGGTTTCAGCCCTGCTCAACATTAGCAGTCTCTTCAATAACCTGGTTCATGAAAAAAGTATAGTAACAGAAAGATACAGCCTTCTAAAATGCTTTCATTCAACTGAAACAAATCTGTTTTCTTGGCATGCGTACAAATTTCGGAATATGTAATTGGACGTTTCTTCGCAAATGTTAATCTGTATGCCACAGACTGCAAAGAGCACTTGTACAAGTAACAATATCTGCCTGAATTAAGAGTGTGCAGATGCTTCAGGGTGGGTTTTTCTCCATACTTTTTGAATCTCCTTTCCCTATGAGCTGAGTGAGTGAATTAACCTGTTTGGGCTGTGCACTTGAAGAGAAGATTGTCCGTTGTCATACCAGCCGGGCTTGGAAAGTCCTACATTAACAATAGAAATCAAACAAAATAAAACATGGAAAAGAAAATAAGATGATACCTTTTTTATTGGACATAACTTAATACATTGCTTGATTAGCTTTCGAAGGTTGCCCTTCTTCCTCAGATCGGAAATAAGCAAATGTGCTAGCTGACAGTGTATATAAGTGAAAACATTCAAGCATTACTATGACAGTAAAATAGATACCATTGGAGATTCTACATGGAATGTTGCTACTATTGGAGATTCTACATGGAATGTTGCTATTCCACTAGGAACATTCCATGTAGAAGGCTGCGCAGGCTTCTGTTTCTGTGAGTCTGACGTCCTGTACATACGTGCAGGACGTCAGACTCACAGAAGCAGAAGCCTGCGCGGCCAAATTGGTGATCTACAAGGGCCAACTTCTACATGGAATGTTGCTAGTGGAATAGCAACATTCCATGTAGAATCTATAGAAATCAAACAAAATAAAACATGGAAAAGAAAATAAGATGATACCTTTTTATTGGACATAACTTAATACATTGCTTGATTAGCTTTCGAAGGTTGCCCTTCTTCCTCAGATCGGAAATAAGCAAATGTGCTAGCTGACAGTGCATATAAGTGAAAACATTCAAGCATTACTATGACAGTAAAATAGATACCATTGGAGATTCTACATGGAATGTTGCTACTATTGGAGATTCTACATGGAATGTTGCTATTCCACTAGCAACATTCCATGTAGAAGGATGCGCAGGCTTCTGTTTCTGTGAGTCTGACGTCCTGCACGTACATGCAGGACGTCAGACTCACAGAAGCAGAAGCAGAAGCCTGCGCGGCCAAATTGGTGATCTACAAGGGCCGACTTCTACATGGAATGTTGCTAGTGGAATAGCAACATTCCATGTAGAATCTATAGAAATCAAACAAAATAAAACATGGAAAAGAAAATAAGATGATACCTTTTTTATTGGACATAACTTAATACATTTCTTGATTAGCTTTCGAAGGTTGCCCTTCTTCCTCAGATCGGAAATAAGCAAATGTGCTAGCTGACAGTGTATATAAGTGAAAACATTCAAGCATTACTATGACAGTCTGACAGGGTGGGAGGAGGGGGGTGGGTAGGAGGTATGCATGGGGACATCAAAGCATATCATTGATATTCTAACAGGATGGGTGTGGATAGGTGAGGGGTGGGGTGATCAACAGAGACATACAGCTTTATGGTTTATAATGGGCTAGGAACCCCAGATCCTTGTTAAGTCCTTTCTGTTGGGTGTTAAAATATTCAATCATTCTGGCAACCTTTGAAAGCTAATCAAGAAATGAATTAAGTTATGTCCAATAAAAAAGGTATCATCTTATTTTCTTTTCCATGTTTTATTTTGTTTGATTTCTATTGATAACCTTAAGAGTGGACTAACACGGCTACCACACTCCTCTACATTAACAAGAATGTTAACCAATGTGCTAGGGGGTGATACCGTTTAAACAATGGTTTTTTTTTGTAATGCGAAAAGTCTCCATTTTCTCTGGTGTTAAAAGCTTTCTGCTTTGGATTTTAGTCTGAATTAGATTAAACCAGTGGCCAGTGAGCTAATCATGAGCTATTATGGGACTGCCACTCACTGTGGGCCAAACATTCAGAAACTTGAGAAGGAAGAAAAGGGCTGAACTCTGCCCAGTGGCAGTGGCTGCCAAAAAAAGCAAACAGGATGTTAAGAATTGTTAAGAAAGGGATGTAAAATAAGACCAAGAATATTACAGTTCCTCTGTATCACTTCATGGTGCGACCTCACCTTGAGTATTGCATTCAGTTCTGGTTGCCGTATCTCAAGAATGATATAGCAGAATTAGAAAAAGTTCAAAAAAGAGCGACCGAAGTGATAAAGGGGGTGGAACTCCTCTCATATGAGGAAAGGCTAAAGAAGTTAGGCCTCTTCAGCTTGGAAAATGGATGCCTGAGGGGGGGATATGATTGAGGTCTACAAAATCCTGAGTGGTATAGAACGGGTAAAAGTGAATCGCTTTGTCACTCTTTCAGAAAGTACAAAGACTGGGGGACACTCAATGAAATTATGTGGAAATACTTCTAAAACAAATAGGAGGACATATTTTTTTTGTTGTTGCTGGAGGATGCGATAACAGCGGTTAGTGTGTCTGGATTTAAAAAAGGTTTGGACAAGTTCTTGGAGGAAAAGTCCATTGTCTCTTATTGAAATGGACATGGGGGAAGCGGTTTAAATTGAATATTGGCTTGGCTGGTTGAGTTTAAACCAGCCAAAATGAAACCGGTTTCAGCTGCTGCAAGTCCTCGTAACCAAATTTGGGCATGGCAACTGGCGCTCTGCATGATTCTATGAAGAGCGCTCATTCTGGAGCGCCTTTTACAGACTACCGCTAAGCGCTGATTTTTCCCCAGTGCTTAATTCTTGGCACCGTCTACTGAACCCAGCCCTATGGGGAGAATTCCGTATAGAGCGCAGAAGTTAGGGACCAGAATGATGTATGTTCTACGCAGAGCTGTTTTTATAGACTACTAGCTTAAGTCATTTTCACGCCTAACTTTGGGCACGAGTATTTACGCCTGGTGTAAATGATCGGGCCTAACTATTGTCAATTAAGTGCAGAAATGGAGGTTTACAATAACTCCCGTGCCTAAATCCTAGGAATACCCGTGACCCACCCATGCTCCTCCCTTTGCCTCGTCCCCTTTAGAGCTGTGTATAAGATGAATTAGGTGTGCAGGATATAGAATAGGGCAGTGTTTCCCAAGTCCGGTCCTGGAATATCCCTTGCCAGTCATGTTGGGTATCATGAGGAAAGGGATGGAAAACAAAAATAAGGATATTATTCCGACCGCACCTCGAGTATTGTGTTCAGTTCTGGTCGCCGCACCTCAAAAAAGACAGTGGAATTGGAAAAGGTGCGGAGAAGGGCGACAAAGATGATACAGGGGATGGGACGGCTTCCCTATCAGGATAGGCTGAAGAGGCTGGGGCTCTTCAGCCTGGAGAAAAGGCGGCTGAGGGAAGATATGATAGAGGTCTATAAGATAATGAGTGGAATGGAACGGGTCGATGTAACATAGTAACATAGTAGATGACGGCAGAAAAAGACCTGCACGGTCCATCCAGTCTGCCCAACAAGATAAATTCATATGTGCTACTTTTTATTTGTACCTGTCCTCTTCAGGGCACAGACCGTATAAGTCTGGCCAGCACTATCCCCGCCTCCCAACGACCAGCCCCGCCTCCCACCACCGGCTCTGGCACAGACCGTATAAGTCTGCCGAGCACTATCCCCGCCTCCCAACCACTATCCCCGCCTCCCAACACCGGCTCTGGCACCTAAACTCGGCTAAGCTCCCAAGGATACATTCCTTCTGAACAGGATTCCTTTATGTTTATCCCACGCATGTTTGAATTCTGTTACCGTTTTCACCTCCACCACCTCCCGCGGGAGGGCATTCCAAGCATCCACCACTCTCTGTGTGAAAAATCTCCTGACATTTTTCCTGAGTCTGCCCCCCCTTCAATCTCATTTCATGTCCTCTCGTTCTACCGCCTTCGCATCTCCGGAAAAAATTCGTTTGCGGATTAATACCTTTCAAATATTTGAACGTCTGTATCAATTCACCCCTATTTCTCCTTTCCTCCAGAGTATACATGTTCAAGTCAGCAAGTCTCCCCTCATACGTCTTGTAACGCAAATCCCATACCATTCTCGTAGCTTTTCTTTGCACCGCTTCAATTCTTTTTACATCCTTCGCAAGATACAGCTTCCAAAACTGAACACAATACTCCAGGTGGGGCCTCACCAATGACTTGTACAGGGGCATCAACACCTCCTTTCTTCTGCTGGTCACACCTCTCTCTATACAGCCTAGCAACCTTCTCGCTAAGGCCACCGCCTTGTCACACTGTTTCGTCGCCTTTAGATCCTCAGATACTATCACCCCAAGATCCCTCTCCCCATCCGTACCTATCAGACTCTCACCGCCTAACACATACGTGTCCCGTGGATTTCTCTTCCCTAAGTGCATCACTTTGCATTTTTTCGCATTGTGTATAGCGTCTTTACGCTTTGTGGAGCGTCTGTTTACGCTTTCCAAAAATGCTAGGACAAGGGGGCATGCGATGAAGCTGTAGTGTGGTAAATTTAAAACGAATCGGAGGAAATGTTTCTTCACTCAACGCGTAGTTAAACTCTGGAATTCACTGCCGGAAAAGGTGGTTAAGGCGGTTAACTTAGCGGACTTCATAAAAGGGTTGGATGGCTTCCTGGAGGAAAAAGCCATAGAATGTTGTTGAATGGACGAGGGAATACAGTATTTCTAGGATGGGCGGGACAGATTGCTTGTTCTTTTGGCCGCTGTCGGTGACAGGGTGCTGGGCTCGATGGACCCTTGGTCTGTCCCACCATGGCAGTGCTTATGTACTTATGTCATGTTTTCAGGATATCCACAATGAATATACATGAACTTGATTTGCACACACTTCCTCCATTATATGCAAATCTTTTTCACACATATTCACTGTGGATATCCTGAAAACCTGACTTGCAAGGGGTACTCCAGAACCGGAATTGGGAAACACTGGAATAGGGGCACAGCGCAGATATGCAAGTAACCAGTAATTAGTGCCAGTTAAGGCCAATTAATTATCACAAATTAAGCCAATTACTTTATGCACATATCTGTGATCTGTGGCCATAATTGCATGTCTAACTTTGGGCAAGCTATATACAAAGTGGGGGTATTTGAATTCTAGTACTTTTTCTTTCTTTGGGAGACAGGTTCATTTCCAGGAAAATGATGGTAGAAATGGTCATTTTTTTTCGTGTTTATGACTTTCTTGAGCTCTTCAGAAATGTACTACTACTACTAATCATTTCTATAGCGCTACTAGACATACGCAGCGCTGTACACATTATAACCAGGTACTTTCTCTGTCCCTAGGGGACTCACAATCTAAGGGGTCCTTTTACTAAGGTGCGCTAAAAAATGGCTCGCGGTAGTGTAGGCGTGGGTTTTGGGCGCACGCCGATCCATTTTTCAGCGTGCCCGTAAAAAAGGCCTTTTTAAAATTTTTGACGAAAATGAATGTGCGGCAAAATCAAAATTGCCGCACATCCATTTTGGGTCTGCGACCTTACCGCCAGCCATTGACCTAGTGGTAAAGACTCGCGTGGTAACTGGGCGGTAGTGACCTACACACATCAAATGCTACTTGGCACACGTCTGATACGTGCGTCTGAAAATAAAAATTATTTTTTGGATGTGCGCCATAACTTAGATTACCGCAAGAGCCATGTGGTAACTCCACATGAAACCTTGCGAACTTACCTCAATCTACATTACCCCAATTGCAAAGGTCTCAAGTACAAAACCTACTATGGATCCAACTTCTCCTTCTTAGGCAGCCAACTCTGGAATGCCCTCCCCAGACCTATCCGATCAATCAGGAACTATCTGCCCTTCCGGAAATCACTAAAAACCCATCTGTTCAAGCAAGCCTACCCAAATGAACCAAACTAATCCTATGAACCCATTTACCCAACACTTGCACATTTCTACCCACCTATATCTTTTATTATTCTGCTATACTTAACTTATATTTTCCCTATCAAGTTTCACTGTCAATAATTTGTAATCCCTATTACTATGTAAGCTGCATTGAACCTGCTTTGAGTGGGAAAGCGCGGGGTACAAATGTAATAATAAATAAAAATGTTGGCGTGCGTAGACGCTTACGTGGCTTAGTAAATGGGCCGCTCTGTTTTTTGAAGCTGGGACAAAGGAGGGTTTCATGACTTGCCCAAGGTCACAAGGAGCTGCAGTGGGATTTGAACCCAGGTTGTCAGGATCAGATCCCGCTGCAGTAACCATTAGGCTGCTCCTCCACATGCGTTAGTCATATCAGTGCATTTCTCCTAGCAAAAAAGGTGCCGTACTCAAATGCCTGGCCACCCTTCAGGGGTGGGGTGATCACTGAGGGACCCACCCCACAATAGCCAAGCCCTCTGCAACCAGTCACAGAATCTATGACAAGACAGAATTGATGTGTAGAGCCTGAGCTGTTTCATTAAAACTTGGGAACCATGGGTCAATTTTAACAGACAATGGAAAAGGTGCCGGTACTCAGTACCCCCAAGTACCCCCTCAAAAAAGCCCTGATTCATATTGAACTTTTCCAACTCATTCTGCCTGCTAAGTTAATGCCATCCTAATGGATACATAGGTATGAAACTAGGACACGCTGCATAGAAAAGTCCTCTTTCTTATTTTTATATTCCAAGACAGCACCATTGAAATTGTTAGTCTTTTTAATACAATCTTGTTAAAATGGATTAAAAAGTAAAACTTTAAAAGGGAGCTTTTCTTAGAGTTACTGAAATCTGAGCAACATTTCTCTTGAAAGAACCAGATTGCCAAGGAACTAATTAACAGGCAAGTGGCACCCACTCTGACTTTGGCATAAAATTATCTGATGCCCAGAAGGAGAACGGGAAGATGATTACCTGCAAGAATGTCATAAGTCATAAATAGTATCTAGGATGCTTAAGCAGCAGCTTAGTCCAAAGACATTTGCGGGTACATTGAATGATTATTTCTTGCCCATTACAGCTAATACTCATCTTCTGCTTCTCGGAAAGATTAAAGAAGGCCAAGTTGAGGATCTTGAGATTTGGCTAGAGATTTTCCCTTAGATGTTGGAGAACTCATGACTGGAATAGTTGAGCAAGTCAGCCTCCCCTGAGAGAACGCGACTACTTTCCGACGGTTGGCCCACCAGAAATAGAAGGCTAATTTCTCACATATTAGGAAGCTCTTTAAGGTCATTTATTTGAACAAGTTTATAGGTTGATCGTTGATAGTTCATTTTTCATTTATTAATGGATTGCATTTTTTAAGAATTGTTAAATTTATGTGATTATTTATTTATTTATTTTAGGTCATTTATAATTATTATTTTGGTGGTTTAAATCTTTATTGTAATCCACTTTGTCACTTTTGGGAAAGGTGAGGGTTACCGTATTCACGGAGACAAAAAAGAGGACAGAATAAAATAAAGGGTTCTTTTACTAAAGTGCACTGAAGAATGGCATGCGCTAGTGTAGATGCGTGTTTTGGGTGCGTGCAGAATCATTTTTCAGCGCACCTGCAAAAAAAATGCCTTTTAAAAATTTTTTGACAAAAAATGGATTTGTGGCAAAACGAAAATTGCCGCGCGTCCATTTTGGGTCTGAGACCTTACCACCAGCCATTGACTTAGCGGTAAAGTCTTACACGGTAACCAGGCGGTAATGACCTATGCGCGTCTAATGACTTTTGGCACGCACCCAATACATGTGTCTGAAAATAAAAATTATTTTTCAGACGCACGTATTGGATGCACGCCAAAAATGAAATTACTGCAAGAGCGGTGTGGTAGCTGGGCGCTAACTTCATTTTGGCGCTCGTAGAAATTGGACCAGTGTGTTGCATATGGGCTGGGTTACTGACTAGAGCTCAACCCTGAAGGTCGTTCCTCACTTGTAGGATTACGACCCATGCTGGCTTTTTCACCATTTTGGTGAAATTGATCAACATCAATTGTTGGACTACATCGCAACTTTTTCACAAGCATCCTATAATACAGTTCATTCGATAGCCCCCGACGCAGCCCTTCTGGGCGAAACACGGCCTGTGTCGGGCAGTATTCTTACACCACCAATAAAGTTTATTTATATCTACTACTGATCTGCTTTTCTCTTTTCCGTAGTGATATTAATGTTCATAAAAATGCCAGATTGACAGCAGAAGTCCAGCATGGGCTGTGAAGTCAAAGAATCCCCCCCCCCCCCCAACATACACACATACTGTCCTGCTATTGCACCAACTTTGGTGTCATCACCTCCAGGGGATGGGAGGATATTTGGGATGCCATGCCTGTGCAGTCTTTGGCTTTTCTGCTGAGTCTGCAAACAAGGATACCAGATAGTGCCAGGTGGTTTAGGATGTTTATACAATGTGGCAGCTGTCCTCCGTGAACTGAACTGAGAACACCAACTCTTTTTACATAGGCCACCAGTCAGCTGTCTGATGTAATGGTCTTCAGTCAGGAGCCATCCAATCTAGATTTCAATCTCAGACTTAAGAGGCGAAAAGCCACTGAGCTGTCCAGAGTACCTTGATGTTATCACTCAGGCAAAGGGCCAACTGTTAGAGGGTTTTGCACAGTGGTTCTCAGACTCCAGGACAAAGCAATTACACACTGCGGGATGACTTAAAAATGGGTACAAGATAATAATCCCCCATGAAGAAATTTAAAACATGTGACCGGTCTTCAGTCTTGTTTTTAATTGCTGAATCATCTGAGTATTATTGAGGATTATAACCGGCAGGCTATTCTTTCTAATTTTGGATCTTTGGCAGGTTTGTTCATTTATTTATTACATTTGTATCCCGCGCTTTCCCGCTCATCCCAGGCTCAATGCGGCTTACGTAGTAACAAGAGAATACAATCTGTAGTATCTGAATCAACAAAGGAGGTATGTGGTAGGACAAATGAACAAGGGGTAAATGGGATAAAAGAGGTATGAGAGAAAGGATAGGATAGGTAAGGAAGTGGAGCGATGAAGAAGAGGTAGGGGAAGAGCATGGAGGGTAAGAAGATTGGTAGGAGGTAATTTCTGAGCCATTGTTGTTAATGATTAGATGAACCGGTAAATGAATGGGTTGCTTATGTTTGCTTATGGTAGGTCAAGTCATTCGGGTAAACCTGTTTGAATAGATGGGTTTTCAATAGTTTCCTAAAGGGAAGGTATTCACTAGTTGATCGAATGTTTAGTGGTTTTGGCTTGATATGGCCAGAGCAGAATCATTTCTGAGCACTGTTGTTAAAACCCACGAACCATTATTTTGGTGTTAGCACACTGCAAACTGTAAGGTGTTTGGCTTGAAGTGCCATTATTGGACTTATTCTAATGTGCCAGGCATGTTAAATAAATACTGCTAAATTTACTGTTCCTATAGATTACTAAATGGCATTTTTATGCACCTAATGCCAGAGCAGTCATTTTAGGTAATTGTTCAGCCCTTTATTTATAGGTCCCTGTTTTTGTGATTTATATCATAGTTCACAACGAATGTATAAGTCTTCCTTCCCTTTCAGTTTTTAGTACTCATAAATGTAAAGTTTGCGTTTTACCCACAAGGCAGTAGGTAGGAGGTGGACAACCATTTAAAAATTATTATTGCAAGAACGTTAATGTAATTACATCAAAAACCGAGATAAAGTAACACATGGCACCGGGAAAAAATATACTTGATCATTCATAATGTACGTTAATAATTTTGCAGATGATAACCGTTAGAAAATGTTGTGCTAATTAAAAAAGAAGCAAACACTGATGCATGGGGATATAATTAGACCATGCAGTCTATGCATTAGTGAATCCTGGCTGCTTTTTTTTCCAGTGCACATGTATTCTGATAAAGCCGCTCCATAAAATTACTAAGCGGATACACATTGCATTTAATTAATGTGCTGTCTAAAATAAACGTGCCATGTGGTGTCAAGTGGAAACCCGGGTAGAATGTTTGACAACTTGCAGCTTTCTCTGGGTATGGAGGTTATAATTACAAAAAAAAATATCGTGAGCTGCTGATACTGCTACATTGCTCTGCCTTTGAATGTCAGGTCATTAGCATCTTTTGTTATGATTAATCATCTCTACTGACAGGAAAATATATGAAGGAATATATTTTTCCTGCACAATGTTCTGTTTCCTTGTTTTCCTCTTTGGCACTGCTCAGTGTATATTTGAATCCATAAGCGGGGGATGATGGTCGCTATTAGTTTGACTATGGCAATGCTGCAGTTGTTGTACGTACATACATAAGAACTTAAGAGTAGCCATACTGGGTCAGACCAATGGTCCGTCTAGCCCAGTATCCTGTTTTCCAAACAGTGGTCAAGCCAGGTCACAAGTACCTGGCAGAAACCCAAATCGTGGTAACATTCCAGGTAGAACCCCAAAGAATAGAAAGATTCTGGAATCCTAAAGTGTAACAAAATTCCGTGCAGAATCTCAAAGAGTAGCAACATTCTGTGCTACAAATCCCTAGCAGACTATGCACTTTTCCTCCAGGAATTTATCCAAACCTTTTATGCTAACTGCTGTTGCCACATCCTCTGGCAAAGAGTTCCAGAGCTTAACTATTTGTTGAGTGAAAAAAATTTTCCTCCTATTTGTTTTAAAAGTATTTCCATGTAACTTCCTTGAGTGTCCCCTAATCTTTGCACTTTTGGAACGAGTAAAAAATCGATTTACTTCTACTCATTTTACACCACTCAGGATTTTGTAGACCTCAATCATATCTCCCCTCATCTATCTCAGATTCAGTAAATGTTCCCAAAGTTAGGTGCTGTTAAAATCTGCACTAAGCGCCAGTTCTATAAAGGTCACTTAGTGCTAAGCAACCTGTATAGCGTAGAATGTGGATTCCCGTACCCAAATTTGGGAGTGACGACTTGCGTCTTCCAAAAGCTGGTGTAAATTCTCACACCCAACTGATGACAGTTGAGTGCAGAAATCTGAGTATTCTATAACATGGTGTCTAATTTCTGGAAATGCCCCCACTCCCAAGTGCCCCTCTCATGACCACACCCACTTTTGAGTCACATGCGAGACAATTTAGACACCCAGTATTATGGAATAGCGCGTAGGCAGATCCCTACATAAGTCCTAATTAGTGCCTATTAACCTCAATAATTGATTGTTAACGGCTCATTGACTAATACACACAGATCTGGGTTCCGCTCTCGTCTTTATAGAATCTGGGGGATACTGTGTTAATTGATGCCAATAAGTTTTTGGGATATTATATTTTAGCAGCTTTTCATTCTGGGGTGAAAGAGTGAGAAAGTACATAAGTATGGTCACACTGGGACAGACCAAAGGTCCATCAAGCCCAGCATCCTGTTTCCAACAGTGGCCAATCCAGGTCACAAATAGCTGGCAAGATCCTGAAAAAGTTCAATACATTTTATGCTGCTTATCCCAAAAATAAGCAGTGGATTTTCCCCAAGTCATTTTAATAATGGTCTATGGACTTTTCCTTTAGGAAGCCATCCAAACCTTTTTTAAAACCCTTCTAAGCTAACCGCTTTTACCACATTCTCTGGCGATGAATTCCAGAGTTTAATTACACGTTGAGTGAAAAAACTTTTTCTCCGATTCATTTTAAATTTACTACTTTGTAGCTTTATCGCATGCCCTTTAGTCCTGGTATTTTTGGAAAGAGTAAACAAACGATTCACGTCTACCCGTTCCACTCCACTCATTATTTTATAGACCTCTATGATATCTCCCCTCAGCCAGTCTTTCCTCCAAGCTGAAGAGCGGAAGGAGGAGCAGAGCAGTTTAGGTTGGGTCCCAGAAGCAGCAGGGCTGGGGGGGGGGGGGGGGGATGACAGAGGCTGTCTTGGGGAGGAAAAGAGGCTTCTTTAAGCTGCTGCACTATTGGGAGACAGCAGAACCAGATCTTGCAGGGCAGGTGAGCGAGTTCCTGACTATAAGCCAGACAGCAGCTAGATTGTTTCTTGCCTGTTGAACGCTGCCCCGGAGAAGCCACTTGTGGGTTAGAATGACACCAGCATGCACATATTGCAAGATCTTATGAGGTCCTGGATAGAGGCATGAATAATGTAATTGACGTCCTCCCATGACAAATTTTCGTAGACACCAGAATGCTAAAGCCATTTCTCAGGTCTGGCCATCACAAAGCCACTTGTCCTATAGAACAGTAATGCCCCCCCCCCCCCCCAAAAGCAGCAGAAACTCCAGTTAAGAACTAGGTTGCCAATTTTTTGAAAGAGAAAAACCTGCCACCTGCTGTGCCCATGTTCTGCCTATCCCCCCTGTCTCAGCGCCAACTATACTGCCCGACCCATGTCCAACCCACTGAGAAATGATTGTTAGTATATGTTAGCGAAGCTGATCATTGAGGAACACTGTTCTCTGGTGAATTTTAGGGTGCAAGAGGGGTTTATTACAGGGCTCAGGGAGCACCTGTCTCTTTTGATACCAGGCATCCACGTTTTAGCAGGCACAAGTCCCAGAACCCAAGTTCGAGATATTGGAGAGCTCAGCCCAAGAGCAAACTCCAGAGGTTTTTAAGGGGTCTGTTTCCTGCAGGACACAAGAAGACCCCAGATAACAAAAACTTTGTAGATGACAGGCAAAGGATACGGGCTGCTGTTCGAGGGATTCAAAAAGTAGCTCTTTAACATCTTTCCTGGAATTAACAGTTTATTATGGGATTCAAACTTGTGCTAATTCAATTCCTCAGTGGGAAACAAAAAGGAGAAACCACAGGTTCCAGTATTGGTTGGCAGCTGACTGCAGAGCATTAAATTATCTTGAAATAAAGCACCATTTGTGAGCTGCAGATATCCTGTTTTCAACTTCAAACCGCTCAAAACACAGCAGCCAGGCTAATATTTGGGAAAACGCGATTGGAAAGTGCCAAACCCCTCCGAGAAAAGCTACACTGGCTACTAATCAAAGAACGTATTGCTTTCAAAATCTGCACCATGGTCCATAAAATCATCTACGGTGAAGCCCCGGGATACATGACAGACCTCATAGACCTACCAACAAGAAACACAATCAGATCAGCACGAACATACCTTAATCTTCACTACCCAAGCTGCAAAGGACTCAAATACAAACTAACATATGCATCCAGCTTCTCCTACATCAGCACACAACTGTGGAACGCACTACCAAAAGCCGTGAAAACAACGTACGACCACCTAAACTTCCGGAAATCACTAAAAACTCACTTCAAAAAGGCATACCCCGTCGACCCAACTTAGATGCCTAAACCTTGCAACACAACGGAACCAAAGCCTGAAACAGACATTGCATAACTCTTCCTCTCTACGAATCCGCGCGAGTCTATAACACGTGAACGTTCTTCGACTACTATAACTCTTTGTACTAATTTTCTCTGCCGGAGATGGCGAACGCCTCTATGGTATTATGTAAGCCACATTGAGCCTGCAAATAGGTGGGAAAATGTGGGATACAAATGTAACAAATAAATAAATAAAAATACTGCAGGCATTAACCCTGACTTGCATTTTGGAACCTCTGAACTGAAAGAAAAGTTACATAGTAACATAGTAACATAGTAGATGACGGCAGAAAAAGATCTGCGTGGTCCATCCAGTCTGCCCAACAAGATAAACTCATATGTGTATACCTTACCTTGATTTGTACCTGCCTTTTTCAGGGCACAGACCGTACAAGTCTGCCCAGCAGTATTTCCCGCCTCCCAACCACCAGTCCCGCCTCCCATCACCGGCTCTGGCACAGACCATATAAGTCTGCCCTCCACTATCCTCGCCTCCCAACCACCAACCTCTCTTCCCCCACCTGCTCCGCCACCCAATTTCGGCTAAGCTTCTGAGGATCCATTCCTACTGCACAGGATTCCTTTATGCATATCCTACGCATGTTTGAATTCCGTTACAGTTTTCATCTCCACCACCTCCCGCGGGAGGGCATTCCAAGCATCCACCACCCTCTCTGTGAAAAAATACTTCCTGACATCTTTTTTGAGTCTGCCCCCCTTCAACCTCATTTCATGTCCTCTCGTTTTACAAATGGCCCCTCACCATTACCGGGGGATCAAAGTCTAACAATGCCTGCTCAGTGGCATACCAAGGGGGGGGGCGGTCCGCCCCGGGTGCACGCCGCTGGGGGGTGCCGCAGCGCACGCCTGCTCCGAGTTCACTAAATTTCTTTGCTCGTTCGCTGCAGCTCCCTCTGCCCCGGAACAGGTTACTTCCTGTTCCAGGGTAGAGGGAGCTGTAGCGAACGAGCAAAGAAGGTTAGCGAATTCGGAGCAGGCGCGCGCCGCGGCACCCCCCCCCCCCGGTGGCGTGCCCCTGGGGGGGGTGTCATTTCGCCGGAGGTGGGGGGGACGGTGTAATTTAGTTGGGGGGTGCGCTGCACCCGGGGGGGGCGCATCGGTGCTCCGCCCCGGGTGCCATCCAGGCAAGGAACGCCACTGTGCCTGCTGCAACCAGAGTACACAGTTTTGGAGGCCGTACCTTGCGAAGGATGTCAAAAAAATGGAAGCGGTGCAAAGAAAAGCTACGAGGATGGTATGGGATTTGCGTTCCAAAACGTTTGAAGAGAGACTTGCTGACCTGAACATGTATACCCTGGAGGAAAGGAGGAACAGGGGTGATATGATACAGACGTTCAAATATTTGAAAGGTATTAATCCGCAAACGAATCTTTTCCGGAGATGGGAAGGCGGTAGAACGAGAGGACATGAAATGAGATTGAAGGGGGGCAGACTCAGGAAAGATGTCAGGAAGTATTTTTTCACGGAAAGGGTGGTGGATGCTTGGAATGCCCTCCCGCGGGAGGTGGTGGCGATGAAAACGGTAACGGAATTCAAACATGCGTGGGATGTGCATAAAGGAATCCTGTGCAGAAGGAATGGATCCTCAGAAGCTTAGCTACAATTGGGTGGCAGAGCAGGTGGGGGGAAGAGGGGTTGGTGGTTGGGAGGCGAGGATAGGAGAGGGCAGACTTATACGGTCTGTGCCAGAGCCGGTGATGGAAGGCGGGACAGGTGGTTGGGAGGCAGGAAAAACTGCTGGGCAGACTTATATGGTCTGTGCTCTGAGAAAGACAGGTACAAATCAAGGTAAGGTATACACATGAGTTTATCTTGGGCAGACTGGATGGACCGTGCAGGTCTTTTTCTGCCGTCATCTACTATGTTACTATCCTGCTTATAATCGAATGAGAAAAACGCCCAAGTTCCGACCTAAATCGGGAGATGGACGTTTATCTCACAAAAACGAATAAAGCGGTATAATCGAAAGCCGATTTTTGGACGTTTTCAACTGCAATCCGTCGCGGATGCGGACAAAGTTGATGGGGGCGTGTCAGAGGTGTGGCGAAGGCGGAACTGGGGCGTGGTTATCTGCCGAACAGAGATGGGCGCATTTCACCGATAATGGGAAAAAAGTATGCGTTTTTAGCTAGAATTTAGGACACTTTTCCTGGACCCTGTTTTTTCACGACTAAGGCCCCAAAAAGTGCCCTAAATGACCAGATGACCACTGGAGGGAATCGGGGATGACCTCCCCTGACTCCCCCAGTGGTCACTAACCCCCTCCCACCACAAAAAATGAAGTTTCTCAACTTTTTATTTTCACCCTCAAATGTCATACCCAGCTCCCTGACAGCAGTATGCAGGTCACTGGAGGAGTTGTTAGGGGGTGCAGTGGACTTCAGGCAGGTGGACCCAGGCCCATCCCCCCTACCTGTTACAATTGTGCTGCTTAATGCTTATTAGTCGTCCAACCCCCCCAAACCCACTGTACCCACATGTAGGTGCCCCCCTTCACCCCTTAGGGCTATAGTAATGGTGTAGACTTGTGGGCAGTGGGTTTTGAGGGGGATTTGGGGGGCTCAACACACAAGGGAAGGGTGCTATGCACCTGGGAGCTCTTTTACCTTTTTGTTTGTTTTTGTAAAAGTGCCCCCTAGGGTGCCCGGTTGGTGTCCTGGCATATGAGGGGGACCAGTGCACTACAAATCCTGGCCCCTCCCACGAACAAATGCCTTGGATTTATTCGTTTTTGAGCTGGGCGCTTTCATTTTCCGTTATCGCTGAAAAACAAAAATGCCCAGCTCACACATTGTTGAATAAAACATGGGCGTCTATTTTTTCCCAAAATACGGTTCGGTCCGCCCCTTCACGGACCCGTTCTTGGAGATAAACGCCCATGGAGATAGGCGTTTTCGTTCAATTATGCCCCTCTATGTTACACAGAAAGAAGAACCTCAAAAATAAGACTCACCCAAGCAGCTGGCCAAGGAACTTGGCTGCTATAGAGGGTAGATACGTTGTTTTTCTTTTTCATTCACAGGGTCTTCACACTTCAAAAGTGCTCAGGGACTTGTGCTGTTTAAAATATTCATACAGAAAATATTCTGGAGAAAGGAGTGAGGTGATCAAATATTCAGACACTACAAAATTATTCAAATTCAATAAAATAGCAGAATATTATGAGGAATTGCAGAAGGATCTTGTGAAACTAGGAAAGTGGGCATCTGTATGTCAAAATTAGTACATAAGTATTGCCAGACTGGGAAAGATCAAAGGTCCATCGAGTCCAGCATCCTGTTTCCAACACTGGCCAATCCAGATCACAAATACCTGGCAAGATCCCCAAAAAGTACAAAACATTTTATACTGCTTATCCCAAAAATAGTGGATTTTCCCCAAGTCCATTTAATAAGGGTCTATGGACTTTTCCTTTAGGAAGCCGTCCAAACCTTTTTTAAACTCCGCTAAGCTAACCACCTTTACCACATTCTCTGGCAATAAATTCCAGAGTTTAATTACACGTTGAGTGAAGAAAAATTTTCTCCAACTCGTTTTAAATTTACCAGTCTGTAGCTTCATCGCATACCCCCTAGTCCTAGTATTTTTGGAAAGAGTAAACAGACGCTTCACGTCTACCCTTTCCACTCCACTCATTATTTTATAGACCTTTATCATATCTACTACTACTACTACTACTATTTAGCATTTCTATAGCGCTACAAGGCATACGCAGCGCTGCACAAACATAGAAAAAAGACAGTCCCTGCTCAAAGAGCTTACAATCTAATAGACAAAAAATAAATAAAGTAAGCAAATCAAATCAATTAATGTGAACGGGAAGGAAGAGAGGAGGGTAGGTGGAGGCGAGTGGTTACGAGTCAAAAGCAATGTTAAAGAGGTGGGCTTTCAGTCTAGATTTAAAGGTGGCCAAGGATGGGGCAAGACGTAGGGGCTCAGGAAGTTTATTCCAGGCGTAGGGTGGAGTTGGCAGTAGTGGAGAAGGGAACAGATAAGAAGGATTTATCCATGGAGCGGAGTGCACGGGAAGGGGTGTAGGGAAGGACGAGTGTGGAGAGATACTGGGGAGCAGCAGAGTGAATACATTTATAGGTTAGTAGAAGAAGTTTGAACAGGATGCGAAAACGGATAGGGAGCCAGTGAAGGGTCTTGAGGAGAGGGGTAGTATGAGTAAAGCGACCCTGGCGGAAGATGAGACGGGCAGCAGAGTTTTGAACCGACTGGAGAGGGGAGAGGTGACTAAGTGGGAGGCCAGCAAGATGCAGATTGCAGTAGTCTAAACGAGAGGTGACAAGGGTGTGGATGAGGGTTTTGGTAGAGTGCTCGGAAAGAAAGGGACGGATTTTACGGATGTTGTAAAGAAAGAAACGACAGGTCTTGGCAATCTGCTGGATATGAGCAGAGAAGGAGAGAGAAGAGTCAAAGATGACCCCAAGGTTTCGAGCTGAGGAGACAGGGAGAATGAGAGAGCCATCAACAGAAATAGAAAACGGGGGGAGGCGGGAGGTGGGTTTGGGGGGGAAAATGAGAAGCTCGGTTTTGGACATATTTAATTTCAGGTGGCGTTGAGACATCCAGACAGCAATGTCAGACAAGCAAGCTGAAACTTTGGTTTGGATGCAAGGTGAGATATCAGGGGTAGAAAGGTAGATTTGGGAGTCATCAGCATAGAGATGGTAGGAAAAGCCATGGGATGAGATTAATGAACCAAGGGAAGAAGTGTAGATAGAAAAGAGGAGGGGACCAAGAACAGAACCCTGAGGTACGCCGACAGGCCCTCAGCCATCTTTTCTCCAAGCTGAAGAGCCCTAGCCGCTTGCGCCTTCCTCATAGGGAAGTCGTCCCATCCCCTTTATCATTTTCGTCGCCTTTCTCTGCACCTTTTCTAATTCCACTATATCTTTTTTGAGATGTGGCGACCGGAATTGAACACATGTGTGTGCATGTGCGCGACTGTGTGTGTGTGTGTGTGGGGGGGGGGGGGTATGTGTGTATTTGTATATTTTACAAAATACATGGGTACATCATAAATCCACCCCTGCTGTTCCCAAACTATAACCCCAGGAATGCCTACACATGTCAAGTGTATAAGTAGCAATATAAACAAAACTGCAGGTAACAGCTGCTCACTACAGTATATATGATTGATATTGGTTCATTTGTGTGCCAACAAGTTAGTCCTGGTTAACAATGTAGGACATATGAGTTGCTTTGGCCGCGGATCGCTGTGATCTTTTCCTCCTCCGCAAATTTTTATACATATATTGTAGTGAGTAGGTGTTACCCGCAGTTTTGTTTATATAAGTACATATCTACGCTCTGTGGGTTTTCCCTAATTTGCGAATTATTATTCCACGGATTCTGTATACGGCAACTAAAGTTGCATGCACAATTTAGGCGGCATGGCTAAATTGTGCACACAACTTAATTATTTTAACAAGACACAGCACTGATAATTGGCCACTAACAATCAATTATCACCTCTCGCTTAGACTATTGCAACTTGCTTCTCACAGGTCTCCCACTTAGCCATCTCTCTCCTCTTCAATCTGTTAAAAATTCTGCTGCACGACTAATATTCTGCCAGGGTCATTAAGCTCATATTATCCCTCTCCTCAAGTCACTTCAGTGGCTTCCTATCCGTTTCCGCATACAGTTCAAACTCCTCTTATTGACCTATAATTGCATTCCTCAGTACCTCTCCACTCTCATCTCTCCCTACTTTCCTCCCCGGGAACTCCGTTCACTGGGTAAATCTCTCTTATCTGCACCCTTCTGCTCCACTGCTAACTCCAGACTCCGTTTCTTTTATCTTGCTGCACCATATGCCTGGAATAGACTTCCTGAGCCGGTACGTCAAGCTCCATCTCTGGCCGTCTTCAAATCTAAGCTAAAAGCCCACCTTTTGATGCTGCTTTTAACTCCTAACCCTTGTTCACTTGTTCAGAACCCTTATTTTCTCATCCTCACTTTAATATTCCCTTATCTCTTGTTTGTCCTGTTTGTCTGTCCGAATTAGATTGTAAGCTCTGTCGAGCAGGGACTGTCTCTTCATGTTCAAGAGTACAGCACTGCGTACGTCTAGTAGTGCTTTAGAAATGATAAGTAGTAGTTATAGGCACTAATTAGAATTTACACACGCAAATTTCTAAGTGTATTCTGTAAAGTGATGCATGTAAATTCTAATGTGTGGATCACAAAAGGGGGCATGGCCATGGGATGGGCACGGACAGGTCATGGGCATTCCTAAAATTTATGTTACGGAATACGCCTAGTCGCCCTTTTGAAAAATACCTCCAAGGTCTGTAGGCAAAAAGTATCAATGGTCTCTGCACCTGGTTTTGTGGTAGGAGAAAAAGTTTCATGCCAGACACCACTCATGCATTTGAAAGTCAAATCTGCGTGCTCTGCGTTCTTAACATGCACGCTCCCCACCCCCAGGAAGGCCCTCTCCTCCCCACCTCCCCTCCGAGCTTGCTAATGGCGCGTATGCTGTGGAAACCAGTGCATTCTTTAAGTTAGGCTGATTAAAGATGATTTTCATACAGGCCAATTAATTAGGGTACATTTCTGTTCACCGGGGTAAATGGCTTGGAAAATTGCCTTGTACGTGTATGCAAGTAGATAAAGAAGTGAAAGTGTGTTTCGCATTGCATAAGAGTGGAGCAAAAAACACCATTCTAGCTTTGTACAATTAAGTAACTGTGTTGTGCACCTTGCAAAAGTTTTGCATTAATCTACCTTACCAAGAGAAATGCTCGTTATGAGGCCTTTCAAAAAGTAAGCTTGGGTTGTTCTGTGAAGGGAATCCAGTGGCGTAGCCAAGGGTGGGCCCAGGCCCACCCAGTAGCAGCATACCTATGATGTGGCTGGCAGGGATCCCCAAGCCCCACCAGCTGCAAACTCCTAACAACTGTCCCTCCTGCATACCTTGTATATAGCAGAGCTTCTTCTGCAGTGAGCAGTGACTGATACATACTGCTTGCACTGACCCCACAGCCTTTCCTCTGATGTATTCCCGCCTATGCGGAAACAGGAAGTTGCATCAGAGGGAAAGCTGTGGGGCCAACATGAGCAGCGTGTATTAGTTGCTGCTCGCTGACTGTGAAAATCTGCTATTTAAAAGGTATGTGTGTTTGGGGGGGGGGGGATATTTGAGAGACCATCCACCTTATAATTGAAAGAGAAAAACGCCTAGATTTCGACCCAAATCGGGAGATAGACGTTTATCTCACAAAAACGAATAAATCGGTATAATGGAAAGCCGATTTTGGACGTTTTCAACTGCACTCCATCGCGGAAGCGTACAAAGTTGACGGGGGCGTGTCGGAGGCGTGGCGAAGGTGGAACTGGGGCGTGGTTATCGGCTGAGGAGAGATGGGCGCCTTTCGCCGATAATGGAAAAAAAGTATGCGTTTGTAGCTAGAATTTAGGACACTTTTCCTGGATCCTGTTTTTTCACGAATAAGGCCCCAAAAAGTGCCCTAAATGACCAGATTACCCCCAGAGGGAATCGGGGATGACCTCCCCTGACTTCCCCAGTGGTCACTAACCCCCTCCCACCACAAAAAATGATGTTTCACAACTTTTTATTTTCACCCTCAAATGTCATACCCACCTCCCTGGCAACAGTATGCAGGTCCCTGGAGCAGTTGTTAGGGGGTGCAGTGGACTTCAGGCAGGTGGACCCAGGCCCATCCCCCCCTACCTGTTACAATTGTGCTGCTTAATGCTTAGTCGTCCAACCCCCCCAAACCCACTGTATCCACATGTAGGTGCCCCCCTTCACCCCTTAGGGCTATAGTAATGGTGAAGACTTGTGGGCAGTGGGTTTTGAGGGGGATTTGGGGGGATCAACACACAAGGGAAGGGTGCTATGCACCTGGGAGCTCTTTTACCTTTTTTTTTGTTTTTGTAAAAGTGCCCCCTAGGGTGCCCGGTTGGTGTCCTGGCATGTGAGGGGGACCAGTGCACTATGAATCCTGGCCCCTCCCACAAACAAATGCCTTGGATTTATTCGTTTTTGAGCTGGGCGCTTTCATTTTCCATTATCGCTGAAAAGCAAAAACGCCCAGCTCACAAATTGTCGAATAAAACATGGACGTCTATTTTTTTCGAAAATACGGTTCGGTCCGCCCCTTCACGGACCCGTTCTCGGAGATAAACGCCCATGGAGATAGACGTTTTTGTTCGATTATGCCCCTCCATATAGCATACAGGCAAGAGAGGGAGAGACCAAATCACTTGTGGGACAAGGTGGACTTCTGCCCACCAATCTTGGGCCCAGGCCCACCCAAAATTGGGTGTCTGGCTACGCCCCTGGGAATCCACTGTTAAAAATGAATTGTGAAGTAAAAAAAAAGAATTGAAAAGTACACAGTATGTCCTGGCACTGTGTTTGTGTGATTCTGCCTGAGCGTGACATAGTAGGTGCAGGTAGGGTTATCATATTTGCTCCCCCTAAGAAAGAGGGTGCATGCCCTGCCCCCACCCCACCCCACTCCTGTCACACTCCCTAAGGGTGTCCTATCCTATCCTCCCCCCCCCCCCTTACCTTACTGTACTGCCCTGGTGGTCTAGTGACCTCTTCGGGGCAGGAAAGAGCCCCCTCTTTCCTGCCCGGAACGACTGCAGACTGTCTTGCTTCCTTCCCTGTTGGCGCCGATTCAAAATGGCCGCTGAGAGTGACCGTGCAAGACTTCTGCAGAAGTCTTCTGAGGCCGCCGCTTCAACTCTTGGCGGCCATTTTGAATTGGCGCCGGGACCAGAGGCAGCATGAGACAGTCTGCAGCTGCTCTGGGCAGAAAAGAGGGGGCTCTTTCCTGCCCTGAAGAGGTCACTAGACCACCAGGGCAGTACAGTAAGGTAAGGGGAGGGGAGGATAGGACACCACTAGGCCCGCCCTCCAGCTTGCCTGTTTGTCCACAAATCCAAGCCTTCACTTCCAAGCCTTCTCCTCCCTGTGGCTTCTTAACCCACTCCCTCAACCAACCTAACCTGGCCTCCTTCTCCTCCTTCCTTCAGATCACCGAAGAGGAAACTGCTCGCCTTCTTTCTTCCTCTAAGTGCACCACCTGTTCCCCTGATCCCATTCCCACCAACCTGCTTACCAACATCTCTCCTACAGTTAACCCCTCAATCTGTCACATCCTCAACCTCTCTCTCTCCACTGCTACTGTCCCTGACACCTTCAAGCAGCCCACTCCTGTCACACTCCCTAAGGGTGTCCTATCCTATCTTCCCCCCCCTTACCTTACTGTACTGCCCTGGTGGTCTAGTGACCTCTTCGGGGCAGGAAAGAGCCCCCTCTTTCCTGCCCGGAACGACTGCAGATTGTCTTGCTTCCTCCCCTATTGGCGCCGACTCAAAATGGCCGCTGAGAGTGACCTTGCAAGACTTCTGCAGTAGTCTTCTGAGAACTCTCGGCGGCCATTTTGAATTGGCGCCGGGACCGGAGGCAGCAAGAGACAGTCTGCAGCTGCTCTGGGCAGGAAAGAGGGGGCTCTTTCCTGCCCTGAAGAGGTCACTAGACCACCAGGGCAGTACAGTAAGGTAAGGGGAGGGGCGGATAGGACACCACTAGGCCCGCCCTCCAGCTTGCCTGTTTGTCCACAAATCCGGACAAACGGGCAGGCTGGCAAAACCCGCCCGGTTGCCCGGTCGTGTCCTCAAAAAGACTTATGGTAACCCTAGGTGCAGGGTCATCTTTGAAGTGATTCCATGATGACGTCGCTGTTACAGCAACAGCTTTGGATGAAATCTTCTTTCAATTAAAAAAAAAATGTATTTGTGTGGATACTTAATTTCCTTTGTTATAGATCTGTTCCTTGAAAGTAAGAAAGGGGGTGGGGTGGGGGAGGAGGCACACCTCAAAAGAAACAGTCAGAAATCAAGGCTTAAAAGAGAGCACCCTCAATCAAATAAAGCCCTGGAGCAGCGAGGCAGCTCAGTGGCAGAGCCTTGCCTTGTGGAGTCCCTGCGGATTTAGCCACGGTGTTACCGCACGTTGAATGAGGGTTACACATACGCAGCGATGCAGAGTGGAATTGTTTGCGGGTGTTAGCTTGGCCGGGAAGATACAGTGCAGGTTGTATTAAAATGTACACTAACAAACTAATAACCAGATAATTCAGCGCCGGTAACTGACCTCCATGAGGTGGAATTGAGTCTGCATGGAATGGTCGCTTATCTGATTCAGGCTGACTAAAAGGTTTTCACCGGCTTTTTTTTTGCAGCAAATAAAAACAGAGCAGTTAAATGTTAAAAAACGTGGCAAAAAAACTGAGAAATGAAAGCAAAACACAAACAAGTCAATTTTCACGTCAAATGCTGGAGAGAGAAGCTGCCAGCTCTAACAGAAAACTGATTAAGTTTAATGACTGTGTAGGTTGGAGCAACCTGTTTGAAACTAATGCACAGAAAAAAAAAATACCCCTATGTTTAACATACTGATAACTGAGACAGGAAAATATACCCAATAAAATCAAATAAAAAAAGACTGATTTGCAAACTGAGCAATAAAGAATCATCAGAATTGGTTAGCAGAAAAAGAAATAACCGTGTACCTAATTTCTTTATGGCTTTTGTACATAATAAAGACATCAGTGTGTAACTCCCTGGGAAATCTGGATGTTGCTGGCACAGCTGGAGATTCCCAGGGTGTCGCTATCGCCTGGTAGTGGGAGGAGAATCCGAGATGAGGTTTGAAAATCCCGCCCAGGGGGGCAGGGCATGGGAGATAAAAATAAACGAGCAGGAAAGGAGCCGGGTCTTTGGTTGCTTGTCTCCCGCCAAGGAACCGAGGGGGAGCGCTGGGATCCGGAATGGGTGATCAATTAAGGTGAAAGACCTTTGCTGTGGAATGAAGGAAACTGTGGAGAAGCGGGTGGCGGACACGAAAAAGTTGTGCCACAAAAGAGGGAGTTTTGGGAAGGGGGAGAAGGGATATCCCCCCCCCCCCAAAGGACAGGAGTGGGGTGAAGGGAGCCTCATTCCCCAGAGCGCCTGTGTGTCGGAGAAAGAAGGGGCTCGGAGAGACCAGAGTCAGTGTTGTATCACCTGGTCCAGGATTGGGAAGAACTGTTCGGGTGAAATCCAGTTTTGAAAAGGAAGAGAGAGATTTAAAACTGTAAACTGAAAGACTTGCTAATGAACAGAGCTGATTGGTGCCTGGTGGGCTTGTAAATAGTTAAGTTAAACTGTTGTGATATAATTTCAGTACAAAGTTAAAAGAAACTACTTCAGAGAGTGTGGATTTTTTTTTTTGTTTCAATGACGAAATTGAGTGACGTGGAGGGGCATAATCGAACGTCGCCGGCGAAATAGGTCGCTGGCGATCTATTTTGGCGGCGGCGCAACAGCCGGCCGGAACCGTATTATCGAAAAAGATGGCCGGCCATCTTTTTTTTCGATAATACGGTTTAGCCCGGCCAAATGCCAGAGTTCGCTGGGTTTCAGATCGCCGGTTTTGTTTTTCAGCGATAATGGAAAAAAATGCCGACCATCTCAAACCCTGCGAAATCCAAGGCATTTGGTCATGGGAGGAGCCAGCATTTGTAGTGCACTGGGTCCCCCTGACATGCCAGGACACCAACCGGGCACCCTAGGGGGCACTTCAAAAAATGTTTAAAAAATACACAAATAGCTCCCAGGTGCATAGCTCCCTTACCTTGGGTGCTGAGTCCCCCAAATCCCCCCCAAACCCACTCCCCACAACTCTACACCATTTCCATAGCCCTTATGGGTGAAAGGGGGGCACCTACATGTGGGTAGAGTGTGTTTTTTGGAGGGCTCAACACTTAGCACCACAAGTGTAACAGGTAGGGGGGGGGGGGGGGGGATGGACCTTGTTCTGCCTGCCTGAAGTGCACTGCACCCATTAAAAACTGCTCCAGGGACTTGCATACTGCTGTCAGGGAGCTGGGTATGACATTTGAGGCTGGTAAAAAAAGGTTTTTATTTTTATTTTTTTTAGTGTGGGAGGGGGTTGGTCACCACTGGGGGACTACGGGGAGGTCATCCCCCATTCCCTCCGGAGGTCATCTGGTCAGTTGGGGCACCTTTTTGAGGCTTGGTCGTGAAAATAAAAGGACCAAGTAAACCTGGCGAAATACTGATTAACGCCACTTTTTTTTTACATTATCCGCGAAAGCCGGCCATCTTGTAGCCACGCCCATGCCCGCCCATGTCCCGCCTTCTCTACGCCGCCGGCACGCCCCCTTGAACTTTCGCCGGCGCAGCGATGGGAAAGCGGCGATGGTGTCCAAAAAGCCGCTTTCGATTATACCGATTTCGCCACTTTTGAGAGATCGCCGGCCATCTCCCAATTTATGTCAGAAGATCGCTGGCGATCACTTTCGAAAATAAGCCTGATAATGGGAATTGTCCTCCAGCCTACCAGAAACTGACTCTGACCCCGGCCTGCACCCTAATAACTGAAACCAAAGTTTTCTAAACTGAGAAAATTAAAGAATCATGGGATAGGAGGTAACGGTGTGGATTAGGAATTGATTATTGGACAAAAACAGAGGGTAGGGTTAAATGGTTATTTCTCTAAATAGGAGAAGGTGAATAGTTGAGTGCCACAGGGATCTGTACTGGGACCGGTGCTATTTAACATATTTATAAATGATGTGGAAATCGGAACAGCGAGTGAGATGATTAAATTTGCAGATGACACAAAAGTATTCAAAGTTGTCAAAACACATGCCGATTGTGAAGAATTGCAGCAAAACCTTAGGAAGCTGGAAGACTGGGCATCTAAATGGCAGATGAAATTTAATGTGGACAAATGCAAAGTGATGCACATTGGAAAGAATAATCCGAATCATAGTTACCTGATGTTAGGGTCCACCTTGAAGGTGAGCACCCAAGAAAAAGATCTAGGTGTCGTAGATAATATGCAGTGGCGGCCAAGAAAGCAAACAGGATGCTAGGAATTATTAGGGAAGGGATGCTAATTAAGACCAAAAAACTATAATGCCTCTGTATCGTTCTATGGTGCAACCTCACCTTGAGTGTTGCGTTCAGTTCTGGTCACCGTATATCAAAAAAGATGTAGCGGAATTAGAAAAGGTTCAAAGAAGAGCGACCAAAATGATAAAGGGATGGATGAGGAAAGGTTAAAGAGGTTAGGGCTCTTCAGCTTGGAAAAGAGACGGATGAGGGGAAATATGATTGAGGTCTATAAGATTCTGAGTGGTGTAGAACGAGTAGAAGTAAATCGATTTTTTACTTATTCCAAAATTACAAAGACTAGGGGACACCCAAGAAGTTACATAGAAATACTTTTAAAACAAATAGGAGGAAATATATTTTTTCACTCAACGAATAGTTAAGCTCTGGAACTCTTTGCCGGAGGATGTAGTATCAGCGGTTAGCATATCTGGGTTTAAACATTTCCTGGAGGAAAAGTCTATAGTCTGGTATTGAGGTGGGCATGGGGAAGGTACTGCTTGCCCTGGGATTGATAACACATAATCTTGTTATTCTTTAGGTTTCTGCCAGGTACTTGTGACCCTGGCTTGGCCACTTTTGCAAACAGGCTACTGGGCTAAATGAACCATTGGTCTGACCCAGTATGGCTGTTCTTATGACTCATGTCCTTGCCCCAAAGAGTTTAGCTAGTGCCTTAAACTGATTCCACTGACACCAGGGTTACAAGTGTTTATGGCATTCAGGTTATTTTCTATTTTGTTTCTAATTTCAAATTATTAAACACTGGGCAGCACCTGTGTAATAACTTTCTTGCTAAATTGCCATTAAATAGCTTTTTTTTTTCCTTCTATACGAATACAGTGCAGACTTCACAATTTATTTATTTATTAATTAGTGGAGGAGTAGCCTAGTGGTTAGTGTAGTGGGGAACTGGGTTCGATTCCCACTACAGCACCTTGTGACTCTGGGCAAGTCACTTAACCCTTCATTGCCCCAGGTACAAATAAGTACCTGTGTATAATATGTAAACCGCTTTGAATGTAGTTGCAAAAAAAACAAAACACACAAATGCAGTATATCAAGTCCCATTCCCTTTCTGTTTCCTCCTTTTTGAAAGAATTCATTCAAGGCAGTGTACAGTAAAAATAAATCAAACATAAGCAATAGACAATAACAGTAATAAAAATATTCAAACAACAATACAAAGTATGGCGTGGAGGGACATAATCGAACGGGGTGCCCAAGTTTTCCTGAGGGCGTCCTCGCAGGACGTCCCCACGAAGGGGCGGGGGAAACCCGTATTATCGAAACAAGATGGGCATCCATCTTTCGTTTCGATAATGCGTTCGGGGATGCCCAAATCTCAACATTTAGGCCGACCTTAGAGATGGTCGTCCCCGGTTTTAGGCGATAATGGAAACCGAGGACGCCCATCTCAAAAACGACCAAATCCAACTCATTTGTTCGAGGGAGGAGCCAGCATTCGTAGTTCACTGGTCCCCCTGACATGCCAGGACACCAACCGGGCACCCTAGAGGGCACTGCAGTGGACTAACTGATGCACTAACTGAACGGAAAAAGCCCTTCCCTTACCGATCCCTTAGCGATTCGGAAAGGAACGGGCATGCATGAAGGAAATCGCATGCAAACGAGCTGCTCGCTGTTAGCTCATTTGCACATGATTTCCTTCCTACGTAGGTGAATCCAGTGCAGAGCAGCCAAGCATTATGCGTGGCTGCTCTGCGCATGGCAAGGACGGCTTCATACCGATGTTAGGCACCTTCACTATGCCTCCATCCCTGCGACTGGCAGTTGAGGACATCCAAAATGTGGATTTTCTGTGAGGACGTCTATCCCTTTACTATGCCTCTGACACCCCCTTTATTTATTTATTTGAATTTTGGATCACAAGTAACAGCATTGGGATTTGAACTGGCCACCTCTGGATTGCAAGACCCGTGCTCTAACCACTAGGCCACTCCTCCACTCCACTCCCTTGAAATTTGGCCGTCCCTGTGGGGTGGGGCAGTTCAGGACGTCCAAAATGTTTGAAAGAAGGAAGTCCACACCTTCGCTATGCCTCCGCTGACACACACACACCTCCCCCCCAAGGACCTGCATACTGCTGCAATGCCAAAAAAAGTTCTTAAAGTTGTTTTTTTCAGGGTGGGAGGGGGTTAATGACCACTGGGGGACTCAGGGGAGGTCATCCCCGATTCCCTCTGGTGGTCATCTGGTCAGTTCGGGCACCTTTTTGAGACTTGGTCGTAACAAAAAATGGACCAAGTAAAGTCGGCCAAGTGCTCGTCAGGGACGCCCTTCTTTTTTCCATTATCGCTAAAGGATGTCCATCTGTTAGGCACACCCCAGTCCCACCTTCGCTACGCCTCAGACATGCCCCCGGGAACTTTGGTCGTCTCCGCAAAGGGAAGCAGTTGGGGACGCCCAAACTCGGCTTTCGATTATGCCGATTTGGGCGATCCTGAGAGAAGAACGCCCGTCTCCCTATTTGTGTCGAAAGATGGGCACCCTTCTCTTTCGATTATAAGCCTGATAGTATACTACTTACAATGTCAACACAACGTATATTAGAACATTTTAACATTTAGGATAACATCTCTCATTGCTTTCTAATTATTACAAATTGGATAACTTCCCATTATTTGAAATTGAATAGAGATAAAACCAATTTCCTATTGGTAGGAACAAAACAAAATCAGGAAACTGCATCAGGTCTGATTATAGATGGAGAAAGTTTTACATTGCATACTAGCAAACCATGCTAAAATGCTTGGATCAGAAACAGATGTCATTATTAAGTTAAAATGTTTTCCTTCAGTGTATGAATTGTTCAGTTTGGTATGGTTGCAGTGCCAGCGTCTCAGTGTATGCTAGATGATAATTGGCAGATGTCTGTCATGTCTTGAAAACGATAGAAGACTGCTGCTGATTTATATAGTGGAGGAGTAACTTAGTGGTTAGAGCTCTGGACTTCACATCCAGGGGTGCACGGTTCAAATCCCACTGCTACTCCTTGGGGATCGTCTTCAAAGCACTTAGACTTACAAGGTCTAAGTGCTTTGAAGATATGCCTTCTTGTGATGTTGGACAAGTCACTCAACTCCCCATTGCCTCAAGTACAAAATTAGATTGTGAGCCCTCCAGGGACAGGGAAATACCTAGTGTACCTGAATGAAAAAAGGATGGAGAATTGGGGGAAGGTCTTTGCTGGGAATAGCTTATAGTGGAGGCAGAGAAAAAGCAAACAGGATGCTAGGAATTATTAGGAAAGGGATGGTGAAAAGACCGAAAATACTATAATGCCTCTGTGCGACCTCACCTTCAGCACTGCTTTCAGGTCTGGTCTGGAGTGGAGGAGTGGTCTAGTGGTTAAGGTGGTGGATTCTAGTCCTGGGGAACTGAGGAACTGAGTTTGATTCCCACTTCGGGCACAGGTCCTTGTGACTCTGGGCAAGTCACTTAACCCTCCATTGCCCCAGGTACAAATAAGTACCTGTATATGTAAGCCGCATTGAGCCTGCCACGAGTGGGAAAGTGCGGGGTACAAATGTAACTAAAATAAAATAAATATCTTAAAAAAATATTGTGGAATTAGAAAAAGTTCAAAGAAGAGCGACCAAAATGATAAAGGTGATGAAACTCCTCTCATATGAGGAAAGGATGAAGTGGTTAGTGCTTTTCAGCTTGGTAAAGAGATGGATGAGGGGAAATATGATTGAGGTCTACAAAATCCTGAGTGGTATAAAACGTGTAGAAGGAAATCAATTTTTTACTCGTTCCAAAAGTACAAAGACTAGGGGACACTCAAGGAAGTTACATGGAAATACTTTAACAAATAGGAGGAAATATTTTTTCACTCAACAAATAGTTAAGCTCTGGAACTCTTTGCCGGTATATCTGGGTTTAAAAAAAAGGTTTGGACAAGTTCCTGGAGGAAAAGTCCATAGTCTGCTGTTGAGACAGACTTGGGGAAGCAACTACTTGCCCTGGGAGGAATGTTGCTAGTATTTGGGTTTCTGCCAGGTACTTGTGACCTGGCTTGGCCACTGTTGGAAACAGGATACTGGGCTAAATGGCCTATGTTCTTATGTTCTAATATTAGGGATTGACCTGGCAGAAGAAAGGGAGATCAACCTTTGGATGGGGGGGGGGGGGGGGGGTCTAGGTAGTTGGGGAGTGAGACTGCTGAGAGAGGGCAATGCTAAGCCCAAGAGAGGGGTATTCTGTACAAAACATTACAAACATAGAATGTAGAATTTCTCCAGTAGTAACAGTGGAATGTTCTTTTGATATCTCTACTTTCACATATTTTCATATACCTTTGTACATATTTATGCCAAGTACAGTACATATATTGTCTACAGGACACAAATGCTCATTTTGTTAGTTTCCTGTGTCATTCGCAGAATTTTGTGTTCCATTCAGGTAGAAAATTAGATTGTGAACCCTCTAGGGACAGGGAAATATCTAGTGTACCTGAATGTAATTCGCTTCAAGCTACTATAGAAAAATGTGTGAGCAAAATCCAAATAAATAAATATGCTTTCCTACTTTCCTTTGTAGAACAGTAATGGAGAAGCACTTTACTTTACCAGGTGCTTATATTCTGCTTACACCACGAGAGGTTTGGAGTGGATTACAGAGTAAAGAGAATCAGCAAGATTACATTGGGCAGACAAGTTTCATAGCAGATTACAGAGTGGATTAGCAGGTAGATAAATCAGTCTAATGCATAGATGCAGAGAAAGGTACTTCAGTTTGACATTAGACGTATTAAAAACGTCATGTTGGAGAACCAGACTTACGAGGAGTTTGGTAAGACGTATTCCTTGAACTGAACGGATTTTAAGGCTTTACGGAATTGAGTGTAGCAGTTGGTGTTCAAGCATTGATGTCAGTGTTCCAGAATTTGGCGGGTTGGTAAGAGAATAGGCTTGAGAAAAAGTCTCTTGAGTCAAAATTCTTTAAAGGATGGGAAGGTTAAAGAGTTTCTTGTCCCGTAGTTTGAGTGCAGTGTTATGATTAGAGAGAACGTGTATTGAGGAGCATAGCCCGAAAAGATTTTAAAGACAAAACAACAGAGTTTAAAGATAATTCTGTCCTCTACCAGCGTATAGTTGAGAGACCCTATCAAATTTTTTCAGACACACAGGTTAGTCTTATAGCTGTGTTTTGTCTTGTCTGTAGTTTGTGTATTAGGTTTTTAGGGCAGTTTACGTAGCTTATATTGCAGTAGTCTAGCTTAGTTAGAATTAAAGCCTGCACCACGAGTCTGAAGTGTTCTTGTGTAAAATATTTCTGTATTCATCTGAGGTTGTTCGGTTGGAAGACTTGACTGTTATTCACCTGTGTTTCCCAGGATACGTTTTGTTCTATTGTAATGCCTAGGATTTTGAGGGAGGGTTCTAGTTTGTATTTTATTTTTGTTACATTTGTACCCCACACTTTCCCACTCATGGCAGGCTCAATGCGGCTTACATGGAGCAATGGAGGGTTAAGTGACTTGCCCAGAGTCACAAGGAGCTGCCTGTGCCGGGAATCAAACTCACTTCCTCAGTTCCCCAGGACCAAAGTCCACCACCCTAACCACTAGGCCACTCCTCCACTCCAATAAGTGTAGGGTAAACCATTCACTACAAAAGAACTGTTTTGATCTATGGTTGTATTATAGCTTGTCAGTAGGAATTTTGTTTTATCACAGTTTAGTTTTAATTTGTACATTGCCATCCAGTTTGTGATTAGGTTGATGCAGTCCTCTGTGTGTTGTTTTATTGCGTGAATGTTGTCAATTGTTGGAATTAGTATGGTAATGTCGTCTGCATATATAAATGCTCTGAAGCCCTTTGCATCGAGTGGCGAGCCCTGGGGATGCCGCTATCTACGGACCATCTTTCTGAGTATGTTCCATCCATTCTAACTAGCTAAGATCTGCTTGTTAGGAAGCCGCAGAGCCAATTTAGTTTGTAACTTGTTATGTCAATGTTGTTTAGGATCGCTAGGAGCAATTTGTGATCTACCACATCGAAGGCACTTGAGAGGTCGAACTGTATGGCAAGTGCTTTCTTCCCCTTGGCCCAAAGGGTGTTTATGTCATGTATCAGAGCACATAGAGTGGTTCTGTGCTGAAATTGGCTCGGAATCCTGATTGTAAGTTGTGTAGTACATTGAATCTCTCCAGGTATTCAGTTAGTTGTATGGTGACTATTCCTTCCATTAGCTTTATCAGGAATGGTACGGACTCTACAGGTCAGTAGTTGTTCACATTGGCTCTTGATTCTTGTTTGTTTTTCGGTATGGGAGTAAGGATAACATTTCTCATTGATGGTGGAAAGGAACCTCTGGACATGTAGGCGGCCAGCCAATTGGTAGAGGTTTCTTGGGCATATGTCTAGGGGAGTGGGATTTGAAGATTTTCCCAGTTAGTCAATCTAATTCGGACCATTTGATGGTGTGGAAGGTATGCCATGTCATATCCATGGGTATTGCCATGTTGGAATGTTTGGTTATTACATATTATTCCTTGTTGATATTATTGCTGAATTGTGCTCTGAATTTGATGATTTTTCTCTCTGAGAGGGCTAGTTGTTCTGCTGTTGGGGCGGATTTCTGAGTCGGGATAGTGATTCCATCAATGCTTGTTAGGTTAGCAACTATTAAGAAGAGTCATTTGGTGGTGTTGATCTTATTGTCAATCAGTTTGGACTTATAAAGTTTTTTGGCTTCAGTTAATTTGATCTTATATTTGGATGATGCTTCTTTCCAATTTAGTCTATTTTCAGTTGTGTCTTTCTTCCAGATTCTTTCTAGGCGCCTACATGTTTTCTTTAGTAGCAAGAGGTCTGCGTTGAACCATTTGTTCTTACTAGCATTAGATTTTTCTTTTATTTTCATAGGGGCCATGCTATCTAGAATGGTCCCACAGACATACCAATCTTCTAGTGTTGCTTTATAGCTCCTTGAATAGTATTCATCTACCTTATCCCAGAATTTTGTGCTGTCGATCTTTCCTCTGGCATAAGTACATAAGTACATAAGTAGTGCCATACTGGGAAAGACCAAAGGTCCATCTAGCCCGCATCCTGTCACCGACAGTGGCCAATCCAGGTCAAGGGCACCTGGCACGCTCCCCAAACGTAAAAACATTCCAGACAAGTTATACCTAAAAATGAGGAATTTTTCCAGTCCATTTAATAGCGGTCTATGGACTTGTCCTTTAGGAATCTATCTAACCCCTTTTTAAACTCCGTCAAGCTAACCGCCCGTACCACGTTCTCCGGCAATGAATTCCAGAGTCTAATTACACGTTGGGTGAAGAAAAATTTTCTCCGATTCGTTTTAAATTTACCACACTGTAGCTTCAACTCATGCCCTCTAGTCCTAGTATTTTTGGATAGCGTGAACAGTCGCTTCACATCCACCCGATCCATTCCACTCATTATTTTATACACTTCTATCATATCTCCCCTCAGCCGTCTCTTCTCCAAGCTGAAAAGCCCTAGCCTTCTCAGCCTCTCTTCATAGGAAAGTCGTCCCATCCCCACTATCATTTTCGTCGCCCTTCGCTGTACCTTTTCCAATTCTACTATATCTTTTTTGAGATACGGAGACCAGTACTGAACACAATACTCCAGGTGCGGTCGCACCATGGAGCGATACAACGGCATTATAACATCCGCACACCTGGACTCCATACCCTTCCTAATAACACCCAACATTCTATTCGCTTTCCTAGCCGCAGCAGCACACTGAGCAGAAGGTTTCAGCGTATCATCGACGACGACACCCAGATCCCTTTCTTGATCCGTAACTCCTAACGCGGAACCTTGCAAGACGTAGCTATAATTCGGGTTCCTCTTACCCACATGCATCACTTTGCACTTGTCAACATTGAACTTCATCTGCCACTTGCACGCCCATTCTCCCAGTCTCGCAAGGTCCTCCTGTAATCGTTCACATTCCTCCTGCGACTTGACGACCCTGAATAATTTTGTGTCATCGGCGAATTTAATTACCTCACTAGTTATTCCCATCTCTAGGTCATTTATAAATACATTAAAAAGCAACGGACCCAGCACAGACCCCTGCGGGACCCCACTAACTACCCTCCTCCACTGAGAATACTGGCCACGCAATCCTACTCTCTGCTTCCTATCTTTCAACCAGTTCTTAATCCATAATAATACCCTACCTCCGATTCCATGACTCTGCAATTTCTTCAGGAGTCTTTCGTGCGGCACTTTGTCAAACGCCTTCTGAAAATCCAGATATACAATATCAACCGGCTCCCCATTGTCCACATGTTTGCTTACCCCCTCAAAAAAATGCATTAGATTGGTGAGGCAAGACTTCCCTTCACTAAATCCGTGCTGACTTTGTCTCATCAGTCCATGTTTTTGTATATGCTCTGCAATTTTATTCTTAATAATAGCCTCCACCATCTTGCCCGGCACCGACGTCAGACTCACCGGTCTATAATTTCCCGGATCTCCTCTGGAACCCTTCTTAAAAATCGGAGTAACATTGGCTACCCTCCAGTCTTCCGGTATTACACTCGATTTTAGGGACAGATTGCATATTTCTAACAGTAGCTCCGCAAGTTCATTTTTAGTTCTATTAATACTCTGGGATGAATACCATCAGGTCCCGGTGATTTACTACTCTTCAGCTTGCTGAACTGACCCATTACATCCTCCAAGGTTACAGAGAATTTGTTTAGTTTCTCCGACTCCCCCGCTTCAAATATTCTTTCCGGCACCGGTGTCCCCCCCAAATCCTCCTCGGTGAAGACCGAAGCAAGAATTCATTTAATTTCTCCGCTACGGCTTTGTCCTCCTTGATCGCCCCTTTAACACCATTTTCGTCCAGCGGCCCAACCGACTCTTTGGCCGGTTTCCTGCTTTTAATGTATCTAAAAAAGTTTTTACTATGTATTTTTGCTTCCAACGCTAATTTCTTCTCAAAGTCCTTTTTTGCCCTCCTTATCTCCGCTTTGCATTTGGCTTGGCATTCCTTATGATCTATCCTGTTACTTTCAGTTGGTTCTCTTCTCCACTTTCTGAAGGATTGTTTTTTGGCTCTAATGATTTCCTTTATCTTACTGTTTAGCCACGCCGGCTGACGTTTAGTCTTTTTCCCTTTTTTCTAATACGTGGAATATATTTGTCCTGAACCTCCAGGATGGTGTTTTTAAACAGCATCCACGCCTGATGCAAGTTTTTTACTCTGCGAGCTGCTCCTTTCAGTCTTTTTTTCACCATTTTCTCATTTTGTCGTAATCACCTTTTCTATAGTTAAACGCTAGCGTACTTGATTTCCTAGTTTCACTTCCTTCAATGCCAATATCAAAACCGATCATATTATGATCACTGTTATCAAGCGGCCCTCGTATCGTTACCCCCTGCACTAGATCATGAGCACCACTAAGGACTAAGTCTAGTATTTTTCCTTCTCTTGTCGGCTCCTGAACTAGCTGTTCCATGAAGCTGTCCTTGATTTCATCAAGAAATCTTATGTCCCTTGCGTGTACAGATGTTACATTAACCCAGTCTATATGCGGGTAATTGAAATCCCCCATTATTATTGTGTTGCCCAGTTTGTTTGCGTCCCTGATTTCCTTTAACATTTCCGCATCCGTCTGTTCGTCCTGGCCAGGCGGACGGTAGTACACTCCTATCACTATCCTTTTCCCCTTTGCACATGGAATTTCAATCCACAGTGATTCCAAGGAGTGTTTTGCTTCCTGCAGAATTTTCAATCTATTTGATTCAAGGCTCTCGTTAATATACAATGCTACCCCTCCACCAATCCGATTCACCCTATCACTACGATATAATTTGTACCCCGGTATGACAGTGTCCCACTGGTTATCCTCCTTCTACCAGGTCTCAGAGATGCCTATTATATCTAATTTTTCATTTAGTGCAATATATTCTAACTCCCCCATCTTATTTCTTAGGCTCCTGGCATTCGCATATAGACATTTCAAACTATGTTTGTTGTTCCTAAGTACATCATGCTTAGTACTTGACAGTATTAATTGGCAATCTTTTGTCTGATTTTTATTGTTATTTAAAGATACCCGATCTACTACAATCTCTTTTGCAACCTCACTATCAGGATACTCTATCTTCCCTGTTATGGTGATATCTTTGAAAGATACCTTATCCCGAACCATGCTCTTTTGAGCGACTGTCGGCCTTCCCCCCATTTCTAGTTTAAAAGCTGCTCTATCTCCTTCTTAAACGCCGATGCCAGCAGCCTGGTCCCACTCTGGTTAAGATGGAGCCCATCCTTTCGGAATAGGCTCCCCCTTCCCCAGAATGTTGCCCAGTTCCTAACAAATCTAAAGCCCTCCTCCCTGCACCATCGTCTCATCCACGCATTGAGACTCTGGAGCTCTGCCTGTCTCTTGGGCCCTGCGCGTGGCACAGGTAGCATTTCAGAAAATGCTACCCTGGAGGATCTGGATTTCAGCTTTCTACCTAAGAGCCTAAATTTTGCTTCCAGAACCTCTCTCCCACATTTTCCTATGTCATTGGTACCCACATGTACCAAGACAGCGGACTCCTCCCCAGCACTATCTAGAATCCTATCTAGGTGACACGTGAGGTCCGCCACCTTCGCACCAGGCAGGCAAGTCACCAGGCGATCCTCACGTCCACCAGCCACCCAGCTATCTATATGCCTAATGATCGAATCACCAAGTACAACAGCTGTCCTAACCTTTCCCTCCCGGGCAACATTTGGAGATATATCCTCGGTGCGAAAGGATAATACATCCCCTGGTGGGCAGGTCCTGGCTACAGGAGTACTTCCTACTTCACCAGGGTGATGCTCTCCTTCTAGGAGACCTCCCTCCTCCAAGGTAGCACAGGGGCTACCTGACTGGAGGTGGAACTTCTCTACAACATCCCTGTAGGTCTCCTCTATGTACCTCTCTGTCTCCCTCAGCTCCATCAAGTCTGCTACTCTAGCCTCAAGGGAACGGACACGTTCTCTGAGAGCTAGGAGCTCTTTGCATCGGGCACACACATATGACACCTCACCAATTGGGAGATAATCATACATGTGACACTCAATGCAAAAGACTGGATAGCACCCCTCTCGCTGCTGGACTGCTGACTCCATCTTAGTGTTTTTTGAGTTTTTCCGTAATTTAAAACTTGCTAAAGTATTAAGGATATCAGCCTATCACTAACTTACAGTTCCTCCTTTAAACCCCAATCTTCAAGTTCCGAAAGCACAAGCAAAATTTGTTCACTTACCAGAGAAATATCCTCTTCTCCCAGAACTTATTAGAAGGAAAGCTTTCGGCGCGCGGCACCTTGAGCAGAGGCCCCGAGTGGATCGGAACGGACCTGGGAGTCACTCTGGCGAAGGCTCCGAGGATATGCAGATGAGCTGCAAGTCCTCCACGGCACCTGAGAAGGCAACCGGTGGGAGAGCTGGGCACCTCTCAACCAAGAAAAGGCTTACCAGGGGTTAGGCCGAAGCCAGCATTCCTCCCCCTGAGGGTCACCTGATCCTGGCTAAGAAGTACCTGGTAGCTCTGGGTAGGTGGAGCGAAAGCCCTGGGTAACTGTGGCGAAGGCCCTGGGAAGGTCGGGGTGGATTTGGGAGTCACCCCGGATGCAGCTGTGAGGATATGCAGAACGCTGCAAGTCCTCCACAGCACCTGGTAGGAGCACTGTGCACCTTGAGCAGAGGCCCCGAGTGGATCGGAACGGACCTGGGAGTCACTCTGGCGAAGGCACCGAGGATATGCAGATGAGCTGCAAGTCCTCCACGGCACCTGAGAAGGCAACCGGTGGGAGAGCTGGGCACCTCTCAACCAAGAAAAGGCTTACCAGGGGTTAGGCCGAAGCCAGCATTCCTCCCCCTGAGGGTCACCTGATCCTGGCTAAGAAGTACCTGGTAGTCTTGCATTTTAGCATTGTCTGGGGTACTGTTTCTATATTTTTGGGTATTTGTATTTCGTTGTGTTCAGATGATATTGAAGTGAAGTGAAGTGATCTGACCAGACCAGGGGAGACCATTTTCCCATTTCTGTGTTCAAGTTGGATGTTACATTTTTGGTGTATGTAACTAGGTCTAGTTGGTTACCCATTTTGTGAGTCTCTTAGGGCTATGGAGATCTAGGGATTCAAGGAAGGCAGGTAGGTCCTTAACCTTAGGGTCATTTGTTAAGTATAGATGTAGGTTGATATCTCCTAGTAGTAGGGTGTAGGTTGTCAAGTCTACATTCTTGCAAGTAAATCAAGGAAGCCTGTACTAGTTGTGCGCCATTTCCCTGGAGAAACCAAATGTGCATGTATAATTCAGGCATGACTACTTACACCTAGCCTGTGGGAAAATATGCATAGATTATAATATACAATAATTGACACATATAAATGTGCTCCCTACCCATGCTCCACCTAGGTGTTTGCTCACCTTCAAACTACACACTTTGGACTCCATCTGATAGAATAGCACGTAGCTGGAATATTGGCATTTAGGTTCCTGTGTGCACATATACGTGTATATCTGCGTGTCCTCCGGTCGTTTACACACATTTTTGGTGTCTAAAAGTTTCTCCATCTTTATAGAATTATCTCCTAAGGCAAAACCTTGCCTAAGTTGGAAAAGGTTTGGAAGCCTTTTCTGGATTATTGTTCTTCATGTCTTGGTTTCTCATTTCTGGATGGTATTGGGTAAACCCTACGCAGACTTTGAGTGTACTTGCTTCTTTGGCGAATGGGGGGGGGGGGGGGGGGTTGGGGGAAAGGCCATGCTTTTAAAAATTAAGGAGTCCTTTTACTAAGCTGCAGTGAAAGGTGGCAGTAAGGGCAGTTATTGAGGTTGGATTGTGGATTCCTTATTCACTTCTCATCCAAATGTGGTTCATTTCTTGCAAGAGGCTAGTCATCTTAGGCCTCCTCTTTGTTGTCTTTGTCCTGAGTAGAACCTTAGCGTTGTTCTGCAGGCTCTTAAAAAAAAAGGCTCCCTTTGACCCTCTGATGCTGGCTGCTCTCATTCAGCTCGCGGAGTTTGAGTTACAGGTGTTGTTGGGCAGAGATCCGTTCCTTCCTTTCTCAGATTCAGAAGTGACTATTTGTACCTTTTCTTATTGTTTTCCCAGGGTGGTTTTGGCTTTTCATCTTATCCTGCCTCTTGTTCTGCCCTCTTTTAAAGAAGGGGATTGCAAGACAGACTTTTGCTTGCTCTGTTGCCTTGACGTTCATCAAGTGCTTCTTCGGCATTTGCAAGCTACCAATGTTCTCAGACTGTCCGATCATGTTTTTGTTCTTGTTTCGGACCTGAATCGGGGTCCTGCAGCATTTAAGGTGACTATTTCTTGCAGGATTAAGGAGGCTATGGCCTCTGCCGGCAACTCTTTGAGCACATTTTGCTAGGGCCCTAGCGACCTCTTGGGCAGAATTGTGAGATTTATTTTCCCCTTAAAGGCGTATGTAAAGCAGCTGCTTGGACCTCATTGCATACTTTTTCCAAGCATTATCATCTGGATGTTGTGGCTTGAGCAGACTCTTTTTTTCGGCATTCAGTGCTCTCTTTGGGCGTTTCGGATTCCCACCCTATATGGATTTATCTGTTGCAGGTACTAAGAAAGGAGAAATTATAACTTACCTGATAATTTTCTTTTCTTGAAGCACAGCAGATGAATCTAGAACCCGACCCTTCTTCAGTGCACTGTTCTCATAGTTTGTTCATTTCTCTGTTTAGGGTAATGGCTCATTTTGGTGTTAAAGGTTTTTGCTGTTTTCTACTATTCATGCTTCTCTGTGAGGAAGGGGATCTAGTAATGTCTCTTTATTCCTTCTGCTTTGTTATGAGAAATTCTGACTAACCAAGGAGCATACCGTACTATAAGACAGAGTTCTGGTAGATGGTCACAACCCACAAACCTGTGGATTCATCAGCTGAGGTTAAAGGAAAGAAAATTATCAGGTAAGTCCATCTACTTCCCTATGTTGCAAGGCCCCCGTACCAGCATGGGTCTTGCAGGATTTCCCTCTTCCTCTTCTCGGTGCTCTGGTGCTGTAACTGTAATGGGGAAGGACCCTGGTGCTGCTTCCCTGCCTTCAGGTCTCTGGGGCTGCAGCCAAAAGATCTAGTGCAGGGCGGCACTTCTTCTCTCCTAGCCTTCGTGGTAACTTCCCCTTATGCATCTGTCAGCTGCACTCACAGCTTCATTCAACCATATCCAGACACTCCCATGGCTCTGTCTGCTTCTCTCCTTCCCCTCCCTGTGGCCACTGGCTGTCGCTCAGTGGCGTAGGAAGGGGGGCGGGGGCGGTCCGCCCCAGGTGCATGCTGCTGGGGGGTGTCGGCTCCGCGCTGGTGCACTGCCCTCTCTGCCCCGGAACAGGTTACTTCCTGTTCCGGGACAGAGAGAGCAGTGAACAGCGCGGAGCCAACACACCCCAGCAACATGCAGTCGGGGCGGATCGGCCCTCTCGCCCGTCCCTCGCTGCAGGTATGCGCTCCGGGGGGGGGGGGGGGGTGCACAGTGGCGACCCGCCCGGGTGTCAGCTCCCCTCGCTATGGCTCTGCTCTCGCTTATGGGGTTTGGGCCCAGAGTGCTGTTGCTATGGAGTTCTGCTCCTCAGCCCCTCTCCACAGGGCTTCCCTGGGGGTCCTGCACTGCTTCCCTCAGGTAAAATAAAAATTTAAATATTTAAATTGGATTCTTTTGAATAGGTGAATGGGCAAAGAATTCCAAGAACAACTTGCTGCTTATGGAAAAGAAATCCTAATATGTAGATTTTTTTGTCTTTGTAATGTTGTAAAAGCTGAGGAATTGCAGTCTCTTTTACACGAGTAATGGGTTTATGGGGCTTTGAAGTGTCCCTTAGTGGACTCACCCCAGCACAACTTCTTTTTCACAAGTTGGACAGCACTCCTCTGCTTCCATCTTTTGATTTGATTTCTTGGTGTTTAAGAAATCCATGTCCTCCTCTGCTTTGACATGAAAGCAATTACACTTCATCCATCTTTGATTCAAGCTACTCCTTGGAGGCATGCTTCTGCTCCTGAAATCCACTGATTACAGTGAATTGGCATTTAGACTTGATCTCTCATTGAACGGTAGTTTTCTGGCTCTCAAAAATAAAATTAAAGCCAAAAGTAAAGCTCTTTTGTAAGATTTCATGCTAGCCAGATTTGGACAGTGTCTGGCTGCCACAGGGGTGAAATTGTTAACCCCAGAAATGTCATTGGAATCTACTGCTTTTCTGACACAAAGAACAGGATATTAACTACTGAAGGAAATTATAGGCCTGTGTTTTCTGCTATTATGAATTGCACAGTCAGTCAGTGAAGGAACGTGGGGGGAGTATAGTAGCAAATATTCAGTGATATGTACTGAAGGCTGTAGCAAGCATACAAAGGGGGGGGGGGGGGTCTGCTCAGAAATGAAATGAGATGATCACATAGAAGTTATGTAAATAACAGGAATGTATCTTATGTAAAATACCCAGCACTAGTTCCTCATCAATTTCTATGCATACACAATTGATATCTAAAGAGTGGCAACTCTTTTCACCTGGTTAACGTAGACTCATGGCTCACCTGCCTACTCATTGGTCAATGCGCTGTCTCTCTATCTTCAATAACATTTAATTAAGACAGTTTTTATGTATTTTTATATGTTTGCTTTAAATCAAACTTATCTCAGAGTGAGAGTGACCCAACGTTGACTTGCGCCATGCCTCATCGCCGTCTCAGGGTTTGGTTGATTTCCACCTTCCCATGATGCATAGCATTCTCATGTTTTGCTTCCCATTCCTTTCCTAATAATTCCTAACAATCTATTTGCTTTCTTAGCCACCGCTGCTCTCTGAGTTTCAACATATCATCAACGATGACACCTAGATCCTTCTCCTGGGCGGTGACTCCTAATGAGGAACCTTGCATTACATAGCTATAGTTTGGGTTCCTCTTTCCCACATGCATCACTTTGCACTTGCTCACATTAAACGTCATTTGCCATTTGGATGCCCAGTCTCGTACTGTCCTCTTGCAATTTTTCACAATCCCCTTGCAATTTAACAGCTTTGAATAACTTTGTGTAATCGGCAAATTTAATTACCTCACTAGTTATTCTCATCTCTAGATCATTTAGAAATATGTTAAAAAGCAGTGGTCCCAGCACAGACCCCTGGGAAACCCCACTATCTACCCTTTTCCATTGAGAAGGGCGAAGGGCGACGAAAATGATAGTGGGGATGGGACGACTTTCCTATGAAGAGAGGCTGAGAAGGCTAGGGCTTTTCAGCTTGGAGAAGAGACGGCTGAGGGGAGATATGATAGAAGTGTATAAAATAATGAGTGGAATGGATCGGGTGGATGTGAAGCGACTGTTCACGCTATCCAAAAATACTAGGACTAGAGGGCATGAGTTGAAGCTACAGTGTGGTAAATTTAAAACGAATCGGAGAAAATTTTTCTTCACCCAACGTGTAATTAGACTCTGGAATTCATTGCCGGAGAATGTGGTACGGGCGGTTAGCTTGACGGAGTTTAAAAAGGGGTTAGATAGATTCCTAAAGGACAAGTCCATAGACCGCTATTAAATGGACTTGGAAAAATTCCGCATTTTTAGGTATAACTTGTCTGGAATGTTTTTACGTTTGGGGAGCGTGCCAGGTGCCCTTGACCTGGATTGGCCACTGTCGGTGACAGGATGCTGGGCTAGATGGACCTTTGGTCTTTCCCAGTATGGCACTACTTATGTACTTATGTACTTATGAGAATACTGACCTTTTAACCCTACTCTCTGGTTTCTTTCCTTTAATCAGTTTTGAATCCACAATAGGACATTACCCCTTGAGGGTATCCATTAACCACATCTCAAAAAAGATATAGAGGAATTAGAAAACGTATAGAGAAGGGCAACGAAAATGATAAAGGGGATGGGACAACTTCCCAATGAGGAAAGGCTAAAGCAGCTAGGGCTCTTCAGCTTGGAGAACAGACGGCTAAGGGGAGAAATGCTAATAGAGGTCTATAAAATACTAAGTGGAGTGGAACAAATAGACATAACTTGCTTGTTTACTCTTTCCAAAAATACTAGGACTAGAGGGCTCGCAATAATACTACTAAGTAGTAAATTTAAATCAAGTTGGAGAAAATATTTCTTACTGAACGTGTAATTAAACTCTGGAATTTGTTGCCAGAAATGTGGTAAAAGAAGTTAGCTTAGCGGGATTTAAAGAAGGGTTGGATATTTTCCTAAAAGAAAAAAATATGCCATTATTAAGATGGACTTGGGCAAAGCCATTGCTTATTTCTAGGATAAGCAGCATAAAATCTGTTTTACTGTTCTGGGATCTTGCCAGATACTCGTGACCTGGATCGGCCACTGTTGGAAGCAGGATACTGGGCTTGACTGATGTTCAGTCTGTCCTAGTATGGACACTCTTATGTTCTTTTGTAAACTGCTATGGTGGTGGTGGGGAGATACGTTGGGGTGGGGGGGGGGGGGGGAGATATGAGCCCTTATAATGGAGGAATTCTGCACAATAAAATTACAAATAAAGTGTGCAGAATTGTGAAATATTGTGCACAGAACTTTCCCAGGAGTAAATTCTGTTTCATCTTGTTGTAGGTTAGAGTACTTGTGGGTTGATAGCATGGTTCAGTGATACCTTATTTCCGCAGAAGAAGTTGTGTGATCTGTCGTAGTGGTTTAGTAACATTTCTGTGTTTCATTTCTTATAACCATACGTTTGTATTTCTTGAATGGTAATTATTTTTGTTTAAGTAGTGAGAAGTGGCACCTTGTCATCTCTCTTTGTTATTTTCCTTCTACTGAAACACGTTCGCTTTGAAGGTTCTGGATATGGTTTCATTAAATTTGTGAATTTAATAATGTTTGGCTTGCAGGTGAAAATAAAATTAGCATATGCAATAGAATATGCCAGTCTGAACTCAGAGAGTCCTAAATTCCATTACTTCTTTTTTTAAAAGAGAGATTTAGATTTGGTGTCTTACTAAAAGAAACACTTTCCAAAGGAGAAGATGCGTAGTAGTGAGCCGATCTCTTCTTTGCTTCGTGGAAGTGCTGGGGTCATGGACGTTGTTGTGGCAGCGGTCTTACCCCCCAAGAGAGAAGGGACCCGGGGCATCGTCGAATGGCATATTGCACTGAGAATTCTAGTCCTTACCTTTGGAATATTAGGCTAGAAGGTTGTTGTTTAGCTCCAGATGGATGGATTGTAGGTGAGATAATAGACTATAATTTCATTTAAGTTTGAATTTAATCCAACATTTCTTTTTTGCTTAACCAATAAGGGCTCAGGGAGAGGCGTAGAGATATGTAGCCTAACAAGTTTCATTTTATTTTCCCATGTCATTTATGGGAATTGTGATTTTATTCACTTTTTTTTTTTTTTGAAGCAGTGTCAGACTGCATTCTCTTTCATGAACAGCACACTATTGTGCAACAGTACACACTTTCCGAAAAGCACACTACTGGGAAACAGTGCACACTACTTATGAAGAGCTTACTATTGGGAAACAGTGCACACTCATTCTGAAGAGTGCACTATTGGGGAAACAGTGCATACTCTCGGAATAGCTCACTATTGGGAAATATTGCACACTCTTTCTGAAGAGCTCACTGTTGGGAAACAGTGCACACTGTTACTGAAGAGTGCACTATTGGGAAATGGTGCATACCCTTGGAATAGCTCACTATTGGGAAATATTGCACACTCTTTCTGAAGAGCTCACTGTTGGGAAACAGTGCACACTGTTACTGAAGAGCTCACTATTGGGAAATGGTGCACACACTGAAGAGCTCAACTTCGGGAAACAGTTCTGAAGAGTGCACTATTGGAAAATGGTGCATACCCTTGGAATAGCTCACTATTGGGAAATATTGCACACTCTTTCTAAAGAGTGCACTTTTGGGAAACAGTGCACACTCTTTCTGAAGAGCTCATTATTGGGAAACAGTGCACACTCTTTCTGAAGAGCTCACTATTGGGAAACAGTGCACACTGTTACTGAAGAGATCATTGTTGGGAAATGGTGCACATTGTTACTGGAGAGCTCAACGTTTGGGAAACAGTGCACACTTTATCTGAAGAGTGTACTATTTGGAAGCCATATGTACTCTGTCTGAAGAGCATGCTATTGGGAAGCTGTGCACAATCTTTCTGAAGATCAGATTATTGGAAACCATGCACTCTATCTAAGAGTGCCCAATTGGGAAACAGTGCACACTCTTATCTGAAGAGCACAGTATTGGGAAACAGTGCACACTCTTTCTGAAGTGCTCACTATTGGGGAAATATTGCACACTCTATCTTAAGAGCGCACTATTGGGAAACTGTGTTCACCAGGCTAATTAGATAGGCAGGAGCCAGACTGTTGATAATTTTGAAGGAAAGAGACTACAATTTAAACAGGATCCTCACTGAGGGGCCCTTTTACTAAGCAGTGGTAAAAAGTGGCCTGCGGTTGTGTAGGTACGTGTATTGGGTGCGCACTGGGCCAGTTTTTACCGCATCTACAAAAAATGGCTTTTTTTTTAATGGGACAAGAAAAGGTCTTGCAGTAAAAATGAAACCAGCATTCGCCAAACCCAGCCGGAGCCCTTAACACCACCCCGTGATCTAGCGGTAAAGGCTCATGTGCTACACGCACGGCGACTGTCGGCACACGCCAAGTGCCGATTACCGCCAGAACCAGCACGTAGGAGGAAATAAATAATTCATTTATTCACATGTTATGGGCGCACGCCAAATCTGAAATTACCGCCAGGAGGGTGCGCTGGCCTGTCATTAGGCTCATTTGGGTGCGAGCTATCTTTTTATTTTACATAGTGCTGTTCACTGTTTCTCTTTCTCTGGTGTTGTTCCTCATGCACAATCTGGCGTCTTGGGGGTTAAGTTTAATTTTTTTTGTCTATAGATTTCTAGAATAGTGCAAATAATATTCTGTGTAATATGTTGTACTAGCCGTTGAGCCCGTGAAAACGGGCTACTTTTGGAATGGGGGGGTTTCCGAGCCCCCTCCCCCGAGGTCGGCGCCGCCCCGCCTCCCCCGGAGTCACCTCCGCTGCCCCTCCACCCGGCCCGAGCAGCACTATAAACTTACATCAGCACGCAGCAGCAGGCACATCAGCAAAGCTGCCGTCAGGGCGGGCTTCCTTCTCTGCCTGTGTCCCGCCCTCGTGTGACGTAACGTCGGCGAGGGCGGGACAAAGGCAGAGAAGGAAGCCCGACGGCAGCTTTGCTGATGTGCCTGCTGCTGCGTGCTGATGTAAGTTCACAGTGCTCGGGCCAGATGGAGGGGCAGCGGTGATTCCGGGGGAGGGGGAGCGGTTCCGACGTCTGCAGCATGCCAGTAGAGACTTCCCGCTTTGTCCTGCCCCCGTCATCACGTATTGACGCGGGGGCGGGGCAGAGAGGGAAGTCTCTACTGCGCATTTGCGAGTGAGTACGGTCACTCGCCATTTATATGTTTGATTATTTTGGTGTGCATTATTTTGATTTTTTTTATACATAATTCCCTGAAATGTATAAAGTGGACCTAAGACCCTCAGTAACAGAGGGACTGGGGGGACGGACGGACTGATAAGACAGTGAAAGGCCCCTTCCCTGCTGTGTTCAAATGTGTCCCCATTTCCTTTTTAAAAAAAATATATATTTAAAGAATGGTGCTTATACGGGGGGGGGGGGGGGGGGGGAGCAATGATCTCTCTAAGCTGTACTAAACATCCTGTAGCTGAGTAAAATTCAGAGTACCTATAAACATTGTTATACTACAGGCAAACAAGTAGGGAAAGCATGCAGAGCATGGTTCGTGGAATTCATTCCAACCTCCTTGTGAGTGTTTATGTGTGTGTGTGTGTGTGTGCTTTTATCTGTAAGAAGTGCTTACTGAGTAAGGTGATGGAAAATTTTTGCTTGTGAAGAAAAAATTGTGCTCTTATCAGCTCAATCCTTAGAGGGAACGTTGCCTGCCATTGTACCTCAGTTATAGTCTGGAGGCTGTTTTTAGGGGGTGTGAGGGTAATTAGCTTCCTTGTCAGTCCAGTTCTTGGCTTTCTTCCCTAGACTGCCAGATAGGATGCTGTGCTGGTTGTTTAGCAATGAAGACAACTGTCCACGAGACTTAGAGTGAGACCCCAACTCACTGTGCAGAGGCCAGGGAGCAGCTTCCAAGGAACTGATAACTTTGCCCTGGGACTGGGATGGCACTGTCTGAAAGTTTCTGCAGGTCTTTGCTAATGAATTGAGCCCTTTATACCTCAAGAAATTGTATTTCCTGTTTCATTTTATTCTTGTTGGCAAAACAAGTGTAACCCTCTTTTATTTATGGTTTTCTTTTATAAGTGATGTTGTTTTCCAGGTAACCGTAACATAGCAGCATCAGCATTGCCAGTTATATAGAAACATTGTGCTTTTCTGTAGCCATATATTTATTGAGCTGTTTTGCAGTTGTCCTCTGTGTTTCTAATTTGATTGTTTGTCTTTTCAAACCAAAGGTCAGCACAAGGCACAGTAGATGTTTCCTTTCTCCAGAGAGCTCACAATGTAATGACCTGTAAGGCAGTGTTCTAGTAGCGGCCCTTGGAAACCTTTGGGATGGCTCTCCTCATCATTCTGCCTCTTTTTTTGTTGTACACTCTGTCCCTCTATCCAAGTTCACAGCACAAAGGGGGAAGTGGATGGGAGGAAGAGCCACATGCTTGAATGACAAGGCAATTCTCAATAGACCAACAAAATCTCCCCAGTATTTAGCGCAATTTAAGCTGTGAAGAACGGCTGCTGACCCCTCCCCCAATGCTCACCTACCCTTACTCACACCTCTCCTACTCCCTTCACTTGTGCCCATTCCCCTCCGCCTCATCTACCCTCCGACTGCTCACTTACCCTTGCTCATACTTCTCCTACTCCCCATATCCCTGCATTTCTACATTCCTATTTCTTTTATTACTCCGATAATACTCAACTTATTTCTCTCCACCAATACTTTGTAATCCCAATTACTATGTAAGCCGCATTGAACCTGCTTTGAGTGGGAAAGCGCGGGGTACAAATGTAATAAATAAATTAATTAATTAAATAACGCTTAACCGGCTATCTGCTGATATTCAGCGGGGGATAACCAGCTATCCTACTCTGAATATCCCCAGTTAGCGGCTATCAGATAGCCGTTATATCACCCGATATAACTGGCTAGCCACCTATTTTTAAATCCAGTTCAGCGGCCATATTTGGTGGGATATCTTTGGGCGGTCTGAATATCGACTTAACCAGTTATCCTTAAACTGGCCAACCACAGGAGTTAGCCGGTCTAAATATCAGCCCCAATCTATTTGGAAATGCCGACCTCCTTGAGGATATACCCAATGAAAAGTTTGGAAACAGGCTGGTAGGGTGGATGTCATTGACCCACACTAATCAACAATGTCGAGGCCTCCCATGGGAAGATATTTGGTGGCTTTCCTTTAGCGCATATTGAATCCAAAGTGGCCACCACTTAAAAATTAGGAAAGACCACTGCTATAAGGAGTCACCTAGAGTTAGACAGGAAGTAGACATGTAAATGCTGGTATTCTAGTAATTTACGAGTGTGTATAAACACATACGCATGCAACATAAAAATCTAGCTACATGTGATTCAGTCACTACTTGCATACCTTCAATAGTGCATACTCTGAAGTTGGCGTTATCATGGGGGAGGCTAGACGGGGCTTGCACGCGTGTTACTTATAAAATAAGTTATAGGCATATCTCCTGAATCTAGGCATGGGCATTTATGCCAGTTCTATGCATATATGTACCTGGCTATGGTAGTATACTATAAAGGGGAGGGAAATGGAACTTGATACACCGCCTTTCTGTGGTATTTTGCAACTACATTCAAAGCGGTTTACATATATTCAGGTACTTATTTTGTACCAGGGGCAATGGAGGCTTAAGTGACTTGCCCACAGTCACAAGGAGCTGTAGTGGGAATCAAACTCAGTTCCCCAGGATCAAAGTCCACTGCACTAACCACTAGGCTACTCCTCCACTAGCAACATTCCATGTAGAAGCCTGCCCTTGCAGATCAGCAATGCGGCCTGCGCGGCCGCATTGCTGATCTGCAAGGGCAGGCTTCTACATGGAATGTTGCTAGTGGAATAGCAACATTCCATGTAGAATCTCAAACAGTAGCAATAGAATCTGAAATAGTAGCAACATTCCATCTAGAATCTCAAATAGGGAAAGGGAAATGGGACTTGATATACGGCCTTTCTGAGGCTTTTGCAACTACATTCAAAGCGGTTTACATATATTCAGGTACTTATTTTTTGTACCAGGGGCAATGGAGGGTTAAGTGACTTGCCTAGAGTCACAAGGAGCTGCAGTGGGAATCAAACTCAGTTCCCCAGGATCAAAGTCCACTGCACTAACCACTAGGCTACTCCTCCACTAGCAACATTCCATGTAGAAGCCTGCCCTTGCAGATCAGCAATGCGGCCGCGCAGGCCGCATTGCTGATCTGCAAGGGCAGGCTTCTACATGGAATGTTGCTAGTGGAATAGCAACATTCCATGTAGAATCTCAAACAGTAGCAATAGAATCTGAAATAGTAGCAACGTTCCATCTAGAATCTCCAATAGTAGCAACATTCCATGTAGAATCTCATATAGGGAAAGGGAAAGGGAAAGGGACTTGATATACCACCTTTCTGAGGCTTTTGCAACTACATTCAAAGCAGTTTACATATATTCAGGTACTTATTTTGTACCAGGGGCAATGGAGAGTTAAGTGACTTGCCCAGAGTCACAAGGAGCTGCAGTGGGAATCGAACTCAGTTCCCCAGGATCAAAGTCCACTGCACTAACCACTAGGCTACTCCTCCACTAGCAACATTCCATGTAGAAGCCTGCCCTTGCAGATCAGCAACGCGGCCTCGCAGGCTTCTGTTTCTGTGAGTCTGATGTCCTACATGGAATGTTGCTAGTGGAATAGCAACATTCCATGTAGAATCTCAAACAGTAGCAACAGAATCTCAATAGTAGCAACATTCCATCTAGAATCTCCAATAGTAGCAACATTCCATGTAGAATCTCAAATAGGGAAAGGGAAATGGGACTTGATATACGGCCTTTCTGAGGCTTTTGCAACTACATTCAAAGCAGTTTACATATATTCAGGTACTTATTTTTTGTACCAGGGGCAATGGAGGGTTATGTGACTTGCCCAGAGTCACAAGGAGCTGCAGTGGGAATCAAACTCAGTTCCCCAGGATCAAAGTCCACTGCACTAACCACTAGGCTACTCCTCCACTAGCAACATTCCATGTAGAAGCCTGCCCTTGCAGATCAGCAATGCGGCCTGCGCGGCCGCATTGCTGATCTGCAAGGGCAGGCTTCTACATGGAATGTTGCTAGTGGAATAGCAACATTCCATGTAGAATCTCAAACAGTAGCAATAGAATCTGAAATAGTAGCAACGTTCCATCTAGAATCTCCAATAGTAGCAACATTCCATGTAGAATCTCAAATAGGGAAAGGGAAATGGGACTTGATATACCACCTTTCTGAGGCTTTTGCAACTACATTCAAAGCAGTTTACATATATTCAGGTACTTATTTTGTACCAGGGGCAATGGAGGGTTATGTGACTTGCCCAGAGTCACAAGGAGCTGCAGTGGGAATCAAACTCAGTTCCCCAGGATCAAAGTCCACTGCACTAACCACTAGGCTACTCCTCCACTAGCAACATTCCATGTAGAAGCCTGCGCGGCCGCATTGCTGATCTGCAAGGGCAGGCTTCTACATGGAATGTTGCTAGTGGAATAGCAACATTCCATGTAGAATCTCAAATAGTAGCAATAGAATCTGAAATAGTAGCAACGTTCCATCTAGAATCTCCAATAGTAGCAACATTCCATGTAGAATCTCAAATAGGGAAAGGGAAATGGGACTTGATATACCACCTTTCTGAGGCTTTTGCAACTACATTCAAAGCAGTTTACATATATTCAGGTACTTATTTTGTACCAGGGGCAATGGAGGGTTATGTGACTTGCCCAGAGTCACAAGGAGCTGCAGTGGGAATCAAACTCAGTTCCCCAGGATCAAAGTCCACTGCACTAACCGCTAGGCTACTCCTCCACTAGCAACATTCCATGTAGAAGCCTGCCCTTGCAGATCAGCAATGCGGCCTGCGCGGCCGCATTGCTGATCTGCAAGGGCAGGCTTCTACATGGAATGTTGCTAGTGGAATAGCAACATTCCATGTAGAATCTCAAACAGTAGCAATAGAATCTGAAATAGTAGCAACGTTCCATCTAGAATCTCCAATAGTAGCAACATTCCATGTAGAATCTCAAATAGGGAAAGGGAAATGGGACTTGATATACCACCTTTCTGAGGCTTTTGCAACTACATTCAAAGCAGTTTACATATATTCAGGTACTTATTTTGTACCAGGGGCAATGGAGGGTTATGTGACTTGCCCAGAGTCACAAGGAGCTGCAGTGGGAATCAAACTCAGTTCCCCAGGATCAAAGTCCACTGCACTAACCACTAGGCTACTCCTCCACTCCAAAGAAAAGCAGGTGACCATTTTCCTTTCTAGGACAGGCTCTAGATCAGGGTCTTCAGGATATTCCTGTTAAATTCAATGAGGATATCCTGAAAACCCCGACTGGCTGGGTGTGCCCCCAAGGACTGAGTTGAAGACCTCTGCTCTAGATAGACATCCCATCTTGGGGCTTGAATTAAATAACATGTGTTGATGCAAATTAACATACAGTGAATCCAGCGTCTGAACCTGAGCCAGTGGAGTGTGTAGGACACAAGGAGTGCCATCAGGATCTGAACTCTGGCTTTCCTGATTTTCAGCCCCCTGCTCTAACCCACTAGGCCACTCTTCTACTTTGTATGGAGTGTCTTTCATTCAGTCATTTATTTGTGTTTCAGTCCAATAACAAAAGAATAGAAAAGTAGTCTAGTGATCAGTGCTGAGAACCAAGGAAGGGAGGTTGTTTTTTTTTTTTTAATTACATTTGTGCCCTGCGCTTTCCCACTCATGGCAGGCTCAATGCGGCTTACATGGGGCAATGGAGGGTTAAGTGACTTGCCCAGAGTCACAAGGAGCTGCCTGTGCCTGAAGTGGGAATCAAACTCAGTTCCTCAGTTCCCCAGGACCAAAGTCCACCACCCTAACCACTAGGTCCTTGCAGATCACCAATGTGGCCGCGCAGGCTTCTGCTTCTGTGAGTCTGACGTCCTGCACGTATGTGCAGGACGTCAGACTCACAGAAACAGAAGCCTGCGCAGCCTTCTACATGGAATGTTGCTAGTGGAATAACAACATTCCATGTAGAATCTCCAATAGTAGCAACAGAATCTCAATAGTAGCAACATTCCATGTAGAATGTCCAATAGTATCTATTTTATTTTTGTTACATTTGTACCCCGCGCTTTCCCACTCATGGCAGGTTCAATGCGGCTTACATGGGGCAATGGAGGGTTAAGTGACTTGCCCAGAGTCACAAGGAGCTGCCTGTGCCTGAGGTGAGAATTGAACTCAGTTCCTCAGGACCAAAGTCCACCACCCTAACCACTAGGCCACTAGGTGATTCCTCCTTCACCTCGGTCAAGTGACTTAACCCTACATTGCCTCAGGTACAAACTTAGAGGTATAGTTACCAATGTGGGCTATCATTAAGATGTGTTATTTACCACTAACTTGTGCTATTTTAGCACAGGTCCCATTTTATGCAGTGAGATTTAGGCACCCATTTACTAAGGCGCACAGGTGCATACACTCGTTGAAATTGGAACTACCACCCGGCTACCGCGTGCCCCGGACGGTAATTCCATTTTTGATGCATGTCCAAAGCACGTGGTAGAAATTTTCTACCATGTGGCGCTTACCTGGCGGTAATCAGCAGTGTATACACGCTGACAATTACCGCCCTGTTAACGCGTAAGACTTTACCGTTAAGTCAGTGGGTGGCGGTAAGGTCTCATGCCGAAAATGGACGTGCACTGGTTTTAATATTACCACACATCCATTTTCAGCCCCCCCCCCCCCAAAAAAAAGGCCTTATTTGCAGGCGTGCTGAAAAATGAACCTGCTACTACTTATCATTTCTATAGCGCTACAAGGCATTCGCAGTGCTGTACACCATACACAAAAGACAGTCCCTGCTCAAAGAGCTTACAATCTAGATAAGACAGGCAGACAGACAGAACAATTAACGGTAAGGGAATAAAGAGGTGAGGATAAAGGACAGGGCAAGTGAGTTAGGAGTCAAAAGCAGTGGTAAAGAGGTGGGTTTTGAGTTTGGACTTGAAATCGGCTAAAGACAGGGCAAGACGTACAGGCTCAGGAAGGCTATTCCAGGCGTGAGGTGCAGCGAGACAAAAGGTACGGAGTCTTGAATTAGCAATAGAGGAGAAAGGGACAGGTAGGAGAGATTTATCAACAGAATGGAGTACCTGAGGGGGGGCGTAGGGAGAGACAAGATTGGAGAGGTACCGGGGAGCGGCAGAGTGAATGCACTTATAGGTCAATAGGAGACGTTTGAATTGAATGCGGAAACGGATAGGGAGCCAGTGAAGTGACTTAAGGAGAGGGCTAATGTGGGCATAGCGACTTTGGCGGAAACTGAGTCTTGCAGCAGAGTTTTGGACTGATTGAAGAGGAGAGAGATGGCTAAGAGGGAGGCTGGTGAAAAGTAGGTTACAATAATCAAGACGAGAGGTGATAAGAGTGTGGAGGGCCCCTTAGTTACTAGTAATAGGTTAACAGTAAAATAACATGTCTTAACAATATTACACATTGATAACTTCCCTCCCTTAGAGGCTCTTTTATCAATCTGTGGTAATCATCAGTGCTTGGCAGGGTGTGCTGAGGCATTCCATGCTAATTTTCATATCTTTATTTTTTAGCGCTGGGGGGGGGGGGGGGGGGGGGTAGGTGTGTTTTGTGCCAATTAGTTAGCACAGCTATGTTGCCATGTAACATAGTAAATATAGTAAATGACGGCAGAAAAAGACCTGCATGGTCCATCCAGCCTGCCCAACAAGACAGACTCATATGTGCTACTTTTTGTGTATACCCTACTTTGATTTGTACCTGTCCTCTTCAGGGCACAGACCGTATAAGTCTGCCCAGCACTATCCCCACCTCCCAACCACCAGCCCCACCTCCCACCACCGGCTCTTGCACAGACCGTATAAGTCTGCCCAGCACTATCCCCACCTCCCAACCACCAGCTCCGCCTCCCACCACTGGCTCTGGCACAGACCCTATAAGTCTGCCCAGCACTATCCTCGCCTCCCAACCACCAGCCCCGCCTCCCAACCACCGGCTCTGGCACAGACCATATAAGTCTGTCCAGCACTATCCCCGCCTCCCAACCACCAGCCCCGCCTCCCACCACCGGCTCTGGCACAGACCGTATAAGTCTGCCCAGCACTATCCTCGCCTCCCACCACCGGCTGGTTCTGCCACCCAATCTCGGCTAAGCTCCTTAGGATCCATTCCTTCTGAATAGCGCTAACCAATTAGCACACGCTAACCAATTAGTACGTGGTTAGCGTGTGAGCCGTTAAGCCTACAAGATAGGTGTAGTTAAGGGCTCACGCGCTAATGGGGAAAATTAGCACATGGACATTAGTGCTGGAAATAGAAAAATTGGCCATTTTTTCTCATGTGGTAAAAATAGCCTTAGCATGTGGGAATGACCTGCGTAAGCACGCACTAAAGTCACTTTACAAGCCCTACATGGAGAGGGAAATATCTAGTGTACCTGAATGTAGCTCACCTTGAACTATGTTTATGTTGATTTAAAATTTGATCTGCCGCCATTTGTGGTGCACAGATCGCAAGAGTTTACACAATAAAAATCAAATGCCAAAGCATACATGAAAGGAACGTCATAAAATGAAAGGACAGAAATCACTCAAATCACATACTTAAGTGAAAATTAAGAAAGACGACCAAAGTCAGTGCTGTCAGTCGATGTGGACAGTGCTGCCATGAGATGGACCCCCCTCCCCCACTTTAATCGGTCCCTCGGAGCCCAAAGGCCACTTTCGGGAGACTGGGAGAACTTTTTTATTCAGTAGTCTTAACTGAGGTTTTTACTGCAGTTTTTGAATTTACTTTTAAAAATCCAGATACACAATGAGGCTCATTTTCAAAGCACTTAGCCTCCCAAAGTTCCATAGAAACATATGGAACTCAGCCTCCCAAAGTGCTTTGAAAATATGCCTCAATATCAACCGGCTCACCTTTAATCCACATGTTTGTTCACCCCTTCAAAGAAATGTAGTAGATTGATGAGGCAGGATTTCCCTTCACTAAATCCATGTTGACTTTGTCTCATTAATCCATGCTTTTGAATATACTCTGTAATTTTGTTCTTTATAATAGTCTCTACCATTTTGCCCGGCACTGATGTCAGGCTCACCGGTCTATAATTTCTCGGATCCCCTCTGGTTGTAGAGGTCGGCTTTGAGACGTGTAGGTCAGTTGCGTCTCAAGTTTCATCAGTATTTTAGAACATAATCTGCCAACATAGAACCTGTTCTAAAATATAGGATAAATTGGACGTTTATGCTCCAGGTGGGTGCAGTATAAACATCCATTTGAGAGAAAAAAATGTATGAAAAATCGACAGGTTCAAAGCCAGTGCGTAACCAGTTATTATTACGATAATGTCACAGCGACTGGTTTCTTTTGCCAGTTTGGCACTTGGGAAACAAAAGCCATTGGGGGGATTAAAGGGTTAACATTGTCATAGGTCCCAGATTTGGATAAATCAACTTCTATGACTTGTTAACTTTCTTTAAACGCACGAATGTTATGAGTACATTCATTTTCCATTCACTGTTTAGTACGTTCAAGCAGTAATGGATGGAGAATGTTCTCACAGTAACATAGTAGATGACGGCAGAAAAAGACCTGCACGGTCCATCTAGTCTGCCCAAAAAGACAGACTCATATGTGCTACTTTTTGTGTATACCCTACTTTGACTTGTACCTGTCCTCTTCAGGGCACAGACCGTAGAAGTCTGTCCAGCACTATCCCCGCCTCCCAACCACCAGCCCCGCCTCCCACCACTGGCTCTGGCACAGACCATATAAGTCTGTCCAGCACTATCCTCGCCTCCCACCACCAGCTGGCTCTGCCACCCAATCTCAGCTAAGCTCCTTAGGATCCATTCCTTCTGAATAGCGCTAACCAATTAGCACACGCTAACCAATTAGTACGTGGTTAGCGTGTGAGCCATTAAGCCTACAAGATAGGTGTAGTTAAGGGCTCACGGGCTAATGGACATTAGTGCTGGAAATAGAAAAATCGGCCGTTTTTTTCCCATGTGGTAAAAATAGCCTTAGCATGTGGGAATGACCTGCGCAAGCTTCACTAAGGTCACTGTACAAGCCCTCCAGGGAGAGGGAAATATCTAGTGTACCTGAATGTAGCTCACCTTGAACTATGTTTATGTTGATTTAAAATTTGATCTGCCGCCATTCCTGGCGCACAGATCGCAACAGTTTACACAATAAAAATCAAATGCCAAAACATACATGAAAGGAACGTCATAAAATGAAAGGACAGAAATCACTCAAATCACATACTTAAGTGAAAATTTAGAAAGACGACCAAAGTCAGTGCCGTCAGTCGATGTGGACAGTGCTGCCATGAGATGGACCCCCCTCCCCCACTTTAATCAGTCCCTCGGAGCCCAAAGGCCACTTTCGGGAGACTGGGAGAACTTTTTTATTCAGTAGTCTTAACTGAGGTTTTTATTGCAGTTTTTGAATTTACTTTTAAAAATCCAGATACACAATATCAACCGGCTCACCTTTAATCCACATGTTTGTTCACCCCTTCAAAGAAATGTAGTAGATTGCTGAGGCAAGATTTCCCTTCACTAAATCCATGTTGACTTTCTCTCATTAATCCATGCTTTTGAATATGCTCTGTAATTTTGTTCTTTATAATAGTCTCTACCATTTTGCCCGGCACTGATGTCAGGCTCACCGGTCTATAATTTCTCGGATCCCCTCTGGTTGTAGAGGTCGGCTTTGAGATGTGTAGGTCAGTTGCGTCTCAAGTTTCATCAGTATTTTAGAACATAATCTGCCAACATAGAACCTGTTCTAAAATATAGGATAAATTGGACGTTTATGCTCCAGGTGGGTGCAGTATAAACGTCCATTTGAGAGAAAAAAATGTATGAAAAATCAACAGGTTCAAAGCCAGTGCGTAACCAGTTATTATTACGATGCTGTCACAGCGACTGGTTTCTTTTGCCAGTTTGGCACTTGGGAAACAAAAGCCATTGGGTGGATTAAAGGGTTAACATTGTCATAGGTCCCAGATTTGGATAAACCAACTTCTATGACTTGTTAACTTTCTTGAAATGCACAAATGTTATTAGAGTGGAGGAGTGGCCTAGTGGTTAGGGTGGTGGACTTTGGTCCTGAGGAACTGAGTTTGATTCCCACTTCAGGCACAGGCAGCTCCTTGTGACTCTGGGCAAGTCACTTAACCCTCCATTGCCCCATGTAAGCCACATTGAGCCTGCTATGAGTTGGAAAGCGCAGGGTACAAATGTAACAAAAATAAAATAGATACTATTGGAGATTCTAGATGGAATGTTGCTATTCCACTAGCAACATTCCATGTAGAAGGCTGCGCAGGCTTCTGTTTCTGCGAGTCTGACGTCCTGCACGTACGTGCAGGACGTCAGACTCACAGAAGCAGAAGCCTGCGCGGCCACAATGGTGATCTGCAAGGGCCGACTTCGACATGGAATGTTGTTAGTTGAATAGTGGAATAGCAACATTCCATGTAGAATCTCAAATAGGAGCAACAGTGGAGGAGTGGCCTAGTGGTTAGGGTGGTGGACTTTGGTCCTGAGGAACTGAGTTCGATTCCCACTTCAGGCACAGGCAGCTTCTTGTGACTCTGGGCAAGTCCCTTTACCCTCTATTGCCCCATGTAAGCTGCATTGAGCCTGCCATGAGTGGGAAAGCGCGGGGTACAAATGTAACAAAATAAAAAAAAAATTTCCATTCACTGCTTAGTTCAAGCAGTAATGGATGGAGAATGTTCTCTGTTGACTATTTTAAATCGTCATCATCAGCTTTATTTGAAATATCACATCATTGCTGGTGCATTGCAGAACTGTTTTCAAATTGTTGAAATACCATGAGAGAGAAAGCAAGAGTGAGGTATCTTAGTTTGCAATAAATTCCCATTACTAGCAGTGGCTTCAGAGGCTTTGATAGCAGTGATTGACAGTAGGAGACAGAAGGAACCCCAGGGCTACATGTATATGATTCATTGTTCACTGTGGGGCTGATGTAATAAACCATGCACTGCCGCTTTGTGCTGAAGTTCAGCAAATAGTTTCCTAACACATGTTTGTGTAGAGACCCTCAGGTTCTGCCCTGCTTAGTAGGTCAGGGACCTCTAGGGCTCCGCCAGATTATTGCAGTATTGACGTTTTTGACTTAGAGTGTTCCTCTAGCTTTTCAATCAGGGGCTGTTTTTTTTTTTTCTGCTTGTGATTGACAGGGGCAGGAGGAGACACCTCTTGGAGGGAAATGGTGCTGGTATTTGTACCAAGCCCAGTGGGAGTTGCCCTGTCTTTGGCTCCAGCTTCCCCAGCCATCAAACCATTACAGCATGGGAAAGAGGCTTGGCTCTTATCTCCCCGACTAAAATACACCTGCTGAAGAAAAGAGAAGAGGGTCTGTGGTTAGACAAACCTTTAGACCTGGAGAGAGATGGAAAGGGAAAGGCGAGCCCCAGGACAAATCAGCTTCTGCACTTTTCACTGGTCATCACATCTCAAACAATATATAGCAGAATTAGAAAAGGTACAGAGTAGGGGGGTGACAAAAATTAAAAAGGGGATGGGACGACTTCCCTATGAGGAAAGGCTAATGCAACTAGGGCTCTTCTGCTTGGAGAAGAGACGGTTGAGGGGATATATGATAGAGGTCTATAAAATACTGAGTGAAGTGGAACAGATAGAAGTAATTTCCTTGTTTTCTCGTTCCAAAAATACTAGGACTAGGGAGTACGCAATGAAGCTACTAAGTAACAAATTTAAAATAAACCAGTGAAAATATTTCTTTACGCAAAGTGTCATTAAACTCTGGAATTTGTTGCCAGAGAATGTGGTAAAGGCAGTTAGCTTAGCAGGGTTGAAAAAAGGTTTAGTTAAATTCCTAAAAGTCCAGAAGCCATTATTATCCACTGCTTATTTCTAGGATAAGCAACATAAAATCTTTTTTATTGTTTTGGGATCTTGCCAGGTACATGTGACCCAGATTGGAAACAGGATACTGTCCCAGTACGGCAACGCCAGTGGTCTTATGGGATGGAGGACCAGCCCTCCACCATCAAGCCTTAAATAACAGTAGGGGATTAGAGAAGAATCCCAGGAAACTACAAGGATAAAGAAATCTAGCACCAGAAACATCTCACAGATAAGAACATCCCCCCCCCCCCCCCCCCCGATATTCAGCAGGCAACGTTCAATGTTTTTGCCTGAAGAAATCCGTATTTAAGTAAACCTTTTGGTTCAGGATTTAACATTCTCGTCTAGATTTGCGGATAGGCAGGTTATACTATTTTTTTTTTAAATAAAATAATATTTTTTTAAAATAAAAAATAGACTGTATCATTAAGAGGAAGGAGCCTACTGAGTGAGTGGATTAATGTGCCAGTTGGCCTCCCAGTTTAAACTGGTTCTGATCCTGACCTTGACACATATTCTAAAAATCACTAAAAGTAATCTGCCTTGATATTCACCAGGCAAGAAATGTTTACAGGGAAAATAATTATGCTCGATGAAGTGAACAGATCTCAGTAGAAAAATGTGTGCAAACACGGGAGAGCGTGATTTTGGAAACATATGTACACCCTAGAGCGTTAGGCATGCTTTTGTAGCAGAATCGATATGTTGCACAGTTTATACTGGAACTTAGATAGAAACATAGAAACATGACGGTAGATAAAGGCCATATGACCCATCCAGTCTGCCCGTCCTCTGTAACCCCTAATTCTTCCTGTTCCTAAGCGATCCCACTGTTTATCCCATGCTTTTAAAATTCTGGAACAGTCCTCGACTCCACCACCTCCACCGGGAGGCCATTCCACGCCTCCACCACCCTTTCTGTGAAATAACACTTCCTTAGGTTATTCCTAAGCCTATTCCCATTATGACATCACAATATGAGCTCTGGTTACCAGAGACTGAAACTCTTCACACTAAGGGAGGAAAGTAAGCCAAGAATAGGACAATTGAGCCATTGTGACATCACTGATGAGGTTGGCTCTTTGGCATTGGTGGAATAGAAACATAGAAACATGATGGCAGATAAAGGCCATATGACCCATCCAGTCTGCCCATCCTCTGTAACCCCTAATTCTTCCTGCTAACAGGGTGTGAATGACATGAGGAAGGACCTAGCGAAGCTAGAGGAATGGACCGATATTTGGCAACTAAGGTATAATCCCAAAAAATGCAGGGTCATGCACTTGGGTCGCAAAAATCCGAGGGAACGGTACAGTATAGAGGGTGTAGTGCTTCAGTGTATGAAGGAAGAGCGGGACTTGGGGGTGATTGTGTCTGATGACCTTAAAGCTTTCAAAGAGGTAGAAAAAGCGACGGCCAAAGCCAGAAGGATTTTTGGGTGCATAAAGAGAGGCATGACCAGCAGGAAAAGGAGGTGATAGCGCCGTTGTATAAGTCTCTGGTGAGCTTATGCTGCGTGCAGTTCTGGAGACCGCACCTACGGAAAGATATAAACAGGATGGAGTCGGTCCAGAGGGCGGCTACGAAATTAGTAAGCGGTCTTGAAAGCAAAAATTATAGGGACAGGCTTATGAACCTCAACATGTATACGCTGGAAGAGAGGAGGGAGAGAGGAGACATGATAGAAACGTTTAAATATCTCAAGGGCATTTATGTACAGGAAGAGAGCCTTTTTCAAATGAAGGAGAGCTCTGGAATGAGGGAGTATATGACAAAGATAAGAGGGAATAGGCTTCTGGGAGTAACCTAAGGAAGTGTTATTTCACAGAAAGGGTGGTGGAGGCGTGGAATGGCCTCCCGGTGGAGGTGGTGGATTCGAGGACTGTTCCAGAATTTAAAAAGGCATGGGATAAGCATGTGGGATCACTTAGGAACAGGAAGAATTAGGGGTTACAGAGGATGGGCAGACTGGATGGGTCAAATGGCCTTTATCTGCCGTCATGTTATTATGTTTCTAAATGGCTCGTTAATTAATTAAATTATATGCTCAAATTGGGTAATGTCCACGTGCAGTTTTAAGCGCCATTTGTAGAATTCCCCTGATAGTGTGAAAATGTTTCAATTGCATTTCAAATTTACAATGACCCTGTAGCTAGGGGTGTTAAAAGTACTAGTGCCAACACTTAAATTAATATGAATATTTAGTACCACTATAAATAAATAAAGTTTGTTCTATGCAATCATTCAATCTCGGTGCTGTGCATTTAATAAATTTAACAAAAGGTTCCTTTTTTAAAAATGTATTATATGCACAGCACCGAGATTGAATGATTGCAGAGAACAAACTTTATTTATTTATAGCATTGTCAACAGTGATAGTTTCTTACTCCCATTTGTTAAGTTTGTGTACAGTATCACTACCCATGCACTTACCAAGCATTAATTTTTGCAGTTAAAGGGGTGCTTTTACTAAGGTGCACTGAAAAATGGCCCGCGCTGGTGTAGACTTGTGTATTGGTCGTGCGTAGGTCCATTTTTCAGCGCGCCTGCCAAAAAAAAGGCTTTTTTGTTTTGTCGAAAATGGATGTGTGACAAAATAAAAATCAGCGCGCGTCCATTTTGGGCCTGAGACCTTACCGCCACCCACTGACTTAGTGGTAAGGTCTCACGCGTTAACTGGGCGGTAATTGTCAGCACGCGTACACAGCTGATTACTGCCCGGTTAGCGCCATGCGGTAGAAAATAGAAATGATTTTCTGCCGCGATTTTTGGACGCACATAGAAATCAGAATTAACGCCCGGGGCCTGCAGTAGCCGGGTGGTAGTTCTAATTTTATGCGCATTGTATACTCATAGGCGCTTAAGCTTCTTAGTAAAAGAGCCCTAAATTGAGGTAAGGGGATGGGATGAGATTAGTGTGGAAAATCTAAATGAGCTTTAGTAAACAGGCTGTAACAAACCACTAAAAAGCAAAAATGGAGGAAAAGACCTCAGAAGTCTGTGGTACTCTATGAAATCTCATAGAAAGTTCAGTACTGACAGACGCCAACTTCATCACCGGCCAAAACCCTCCAAAAATTATTTTCTTTTTAATCTGTGTGCAGTGAAAATTAAAATATCTTAAAATTTTTGCATTCAAATACTATTGCGAGCAAACTTTCTCGTAGGCAAGCAATGCCAGTGACAGCCTGGGCTGCCTGGCTTGAACGGGGGTGGGGGGGGCAGAGGTTAAACCTAGCGCCAGCTCTGAGCGGGCATAGGGGTAAGGTGCTATTCTGCCCGTACGATCAGAGTGCTGTTCTCTGATCGTATGGATGGAATACCACAGAGCTCATTTAAGTCTAATTTAAATGAGCTCTGCGGTATTCCATGGCGCGGGCGATGTAAACCCCTCTGATCATTTGTGCAATGGTAAATGTGGGCGCTAGTGGCCTCTGGCTCCTACATTTACCTTTGATCATCGGGGCCTCAATTTGTGGAATACCAACTAGGGGCGGTTACGTACATAATTGCAAACGAGTTCCAGTTAGCACCAATTAACGTCAAGGATAGTCGATTATTGGTTGTTAACACCAATTAGCAGCTAATTTAACATTTCAGTTATGCGTGCTACTGATACAATTCTATAACTTGCGTGTGCATTAAATTGTTCATGCGTGTTTATTTTTTTTTCAAAATGTATATTTATTGAGTAGAAACAAAACTTACAAGTATAACTGCAATCGTACAGCATAGATATTTCCATCAATAAGTACAGAAAACTTCATTAAATCCACAGCACACTTCGTATTTCACCCCCACACCTCCCCCTCCCCTCTCCCCCCCCTAATTAATATGCAAGGAAGGGTCGGGTTGCGCCAACCACTCGATGTATGGATCCCAAACATGGTGATAAGGTATCAGGCGGCCTAGTCGCATTGCGGTAAGCTTAGACTTCAAGTGAATATAGTCCAGTTTCCGCAGGATCACCCGCAGGCCCGGCAGCGCTTGGTGTTTCCATGCCGCTGCCAATACAAGTTTACTAGCCACCAATAGCTGAGTGGGTTCATGCATGTTTAAAGAATTAAGGGTCCCTTTACTAAGGCGCGTAGGCGCCTGTGCGCATCAATTTGGAACAACCGCCCAGCTACCACTTGCGCTGGGCGGTAATTCCATTTTCTACGCGCGTCCGATACGTGTGGCAGAAAATATTTTTTTAAGTTTCTACTGTGTGGCGCTAACCGGGTTGTAATCTGCAGTGTATGTGTGCTGACGATTACCACCTGGTTAATGCTTGAGACCTTACCGCTAAGTCAGTGGGTGGCGTTAAGGTCTCGGGGCCAAAATGGACGCGCGCCAATTTTTATTTTGCTGCAAAAAAGGCCTTTTTTTTGCAGGCACTCTGAAAAATGGACCTGCACACACCCAATACATGCGCCTACAACAGCGCAGGCCATTTTTTGGCGCACCTTAGTAAAAGGACCCCTCAGGGATAAATACATAACACTAGTAAGGAAGGCCCGTTTCAAATCGGAATGAAACGGGCGCTAGCAAGGCTCACCTCCGTCCCTTTGTGTCTCCGTGTGTCGCCGGCCCCTCTGCAGCCTCCGTGCGAATGTGTGACCCTGGCCATTTTGGCATGCCCCCTGTGTGCTCCCTGTTTTGACGCGAGGGCAGAGCAGAGCTACAGTGCAGTACAACGTTGGAGCTGAGAATGTGCTTCACCCTCAACGTCATAACGTTGGCGGGGCCCACAGACTGTGATTTTCTGTGGCTTCAGAGCTTCGAACTTACGAACCTGGCTTCAGTGACGTCAGTGCAAATAGAACGTTGAGGGTGAGTTTTATATATATAGATGTCCAGATAGCGGCTGAATATCGTAGCTATCTGGATGGTCGCTTCTTCTCTCGCTCTGCTCTCTCTCCACTTCTTTTTTTAAATGGATAATATTGGGTTGCTCAGTCGAGGTTTATGGCCTGATTCTGTTGCCAGTGAACGTACACTTTTGTTTGAACGTCAGTGAGCACGTCCCTTTCTAGCAGGGGTAACTCTGGTGGCATTACTGCTTCTTTAACTGATGATACCAGTCCAGAAATTAACAATTTCATGAGTGTTTTGAAAAAGAAATAAATAAAATGAAAGTGTGAAAAACTGAACAGTCATACACAGATTTCAGTCTGTATGTATTCCTGAGGTAGAAATGAAATTGAACAACCAGCTGGGCCCCTTGAGGTAGCATGAGTCATGAGTACTCTGAAAAGCATTTGAAACTCTTCATTCTCTGAGCTCTGTTTTACTTGGGGGGATGGCACCTGTTTTTGTGTGTGGGGAGGTGGGGGGTTAAATTTCCTTTTAGCCCAGAGCAAAGTATGCAGAAGTGATTTCTCCATAATTGAGTAGGTTTTGGGTAATATTGTAATTTGTTTTACTGGTGTATGTGGAATAAGATGAGGTTAGGATGTACTTTTTTTGGTAATTTAGATAACTTTATTTTGTTATATTTTTACGTTATTTTATGTTTTGTTCTTTTTATCTTTTTGTAATTGAGTATGTTTGGGGTGACGGGGAAAAGGAAACCAGACCTGTGGGGTGTGGGAAGGGCAAGGCAGCTAAGAAAAAAGGAGCACCTGATTGATTGCCAGGCTGAGTGGGTCTGAACCAAAAATGGGTGAGCCTGTGCCCCTCCAGGCCCACCTGTAGCAATGCCCCTGGAATGGGATATAAATAGAGGTGTGGGGGGGGGGGGGGGAAGTAGTTGTGAATAAAAGTTCCCAGCCCTGGTTCCAACTAGGGTTACCATATTTTGTCCTCTCAAAAAGAGGACACGTCCCGCCCACACCCGCCCCTTTTGAATCCTTGCCTCGCCCCCTGTCACATATTCCCTTCCCCTCCCGGGTCACATGTTCCCCTCCCCTTACTTACTGTCTACTGCCCTGGTTGTCTAGTGACCTCTTTCCTGCCCGGACCTCTGTCCTTGCCCTGCATCCTGTTGCTGTGACGGTCTCGGGATTCAAAATGGCCGCCGAGAGTTGAAGTCTCAGCCGCTTCAACTGTCGGTGGCCATTCCAGGGGCAGCAGTGTGTGAGAGCAAGCAGGCCCTAGCTTAGGCCACTATCTTTTAAAGATGATTGACCTCTCTCCATCGTCCCCTTCTCTCCCTAACACCATTCCTGGTGTCCTAGTGCGAGGACCATGTCCTCCTCTTAGTGTCTGAATGCTTAAATCAAAATTGCTCCCTCCCCTGATTTTTTGACAAAATGCCTAGACCCCTCCATCCTCTGTTGCCAGCTCCCTAATCCATTTTAGCAAAATGCTTTAACCCTCTAGGCCCACCCCCAACTCAGCAACTACTGAAGCATCCCTGGTGTCCAGTGAGAGGTAGGTGCGATCCTTGGTTGCTCCTGCTTTTTTGCAGCTGCGTATTCAAAAACTGTTCAGCCTTTCCCCTACTAATACTACTTATCATTTCTATAGCGCTAGTGGTTAGGCTGCCAAAAAGGACATATTTGGCAGCTTGACTCTTAGTAGTAAATGCTGAGTGAGTGACCCTTACTCTAGACCACCAAGGATTGGTGTCAGGAAGGAGAAAGGGCTGCAGGTTTTTACACTTACCATGCTGAGCCTTTTAAGTCTCTCTGAAGAAGACTTGCCCTGTTAATAATCAGCTATTGTTGTCAGGACAAAATTAACAGTACCCCTGGAGGTATTTTTTAACTTTCCAGGAATAATGCACCTTGTGAAGTTTACTGCAAGCTGTATTATTCTCTTTGCATAAGCTGTTTACTGCTTCGCATGCATTTGCATGTGGCCCAGCTTAATATTTAAGGCACATTGGGCTACAACGGTTTTGAGTTAAGATGCAAATTTCAGCCAAAAATGCATGTTATTGCTGTTGCACAGTTTGGTAAGCAGACCCCTTATTTTGATATAGATACTTTCAACAATAGAAATAAAGGGGTTCTCAGTCCTTTGAATTTACATAGTTTCACAAAAATGTTAGATTTATTATTTTTAATCCGTCCTTATCCAGAGTGCAGAACAAGCAACAGGTTGGCCTTAGCAATTGTGGGACTCTTCCCCCCCCCCCATTTTCAGATGAGAGGGCGGTATAGTGGGAGGAGGTAGAGCATCAGTTCTGAGGAGCCTGATTACCAAGGGAGAGGGAGATGGAGATGAAAAGGAAAAAGAAGCTTTAACTTTTGGGGTCCTTGTACTAAGCTGTGGTAAAAAGTGGCCTGCGGTAGTGTAAGAGCGTGCTTTGGACACATGCTGGGCCAGTGTTTACTGCATCTGCATATAAGGGCTTTCCTTTTTTTTTAATGGGACGGGAAAAGGGCATGCGGTAAAACTGAAACCAATGTGCGCCTAAAACCAGCCTGAGCCCTTAACGCCAGTGACGTTCCTGGCCTGGATGGCACCCGGGGTGGAGCGCCGATGCCCCCCCCCCCCCCCCCGCTAGATGACACCTCCCCCCCTCCGGCAAAATGACACCACCCCCCCCGGGTGCACGCCGCTGGGGGGGTTGCCGCGGCGAGCGCCTGCTCCTCCGAGTTCGCTAAACTTCATTTGTTCACTGCAGCTCCCTCTGCCCCGGAACAGGAAGTAACCTGTAACCTGTTCCGGGGCAGAGGGAGCTGCAGCGAACGAACAAAGTTTAGCGAACTCGGAGGAGCAGGCGCGCACCGCGGCACCCCCCAGCAGCGTGCACCTGGGGCAGACCACCCCCACCACCCCCCCCTCCCTTGGTAAGCCACTGCTTAACACCACCCATTGATCTAGCGGTAAGGGCTCATGTGCTACACAGCGGTGACCAGTTGGCATGCACCAAGTGTTGATTACCACCAGAAATGCCGTGCGTGGGAGGAAATCCATTATCTAGGTATTATGGGCGCACAGCAGGTCTGAAATTACTGCCGGGGGAGTGGTAGCCTGGCAGTAGTCTCATGTTGGCGTGTGCTGCACGTGCGTAGAGCCTAACATGCCTTTGTAAAAGGGCCCCTAAGTTAAGTGTGGGACCCTTAGGAATGAGGGCTGCCTCTGTCCTTACTTAAGGCTGGCCTTGTAGAGCAGAATACATTTTTTTAACAGAATTACTTCCAAAGACATTGAAAAACACTAATCTTATTACTTTCTTCACATATCTGGGCTCAGCAGGGATATATTTGCCCACAAGAAGCTTCTTAATTAATCCTGTGTAAGGATGTTGCAAAAAGGTTCACTTAACTCTGTTCACAAGCTGTTTTGGGGAAGTTCTGAGTTATTGGTTATAGACTGTATTTTCTGTCTTATTTCACTATGGTATGAAACTCCCTCATAAAAGAATTGAGATCTATTAATAATAATTATCTGTGTTTTTAAAGAAATTGTGGAACAACATACTTTGAATGCACTCATTTTGACTAGGTATGTATTTCATTTATATGTTACTAGTAAAAGAGGCCCGTTTCAGAGCAAGTGAAACGGGCGCTAGCAAGGTTTTCGTCGCCAACACCCCTCCCTCCCTGGCCAACCCCTTCGTTGTTCTGCCATTGCTCCGCCCCCAATGTCATGATGTTTGACGCGAGGGCGGGGCCCGGAGCGATGTCCCACCCCCGCCTCCCTGCCAACCCGTTTGTTGTTCTGCCATTGCTCCGCCCTCGAGGGCGGGGCCCGGAGCGATTTTGGTGGCTTCACCACCACGAACCTTCGAACCTTTTTGAAGGAAGTCAGGGCTTGGCTTCAGTGACGTCAGTGTCCTCAGAACGTTGAGGGTGAGTTTTATTATAGTAGATATATGTTATATGTGATTATGAGTTTGTTTTTGTCACATTATCTTTTATGGTCTTATTTTATAAGGCACAAAATAAGACCATAAAAGATAATGTGGCAAAAACAAACTCATAATCACATATAACATATAAATAAAATGCATACCTAGTCAAAATGAGTGCATTCAAAGTATGTTGTGCTACAATTTCTTTAAAAACACAGGTGACTCTAAAGTTTGATTAAATAGCCACCTTTTAGAGTGGAGGAGTGGCCTAGTGGTTAGGGTGGTGGACTTTGGTCCTGAGGAACTGAGTTCAATTCCCACCTCCGGCACAGGCAGCTCCTTGTGACTCTGGGCAAGTCACTTAACCCTCCATTGCCGCATTGAGCCTGCCATGAGTGGGAAAGCGCGGGGTACAAATGTAACTAAAAATAAAATTCTGAACTGAAAACTTCAATTGTAAGCTCTTTAGGGCGAGGATGGATCTTGTAACAATAAGGCATTTGCCATCTTTAGCACAAGCACCAAGTAAAGTTTTTCTATTCTTTATTGTGCCAGCACTGTATGGCTGGATGAGGCAGTTAGCTTACTTCAGCTGACTAAAATATGTGAATTGGAGGACGAGTTTAAATAGGCCAGCATGAAAACACATAAAAGAAGCCCCCCCCCCCCAATGGATGTAAAAATATCCATGGTAGCCCAGTTTTAAAGCCAATCACATACCCCCCCCCCCCCCCCCCCCCACACACACACACACATATTTCCTCCTTCAGTGCAGTCCACTTAAGTACATGTTGGATAAGCGCACACATACATAGTAACATAGAAGATGACTGCAGAAAAAGACCTGCACGGTCCATCCAGTCTGCCCAACAAGATAAACTCATATGTGCTACTTTTTGTGTATACCTTACCTTGATTTGTACCTGTCCTTTTCAGGGCACAGACCGTGTAAGTCTGCCCAGCACTATACCCGCCTCCCAACCACCAGTCCCGCCTCCCACCACCGGCTCTGGCACAGACCGTATAAGTCTGCCAATCACCATCCACGCCTCCCACCACTGGCTCTGCCACCCAATCTCGGCTAAGCTCCATAGGATCCATTCCTTCTGAACAGGATTCCTTTATGTTTATCCCACGCATGTTTGAATTCCGTTACCGTTTTCATTTCCACCACTCCGCTTATCTTGAACGGAAACTTACAGTCCCAAATTTTTCCCATTAATTCAAATATAAAACTTACTTCAGTTTGGCACAATAGTGATAAGCGCATACTCTGGTTAAGTGCAGTGCCTCGATCAGCTCTGTTAATAACATCTCTCCGTACCGTTTAGGTGCACTCTTCCTCATTTACTCCGTCCTGGCCCCATGAACTTTTCTATTTCCTCACGAGCCATACAGCTGCACATCACAAGCTGTGATCCAATGAAAGAGAGAGAGGAGAGAGGCGGGACCAACCCTCCTACCTCATTGGCTTCCAGCTTCATGATGTACATTTGCTGTGTGGCACAGCAGTGGGTACATCATGAAGCTGGGAGCCAATGAGGTCAGAGAGATGGTGCTGCCTCTCTCCTCTCTTCTTCATTGGCTTACAGCTTGTGATGTGCAACTGCGTGGGTCATGTGGCAGGGAGTGAAGAAGGAAGTGTGTGTGCCTGCCATTTTCTTCCTTGCCCATGCGATTGAGTGACTGTAGTGGTGGTATAAGCAGGAGGAAAGATGGGAGGATCAACAATCAGCTGAGGGGCTGGGCTGGCACATGCACGGACGGACGCTGCACGCCGCGTGCGTTCATACCATAGGTCAGGAGGACGGATGGGAGGAGTCAGAAGAACACAACAGGTCCCGAACCGAAGAAACCCGGACAAATCCGGGAAATTGAGAAACCCACCCGGACTCCCAACGGCGCCCTCAAAAAGAGGACATGTCCGGGGAAATCCGGACGAATGGTAACCCTAGTTCCAACTGAACTGGAAACAGTGATGTACCTAGCCTATTTGACACCTGGAGCAGGTGAGCATGAGACCCCTACTCCCACCATGCCCAGCATCTCTCTCCTCAAGCCTGAAGGCGATCTGTTCTCTCAACCCCTTCCCCCATGTACCTTTTAAACACTTCAGTCCTTTGTCAGCAGTGCACAGCAAGTCATACACACTGCTCATGGCGGCCTCAGAGCATTCTCTCTGATGCAACTTCCTGTTTCAGCATAGGTAAGACCTCATCAAAGGAAAGGCTCTGGGGCCAATGCAAGCAGTATATATAAGTCGCTGCTCGCTGACATAGAACTGAACTGTTTAAAAGGTACATTGGGGATGGGTGGATTAAGAGACTGGATTGCCTGTGGGGGAGGAGATGGGAATCCCCACCACCATCCACATCACAATGAACCCCCTTACTGCCTACATCTGGGATAGACAGCCCCCTCCCCCTTACACCACCGGCTGGAAGCACAAAAGAGAAGGAAATATCCAGTGAAAAGTACAATGTAATAAAGTGTTTGCTCCTGATTTCATTGTGAAAATGGCTGAGGTACACCTGATGCAATGGTTACAAATAAGCTTTTGAAAAATGTACCTACTTCTTGGCACTGACCTGGGTAAGATCCCTTTTAAATCTTATCCTAATCTAGAAAACGTTTCTCACCTGAGGCTATAGATAGAGATCAAAACAGTGTGCCCTGAAAAAATGTACAGAAAAAGCAAAATCTCAGTTTATTTCAGCATGATTGACTGTTTTCATTTGTGCAGGAAAGCTGCCAATCCTGCTGACATAAATCAATAATTCTTTCTGTGTATTTTTCTGCATGCCTGGCCTCCGCTTGATTGCAGTCCTCAGTTCCTGCTTTTTCCGAATTCTTCTGAAGGTAATTTCTCTTGTAGTTCATATTTTTCTTCTTTGGATACAGAGGAACCTTCAGTTTTTGTGACCAATCCTTCTTTTCAAATAGAGGCCGGACTGGGTTCTTAGCTGTGGAACAGAGTACAAAGGTGAATTGATTCCCTGTTCTGAAAAGTTTACCTTGCGCTGTGTGTGGCCAGGTGATAAGGTGGAAAGATGACAGGAATTCAGGAGCAGTCAGTTGCCGTAAACCGCCAGCCCCTGTTTCTCCCTTTACACGTGGGTTTCCTGCTCTTTAGTTACTAGAATTGTGCATCATTCTGTGTTTTAAATTTTATGTTTATTACTTTTTTTTTTAATTCTAGCATGGATGGTAACTGCTTTTTGTGCTTCACCTGTTATTCAGACAGCCTGCTATTATCTGTTTATCTTGAGGTGTATGTATTGATCTGTGTAACGCAGCCTTGCTCTGGCGCTGTGCATGATACAGTGACTGGGATGCTGTCAAGACCGAACTCTTTCTCCTAGTGTCAATGTACTCCTGACGAGTGGGGGAGTTTATTGGTCTCTGTTTTGGAGGGTATGTCTTAAACATAATATAAAAACTTGGATGGCACATTTATTTCTGCAGGTTATAAGCTGGTGTTTGTGGAAATATTTCGCAATTTGGTTCAATCTGTGATGCTAAGCCACCTAGACTACTGCAATGGAATTTATGCAGGATGCAAAGAACAAATCATAAAGAAACTCCAAAGTGCCCAAAACACAGCAGCCAGGCTCATATTTGGAAAAACGAGATTCGAAAGCGCAAAACCCTTACGAGAAAAATTGCACTGGCTCCCACTCAAAGAACATATTGCGTTCAAAATCTGCACCCTCGTTCACAAAATCATATACGGCGAAGCCCCGGGATACATGACAGACCTCATAGACCTACCAATCAGAAACACATCAAGATCAACACGAACATACCTACATCTCCACCACCCAAGCTGCAAAGGACTCAAATACAAATCAACCTATGCATCCAGCTTCTCCTATATAAGCACACAATTATGGAACGCATTACCAAGCGCAGTGAAAACAACATATGACCACCGAAACTTCCGGAAACTACTAAAAACTAACCTGTTCAAAAAGGCATACCCTAACGATCCAACTTAAATGCCTCAACCCTGCAACACAACAAAACCAAAGCTCGTACTGGACATAACTTAACTCTTCCACCTTATGATTCCTCAATCCGTCTATCACGCATGAACTTAACTCTACCACAACCTCACTCTGTATTTGTTCATACCGATACTGGCGATCGCCTCTACGGTACTATGTAAGCCACATGGAGCCTGCAAATAGGTGGGGAAATGTGGGATATAAATGTAACAAATAAATACATTTAACATTTTGTATATTTAACAGAATGCTCAGGTTTGATGATAGGTTCCCCCCCCCCCCCTTCTTCCTGCTCTCACAAAAAAAACAGTCTGAAAATGACTAGTGTAGAATATCCAGAATTACTGAGTAACCCGCTTTGAAAATATAGTCTTTCCCACTGATGGTAATTCTTATTTATGGAACAGTGTGAATACACTGTGATTCATCTGATGATTCACAGGGTCACAGCGTTACCCCAAACCTACGACAAGGCACTGAGAAGTTATGTGACGTGCTGTGAGCACACATTGAGTGCTAGAGAACAGATATGAATGGAGTCTGCAGTGCAGCTTAGTCCTACTGACATGTCAGAAGAACAGTTGTATTGTGGGTGGAAGTGGTTCTTGTCTTATTTGCCTCCCATTTTGTTTAGTTATTGTAGGGCTCCTTTTAAAAGCTGTGCGATTCCAGCACAGCAAATGCAGCAAAGCCCTTAGGAATCAAATGGGTCTTCGTCGCATTTGCCACGCCAGAATCGCTAGTGCGGCTTTGCAAAAGAAGCCCTTAATCTTTGATTTGTTTTGGGTTTTTTTGTGGATGTATTGGGGTCAGTTTTCAACCATGGTAGGGAGTGGATTATTAAACACCCGCTATGGCGTTTAAAACTAAATAGGTTCGGCATCATTATCTGGATAGGCAGTGGCGTTGAATGCACATGGAGATTGCTTGCTACCTGTATCTATCCCCCCCCCCCCCTGATATTCAGAACAATTTAAGCGGGCAGAAGAAGCTTTAGGACGCGTAAATCACTCTGAGCTGCCTAACTGATGATATTCAATGGCACTAAACAGGGCGGTGCCGCTGAATATCGTCCCATGTCAAAATTAGGCAGCACTGAGGAGGACATGACAGGTATGCGGATGCCTGCAATATTCAGGGGTACCGCAAACTGCCTCAAGAGGTCGCAGCAGCCATGTTCTCGTGGCAGCCGCAAGGGGTAGAAATGAGGGGCCTTTACTTCTGGCCTCATCAACTCCACTGGATCACCAAGCATATCAGGTAGGCCTGCGGGACCTACCAATTTTTTTTTTTTTTTTTTTTTTTGGGGGGGGGGGGGGTTGATAGGGTCAGTGTGTTATTTCAGAGGTGGATAGGAGGGGGTTTCTGACTTGCAGGTTGGGAGGAGGGGGCTTTTCAGGGGATGGGAGAGCTAAAAAATAAATGATTCGGGTCCCGGCTGATATTTAGCTGGGACTTGTATAAGCTTCAGCACCAGGGCCCTTTCAGTTAGCCCTGGACATGGCCTGGCACTGAATATTGAGGGCTAATCTAGCTGGCTATGGTAAAGATTTAAAAGAAAGCTGATCGCCATGGCTGAATATCGGCCGGTATGTGTTTAACTTTGCAGTTTAAGTTGGGCAGACATTTTTCTGTCCTAATTTAAATGACGTAACTATAACGATAGTGGGTGAATATTGCTGCTGTGTGTACAGTTTGGCAGAGCACCCTTGGTCTTCCCTCATCATCTCCCTAATTCTATATAGTACGTCACAAGATTACCGCTGGAATTAAACCCTGAAATTCAATGCCGGGCCGTGTCCAGTTCCTGCATTGAATTTCTGGGTATAAGGAGTCGGAGTAACTTGCAGTACTCAACACTTAATTAGGTATGAAGAACCGCATAAAGATCGGTCTGTGTTTTATGTGGTCCTATTTATGCTCCCCAGTCTCTCTCTTCCCTTTCTTATCCAATCTACTTGAACGTTGTTCACTGCCATTGTCTTGACTTTCTTACATCTCAAGCTATTCTTGATCCACTTCAATTTGGTTTTCACTCTCTACATTCAACTGAAACAACCCTTGCTAAGGTCTCCAATGACCTGTTCCTGGCCAGATCCAAAGGTCTCTATTCTATCCTTATCTTTCTCGATCTATCTGCTGCTTTTGACACTGTTGATCACCTTGATATGTTGTCCTCACTTGGATTTTGGGGCTCTGTTTTTTCATTGTTTTCTTCTCTCTCCCATCACGCTTTTAATGTATGCTCTGGTGGATCCTCCTCCACTTCTATTCCATTATCAATTGGTGTACCTCAGGGTCTGTCTTGGAACCTCTTCTTTTCTCCATCTATACTTTCCCTTGGTACTCTGATCTCATCCCATAGTTTTCAGGATCACCTTTATGCTGATGACTCCCAGATCTACCTCTCCACATCAGAAATTTTAGCAGGAGTCCAGGTCCAAGTCTTAGCCTGCCTGTCTGACATTCATGCCTGGATGTCTCACCGCCATCTAAAAGTTAACATGGCCAAGACTGAGCTTCTTATCTTTCCCCCTAAACCCTCCTCTCCTCTCCCCATTCTCTCACTCTGTGGATAATACCAGTGGCGTAGCCAGAATGTAAATTTTGGAGGGGCCCTTGGGTAGGTTGGGTGGGCATGCATTTCTTCTTCCCTTCTCCACCCCCCCCCCCCCCCCCCATGAACTTTAAAAGTTAAATACTATAAATCTGAACCCCACCCCGACATCCCATCTGAGCACCCCTGCACGACCCAGTCCCCACCTGCCTACCAGCTCCATGATCGACGAGCAGATGACCCTCGTCTTCCATCCGGCACCAAGCCTTAAAACCCCCCCCCGCAGAAACACCTTGCGTCTGCTGTGCACTGCTGTAAAGCAAGCAGCAAATCGTCTCGTCGCGTCGGCCCTTCCTTCACTGTGCCCGCCTTCGCGGAAATAGGAAGTTACATCAGAGGGCGGGACACAGTGAAGGAAGGGCCGAAGCGACAAAGCGATTTGCTGCTTGCTTTACAGCAGTGCACAGCAGACGCGAGGTGTTTCTCCAGGGGTTTTTTTTTTTAAGGCTTGGTGCCGGATGGAAGACGAGGGTCGTCTGCTCGTCGATCATGGAGCTGGTAGGCAGGTGGGGACTGCAGCGGCAGCAGAGCACCCCCCTCCCCACCTGCTGACACCCGGGGCTGGGCGGGCCTGGAGAGAAACTGGCTGGGCCTGGGCCCATCCAGGCCCACCCGTGGCTACACCCCTGGATAATACCCTCATCCCTCCTGTCTCATCAGCTCGTAATCTTGGGGTCATCATTGACTCCTGTCTCTCTTTCTCTGCACATATCCAACAGACTGCTAAAACCTGTTGTTTCTTTCTCTATAACATGACCAAAATTCGCCCTTTCCTTTCTGAGCACACTACCGGAACCCTTATCCACACTCTTATCACCTCTTGCTTAGACTATTGCAACTTGCTTCTCACAGGCCTCCCACTTAGCCATCTCTCTCCCCTTCAATACGTTCAAAATTCTGCTCATAGGCGGTCGGTGGCCCAACTGTTTGGGGAGGCTAAATGGGGCGGGGTTAGGGGTGGGGCCAGGGGCGGGGCTTGCATTTATAACTGTCTGACAACATAGAAAAAAAAAGTAAAAAATAAGTCACAATTAATACCTTTTATTAAATTTAGATATTAAATATGTATTGTATGTCAAAAAATAAAGTGGTTGCTCAAAGCATGTACTAACCACAATTGCTCAACTGCAAAACACAATGCACAAATTTGTGCAAAAACACACTCAGAAACCTTACTGTACCATAACACTGGGCAGACCCTAATAAACCAATATACCACCCATACGGAAAATGCAGACCGTCAACAATATGAAACAAGGGATCATAATATCACAATTCTCATGTAGAGCCACAAAACACCCTTTTAGGGTGGAAAGTGCTCACAATTAGCTCCTTTTATGAATGACTATATGTAGATCCTTCAAGAGGTAGTGTGTCATGATTTTGGCTCTAAAACCCTTTCTGATGATTTGGTGCCACCTCAGTAAGGCCAATACACAATCTCTCCACTGCAAAACACTATATACAAACTTGTGCAAAAGCACACTCATAACCTTACATAACAGTACTAATTCCAAGGACAGGACAAGCTACAACCTTATGCATGGAAAGGCAGCACTGTAAATACACCGGGCTCTAAAACAGCAGTGCACAACCTAGTGAAACAAAAAGCCCCAAAAAAGGGCTGAAAATACTACACGCTAGCAGAATACTGCACCTTGATCACATGAAAAACACATGACACAACAGATATGAAGGCAAAATACTAAACTGGAAAGTTACCTCAAGAAGTCAGACTCAGCATGCAGCAATACTAGAAAAATTGAAACTTACATGCAAAACATCACAGATGCAAATTTCCAAAAGCTGACATATTCCAGTTAATAAATTCTGAATAAAATACTTTTTTCTACCTTTGTTGTCTGATCATTTAGTTTTTCTATTCGCTTTGGTCCCAGTGTCTTCTGTTTTATGCAGCGTCTTCTTTCCATTTGCTATTTTTTTCTCTCACCATGTCCACCATCCTCCTGTGTCCTTATGCGTCCTGTCTACCATATGTAGCCCTGTCCCTATCCTTCAGTATCCTGATCCAGCTCTTAAATTCATCAGTTTCTCCTCCATCCATATCCAGCATTTCTCCTCACTCCCCTCCATCCATGTCCAGCAACTTTCTTCTTTCTCTCCTACCCTTCCATCCAGTGTCATCCCTCTTTCTCTCTCCATCCTTCCACCCATTACCCTCTCCCAATCCTTCCGTCCATTGTCTCCCTCTATCTCCCCTTCCTTCTAGACAGTTCTCTCTCTTGACCCTTTTCCATTCAGCATGTCCTCTCTCACCCCATCCTTCCAGTGTCTTTCCTCTTTCCCTCCCTACCAGCGTCTTCCCTCATTCTGCCCCCTCCTTCCAGCATTTTTCCTCTTTCTCCCTCCTTTCATCCAGCCAGCATTTCTCAGTCTGACAGCTAGGTTCTCCCCCAGTTTCTCCCCAGCAGCTTCTCTCTCTCCTGCCCATGTCCCCTCTTTCGCTCCCCATCTCTTTCTGGCTCTCTCCTGCTTTATTCCATGTCCCTGGCTCTCCCCTGCTCCTTTCCATGGCCCCTCTTTCTCTTCCCATCTCTTTCTGGCTCTCCCCTGCTTTATTCCATGTCCCTGGCTCTCCCCTGCTCCTTTCCATGGCCCCTCTTTCTCTTCCCATCTCTTTCTGGCTCTCCCCTGCTTTATTCCATGTCCCTGGCTCTCCCCTGCTCCTTTCCATGGCCCCTCTTTCTCTCCCCATCTCTTTCTGGCTCTCCCCTGCTTTTTTCCAAGTCCCTGGCTCTCCCCTGCTCCTTTCCATGGCCCCTCTTTCTCTCCCCATCTCTTTCTGGCTCTCTCCTGCTTTTTTCCATGGCCCCTCTTTCTCTCCCTATCGCTCTCTGGCTCTCCTCTGCTCTCCCTCTCTCTCCTCCTACCATTTCCCGCCAGTGACCACGTTCTCTTCTCACCCTCCGGCCCGGGCCTCTTTGCTGCAGCGCTGACATAAGAAGAAAAGGAAGCGCGGGGCTGCAGCAGCGTTCAGACATGCGCTGTCGGCTCTGCCGGTCCTCTGCCCCCCGGAACGGGAAATTGACGTCACGGGGCAGAGACCGGCAGAGCCGACAGCGCATGTCTGAACGCTGCTGCAGGCGGCCCTGCGCTTCTTTTTCTTCTTCTTTTATGCTGGCTGTACGTCTTGTTCCTGGCTGCCGCTGCGCTGCTCAACAGAAGCGGCGGCACGCGGCAGCAGAAGATTTGAACTCAGGAGTCGTCTCAGGCTGCATTTAGAGAAGGAGGTAGGCGGGGCCGCGGGGAAGGTCACAGCTGGGCTGGGGAGGCTTAGCCTCCCCAAGCCTCTTATACGGGGCGCGTATGATTCTGCTGCATGGCTTATATTCTGCCAGTGTTGCTATGCTCATATTAGCCCTCTCCTCAAGTCACTTCACTGGCTTCCTATCCGTTTCCGCATACAGTTCAAACTCCTCTTATTGACTTATAAGTGCATTCACTCTGCAGCTCCTCAGTACCTCTCCACTCTCATCTCTCCCTACATTCCTCCCCAGGAACTCTGTTCATCATGTAAATCTCTCTTATCTGTACCCTTCTTCTCCACTGCCAACTCCAGACTCTGTTCCTTTTATCTTGCTGCATCATATGCCTGGAATGGACTTCCTGAGTCAGTATGTCAAGCTCCGTCTCTGCCCGTATTCAAATCTAAGCTAAAAGCCCACCTTTTTGAGGCTGCTTTTAACTCCGTAACTCCTATTCACTTGATCAATACCCATGTCTGTTATATCATTTCCTCCATAAGTAATTCCATAATCCAGCGATTCCCAAACCTGGTCCTGAAGGCACTCCAGCCAGTCAGGTTTTCAGGATACCCACAATGAATGTTCATGAGAGAGTGGAGGAGTAGCCTAGTGGTTAGTGCAGTGGACTTTGATCCTGGGGAACTGAGTTCAATTCCCACTGCAGCTCCTTGTGGCTCTGGGCAAGTCACTTAACCCTCCATTGCCCCTGGTACAAAATAAGTACCTGAATATATGTAAACCGCTTTGAATGTAGTTGCAAAAACCTCAGAAAGGTGGTATATCAAGTCCCATTTCCCTTTCCCCCTTTCCCTTATGACATCACAATATCAGAGGTGAGCCAAGTATCAGGCAGTCAAGCCATTGTGACATCACTGATGAGGTTGGCTCTTATTGGTGGAATGAGTGGAGGAGTAGCCTAGTGGTTAGTACAGTGGACTTTGATCCTGGGGAACAGAGTTCGATTCCCACTGCAGCTCCTTGTGACTCTGGGCAAGTCACTTAACTCTCCATTGCCCCTGGTACAAAATAAGTACCTGAATATATGTAAACAGCTTTGAATGTAGTTGCAAAAGCCTCAGAAAGGCAGTATAAGAAGTCCCATTTCCCTTTCCCTCTACTGCATGCAAATCTGTCTCATGAATATTCATTGTGGGTATCCTGAGTGGCTGGGATGCCTCCAAGACCAGGTTTTGGAACCACTGCCATAATCCCTTACTTGCTGTCTTGGCAGGGACTGTAAGATGGAAAACAGACAAAGCAGATACGTATATGAAAAAAAATAGTATTAAATTGAAATTAGAAAGCTTTCTAATTTCAATTTCCATTAAACACTATTTTTTTTCATATACGTATCTGCTTTGTCTGTTTTCCATCTTGGAGTTTGCAGATCGGTTACCCTGCTGTTTTCTTGGTAGGGACTCTTACATGTATAGTGTACAGTGTTGTGTGTGTTTAGTAGCGCTACAGAAATGATTAGTAGTAGTAGTAGTTAAATTTATTTATTTATTGCTTTTGTATCCCACATTTTCCCACCTATTTGCAGGCAGCTCCACCCCCGGAATGCCCCCAAAACAGCCAGTTTCAGCCAGTGGCGTAGCTACGTGGGGCCTGGGCCCCTGTAGATTTGGCCCTGGACCCCCCTGCCGATGACCCTCTCGACCCCCCCTTCCTCCGCCAACCCGCCATCGCCGTCATCTGCCTTTGCTGGCGGGGACCCCAACCCCCGCCAGCCAAGGTCCTCTTCTTCCCGCAAAAGGCTTCCTTCTGTTTCTGACGTCCTTCACGTACAACGTGCAACGTGCAGGACGTCAGAAACAGAAGGAAACCTTTTGCGGGAAGAAGAGGACCTCGGCTGGCGGGGGTTGGGGTCCCCCACAAGCAAATGTAGGTGATTGCGGGAGGGGGTCGAGAGGGTTGTCGGCAGGGGGGGGCAAAGTTGGTGGTGGCGGCGGCGGCGGTGTGGTTGGCGGCGCCGTGGGGGGGGGGGGGGGCTAAAATGTGCCCCCTCACCTCGGGCTCTGGACCCCTCTCTTGCCGATGTCTGGCTACGCCCCTGGTTTCAGCTTGAGCTAACCGGTTATTTTCAGTGCCACTGACCGTTTAAATGCCCACTTAGCCCCAGCCAGGAGCCTCTCCATGCCATTTAAATCCTTTTGAATATTGGACTCTAAAGTAAACTTCTAAATTTAGACTAGACTCATAAATCTAGGCAAATGAATGGCAGGTTACATTTGTAAAAAATAACTTTTAAACTCCTAAATCAAGGTGGATTTTCAGCTAAAAATTAGGCCCCTAAGTTTGGCTGAAAATTGTTTACAAATGTAGATTCTTAGCTTTTTTTTTTTTTTTACTTTCTGAATATCAGGCCCTAAGTTTACAGTCTGGTAGGGCTTTCTATTAAAAGGAAAGTTGTGGGTTATATGTCACATGAAGAAGATAACAGGAGTCTGTCACATGCTGGCCTGGAAGAGTTTGTGTAGTTGGATAGACAACCTTGCTACTTGCTTTTCTTGCTCCTGATTCATTTCAACCTACTACTACTACTATTTAGCATTTCTATAGCGCTACAAGGCATATGCAGCGCTGCACAAACATAGAAGAAAGACAGTCCCTGCTCAAAGAGCTTACAATCTAATAGACAAAAAATAAATAAAGTAAGCAAATCAAATCAATTAATGTGGACGGGAAGGAAGAGAGGAGGGTAGGTGGAGGCGAGTGGTTACAAGTGGTTACGAGTCAAAAGTAATGTTAAAGAGGTGGGCTTTCAGTCTAGATTTAAAGGTGGCCAAGGATGGGGCAAGACGTAGGGGCTCAGGAAGTTTATTCCAGGCGTAGGGTGCAGCGAGACAGAAGGCGCAAAGTCTGGAGTTGGCAGTAGTGGAGAAGGGAACAGATAAGAAGGATTTATCCATGGAGCAGAGTGCACGGGAAGGGGTGTAGGGAAGGACGAGTGTGGAGAGATACTGGGGAGCAGCAGAGTGAGTACATTTATAGGTTACTACTACTATTTAGCATTTCTATAGCGCTACAAGGCTTACGCAGCACTGCACAAATATAGAAGAAAGACAGTCCCTGCTCAAAGAGCTTACAATCTAATAGACAAAAAATAAATAAAGTAAGCAAATCAAATCAATTAATGTGAACGGGAAGGAAGAGAGGAGGGTAGGTGGAGGCGAGTGGTTACAAGTGGTTACGAGTCAAAAGCAATGTTAAAGAGGTGGGCTTTCAGTCTAGATTTAAAGGTGGCCAAGGATGGGGCAAGACGTAGGGGCTCAGGAAGTTTATTCCAGGCGTAGGGTGCAGCGAGACAGAAGGCGCAAGCTTGTTAAATAAGGTTCTCCAGTGGTTAGGGAAGGCAAACTGGCAGTGAAGCTGAGCCTACCCTCAGGCCTTAAATAAAAAAAAGAAAAACAAACAACCTTTGGTGGATTATTTCAGGACTGTGCCTTTCAGCAAACGTTATCGCTTTTCTCACTGAAAGAGAGCCATCTTCTTGGCATCCGAAGAAACATCTTTCTGCATCTGTTTCATCACAGCATGAATAATGCTGGTACAACTCAGATCCTAGATGAAGTTCCTCTCCCCTTCATAAGGTTATCAATAGAAATCAAACAAAATAAACATGGAAAAGAAAATAAGATGAAACCTTTTTTATTGGACATAGCTTAATACATTTCTTGATTAGCTTTCCGATCTGACGAAAAAGGGCAACCTTCGAAAGCTAATCAAGAAATGTATTAAGTTATGTCCAATAAAAAAGGTATCATCTTATTTTCTTTTCCATGTTTTATTTTGTTTGATTTCTATAGATTCTACATGGAATGTTGCTATTCCACTAGCAACATTCCATGTAGAATTCGGCCCTTGTAGATCACCAATTTGGCCGCGCAGGCTTCTGCTTCTGTGAGTCTGACAAGCCTGCGCATCCTTCTACATGGAATGTTGCTAGTGGAATAGCAACATTCCATGTAGAATCTCCAATGGTATCTATTTTACTGTCATAGTAATGCTTGAATGTTTTCACTTATATACACTGTCAGCTAGCACATTTGCTTATTTCCGATCTGAGGAAGAAGGACAACCTTCGAAAGCTAATCAAGCAATGTATTAAGTTATATCCAATAAAAAAGGTATCATCTTATTTTCTTTTCCATGTTTTATTTTGTTTGATTTCTATTGATAACCTTAAGAGTGGACTAACATGGCTACCACACTCCTTCTCCCCTACATAAAAATCCACTGGTTTTAGCGCAGTGGCATCAGTACCAGACCTGCCAAAACTTCCACTTTTGCAGGTCATCTCCCGCTGAACAGCTCTGTTTCCAGGGACAGCAGGAAATGCCATCAATAAACGTCATCTCCTGCTGCCGCTGGTTTCACGGCAGCAGGAAATGATGTTTTACAAGGCGTCACCTGCTGTCACTGGAAAGGGAGGATATTCTGGGGAAGAGCTGTGGGCGGTTCTGTGCGTAGCTGTGGGCGGTTCTGGGTGGAGCTATAGTAGGAGCTGTGGGAAGGCTGGGGCACAGCTATGGGCAGGCCCTAAATCTCCTGCTTGGGAGGCTGACCCCCTTGGCAGCACTGCAGTACCCAATGCAAGTGGTCCAGCTCCAGGAGGTAGATTTTAGGCCAATCCTGGATTTCTGACAACCTTATCTTGATGCATCATGGGACCTGCAGCCATGATTTCAGTGTGTAACAGAGTCACAGATGCATAGATTCAGGGACTACAAATACATCACTGCTATGGGATGCCAGTTCAAAACCAGTACCAACTAAAAAGTCTCCCTCCTGGAACTGGGTATCTTGAAGCTCTGCCACACTGTCAGGTGAAAGCTTAGCAAAACAGCAGTTCAGGTAAGGGTGGTTTCTCAGCTGGTTCTAAGCCACATTTTCTTATTAGACTCTGTTGGGTCATTTCCCCCCTCCTGCTACTAATCTCTGAGCACAACAGCTGCAACAGAGAAAATGACAGAAAGACAACTGCATTAAAACGATCCCTTTCATAGCTGAAGGGCCGGTGTACTCTACTGTTTTAAAAGCAGCCATTAATGTGTCTGCTAATGGCTGATCATTGCAAATGAAGTGTGCATTAATGTCTACAAGAGAAGTATTTTAACGACTTCTGTCAGAGATGTACTTATGTTTTATTTATGCTATGTATGCGTTAGATTAATGCGCATTGTTTTTTTTTTTTTGCTCTGCTAATAGCCATTTAGCATAATTCTGCATCTCATTACCTCATTGGCACAGATTTTGTCCTTAATTCAAGGTAGAGAATGTGTGTTCATAGTACTAAGTCCCCGATGCTCAAATCATACTGTGCTTGTAACATTTGATTTGGATGGTTGTAGCCCAGTGGCGTAGCCACAGGTGGGCCTGGGTGGACCAGGGCCCACCCATAGGGTTCAGGCCCACCCAACAGTAGCATGCGTTTAGTGGTAGCTGGTGGAGATCCCAAGCTCTATCAGCTGAAGACTTCCCTTTCATGGTAAGCCAAGGTGGAAAGAAGCGTTTTCTCGCCAGCTGAAATATTTTTTTGGTAGTGGTGGTGAAGAACACTTGGTGCCCACCCACTTCTTGCCTAGGCCCACCCAGAATCTGTTGTCTGGCTACGCCCCTGTTGTAGCCAATCTAGCATGCACGTTATTCATTCAGTGTTTAATGCAGAAAGGGGGTTCTGCATTGCTTTTACAGTTCGCAGTAACAACTACCGATTATCCTATGCAAATGTATTACAACAAACTCATTAGTATTAAAATGAGCATTCCGTGCAATGCACAGAAAAGAGCGCCTCCCTTTTAACTTTCAAAAGTTTCCGGCAGGTCTGGAGCTGTCATTGCATGAGGGCGACATCTCGGTGGAACAGTCTGCTTGCATTTTTTAATAATATCTGCACGTGTGTGTAAAATGTGCCATGTGCATGTATTATATGTGAGTGTGTCCTGCATGTAACAGTAGTGTTAAAAAGTTGTTGTAGAACAAAAAAAAAAAAAGAAACTGTGACATCTGTGGATGTATGCCAACAATGTGGATGTTGCCTTTTTTTTTTTTTTTTTTACCTGGGCATGCATAGAACATCAACGTTTACCGCGAAACTGTTCTGAGCATGTGCTAGGGGATTTCCGTACCCAGCCACTTGGTACCCTGATCTCATCCCATGGTTTTCAGTATCATCTTTACGCTGATGACTCCCAGATCTACCTCTCCACACCAGAAATCTCAGCTGAAATCCAGGCCAAAGTATCAGCCAGCCTGTCTGACATTGCTGCCTGGATGTCTCAGCGCCATCCATAGGAGCCAACTTTTCAAAATTATTGGGCGTGCTAAACCCAATGAAAATAATCCCTCCCTGGACACATACAAGGAACTTCCTTAATATTGGGGGTGCTCAAGCACCCACAGAGTCAGCTCCAGCGGCGCCATCTGAAACTAAACATGACCAAGACTGAGCTTCTTATCTTTCCCCCTAAACTAACCTCTCCTCCTCCCCCATTCTCTATTTCTGTGGATAACACTCTCATCCTTCCTGTCTCATCAGCTTGTAACCTTGGGGTCATCTTCGACTCCTCCCTCTCCTTCTCTGCACATATTCAGCAGATTGCTAAAACCTGTCATTTCTTTCTCTATAATATCGGCAAAATTCGCCCTTTCCTTTCTGAGCACGCTACCAGAACCCTCATCCACGCTCTTATGACCTCTCGCTTAGACTATTGCAACTTGCTTCTCACAGGTCTCCTACTTAGCCATCTCTGTCCTCTTCAATCTGTTCAAAATTCTGCTGCACGACTAATATTCCGCCAGTGTCGTTATGCTCATATTATTAGCCCTCTCCTTGTCACTTCACTGGCTTCCTATCTGTTTCCGCATACATTTCAAACTCCTCTTATTGACTTATAAGTGCATTCACTCTGCAGCTCCTCAGTACCTCTCCACTCTCATCTCTCCCTACATTCCTTCCTGGGAACTCCGTTCACTGGGTAAATCTCTGTAATCTCACCCTTCTCCTCCACTGCTAACTCCAGACTCCGTTCCTTTTATCTTGCTGCACCATATGCCTGGAATAGACTTCCTGAGCCGGTACATCAAGCTCCATCTCTGGCCGTAAAATCTAAGCTAAAAGCCCACCTTTTTGATGCTGCTTTTAACTCCTAACCCTTATTCACTTGTTCAGAACCCTTATGTTATCATCCTCACTTTAATATTCCCTTCTCTCTTGTTTGTCCTGTTTGTCTGTCCTAATTAGATTGTCAGCTCTGTTGAGCAGGGACTGTCCCTTCATGTTCAAGTGTACGGCGCTGCGTACGTCTAGTAGTGCTATAGAAATGATAAGTGTTAGTAGTAGTAGCCACTTGCAGAACTTCCATGCATCTCATTTACATGCGATGTCCTATGAGCATCGATTGCTATTTCAGAACCGGTAATGTGAACCGCAGATATAGAAGCACGAAGTATTTAATGGTGATTTTTGAGCTTGGGGCTTATGACTTGCAGAACCATTAATATATTTTGGTACATTGTCCTCTATGGGTTTGATTAACAGCTTTTCTCCCATAGAGACAGTTTTACTAAATCGGTCCCTTCTAGACCTTAATAAAAAACAAAAAGACTGTATGATAAAAACAGTACATTAAAAAAAAACATTTTTACTTCTCAAAAGCCCCCTGTTGTGGATCACATCATATTGTAGACACTTCTGAATATATATTTTTTTTTAAGTAGATTTGGTTGTTGTTGGTTACGAAGCACTTCTATGTTTTGCAGTTGCGGTTTCTTCAGTGGTTTGAGGTTTCTTTCTCACTATGACAAAGCCATAATTCCCTGCTAAATTCAGAAATGTTCCATTCTGGTTCCTTAGTTATTTATATGTAATAGACACAGGGAGTGTTATTGAAATTTAGAGACAGCCATTCGTTAGTGTTCCCTAAAGCATTCAGCACAGGCAAAATCAATTTATTAAGCAAACGTGTTAAGTCAATTAATACCCCATTAGGAGTCACCGCCCAGGAAAAGGATCTAGGTGTCATCCTTCATCATACCTTGAAACCCTCTGCCCAGTGTGAATCAGGGTCTAAGAAAACAAATAGAACGTTAAGAATTACGAGGAAAGGAATGGAAAACAAAAATGAGAATGTTATAATGCCTTTGCATCGCTCAATGGTGCGACCGCACCTCAAATACTGTGCAGAATTGGAAAAGGTACAGAGAAGGGTGACAAAAATGATAAAGGAGATGGGACGACTTCTCTAGGAGGAAAGGCTAAAGCAGCTAGGGTTCTCCAGCTTGGAGAAAAGATGGCTGAGGGGAAATATGATAGTGGAGTATAGAACACTGAGTGGAGTGGAACGGGTAGACATGAATCACTTGTTTACTATTAACAAAAATACTAGGACTAGGGGGCATGCAATGAAGTTACTAAGTAGTAAATTTAAAACAAATTGGAGAAAATATTTCTTCACTCAGCGAGTAATTAAACTCTAGAATGCACTGCCAGAGAATGTAGTAAAAGCAGTTAGCTTAGCAGGGTTTGAAATTTTTTTTTGATAATTTCCTTAAAAGGTCCATAAGCCATTCTTAAGATGGACTTGGGAAAATCCACTGCTTATTTCTTGGATAAGCAGCATAAAATCTGTTTTACTGTTCTGGGATATTGCCAGGTGCTTGTGACCTGGAGTGGCCACTGTTGGAAACAGGATACTGGGCTTGATGGACCTTAGGTCTGGCCCACTATGGCAACACTTATGGTTTTATTATGTTCTAAACATTGTTTAAATTAAAATTAATACATGAAGTGAACTTCCTGAGCCCCTACGTCTTGCCCCATCCTTGGCCACCTTTAAATCTAGACTGAAAGCCCACCTCTTTAACATTGCTTTTGACTCGTAACCACTCGCCTCCACCTACCCTCCTCTCCTCCTTCCCGTACACATTAATTGATTTGATTTGCTTACTTTATTTTTTGTCTATTAGATTGTAAGCTCTTTGAGCAGGGACTGTCTTTCTTCTATGTTTGTGCAGCGCTGCGTACGCCTTGTAGCGCTATAGAAATGCTAAATAGTAGTAGTAGTGAAGCAGCCATGGGCATAATCATATATAAGAAATCATATGAAGGGTTAATTCTGTTAAAAGCTTGAAGTTAGAATTCTAACTTTTTACTTTGCAACTAAAGTGAAGGTATGCCAGATGGTTCATATTATTTCAATGTCTAGCTTGGCCGAGCTAAGGTTAGGAAAGGTCAGTGAGAAATGAAACTCTGTCCCTTGTGAATTGCCAATGCTAGCTGGCACAGCTGTAAACTATTATGAATGAATAAAGGAATGAGCCAGACATATGATTAATTGTAGTTTAAAATGCTTAGATAGAAAATACTATTTAGAGAGAGAGAGGCAATAGATTAGTATTTACAAGTTTTTGATATTTAGAATATGTCTTATAAGAAATACTGATTCTGTGTAAATTAATAAGGTTTGTGTCTGTGTAGAATATCTGTTAAATTCTGTATTACTCTTTGTCTGCTGTTTAAGAGGTCAAGCAAGGACTGCATTGAGGAGATCAACATGTGGTTTGACTTAGCCATAGTTCTGGCTGGTTCAATGTATAAGCTGATAGGTGAAGAGGTCAGAACTAGTCAGCTCTCTTCTCCTTGATTAATTATAGCTAAGTGTAGGACTGGCCTCCTGGAAGTAATAACCTGATATGTATGCTATTAAGTAAGATTGGCTTTTGACCCCTTTAATGAATGCCAGAGTTTAGTTAGCAGTTAGTACTAGGAATATGAGAAATCAATCATAATAACATGTAAGAGACTGGAGACCAAATGTCTGGCTTAAGGGGCCCCAGGTCAGAGGTCAGTTTAGGATGTCTGGAACCTATGTAACTGATATTTCAAAAGTAATGATTGGTTGAGGCAAGGTAGCCAATCAATTTCTTAACCAATTGGGAGTAAAGGGGGCTAGGCTAGGAGGAGGGCTTAGGACCCTATTTAAGTAGGAGCAGAAGCAGTTTACGTCAGAAGGAGCTCAGAAGAAAGAGAAGGACAGAAGGAACAGACAGAAGAAGGAGAAGACAGCATAAGAAGAGAAGCAGCTGAGACAAAGACAAAAAGAGCTGAGAGAAAGAGAAGAGAGCTAGAACTGATGTCTTGCTTTGTTTGCTGGCAAATAAAGAAGATTTTTCTCTCATACTGGTGTGTGCTGTCTGACTCCTGAAGTATCACAAATTCATGCATCCATTCCTGCAACAGTAGTAGTAAGTGAACTGAAAAAAGTTAAAAATATGGAAAAAAGCCCAACAAACTCCCAAATTTTCCCTATGCACATCCCTTGCATGAAATGTAGAGCTATAACCCGCTCAGTCTCGCAGTGGTTTCCTCACAGTATCGTATACATTTTGAGCAGCGTAGATGCATGTGAGATTTTTCTGGTGCCATGAAAACAAAGTCTGCTACTGAGACATAATGTCTCCTCTTCCAGCAGGAGCAGCCTCTGCCAGCCCGCTTAACCCACCACCAACGCTGTGAGGCCCTGTGACAAAATGTGGAACTGGTGTATGGGAAATGCTGAAAGATACACAGCTCGAGTTGCACATTGAAGAGCAACTCTGAAAAACTTCACCTTCCCTGTGTCAGTTTCTGGCCTAGGAAAGCCACACGAGTTCTAGTTAAAACTGCATAAATACAGATATACTTGAGTTGGAAATATCAGTGGTCTCCTAGGAAAAAAACAAAGCAATTTGACGCATTTATTTATTTATTTGCTACATTTGTACCCCACATTTTCCCACCTATTTGCAGGCTCAGTGTGGCTTACATTATATTGCAAAAGATATAGTTATCAACAGAGTGAGAGGTTTGTCCTAAATTAACATATTACTATGTAAGAATTAAGGAAGATGTGTCTGTGGAATAATTTACATAACACATAATGAAAAAGAAAAAAAATATGATAATACTAGTAAAAAAGGCCCGTTTCTGACACAAATGAAATGGGCGCTAGCAAGGTTTTCCTCAGAGTGTGTATGTTTGAGAGTATGTGAGAGTGACTGTGTGAGAGAGAGAGAGTGAATGTGCGAGTGTGTGTGTGAGAGAGAGAGTGAGTCTGGGTGCGAGTGTGTCTGTGAGAGAGAGAGTGTGTGTGTGAGAATGAGAGTGTGTGCAAGTGCATATGTGAGACACAGTGAGAGAGAGAGTGTGTTTCACACAGATACAGTGTGTGTGAGACACAGACTCTGTGAGACTGAGTGTATGAGACCAAGAGAGTGTGTGAGTGACTGTGTGACACATAGAGTGAATGTGATGCAGTGTGAGACATAGAGTGTGTGAGAGACAGTGTGTGAGAGTGAGAGAGAGAAAGACATTGACTGTGAGAGAGAGAGAGTGTGTGTGTGACAGAGATACCTCCCCCCCCTCTCTGGTGTCAAGCCCCCCCCCCCCCTTCTCTGGTGTCTGAGCGTTACTGTGCAGGACGCTGAGCTCTGGCTGTGCTTCAAGGAACTGACCAATCCTATTTAATAGAATGCACCTCCAACATTCTGAAGCTGAGAAACCTCGTGTGGTTGGTCACTCCTGCTTGTGACGAACCCGGAAGTACGTGATGTCAATTCAGGAGATGGATACAGTCAGCTTCAGAATGTTGGAGGTGCGTTTTATTATATAGGATGGCTAATATAATCAGTTTAGAGGGATTAGTAAGGTGGTTGGTTTAGATATAGAATAATCAAGTTCTAAGGAGGATTCTTACATTTACAGTGCTTTGTACAAGTTGTTACACCCTTGTATTTTTTCACATTCTGCTATGTAAAAAATGCAATTCAGAATATATCAAAACAGGAGTTTGTTTCACTCATCTTGTTAAAAAGCAGCTGTCCCAGCACAGACCCCTGGGGAACCCCACTCTCTACCCTTCTCTATTGAGAATCATTTAACCCTACTTTTCTGTTTTCTATCTTTTAACTAGTTTTTAATTCACAATAGAACACTACCTCCTATCCCATGACTCCTCTGGTGCAACTGTACCTCGAATATTGTGTTCAATTCTGGTCACCACATCTCAGCTTATTAACCACCTATATCCTACGTCACTGGCTCGTCAATCTTCGACTTCAGGTTTCAGTAGTTTATGTCAATCCCTCATGGCGCCCAATTCTGCAACAGCATTGTATAAATGCCTACAATTCTCTAAACCGAGTATGTGTTCCACCCTAACTTCTGCCTGGGGAAAGGAACTAAATGTTTCACTTTCCAGTAAGGAATGGGAACTCTTTTGGACAAAAACCATGCATTCTTCTCTATCAGCTGCTCTTTTACAATCCACTTATTATATTTTTTCATAAATCCTATTGGACGCCTGCAAAGCTTGCTAAAATAAATCGTAATATATCAGATTTGTGCTGGTCATGTCAATCTGCTGTGGGATCCCTTGATCATATGCTTTTTCACTGTCATAATTTGCAACCGTATTGGAAAACTGATTTGGGACGTTATTCAGAAGGTATTTGGCATTCCAGATGCTTTGTCTTTGAAAGTGCTAATCCTTAAAGCATCCACCCCTGGTTTGTCAGTTCCACTAAAGCATGTCAATAGAAATCAAACAAAATTAAAACATGGATAAGAAAATAAGATGATACCTTTTTTATTGGACATAACTTAATACATTTCTTGATTAGCTTTCGAAGGTTGCCCTTCTTCCTCAGATCGGAAATAAGCAAATGAGGTAGCAGATAGTATATATAAGAGAAACATCAAACCCCCACCCTCCCACTCTGTCCGACAGTCAAAGTAATGCTTTGATGTTTCTCTTATATATACTGTCATCTACCACATTTTCTTTTCCATGTTTTATTTTGTTTGATTTCTATTGATAACCTTTAAGAGTGGACTAACACGGCTACCACACCTCTCTACTAAAGCATGTAAAATTGTTTAATTTGATGATTTTGCTTTCTCTTCACTTGATTGTTTTTACACTGGAAAAATAGCCTGCTCGTCTCATTTCATGAATGGTGGAATTTGCTCTGTTCATATAGGCGTTACGAGGAAATAGCTGCCATAAAATTTGGTCATATTTTGTCCTTCCGTAAAACATGGTCATTGCTAGACAACTATAAGTGATATTTGTGTGTAACATTATTAGGTAAAATCTACTCCTTTTAAACATATGCACATACTGTTCTGCTTTATTCTCTGTTAACCTATTTCTGTGTTTTGTTTTGTTTTTTTGCTTTTTGTTTTTGGTTTGTTGCTTTTATTTTAGTCTTTGAAAATGTTTGATAATTAATTGGATACACCATATGGAGCTTGTTCATTTCTTACACATATTTGTACTATTATTATTGTATTATTCTAAAAACTTATAAATAAAGATTAAAACAAAGAAAAGGTACAGAGAAGGGTGACGAAAATGATAAAGGGGATGGGATGACTTTCCTATGAGGAAAGGCTGGGAGAAAAGAGGGCTGAGGAGAGATATGATAGAGGTCTATAAAATAATACGTGGAGTGGAACGGGTAGACGTGAATCCCTTGTTTGCTATTTCCAAAAATACTAGGACTATGGGGCACGCAATGAAGCTACAAAGTAGTAAATTTAAAATGAATTGGAGAAAACATTTCTTCACAATGTGTAATTCAACTCTGGAATTCATTACCAGAGAATATAGTTTAAAGCAGTTAGCTTAGCAAGGTTTTAAACAAGGTTTGAATTACTTCCTAAAAGAAAAGTCCATAAGCCATTATTAAAATGGATTTGGGGAAAATCCACTGATTTCTAGGATAAGCAGCATAAAATGTATTGTACTGTTTTGGGATCTTGCCAGGTACTTGTAACCTGGGTTGGCTACTGCTGGAAACAGGATGCTGGGCTTGATAGACCTTTGATGTGTCCCAGTATGGCAATGCTAATGTACTTATGGCTGTCTTGCACATCAGTAGCAAGGGGCATCATATCACTTTGTTTTTGTTACATTTGTACCCCGCACTTTCCCACTCATGGCAGGCTGAATGCGGCTTACATATACATGTACTTATTTGTACCTGGGGCAATGGAGGGTTAAGTGACTTGCCCAGAGTCACAAGGAGCTGCCCCTGCCTGAAGTGGGAATCAAACTCAGTTCCCCAGTTCCCTAGGACTAGAGTCCACCACCCTAACCACTAGGCCACTCCTCCTTTTTTTCTGAAAACAGTGATTTGCTTCAGCTCTCCTTCTATCCTCCCCCCACCCAAGCAAATCAGCAACAGAAGTGACATTTACTCTTTGGGGAGCTGTTAAAAGACAAAAGCCCACTCCAGCATCAAACAGAGGACCTGCTTATCCTGTTTCTCAGGATCCACTGCTTGGAGCTCTGGCCCTCCCAGTGAAGGGGTGAACAGAATTGCCTAGTTCTCTCCTTTACAACCATGCACAGATGTGTGAAATCAGCCAGTTACATATTTATTTGGATTTTGCTTGCACCTTTTTTAGTAGCAGCTCAAAGTGAGTTACATTCAGGCACACTGGGTATTTCTCTGTCCATGAAGGGCTTGCAATCTAATTTTGTACCTGAGGCAATGGAGGGTTAAGTGACTTGCCCAAGATCACAAGGAGCAGTGGTGTGATTTGAACCAGGCACCTCTGGATGTCAAGACTGGTGCTCCAACCACTAGGCCACTCCTCCACTCTAGATATAATGGAGCTGTGTTAATTAGCATGCCTAGTAACCTGTGTTAAAGTAGCATAATGCTCCTTATTGCTTTTCCTCCTTTTTCCAAACTGTCTTGATAGTTGGAGATTTTAGCTTACACTCTTTTATATGATACAGACGTTCAAATATTTGAAAGGTATTAATCCGCAAACAAACCTTTTCCGGAGATGGGAAGGCGGTAGAACGAGAGGGCATGAAATGAGATTGAAGGGGGGCAGACTCAAGAAGAATGTCAGGAAGTATTTTTTCACGGAGAGGGTGGTGGATGCTTGGAATGCCCTCCCGCGGGAGGTGGTGGAGATGAAAACGGTAACGGAATTCAAACAAGCGTGGGATAAACATAAAGGAATCCTGTGCAGAAGGAAGGGATGCTCAGGAGCTTAGCCTAGAATGGGTGGCAGAGCTGGTGGTTGGGAGGTGGGGCTAGTGCTGGGCAGACTTATACGGTCTGTGCCACAGCCGGTGGTGGGAGGCAGGGATAGTGCTGGGCAGACTTATACGGTCTGTGCCAGAGCTGGTGGTGGGAGGCGGGACTGGTAGTTGGGAGGCGGGGATAGTGCTGGGCAGACTTATAGGGTCTGTGCCAGAGCTGGTGGTTGGGAGGCGGGGATAGGGCTGGCCAGACTTATACGGTCTGTGCACTGAAGAGGACAGTACAAATAAAAAAGTAGCACGTATGAATTTATCTTCTTGGGCAGACTGGATGGACCGTGCAGGTCTTTTTCTGCCGTCATCTACTATGTTTACTATGTTTATAGAGTTTTTTCATGAATTTTGTCTTAAAAGTTTGCATTGTTATGCTGTGATCACTTTTTGAATAAAAAGAGTTTCAAAAGAAAAGAAAATATTAATTTAGGGAAGATGCACAATGCAGGGCATTAATTAGATGCTATAATTGCACCTGTGGAAATGAAAACAAAACATTTTCATTTACAGTTTGGCTTAATTTAAATCTATTTGGTCTGATCACTACATTCAAAAGAATTCACATTGTATCCAGAGTTGGATAGGCCTATTAGTAGAGAAAAGATTATGATTCTATCTCCGAGAAGAACTGACACCTCTAAGTTACGGCAATTACAGGAAGAGCAATTTTCTAGCTCTCCAGCTTGTATTTCTGTATCCCTTGAGGATCAATGGAATACCGCCTTTCAGACAGCATTCAAGAAAATAACTCTGTTTAGTTTGTTATCACAGGCAGGGTCAAAATTAGATCGCTGGTACTCAGAAGAACTGAGAATTAATACACAAGAATGTAGGAAATCGAGGACAGCATGGAATTCCCTTCCTAATGAGGAATTAAGAAAAGTATGGAGATGGGAGAAGTATATATATATATATATAAAAATTAATCAGGTATTAGAAAAGAAAATATTTCTCTACTAAAATAATGGAAAATGGAAGCTCGTTAGGATAGTGCATAATATTACAACATCTTCAACCCCAAACGCATTCTGTTTTCAAGACAACATTTCTAAGATCCAAAATCCTTTAAATGGGGAGATTATAGTCCCTATGGAACTAGCTTTGAAGCAGTATTGGTAGCTCTTATAGCAGAGTTAAGGAATAGTCTGGACAAATGTAGATGTACCTTAGATCTATCAGCAGCATTTGATTTGATCGATCATGACATCCTATTTTACAGACTAAATGAGATCGGTATTACTGACAAATTGGATTGGTTCACAGGTTTCTTAAACCATAGAACACTATGGGGCTCATTTTCAAAGCACTTAGACTTAAGTTCCACAGGTTATTATGTAACTTTGTAAGTAAGTCTAAGTGCTTTGAAAATGCACCTCTAAAGGTACTCTGGAATAAAACATCTCTCAAAATCTTGGTATATTTCCCAAGGTAAACATAGTAAACATAGTAGATGACGGCAGAAAAAGACCTGCACGGTCCATCCAGTCTGCCCAAGAAGATAAATTCATACGTGCTACTTTTTTATTTGTACTGTCCTCTTCAGTGCACAGACCGTATAAGTCTGGCCAGCCCTATCCCCGCCTCCCAACCACCAACCCCACCTCCCAACCACCAGCTCTGGCACAGACCCTATAAGTCTGCCCAGCACTATCCCTGCCTCCCACCACTGGCTCTGTCCCCCAGGACTCTCCACGTTCGCCCATTCTGTCTTTACTAGAGTAGACTAGACAGAGTGTTTCTCACCCTTTTGGGATTTCTTACTATGCTGATGACATTTTGCCATTCCATTTCCCACTGAACACACTGTATATGTAAACCGCTCTGGTTGTAACCACAGAAAGGCAGTATATCAAATTCATGACATTTGACCCTTGACTTTTGCCCTCATGAGCTTAATGTTTGAAATTATATTGACTGCCCATAAAAGAATTGAGTTCAAAGTTCTGTCTTTCATTTGTAAAATTTTATATAGCATTGCTCCAGACTACCTTTCTGCGTTGATTTCTTTATACTCCTGCACTAAATTCTTATGTTCATCTGACAAATTTGCTTGACTATTCCTTTGAATTATCTTTGTCAGAAGTCTTCAGCAAGACACAGATCTGTTGTTGGTAGGGTACCGGAGTTGTGAAATAGAGCTACCGTGCACTCTGAAGAACTTAAATGCTACTACCTTTTTAGACATGGCTTGAAAACTCAATTATTTCATCAACATTTAAGAATTTAATCATAGGTTGTTTTTTTTTGTTTGTTTTATTGTATTTTATGAGAAACTAGTAAAAAAGGCCCGTTTCTGAAGGCAAGGAAATGGGCCCTAGGCAGGCAATTTCTCCCCCCCCCCCACATTACGGCCCGTGGACCCCCCCATGCCGGCCAAAACCGCCCCCCCCCCCGCCGCCGTTGTGGACGTCAGACGCACACAGAGAAACTTGCAGAGAAGATGATTGAGGAAGCAATGCGAAGGGCACAACAGCACTTCGGCTGTCGGGGGTTTGGGTCTCCTGTCAGCACAGGTAGTCCACAATGGCAGCGGGGGGGGGGGGGGGGCGGTTTTCGGCGGGTCGAGGGGGCCGTAGCGCGGGGGGTGACAGATGATTCTGAGGCAGGGGGAGGAGTAGAGAAATAACGCTGCGCATGTTTCCCTACTCCTCCCCTTACCTTGGAATCAGCTGTCATGACGTCAGTGACGTCAGTGCGTGCCTGCCTAGCAAACCACCTCCAGGGATCCACGGTCCCCAGGCACAGAACGTTGGAAGTGAGAGTTATTATATAGGATATGTATTTCGGGATATGACCTGATTTTTTTCATTGTTACCTGCCTTGAGCCTCAACTTGGTTAAGTGGAATAAAAACATCCATGTTAGATTAGATGTGGAGGGACATTTTCAACATGAAGTTCAAATGGCTAAATAAACATTTATTGGAAAATATTTAAAACACATGTCCGTAATGGAAGAAAGAACTAAATGTTTTTCGATTATTCTAAAATACAGAAAAAAAAATGTTTATGGAGAGGTTTCACGGCAAACTTCACGGACGTTTGGAGATAAACGTTTCCACCATTCAGAAATACACTACACAAAACATGCAAGGGAGGTGCTGGTCCCAGCATCGGTAAAACATCCGCAGCAACAGCTGGGCATTCATTCTATGTGCAAAACGTACATATGTACCTCTGCCTGTAGAGGAACATTCCTCAGTGTGCACAGTCATGGTTCTGTGCAGGGAGCCAAATTTCAGTGGTCCAGAGACATAGTTCCTGGTTCTCCTTGTCTGAGACATTTTTAAGCACCATCGTCACCTGCCCCCCCTTACAATGTCTCTATGAGGACATGGAGGTCAATCAGAGGCACCCTGGCAAGGTGAGTGTGAAGCAGTGTCCTCCAGGATCACAGCACCATTCCTAGGCAGGTCAGCATGCATGTTGCAATACATGTTATTGATTTTTCATAAGAAATAATAACAGAACATTGCTGAAAACAGAATGTACAGAATATCCAATAGTAAACATAAACATAGTAAATAACGGCAGAAAAAGACCTGCATGGTCCATCCAGTCTGCCCAACGAGACAAACTCATATGTGCTACTTTTTGTGTATACCCTACTTTGATTTGTACCTGTCCTCTTCAGGGCACAGACCGTATAAGTCTGTCCAGCACTATCCCCGCCTCCCAACCACCAGCCCCGCCTCCCACCACTGGCTCTGGCACAGACCGTATAAGTCTGCCTAGCACTATCCTCGCCTCCCACCACCGGCTGGCTCTGCCACCCAATCTCGGCTAAGCTCCTTAGGATCCATTCCTTCTGAATAGGATTCCTTTATGTTTATCCCACGCGTGTTTGAATTCTGTTACCGTTTTCATTTCCACCACCTCCCGCAGGAGGGCATTCCAAGCATCCACTACTCTCTCCGTGAAAAAATACTTCCTGACATTTTTCTTGAGTCTGCCCCCCTTCAATCTCATTTCATGTCCTCTCGTTCTACTGCCTTCGCACCTCCGGAAAAGGTTTGTTTGCGGATTAATACTTTTCAATGACAAGTAATTATGGGGCTCCCCTCCACTAATCATTCAATGCTAAACTGAGGTGCCCCCCAACATCCTGCCCCACACTCACATACTGATGAGAACATTGGCAGCAGCTCACTAAATACATGTGGCTACACTTTCCATCCTCACGTCACAGCAACAGTGCACATGCTCAGCGAAAAGCCCACCATGCCATCCTCTGTCCCCCATGGTCACCTCATGCAGCAACTGTGCCTGTGTACTGCTTACCCACCCCTCCAGGCTCCCTCACCAATCTGAATGTAGCCATCTGTTGCAGGCTATGTGAGGAGCACTGCACAACAAGTGCTAAAAAAAATAGTAATTATTTATTTATTTTATTTATTGATTTTGATTTTGCTCACACCTTTTTCAGTAGTAGCTCATGGTGAGTTACATTCAGGTACACTGGATATTTTTCTGTCCCAGGAGGGCTCACAAGCCAAGTCTGTATGTGATGCCAAGAAGGCCCATCACCTGAACCCTGTCTCCACCAACTTGTGTTTTCTAGATACTTTGAGATCCACTGGAATCTTGAGTCGCTCCGGCGCTGGTACAGTCGCATACGTAGAGAAGACCCTGCCCTAATCCGGCACATGAGGGAGCGCCTCAGGGCCCAGTATAAGTACCACAGACATAGCACCCCTATAAAAGCTCAGCCCACAATTAAGGCCAGAGTATGCAGCTACCCTCATTACACTGTGCCCACAACCTCCATAGCTACTAGAATGTGTTGCAGCCAACCCTCAACCTATGAGATGACATGGAAAAGAATGGGGGAAGGGGGGAGGCCTTTGGACAGCACCCTCTATCGACCAAGACAAAAGTGGCTAGCGTGTCATACACCTGCCTAGCACTTTGGAGCCACTATAGCCTGGGAAATAAAATGGTATCCCCCACTGTGGGAGTCAAACCCATGTCGTCTGCATTTAGAGCATACAGCCCTAACCCCTACACCAAACACCTATTTGACTAAGGAGTGTTCAAGGAGGGCAGTGCACTGACCATAGAGGGCCGTCATAGCACCAGTTGTCCCCTAAAAGGATGGTCTGTCGTGCCCTCTCACCCACACTCATTGGATATACCACTGTCAGTTCCAAAGTTTGGTATGCTGCCCTGTGAGTCACCCCTCAAGGCCCAAGCTGGGGGCCCCTGAAATCTGCACTTTATATTGGGCCCCCAATCCCCCCTTATGTGTACACTTCCCCTCCGTCTTGGGCATCCCTAAAGTCTGGGCATGAGTCATGGGGTGATGTTCAGCCACTGTCATCAATGAGGTCCCTAAACCAGCTAGCATGAATACCCCACCAAACCTAAGCACATAAGCACCGCCATACTGGGAAAAGACCAAGGGTCCATGAAGCCCAGCATGCTGTCTCCGACAGCGGCCAATCCAGGCTTCAAGAACCCGGCACCCCCCCCCCCAAAAAAAAAAAAAAAATTAATAATGTTCAATGGAATTTTCCCTCAGGAATCTGTCCAAACCCCCTTTAAATTCCGTAAGGCCAGCTGTTGTCACTACATTCTCCGGCAACGAGTTCCAGAGTCCAACTACACGCTGAGGAAAGAAAAACTTTCTCCTATTTGTTTTTAATCTACCATATTCTAGCTTCATCTTGGGTCCCCTGATACTATTATTGTTTGAAAGTGTAAACAAACGCTTCACATCTGTCTGCTCTAGTTTTCCCACTTTAATGTTTGTAAACTGCCTTTCTCTTGGGGGGTCCCAGCAGAGGTGGCCAGAAAGATGATTAGCTCCAACAAGGCCCCCTGCCATCTCCCAGCCAGCTGTAGGACACATAGGAATGGGAACGCACACACACGCACATCCTTGACAAAAATGGTAACAATGGCTCCTGTCCTTGCAACAGCGCAATGCCATACTTTCTCTCAGCCAGTGCCTGCTTACCCAGGACCCTCTAGCAGGGCCATCACCCATCCTGCATGCCCATAGCCAGACAACCCTCTCAGGGTCAAACTGCTCTGATATCATTGTCTCCAGTAACAGCTCCTGAAGACGCCTACTGAGCGAAACACAAGATTGGTCACACAGAGTAACAGCTCCTGAAGACGCCTACTGAGCAAAACACAAGATTGGTACGCCAATTGAGCGAAACATACTGTTTGTGTCGAGCTGAAAATGAGCCGAGACTGAGTTAAAAATGAGCTGAAGCTATATGATATACTACAAGGATTTTGAGCTGGATAACAAGCTGAAGTTATTGGATGTGAAGAGTCCTGTTGGACTGGCTACTAGATTTCAGATTGTTGGAGTTCAGTCTTGTTCCGTGGAGGATCTAATTCCCTACAGCTGGGCAGCACTGGATGTTAAATGCCGCTGAGATATCCAGGGTTTGGACATTATGATGTTTTCCCACGGGATGATTTGACTGTTTGATGCCTTTTTGGCTTTTTGGTTATTGTTTTTTTTGTTTTTTTGCTTTTATGGGTAACGAATGAATGAAGGATGAATGGTTATTTTAATATGAGATTTTGATATGTGTAATTATAGAACAATACATTTAGTAATTAATAACTGTGTTTATATTTGTTGAATATTAATAAAGATGAAATGCCAATTATATAAAAAATATTTACATTTCCCTAATTTGTAGCTGATTAATTTGGGGCGAATTCAGATTGTGAGATTCCTATTTATTTGAATTGTGGCCACTAAATGTAGTACATGATCCACCAGATCAAACACAGCAGAAAGATCCAATGGAACTACCAGAGCAATATTCCCAGAAATTAGTATGGATACTGCACTTCAGTGACTAGACCTTTATGTCTGATAAAACAGAGCTCCCACTGTCAGAAAATAAAATATACAGCGCCTGCCAGTGTGTTTCTAAATTAATAAATGTGATACTGAATGGAATGGCCTAATGTATTTCTACCTATTTACAGTATATTCCCATAGCCTCATAATTACAGCACATAGCATTCACTTATAAAATTGTTTTATGGATCTCCAGTGTTGGACTGAAGCCACCAACTATCTGAGCTTTTAAAGCATTTTGTAGAGTAATGATCTGTTGGTTTTTTATTGGTAATTAAAAATGATCTTATGTCAGACAAAATATATTTAGCAAAAGGTACTTTGCTCAGCTGGTTTTATTAGAAACGTGTTTGGCTAACTGCTGATAATGATTTTGCTACTGAGCACTAACAGGGAAATTGTCTAACATAGTAACATGGTAGATGATGGTAGAGAAAGACCTGTACGCTCCATCCAGTCTGCCAATCAAGATAAACTCATATGTGCTACTTTATGTGTATACCTGACCTTGATTTGTATCTGCCATTTTCAGGGCACAGACCGTAGAAGTCTGCCCAGCACTAGCCCTGCCTCCCTACCACTAGCCCCACCTCCCACCACTGGCTCTGCCACCCAATCTCCGGTAAGCTTCTGAGGATCCATTACTTCTGAACAACATTCCTTTACTAAGCCACGTAGGCGCCTACACGCGCCCAACGTGTGTCAGTTTAGATTTACCGCCCGGCTACCACATGGCCAGTGCAATAGTTTCATTTTTGATGCACGGCAAAAATCAGGCATCAACTCCAACTTGACATGCGTAGGTGATTACCGCACGGTTAACTTGAGAGACCTTACCGCTAAGTCAATGGCTGGCGGTAAGGTCTCAGACCCAAAATGGACGTGCACCAATTTTTATTTTGAAAAGGCCTTTTTTACAGGCGCGCTGAAAAATGGATCTGCGTGTGCCCAAAACATTCACTTACTGTAGCGCAGACCATTTTTCAGTTCACCTTAGTAAAAGGGACCCCCAAGATTGTGATCCCTCTAGGAACGGAGATAGTACCCGCTTAGAATTGGATAGTAAAGCACATTGACTCTGTTTGAGATATTGCAGGACACAAATGTCTTCTTAAATACGCATGAGATAAATGTCTATAAACTTCTCGAGCATAGTCAACTACCCAAGCTGCAAAGGACTTAAATACAAATCAACTTACACATCCAGCTTCTCCCACATATGCACACAACTGTGGGACGCACTACCAAAAGCCTTGAAAACAACATACGGCCACCTAAATTTCTGGAAATCACTAAAAACTAGCCTGTTTCAAAAGGCTTATCCTACCGACCCAACTTAAATGCCTGAACTCTGCAACACTGCAAAACTAAAGTACGTAATGGACATACCTCAATTCTTCCTTTCTACGATTCCCTAATGTGACTGTTCCACATGAACCTTATCGTACCTCAACATCGCTTTGCATTTGTTCTCACCGGAGTCTGCAAACGCCTCTCCGGTACTATGTAAGCCACATTGAGCCTGCAAATAGGTGGGAAAATGTGGGATACAAATGTAACAAATAAATAGTGGTAATCCTGGAAATCAAGGGGTCCTTGTACTAAGGTGTGCGGAAAAATGGCTTGCAGTAGTGTAGGTGCGGGTTTTGGGTGCGCGCCGATTGATTTTTCAGCACGCCTATAAAAAAGGCCTCTTAAAAACGTTTTTGCCGAAAATGGACGTACAGCAAAATCAAAACTGTCGCGCGTCCATTTTGGGCTCTGACCTTACCGCCAGCCATTGACCTAGCGGTAAAAATCTCACGCGGTAACTGGGCGGTGATGACCTACGCGCGCCAAATGCCACTTGGCGTACGTCCGATATGCGCACGTCCAAAAATAAAAATTATTTTCTGGCCTCGCGTATTGGACGCACAGCAAAAATGAAATTACCCCAAGAGCCATGCGGTAACTCCATTTGGCACACGTTGGCACGTGTAGACGCTTATGCGGCTTACTAAAAGGGCCCCCCAATTAGTTACCTCCAGGGTTGAGAACCACTGTTGTATGGAATAAGGAATCCCAGGTTATCGCATAGCATGAACATCTGTGGAGACTAGGCTGCAATCTACTACTTCTAGAAAATTAATGGTTAATAGCACTCAGCCCGGTAGAAAGTTTTTTTTTTTTTAATTTATTTATTTTAAGCTTACAAATAACTTCAAGATACAACTTGAATGAGCAAAGATGATTACCAAAGGAAAACAGCTCAAATATTATACATCCTATATTGGTTATCAATAAGTCTGTACATTAAGAAAAGAAAAATCAAGTATATATTCAATTTTACAATATAGAGTGTAAATGTTTCTAAGTTTATACATCTATAGTCCACAACAATGAAAGCATATCTCAACCCTTTTTTCTATATTTGAAATATTTTTTTTTCTTTAGAAATTTTAGGGACAGGGGAGGGAGTTCCAGGGATTCCTAATATTTACAGAGTAGATGTTACAATTTGTCTTGGCTGGCTTGAGGGTAGCAGGGCTATTTTAGAGTCCAAAAAAGAATTAAGTTGTTTGGGGTCAAAGAAAACATATCTAATAGAATTCAATGTTACAACACATTTACATGGGAAGTTTAACCAATAAAGTGCCCCAAGCTGAAAAGCCTTAGGACGTAACTTAAGAAATTCTTTACACCTTCTTTGGGTTGCCTTAGAAACGTCCGGAAACATTCTTATCTTAAAGTTCATAAAAAGTTGGTCTCTGTGAAGAAAAAATAGTTTGAGAACCCAATCTCTATCCGGTTGCAATACAAAGGAGACTATTAAGGTCATTGGCACCAAGCCTAAATTATCGTCTTCTAGTGTCTGTGTTAAGTTCAAATCCAAAACGTCAAAAGACGTTTCGGGTCTTTGGCCCTCCACTTGTTCTTGTTCCCTTCTTTTGTATGGTAGTAAATAATATATTTTTGATATAGGGGGAAATGCTGTCTCAGGAATTTCCAGAACTTCATGCATGTATTTTTTAAAAGTTAATGCAGGTGCTATCATAGGTTGTTTTGGAAAATTTATCAATCTCTCTATATAAAAAGCAACACCAACGTTCTATGAAGCCTCCAGCCGGAAGTGTGAAGGGGGCGAGATATCCGGTTTCCCTATGAGTGTCTGCCCCGCCCTCTCTTTAACACAGTCAGTGAAGGAAAACAGCAGAGCACGAAATCAAATCGCTGGCTCTGCAACAGTGAAGGACTCAGAGGGGGGAGGGGAGAGAGGCCAGAGGGCAGGGACACACACACTCCCACATGCACACAGAAGAAAACATTGCTAGCCCCCGTTTCATTTGCATCAGAAACGGGGCTTTTTTACTAGTCTTAATATATTAGATCGCTGAGCATTTTCCAAGTTTTCTATGTTGTTTTGGAGGTATAAATTTTCTTTTATCAAATTAACTTGTAATTGTTGAGTAGTTTGTATCTCTTTTAAATTATTCTCCGTTAATGTCTCCAAATCTTTCACCTTTGTCTCCATTACAGGTATTTTATTTAGGAAAATTTGAGATTGGTCACATGTAGAAGAGATTTTTTTTGATAATGAGTTTTCCAAACTCTTCAAAGCTTCCCAGATAGCTTCCAAGGTGATATTGTCTGGCTTCTCCCCTAGAGCAGACTTACTTGGTAACTCCCTTTGTAACGTTTCCTCTATCAAGCCTGCTTCTCTCGTCGATGAATCCTCAGTCAAGGCTTCTCCTCCACTCGATTCCCACACTGCCTGTGCGGTTAACATCGGCAGAATAGCTTCCGGGTTGGGTCCCGTTCCGGGAGATCCCGTCACCTCTTGGGAGCTTGGGGCTTCCCGGTCCCTCCTCGGCGTATCTGCCGGCATGGCAGGAGCCGACCTCTGCTCGGGGCTCAACGTTGTCTCCATCTCTGGACGGGAATGTGACTCTCCTCTCCCTGCTATCTCTGTCTGCAGAGTTCCCGCTCCCGACATCGTTCCCGAGACCAAAAAGCGCTCAATCAAACTAGGTACCGGCGAAGCAGAGACCGCGGGTCCGGTTCTCTGTCTTCCCCTCCTCTTAGGCATATTGGCATAGAGAAAAGGTAAACTATTTTTAGGAAATTAACGGTGCGTGATTCGGAGCGCTTCTCAGCACTTCCTTCCCGTCGCCATCTTGCCTTCAGTGACCAGCCCGGTAGAAAGTTAAGGCTCTATTTACTAACGTGTGTGTAGCAGGCTGCCAAAATGTGTCTTCCTCTGTGGCAGAAAGAACATTCTGGGCTCCTGCTCCAGAAAAATGCTAATCAAATCTGAACAGTAAGTGGACTTTTCTGTGAACGTAGCCTGATAGAACTTAAGTCTAAGCTTTTGTAGGGAAGTATGAATCCCAGAATTCAGGGATTCACCCCTACAGAGGGTCCAACAAGGAGGAGATCTTCCTCCCTGAAGGTGTTCCAGAAAGTAGCACATAGAACTACAGTAGTTGGCAGGGGTGTCGCAACTATTGAATGAGTCCGACAAATTACCAGAGCATTCAGTCATAGGGGCTGATATTACTAGCTCTTTCCTGCAAGGCTGGCATTCTTCCCTTCTTCTTCTCCCCCTGCCCTCAGTCCCTCTGTGTCCCTGAACCTATGATCTCTCCAAAGCCAGCATCTCTTCTGTGTCCGTTGCTGTCTCCTTGTCTAGCGGCTCCTCTCCCCTACCCGTCCTCCGGTCTGCAGTCTTCAAGGTGTACGGACCGGTTCAGGGCCGCCGGCAGCATTAGAGATGTAAGACAGCTGAGGGGAGATGATAGAGGTCTATAAAATACTGAGTGGAGTGGAACGGGTAAACATGAATCCCTTGTTTACTCTTAACAAAAATACTAGGACTAGGGAGCATGCAATGAAGCTACAAAGTAGTAAATTTAAAATGAATCAGAGAAAATCTTTCTTCACTCAACGTGTAACTAAACTCTGGAATTGATTGCTAGAGAATGTGGTAAAAGCAGTTAGCTTAGGAGAGTTTTAAAAATGTTTGGATCATTTTCTAAAAGAGAAGTCCATAAGTCATTATTACGATGGACTTGGGAAAATCAACTGCTTATTTCTAGGAAAACCAGCATAAAATCTGTTTTACTGTTCTCGGATCTTGCCAAGTACTTGTGACCTGTTGACAGGATACTGGGCTTGATGGACATTTGGGCTGTCTCAGTATGTCAACGCTTATGTTCTTATGTTCTCAGTTTCCCCTGCTTCCTCCCGTCAAGATAGTGAGGAGGTGTATGTGAGACAGATTGAAACTTCCAGCTGATAAACTTTCTCCCAGCTATGAATCTGGTTGTGTCTTCTAGAAAAGACCAAGTCCAAAGAACGAAATGAGAGCTGTACAATATGGGAAGTTGAATTTGTCAGTTTCTGGAAAATTATTTGGAACGCATTATTGGAATATCTACCCTTTTAGGGGTCCTTTTACTAAGGTGTGCTGAAAAATGGCTTGCAGTAGTGTAGGCGTGGGTTTTGGACGTGCGCCGATCCATTTTTCAGCGCCCCTGTAAAAAAAGCCTTTTTTTATTTTTGACGAAAAAGAATGTGCAGCAAAATCAAAATTGGCACTCGTCCATTTTGGGTCTGTGACCTTACTGCCAGCCATTGATCTAGCGGTAACGTCTCACGCGGTAACCAGGTGGTAATGCCCTAAGCGCATCAAATGCCACTTGGCGTGCATCCGATACGCACGTCCAAAAATAAAAAAAAAATTTGGCTCTGTGTATTGGACGCACGCCAAAAATGAAATTACCACGAAAGCCGTGCAATAGCCAGGCAGTAGGAAATATTTTCTATTTTCTATCGCTTGGCACTTACCCGGCGGTAATCAGCATTTTACTTGCATTGAACCCTTACCGCCCGGTTAGCACATGAGACCTTACCGCTAAGTCAGTGGGTGGCAGTAAGATATTGGGCCGAAAATGGACTCATGCTGGTTTTAATTTTACCGCATGTCCATTTTCTGGCACCAAAAAATAATGCCTTTTTTCCAGGTGCGCTGAGGCAATGAACCAGCGCGTCCAAAACACGCGCCTACACCAGTGGAGGCCACTTTTAGGCGTACTTTATTTATTTATTTGTTTGTTGCATTTGTATCCCACATTTTCCCACCTATTTGCAGGCTCAATGTGGCTTACATAGTACCGTAGTGACAGTCGCCACTTCCGGATCTGAGAAATACAAAGTAGTATAGCATTGTTATTCGTAGATGATAGAATAAATTACAAGGTGGTATTGCATTAAAGTTCATAGATGATAGAGTAAAGTAAAGGGTAGTTAGACAGTCAAATATAGAAAGTTCATTTTCGGTATGGACAAAAGGTGGTGGTGCATAACGCGTTACACGTGTCCGAATAAGTGAGGTAGTTAACCCTTAGTAAAAGGGCCCCTTAATTTATAATAAAGTGTGTACAATACCGTGCAACACAGGCCACTGAAAATTGCCTCCCTCGTGCTTGGTTCATAGGCCCTATAAAAAATCTACCATAGCAGATACAGTAATACGCATATTTTCAAAGCAATTAGCCTTCCAAAGTTCCATAGGTTTCTATGGAACTTTGGAAGGCTAAGTGCTTTGAAAATATGCCTCTTTAAGTCTCTCTTGTTCCATCAGTTTGCCTGAGTGAATGCAGACTCTACACCAGTGTTCTTCAGTGCAAGGCCCGGGTTCCAATGTTGGCCCCCCTTCATCTTTCTCTGTTTTATCCTTTTATTATCTGTGTCTCTAACCATGCTCATGACAGAAGTGGGGTATTGGATGGGGGAAGAACCACGTGTTTGACGTACAAGACATTTCTTAATAGACAAAGGCAGTGCATTTGTGAATGCAGGTCCTCCTTGAGGATACCCCTAATGAAAAGTTTGAAGGTGGGGTGGTGGGGATGTCAACAGTGTCGTGGCTGCTCACGGGAGGTATCGGAGGCTCTGCTTCAGCTCTTTTGGATCCAAAGTGGCCCCGACTGAGTTACAGTGAAGAACGCTGCTTTACACTGTAATAGACAGTAGTAAATAAGGAGTGAAGCAGTGTGTTAATTAGAAAATTACACCATTATTGTTTCAAAAAATCTATATATATATCAAGGAGAAAGCAAGCTAATAGGTCATCACTCTGCCCTGGCTCTTACAACTATTCTCTGAATGCGTGCCAGGCAGTCTTCAGCTCTGTTACTGTAATAGAAGCACTTCCTCTGAACATAATACAATGATCTGTTTGTCCTTGAACTTCTTTTTTCTGTGGAAAATGCAACTTTCTAGAAAACTGCTAAGTAGTAGCAGTGAATGGCCGCAGAAAGAGACCATTCTGTTCAAGCAGGCTGCCCTGTTATTCTGTCCCGATTGCCAGTCACATCGTCCCCCCTCATTCTGTAACAGTCACTTAGGCATCAGTTGCATGCGTAAGAATAGTAGCGCTTTTGTGAAATTGTTACAGTTACGCACGTAGCTACTAGCTGCACGTTCAGCAGTAATTTATAGCATAGACGTGCAGCTGACTTAGGAACCATTTACGAATGTGCATTCAGCATGCAACGCCCGGTTATCGCTGTGTTAACTACTTGTCATGTGCAAGGGCAAGGTATGGGCATCTGAAGAGATGGCGGCCATTTTGGGTTTGGGCATATCCAGGAGAGGGCGGCCATCTCTGAGGTGGGCGTCTTAGGATGGGGCGGCCATCTTGGTGTTGGGCAGCTGCAGGAAGGAAGCCCATGTTTGGGTTTGAGGGCATCTCCGGTTGGGGCAGCCATCTTGAAGACAGCTGTGCATGTTTGGGCCTAATTTCTGCATTATTTAAAGCCAGGCCACCAGTCCTCCCACGCTTCAGCTTCTATTCAGTTCTCTGGGTAGTTGCAGTGCTTCTGGTTCTTCCTCTGTTTGCTGCCTGGTATTGACCTTTGCATGATCCTGGATTTTGTTTTGTTACATTTATACCCCGCGCTTTCCCACTCATGGCAGGCTCAATGCAGCTTACATGGGGCAATGGAGGGTTAAGTGACTTGCCCAGAGTCACAAGGAGCTGCCTGTGCCTGAAGTGGGAATCGAACTCAGTTCCACAGTTCCCCAGGACCAAAGTCCACCACCCTAACCACTAGGCCACTCCTCCACTCTACTGTCTGCTGCCTGGTTTGACCACTGTTCGTGCCTGGACCTTCTTTGTTCGCTGCCTGGCTGTGCCCCGTGGACTCTGTTCTGGATTCAGTTCTTCCTGCTGTTGGCTTCCCGCACCTGGGGGTTCAACCCCTGGGGAACAGAGAGAAACACAGGGAGAACTCGGGATTGTCCGACAGCTCGGTGGGAATTCTTCCTCCATCGGGCATAAGGGCTCACATCTCCACTTGGCGTGCCTGACACTACTAGTACAGAGCCACGTTAAGATGCTTTGTAGTATTTTCACATTGTGCTTTATGTGTCGGGGTGTGGCGTAGGTGGAGTGTGGGTGTGGAAGGAGTGTGGCAGTCAATGCGCTGCACTTGCCGTGTGCTAACTACCTGAGGCAGAGCTAATACGGGACCACATACCTCCTTAATAGGAGGCCCTAAGTGCTTCCGTGTTAACCCGGAGCAAATAATGTGCATTTATCTGAATGTTCAGGGCTGGCTTAAGGCAATTTGCCGCCCGAGGCATGGATGAGATGCCAAACCCCCTGCACCTAGTCTGGCATCACCCCCTTCCCTCTTCAACCCTCTTCCCCGCGTTTACCTTATTTTTTTCTTTTCCAAAAGGCGGCAGCGATTCCCATAAGCTGCCCTGCCTGGTGCTGCCGGCACGGGCTTCTTCACTCTACTGTGCCCCGCCTTTGAGGAAACTGGAAGTTACATCATGAGATGGGCCGCAGTAGGAAGAACAGGCTGGAATCGGTGGCGGGGCAGCCTATGGGAATCCTTCTGCTGACATGGTTGCCTTTTGGAAAAGCAAAAAATAAGGTAAACGTGGGGAAGAGGTTTGAGTAGGGAAGGGGAGAGTGCCACTCCTGGAGAGTGCCGCCTGAGGCCTGTGCCTCACTTGGCCTAATGATAGGGCCACCACTCTTCATGTTAACACATGACCTGCAATAAAGGATGCAGGGAACACCCTCAATAGTTGCCATGTTAAATTGCAGCTACCGTGCGATAGGAGGGCTGAAAATTTCAATGTATTGTCCAGAGCACCTTCAAGATCTTTTTCTGAGGTGGTGACTCCTAATGTTCTATCATTCTCCGAGGACAAGCAGGCTGCTTGTTCTCACTGATGGGTGACGTCCACGGCAGCCCCTCCAATCGGAAACTTCACTAGCAAAGTCCTTTGCTAGCCCTCGCGCGCCCGCGCGCACCGCGCATGCGCGGCCGTCTTCCCGCCCGAAACCGGCTCGAGCCGGCCAGTCTTCTTTTGTCCGCACTCGGTACGGTCGTGTTTTCGCCGTGTCGAGCCCCGGAAAGTCGACCTCGCGCGTCCAATTTGTTTTGAACGTGTTTTTTTCCTTCGGGAAAGCTTTGTCCTAGTCGGGAAGTGCTCCGGAAACCCCCCGCCGGGTTTCGTGTAAATCCTCCCCGTACTTCCAGCTTTTTTGCCCCGGTAAGTTTTCTTTCGTCGTCGGGGTAGGCCTCTTTTCGGCCTCGGTCGAGATTTTTCTCCCTCTAAATTTGGTGCTTCAAATTTCGCCATTTCGGCTTTTGATTTCGCCGGCGTGATTTTTCCGCCCATGACATCGAAGCCTTCCAGCGGCTTCAAGAAGTGCACCCAGTGCGCCCGGGTTATCTCGCTCACTGATCGACACTCGTCGTGTCTTCAGTGTCTGGGGGCCGAGCACCGCCCTCAGAACTGCAGTCTGTGTTCCCTGCTTCAAAGGCGGACTCAGGTAGCGAGACTAGCCCAGTGGAACGTGTTGTTCTCGGGCTCTTCGTCGGCATCGGCACCGGGATCTTCGAGTGCATCGACGTCGTCAGCGTCCAGACCATCTTCCTCGGCCGCCCCTGCATCGAGTGCATCGAGGCATCGGGCCTCTGCATCGGCGCCGAGACATCGGATAGCTGCATCGACGTCGGTGGTACCAGGACCTCGTCTGCTGATGTCGTCGGACGGTGGTGCATCGGGTGGAGTGCAGGTGAGGGCTGTCCATTCCCCTGCTGGTGGCGGTGAGCCCTCGGGTGGGTCTCCGCCTACCCTGAGGGCTCCTGCGGTACAGCCCCCCCGAGATCGACCTTCTTCAGTCTCGGCCCCGAGGAAGCGACGGATGGATTCGACGTCCTCCTCGTCGGTGCCGGGGAGCTCCGGTGACATGCTTCGGAAGAAATCGAAGAAGCATCGACACCGGTCTCCTCCCCGTGTCGGCACCGAGAGCTCTGGGTCGCCGAGGGATTCGGCACCCAGCAGGCATCGGCACCGAGAGGACCGCTCACCCTCTGTTCAGGAGGTGTCGATGCGCTCCGCTCTGGACAGCCCGGAACAGCCTCCACGCCCGGAACAGGTACTGACGTCGACGCCTGCATCGACCTCTCAGCCTTTCTCTGCAGCCGCTCTAAACGAGAGCCTCCGGGCCGTTCTCCCAGAGATTCTGGGAGAGCTGTTGCGCCCTACCCCTCCGGTACCGGCGGTGCTTGCGCCACCGGTACCGTCGAGCGTGGCGCCGGCTGGCCCATCGCCCAGGTTGAGGTCCCCGACGTCGGTACCCGCGTGCGGTACCGACCGCGGCCACCTCCCAGGAAGGCTCCCCGACTACGTCGGCGGAGGGAGCTTCGCCGATGCGGGCGAGGGAGTCTACCTCTCGACGCCCCCATCGTGGACGGGGTTCCACGGAGTCGAGCAGGGCGAGGTTGCAGACACAGGTCCGTGAACTTGTGTCTGACACCGAGGGTGAGGCCTCGTGGGAGGAAGAGGAAGATCCCAGATATTTCTCTGACGAGGAGTCTGAGGGTCTTCCGTCTGATCCCACTCCCTCTCCTGAGAGACAGCTTTCTCCTCCCGAGAGTCTGTCTTTTGCCTCCTTTGTCCGGGAGATGTCTACGGCCATCCCCTTCCCGGTGGTTGTGGAGGACGAGCCCAGGGCTGAAATGTTTGAGCTCCTGGACTATCCTTCTCCACCTAAGGAAGCGTCCACTGTTCCCTTGCACCATGTCCTGAAGAAGACATTGCTTGCGAACTGGACCAAGCCATTAACTAATCCCCACATTCCCAAGAAGATCGAGTCCCAGTACCGGATCCATGGGGACCCAGAGCTGATGCGCACCCAGTTGCCTCATGACTCTGGAGTTGTGGATTTGGCCCTAAAGAAGGCTAAGAGTTCTAGGGAACATGCTTCGGCGCCCCCGGGCAAGGACGCTAGAACCTTAGACTCCTTTGGGAGGAAGGCCTACCATTCCTCTATGCTCGTGTCCAAGATCCAGTCTTACCAGCTCTACACGAGCATACACATGCGGAATAATGTGCGGCAGTTGGCGGGCTTGGTTGATGCTCTTCCCCCTGAGCAAGCCAAGCCTTTTCAGGAGGTGGTCAGGCAGCTGAAGGCGTGCAGAAAATTCCTGGCCAGAGGAGTTTATGACACTTTTGATGTTGCGTCCAGGGCCGCTGCTCAAGGTGTGGTGATGCGCAGGCTCTCATGGCTGCGTGCCGCCGACCTGGAGAATAGAATCCAGCAGCGGATTACGGACTTGCCTTGCCGTGCGGATAACATTTTTGGCGAAAAAGTCGAGCAGGTGGTAGAGTCTCTCCACCAGCGGGACACCGCATTCGACAAGTTCGCCCGCCGGCAGCCTTCAGCTTCTACCTCTACAGGTAGACGATTTTTCGGGGGAAGGAAGACTGTTCCCTATACTTCTGGCAAGCGTAGGTACAATCCTCCTTCCCGACAGCCTGCGGCCCAGGCTAAGCCCCAGCGCGCTCGCTCTCGTCAGCAGCGTGCGAATCAGCAAGGCCCCGCGGCTCCCCAGCAAAAGCAAGGGGCGAGCTTTTGACTGGCTCCAGCAGAGCATAGCCGACATCCAAGTGTCAGTGCCGGGCGACCTGCCTGTCGGAGGGAGGTTGAAAGCTTTTCACCAAAGGTGGCCTCTCATAACCTCCGATCAGTGGGTTCTCCAAATAGTCCGGCAAGGATACACCCTCAATTTGGCCTCTCAACCTCCAAATTGTCCACCGGGAGCTCAGTCCTACAGCTTCCAGCACAAGCAGGTACTTGCAGAGGAACTCTCCGCCCTTCTCAGCGCCAATGCGGTCGAGCCCGTGCCATCCGGGCAAGAAGGGCTGGGGTTCTATTCCAGGTACTTCCTTGTGGAAAAGAAAACAGGGGGGATGCGTCCCATCCTAGACCTAAGGGCCCTGAACAAATATCTCGTAAAAGAAAAGTTCAGGATGCTTTCCCTGGGCACCCTTCTCCCCATGATTCAGCAAAACGATTGGCTATGCTCTCTGGACTTGAAGGATGCCTACACACACATCCCGATACTGCCAGCTCACAGACAGTATCTGCGATTTCAGCTGGGCGCACGCCACTTCCAGTACTGTGTGCTACCCTTTGGGCTCGCCTCTGCGCCCAGGGTGTTCACAAAGTGCCTAGCTGTGGTAGCAGCGGCGCTTCGCAGGCTGGGGGTGCACGTGTTCCCATATCTCGACGATTGGCTGGTGAAGAACACATCCGAGGCAGGAGCCCTGCAGTCCATGCAGATGACTATTCGCCTCCTGGAGCTACTGGGGTTTGTGATAAATTACCCAAAGTCCCATCTTCTCCCAGTGCAGAAACTCGAATTCATCGGAGCCCTGCTGGATTCTCGGACGGCTCGCGCCTATCTCCCAGAGGCGAGGGCCAACAACTTGTTGTCCCTCGTCTCGCGGGTGCGAGCGTCCCAGCAGATCACAGCTCGGCAGATGTTGAGATTGCTGGGCCACATGGCTTCCACAGTTCATGTGACTCCCATGGCCCGCCTTCACATGAGATCTGCTCAATGGACCCTAGCCTCCCAGTGGTATCAGGCCGCCGGGGGTCTAGAGGACGTGATCCACCTGTCCACGAGTTTTCTCGAATCCCTGTATTGGTGGACGATTTGCTCCAATTTGACTCTGGGACGTCCCTTCCAAATTCCTCAGCCTCAAAAAGTGCTGACCACGGATGCGTCTCTCCTGGGATGGGGAGCTCATGTCGATGGGCTTCACACCCAAGGAAGGTGGTCCCTCCAAGAAAGCGATCTACAGATCAATCTTCTGGAGTTGCGAGCGATCTGGAACGCTCTGAAGGCTTTCAGAGATCGGCTGTCCCACCAAATTATCCAAATTCAGACAGACAATCAGGTTGCCATGTACTATGTCAACAAGCAGGGGGGCACCGGATCTCGCCCCCTGTGTCAGGAAGCCGTCAGCATGTGGCTCTGGGCTCGCCGTCAAGGCATGGTGCTCCAAGCCACATATCTGGCAGGCGTAAACAACAGTCTGGCCGACAGGTTGAGCAGGATTATGCAACCTCACGAGTGGTCGCTCAATTCCCGTGTGGTGCGACAGATCTTCCAGGCGTGGGGCACCCCCCTGGTGGATCTCTTCGCATCTCAAGTGAACCACAAGGTCCCTCAGTTCTGTTCCAGACTTCAGGCCCACGGCAGACTAGCGTCGGATGCCTTCCTCCTGGATTGGGGGGAAGGTCTGCTGTATGCTTATCCTCCCATTCCTCTGGTGGGGAAGACTTTGTTGAAACTCAAGCAAGACCGAGGCACCATGATTCTGATTGCTCCCTTTTGGCCGCGTCAGATCTGGTTCCCTCTTCTTCTGGAGTTATCCTCCGAAGAACCGTGGAGATTGGAGTGTTTTCCGACCCTCATCACGCAGGACGAAGGGGCTCTTCTGCATCCCAACCTCCAGTCCCTGGCTCTCACGGCCTGGATGTTGAGGGCGTAGACTTTGCCTCTTTGGGTCTGCCAGAGGGTGTCTCCCGCATCTTGCTTGCTTCCAGGAAAGACTCCACTAAGAGAAGTTACTTCTTTCATTGGAGGAGGTTTGCCGTCTGGTGTGACAGCAAGGCCCTAGATCCTCGCTCTTGTCCTACACAGACCCTGCTTGAATACCTTCTCCACTTGTCTGAGTCTGGTCTGAAGACCAACTCCGTAAGGGTTCACCTTAGTGCAATCAGTGCATACCATTACCAAGTGGAAGGTAAGCCGATCTCAGGACAGCCTTTAGTTGTTCGCTTCATGAGAGGTTTGCTTTTGTCAAAGCCCCCTGTCAAGCCTCCTACAGTGTCATGGGATCTCAATGTCGTTCTCACCCAGCTGATGAAACCTCCTTTCGAGCCACTGAATTCCTGCCATCCGAAGTACTTGACCTGGAAGGTCATTTTCTTGGTGGCAGTTACCTCGGCTCGTAGAGTCAGTGAGCTTCAGGCCCTGGTAGCCCAGGCCCCTTACACCAAATTTCATCACAACAGAGTAGTCCTCCGCACTCACCCTAAGTTTCTGCCAAAGGTTGTGTCGGAGTTCCATCTGAACCAGTCAATTGTCTTGCCAACATTCTTTCCCCGTCCTCATTCCTGCCCTGCTGAACGTCAGCTGCACACATTGGACTGCAAGAGAGCATTGGCCTTCTATCTGGAGCGGACACAGCCCCACAGACAGTCCGCCCAATTGTTTGTTTCTTTTGATCCCAACAAGAGGGGAGTGGCTGTAGGGAAACGCACCATATCCAATTGGCTAGCAGATTGCATTTCCTTCACTTACGCCCAGGCTGGGCTGGCTCTTGAGGGTCATGTCACGGCTCATAATGTTAGAGCCATGGCAGCGTCGGTAGCCCACTTGAAGTCAGCCACCATGGAGGAAATTTGCAAAGCTGCGACGTGGTCATCTGTCCACACATTCACATCTCATTACTGCCTGCAGCAGGATACCCGACGTGACAGTCGGTTCGGGCAGTCAGTTCTTCAGAACCTGTTTGGGCTTTAGGATCCAACTCCACCCCCCGAGGGCCCTGTTTGTTCTGTTCCAGGCTACACTCTCAGTTAGTTGGTAAATTTTTTAGGTCAATCTCAGTTATGTCCTCGCCGTTGCGAGGCCCAATTGACCAATGTTGTTGTTTTGAGTGAGCCTGGGGGCTAGGGATACCCCATCAGTGAGAACAAGCAGCCTGCTTGTCCTCGGAGAAAGCGAATGCTACATACCTGTAGAAGGTATTCTCCGAGGACAGCAGGCTGATTGTTCTCACAAACCCGCCCGCCTCCCCTTTGGAGTTGTGTCTTCCCTTGAAGTGTATTGTCTTGCTACATACTGGACTGGCCGGCTCGAGCCGGTTTCGGGCGGGAAGACGGCCGCGCATGCGCGGTGCGCGCGGGCGCGCGAGGGCTAGCAAAGGACTTTGCTAGTGAAGTTTCCGATTGGAGGGGCTGCCGTGGACGTCACCCATCAGTGAGAACAATCAGCCTGCTGTCCTCGGAGAATACCTTCTACAGGTATGTAGCATTCGCTTTATCATGTTACCCAAAATCCTTCTGTTATTACTAATTTCATCTGCCATTGAAGTGACCAGTCTCCTAAGATCCTTCTGCAAATCCTCATAATCCTATTTTAATGACTTTGAATAACTATGTCATCCGCACATTTGATCACCTTCCTCATTATAAACGTTTGTTTCACTAACCCTACTTCTTTTCTATCTCTTTCTCATTCAGACACACTCTTGCTTTTCTCATATAAACACTCTCACATGGGTCACTCGCTCTCTTCCCCCTCCTCAACAGAACCCTCCTGCTGTTTGGCTGGTGCTTCAGCAGAATGAGTTTATCATAGTTTCCTCTTCCATCTTCATACCCCTCCCCTTCCCTGTTTTCTGCCCCACACTCCAGCAGCATCCCCTCTCCTATTTCCATACTGGAAGCAGCTCCCTTTCCCATTCCTTTTTCTTCTCTCTACAGTCCCTGAGGTTGCCCCTTCTTCTTGCTCCTCCTCACATCTCATAAGAACATAAGTGTTATGTTGCCAATGGAATTGGAAAAGGTGCAGCAGCGAAGGACGACTAAAATGATAGTGGGGATGGGACGACTTCCCTATGAAGAAAGACTAAGGAGGCTAGGGCTTTTCAGCTTGGAGAAGAGATGGCTGAGGGGAGACATGATAGAGGTATATAAAATAATGAGTGGAGTGGAACAGGTGGATGTGAAGCGTCTGTTCACGCTTTCCAAAAATACTAGGACTAGGGGGCATGCGATGAAACTACAGTGTACTAAATTTAAAACAAATCGGAGAAAACTTTTCTTCACCTAACGCGTAATTAAACTCTGGAATTAGTTGCTGGAGAACGTGGTGAAGGCGGTTAGCTTGGCAGAGTTTAGAAGGGGGTTAGACGGTTTCGTAAAGGAGAAGTCCATAAACTGCTACTAAATGGACTTGGGAAAAATCCACAATTCCGGGAATAAAATGTATAGAATGTTTGTACGTTTGGGAAGCTCGCCAGGTGCCCTTGGCCTGGATTGGCCACTGTCGTGGACAGGATGCTGGGCTCGATGGACCCTTGGTCTTTTCCCAGAGTGGTATTACTTATGTACTTATGTACTGGGACAGACCGAAGGTCCATCAAGCCCAGTATCCTGTTTCCAACAGTGGACAATCCAGGCCACAAGTACCTGACAAGATTCCAAAACAATACATTTTATGCTGCTTATCCCAGAAATAAGCAGTGGATTTTCTCAAGTCCTATGTAGCCTTCTGTCTGACTTGGCTGATGGCAGAATCATGGGCTTTGCCAAACATTGTCTGAGTACCTCGGCAGTGGCAGCAACTTGCAACGAATGAACGTGGGGCCTATGAACTGATTCATGCTCATAGGCCCGACAACAGTCCCATCCTCTCCCACTGCACCAGCTTCTTTAGTAATGTTCCTTTGATGTGCATTGCATGCAGTTAGATTCTCTCCTTTTGTAGCTACTTTTACTGACTCACAGAGCAGAAGTAACAGTGGCGTAGGAAGGGGGGGCGGTCCGCCCCGGGTGCACGCCGCTGGGGGGGTGTCGGCTCCGCTGGTTCACTGCTTTCTCTGCCCCGAAACAGGTTTCTTCCTGTTCCGGGGCAGAGAGAGCAGGGAACCAGCAGAGCCGACGCAGCTCCCAGCGACGTGCACTCGGGGCGGAGCGGCCCTCCCTCCCGCCCTCTTTGGTAAGAATGTGCTCCGGGGGGGGGGGGGGGGGTGCTCCGTGCTGCACCCGGGGGGGGGGGGTGCAGCGGCGAACCGCCCCGGGTGTCAGCCGCCCTCGCTAGGGCACTGAGAAGTAATTCTCTTTTTTATCTTGTTTCATATGAATACTCCATTAGATAGCAGCTTAACAATGTTCATTATTTCTTTATATGGTGTTTTTTGTATTGTGACAAGATACAATTTGATATCATTAAAACAGGTCAGTGTTCATGCCCCAAGGCACAGGAGTATTGGTTGGAGCTAATTCAGACGCTAGGAAAAATCATAGGGAAACCATATGACTTTAAGGCTGAGACGTGCCTATTACATTTTCAACCGGCAGCCATTCCATCGACAGCACATCGGCTGGCCTCGGTGTGGCTGGTCGCAGGGAAGATTGCATTGGCGTCGGCGTGGAAGCAACCCACGATGCCACCAGTGATAAAGGTGATACACAAGATGGATTATCTCTATCAAATGTCTAAAATAACTGCAATAAAGGCAGGACGGATTACACAATTCTATAAACAATGGGACAAGTATACAGCATGGAGACTGGCAGCTGGCGTGGATTTGGGCGCACCCAAACTTATAGTAACTCCTTAATATGGAACTAGGACAAAGCAGCACCATGTAGACATAACGGTCATTATCAATATTATGTGTTGGGGGGGGGGAGGGAGTAGAGGATTGAACACGCAGGAAATTGGTTCAAATGTTGGTATTAGCATCTGTTCTCTGTATGTTAAAAAAGTAATAAAAATACTTAAAAAAAAAAAAAAAAAAAAAACAGGTCAGTGTTGTCCTGTTACCTGTGTCATTTCTATGTATTTATTGGCTGTGTTTTTATTTGCAATGTGATGTTATTCATGTATATTTATAATTTTTTTTAATAATTTACCAGTTCTCATGTGAATTTGTTGCTTTCTTTTTAACTTTGATTTTAATTGACTGCTGGTGTCAATGAAAGCTATTTATTGTATTTATTTATAGAGTCCTGAGGTAGGCACATAGCTGAAACACGGTGCCATGTCGAGTCTTTGCTTCAATGAAGACCTATTGCTTAGCATCGTCTCCTTGGTTTTTGGAAGAGTTGTGTCGGCTACACTATTTTTTCTTTGCTGGCCCAAGGGTAGGCACCAGGATGATCCGGCTAAGGTAGTATTCTATCAAGAGCATTCTGCACAGAGTTGTCCTTTATAGACTACTAGCTTAGGGATCCTTTTACTGAGGTGTGCTGAAAAATGGGCTGCACTAGCGCGGGTTTTGGGCGTGTGCCAATCCATTTTTTCAGCGCGCCTGTAAAAAAAGGCTTTTTTAAAATTTTGGCCAAAAATGGACGTGTGGCAAAAATCAAAATTGCTGCGGGTCCATTTTGGGTCTGCGACCTTACCGCCAGCCATTGGACCTAGCGGTAAAGTCTCACGCAAGTAACTGGGCGATAATGACCTACACGCGCCAAATGCCACTTGGCACGCGTCTGATACGCACGTCCAGAAATCATTCGACCGTGCGGCAAAAACAAAATTACCGCAAGAGCCACACAGTAGCCGTGCGGTAACTCCATTTTGGCGCACATTGGGTGCGCGTAGATGCTTATATGGCATAGTAAAAGGGCCCATTAGTTGCGCATTTTGCACCTAACTTTGGGCACAAGCACTTACTGCTGCCAAAGGATTTTGTAAATGCTGGGGCAAAGTGATGGCAGTTGGGTGCCAGGTTTGCTAGATGGGAAGAAATTTCCCCAGCCCGCAAAGAAGCCCAAAGATAGCCCAGGCTGCTCAGTGGGCTATCTGAGGAGCCAGGGGGAGGAGACCCACCCAAGTAAGTGCGCATATTTGCTTGCTTGCTCTGCCTCTTCTTCCCATGTGGCTGCTGTGCTGCACCTTGCGCTCCAGTCCAGACCACCAGCGTGATGATGAGTCATCATCCGATACCTCCTACTGGTCAAATTTGTTGCCAGAATGAGGCTTGAGATGCACCAAGCCTCATTCCGGCTCCAAATATGACATAGAGACAGAGACAATCAGCCAACTGGAGTGGGGCGGGCTGTGTGGCCGCCGGACCCCCCCCCAAAAAAACCACCCAGCAAGTTGCAACGCACGACTGCTTAAAAATTGCCCAGAGCCACCTAAAAAAAAGTCGCCCAGCCCCACGGAGTTGGCAGTCCTGTTGGGTGCACAAATGCAGATATTCTATAACATTGCACCTAATTTCTAGGAACACCCCCTAACCTGCCCATTACCCTCCCACAGCCACGCCCACTTTGGAGTTACACGTTTTGTATAGGGCATAGGGCAGATCCATTGGAACTCCTAATTACTGTTTGCTAACTCTAATAATTGATTGCTAGCAACTAATTCAATAATTAGTTTACTTGTGGATCTGGGAATTGTGTCCAAATCTGTGCACCCAAATTTGGATGACCTTTACAGAATCTAGGGGAAAATGTCCAGAAGTAAGCTAGAGAAATGTGAAAGGAAAGTGAATAGGATATTATTTTGTACTAGGGCTGTACCGAATATTCGTATTCGATTCAATTCGGCCCTGAATATTTTCCGAATATATTATTTGTCCTCAGCCAAATAGTGATTTCAGTTCAAATATGAATAATCTGGGGCTCTACTGTGCTATATCCTACTGAAATAAACACTTTCCACCCGCCTCAATTTTAGCTGCTGGCACTGACCCTGGATATTCAATGCCGGGCTGTATCTGGTGACCAGCGTTGAATTTCTGGGAGGTTTTTAGCCAGCTGTAACTTAACCAGCGATGTGAATATTCAGCGCTGACCGGTTAAGTTAATAATGGACAAAGATGTAATAGGAATTATTAGGAAAGGGTTGCAAAATAAGACTGAGAGTATTATCATACCTCTGTATCGTTCCATGGTGTTACCTCACCTTGAGTATTGTGTTCAGTTCGGGTTGCTGTATCTCAAAAAAGATACGTTGGAATTAGAAAAGGTTCAAAGAAGAGCAACCAGAATGATAAAGGGGATGGAACTCCTCTCATATGAGGAAAGGCTAAAGAGGTTAGTGCTCTTAAGCTTGGAAAAGAGACGGATGAGGAGAGGTATGACTGAGGTTTACAGAATCCTGAGTGGCGTAGAATGGTTAAAAGTAAATCGATTTTCAAAAAGTACAAAGACTAGGGGATACTCTCTCTTAGCCATCTATCCCCCCTTCAATCTGTCCAAAATTCCGCCGCACGTCTTATCTACCGCGTGAACCGATACTCTCATATCACCCCTCTCCTCAAGTCGCTTCACTGGCTCCCGATCCGTTACCGTATACAGTTCAAGCTTCTCCTATTGACCTTCAAGTGCACTCAATCTGCAGCCCCCCATTACCTCTCTACCCTCCTCTCCCCGTATGTTCCCACCCGTAACCTCTGCTCTCAGGACAAATCACTCCTATCTGTACCCTTCTCCACCACCGCTAACTCCAGACGCCGCCCCTTCTGCCTCGCATCACCTTATGCCTGGAACAGACTTCCCGAGCCCATACGTCATGCGCCCTCCCTGTCCATTTTCAAGTCCTTACTCAAAGCCCATCTCTTCTCCCTTGCTTTTGGCGCCTAACCACCTTCCCCATTCATGATACCTACACTGACTACGTAGTTCGTAACCTTTAGATTGTAAGCTCTCCTGAGCAGGGACTGTCCTTCCCCTTGTTTAAACTTGTACAGCGCTGCGTAACCCTAGCAGCGCTATAGAAATGCTAAGTAGTAGTAGTAGTAATACTCAATGAAATTACGTGGAGACACTTTTAAAACAAATAGGAGGAAATAGTTTTTCACTCAATGAATAGTTAAGCTGTGGAACTATTTGCCGGAGGACGTAGTAATGGTGGTTAGAGTATCTGGGTTTTAAAAAGGTTTGGACAAGTTCCTGGAGGAACAGTCCATAATCTGTTATTGATATGGACATGGGAGAAGCTACTGCTCGCCCTGGGATTGGAAGCCAAGGATGCCCATCTCAGAAATGACCAAATGCAAGCCCTTTTGTCGTGGGAGGAGCCAGCATTAGTAGTGCACTGGTCCCCCTAACATGCCAGGTCACTAACCGTGCGCTCTGCAGTGGACTTCCCAGGTTCATAGCTACTTACCTTGTGTGCTGAGCCCCCCCCCCCCCCCAAAACCCACTACCCACAACTGTACACCACTACCATAGCCCTTAGGGGTGAAGGGGGGCACCTAGATGTGGGTACAGTGGATTTCTGGTGGGTTTTGGAGGGCCCACATTTACTACCACAAGTGTAACAGGTAGGGGGGGTATGGGCCTGGGTCTGCCTGCCTGAAGTGCACTGCACCCACTAAAACTGCTCCAGGGACCTGCACACTGCTGGCATGCACCTGAGGCTGGCATAGTGGCTGGCACAAAATATTTTTAAAAACATTTTTTGAGGGCGGGAGGGGGTTAGTGACCACTGGGGGAGTAAGGGGAGGTGATTCCCGATTCTCTCCGGTGGTCATCTGGTCAGTTCAGGCACCTTTTTGTGCCTTGGTCGTAAGAAAAACAGGACCAGGTAAAGTCGTCCAAGTGCTCGTCAGGGTCGCCCTTTTTTTTTCCATTATGGGTTGAGGACGTCCGTATGTTAGGCACGCCCAAGTCCCGCCTTCGCTATGCCTCTGACACGCCCCCATGAACATGCGACGGAAAGCAGCTGGGGATGGCCAAAAACGGCTTTCGATTATACCAATTTGGGCGACCCTGTGAGAAGGACGCCCATCTTCCGATTTGTGTCGAAAGATGGGCGTCCTTCTCTTTCGAAAATGAGCCTGATAGTACAAGTAATGCAATTTAAATTTATTCCACCCGTCCAACAATCAATACCCTTACCACCATTTTGTAAAAGACCCTTTAGTTCCCTTTAGTACCTGCCTTTCTTATGCCCAAACACAAAGTTCTGCAGTAGCCCATGGCCATTGTCCAGGTATCCAGGCTCCTAGATCCTCTGGGCTCCTTTTACTAAGCGGCATAAGCCCAGTGCAGGCTTACTGCTCGCTATAACGGAAGTACCGACAGGCTACCGCAGCAGCCCAGCGGTACTTCCCACCCCTACTGCACCGTCGTTTCTGGCACTACAAAAATGTATTTATTTTTGTAGTGTCGGACTGTACCCTGCGGTAATCGGGCAGTGCCGCGTGCTGCCTGGTTACCGCCGGGTTAGCATGGGAGCCCTTACCGCCACCTCAATGGGTGGCGGTAAGGGCTCCCCCCCCCCCCCCCCGAAATGACTGCGTGGCAAGTGCTTTACTTGCCGCCCAGCCATTTGTTGCAGGAACGCGAAACCTTCCCTTTTACCAGCTGCGGTAAAAGTGGGCCTCGACGCACGTGTAAAACACGTTCCGACGCCTGTGCTGGCCCCCTTTTGCCGCAGCTTGGTAAAAGGGCCCCTTTGTGTAGTCTGCCAGACAGATACAGCTGTGTGAGCATCTGTGTTTCCACTAGGACTTCTAGTTATTACAGAATTTTCAACCTTTACAACACACCCAACTATCACAACAGTATGACATGTCATGCAGCAGTGTTTCCTTGTCATCAAGCAGATGAAGCCATTACGTATGGGTTGTGTCCATCAACCAGCAGGGGAGATAGAGAGCACTCAAACTTTCACAGTGCCCTCTTGGCCAGCTAGCTCCACTGCCTCTTCAGTATTCTCTATCTTTTCAGCTTATCTGCTGGCCGGCAGGGTTCCGCCTGTAGCCTTTAAGGCACATTCTACTAGAGCGATTTCTTCCTCTTGGGCTGAAACTGGAGCACTCTCTCTTCAAGAGATATGCAGTGCAGCAACATGGGCTTTTAAGCTCTCCTTTGCCCGACATTACAGGCTGGATGTGGCTGCCAGGAGGGATGCGCGTTTTGGTGCACAAGTGCTAGCACGTGGTGTGGCTTGTTCCCACCCTATGTAGGGATTGCTTTGTTACATCCCATACGTAATAGCTTCATCTGCTTGATGACAAGGAAGGGAAAATTAGGTTCTTACCTTGGTAATTTTCTTTCCTTTAGTCATAGCAGATGAAGCCATGAGCCCTCCCTGTATGATTGTCTGTATGCTGTGAATCTGTTTTTTTCAGGTTCTGTTCTAATTTCCTGAAGTTCCTTCCTTGGGAGAAAGTTGGAAAACAATCTTCAGGATTCATGTTCAGTTTAAATTTAGGAGGATGTGTTCATTCCCTCCAGCATGTTTTTATTTGGAGGATGTGTTGATTCTCTCCAGGAGGCGCGTGTGTTCCCCTCCAGTTCTATAAATAGGAGGATGAGTTCATTCCCTCCAGTGTGTTGGGAGGATGTGTGATTCCCTCCAGGAGGCGCGTGTGTTCCCCTCCACTTATACAATAAGGAGGATGAGTTTATTCCCTCCAGGAGGATGTGCATTCCCTCCTTTATGAGTTCATGCCCTTGTGATGGGCCATCGTTCGCTGTGAGGAAAGCTCTTGTGATTCCCATTGCGGTTTGCCATACTGCTTTGGAAGCTTCAAATACTGAAGAGGCAGTGGAGCTAGCTGGCCAAGAGGGCACTGTGAAAGTTTGAGTGCTCTCTATCTCCCCCTGCTGGTTGATGGACATAACCCATACGTAATGGCTTCATCTGCTATGACTAAAGGAAAGAAAATTACCAAGGTAAGAACCTAATTTTCCCTTCTCATCCCTTTCCTGGAAATATAGCTGGCATGCTGAATTTTCAGGATTACTGCAATGAATATGCATGAGATAGATTAGCAAATGAAAAGTTCCCTCTGGGCTACTTCCAGAGCCCCCACCGCATCCTAAATAGGTGGCAGTAAGGGCTCCTCCAGGAAATGGCTGCACAGCAAGTGTTTAACTCAGGGGCGTAGCCAGACCTCACGGTGGGAGGGGCCCAGAGCCCCCCCCCCCTCAGGCATCACCTCCTCGCCCTCCCCACCGCCTCGCCTCCTTGCCGCTTCCCCCACAAAAACAAATACCTTTACTGGTGGGGGTTCTCAACCCCCGCTGGCCGAAGCCTTCTTAAGCACCGGTCTCGAGCATCAGCGTGCACAGAAGGAGCAAGAAGAAAGAAGAGCAGGGCAGCGAACGCTAAACCAGGGGCCCCCCCCGTAGCTACACCCCTGGTTTAACTTACCGCAGGCCATTTCCTTCCTTAAAACAAACAAAAAGAAAAAGCTTTTATCAATGGCGGTAAAAGAGGACCTTGGCGCACAGCAAACCCGTGCGCTGACGCCACCACAGGGCCCCTTTTTCTGCCGTTTGGTAAAAGGGGGCCCTAAATGTGAATTTTGTATGCTTATGTAGCAAACATTGTAAAGTGTAGGTAAAATGGCGGGGGGCGGGGGGGGGGGGGGGCGGTAAAGATGTAACACAACCTTCTCCCAATTACCAATTCAAGTAGTCAGATATCTAAGCAATAAACAGCTTAGGAAATGTCATGGTTGCCTAAATATATTTTATTATAGTGGCAGGTGACTCATAATGTTGACATATACAATAGAGAAAGCAATTGTAAGTTACAAGCAAATAATTACTTTGTTGGAAGAGAGATTGCTTTATACATTATCTCTCCCTCTCTGGTTACCTTCCACTGATTGAAAGCAAATCAGTTTCCCCTTTTAAAGTGAATTAAGCCAGTCTTAGGTGTTCTTGGCACAGTCTCTCTGGAGAATTACCCTGAGGCACAGCTCCAGAACTTAGATCCTGATGACACGCACCAGCCCTTAGGAATGCTTACAGGGTAGGGCCAGTTCAAACTGTGTGACAGGGCAGAGAGAAAACGTCTCTTAAATTAGCAGAAAGAGGTTAAGGTTGAGAATCAGTTTGCAGACAGGTGAGTATCTTTAGTGGATTCTTCTGGACATCTCTCCATTCATTTTTCTTGGTGTACTATATATGTACTTGTAAAAAAGGCCCATTTCTGACACAAATGAAACGGGCGCTAGCAAGGTTTTCTTCGGAGTGTGTATGTTTGTGAGAGTGACTGTGTGAGAGAGAGAGAGAGAGTGAATGTGCGAGTGTGTGTGTGTGACAGAGAGAGAGTGAGACTGGGTGCGAGTGTGTCTGTGAGAGAGAGAGAGTGTGTGTGAGCATGAGAGTGTGCCAGGGCCCCCCTCCCTCCCAGTTCCAGGGTCCCCCCTCCCTCCCGCCTTCTGAGTTCCAGGGTCGTCCCCCCCTCCCTCCCTCCCTCCGAGTTCCAGGGTTGTCCCCCCCTCCCTCCCTCCGAGTTCCAGGGTCGTCCCCTCCCTGCCTCCCTCCGAGTTTCAGGGTCCCCTCCCTCCCCTGCATTATGCTCTCTCCCCTGCATTCATCCATATGCAGGCAACATCCTCTGTGCCCTGCCCCCTCCATCCATCCATGTGCAGCATCTCTCCCCTGCCCCCTCCACCTCCCTCCGAGTTCCAGGCCCCCCTCCTTCCCTCCCTCCCTCCCCCCTCCGACTTCCATTGTCCCCCTCCCTCCCTCCCTCCCATTTCCAGAGTCCCCCCTCCCTCTGTCCCTCCGTCCCTCCCAGTTCCAGGGTCCCATGGAACTGGGAGGGAGGGGGGATGGAGAACGTTGGAGGAGTGTCGTCAGCAGGTGGTTACAATCCTAGTGACACACATTGGAACGCTAGGAGTGGAACGTTGGAGGAGTGATGTCAGCAGGTGGTTACGATCCCAGTGAGACACATTGGAATGTTGGAGGAGCAAATTATTATATTAGATGGATTGTAGAATGTACCAAATTGATTGGGTGTACCAGAGCTTCCCGACACATACTTTTGTCTTTTCCGGACCAGTCATATACATGACAGAGCCAGTGGATGAGGGGCATAGACAGGCAAACTTAAGTCCAGGCCAGACTGGGTCCCTTTCTCTTGTTTTGAGATGTCCATTAAAATTGCTGAGACAATTTATATATTGCTGTCATTTGCCTAATAATTAGCTTTTGGTAATATTTCTTCTTTTATGGGCTCTGCCCATAGTTCAATACGTCAGGCGCTGCAGGGATTTAACCGCGGCTTCTAGCGTAGTTTTGCCTAAGGTGCAAGCTTATAGTTTATTAAAAATTTGCTAAACTGCTTTAACAGAACTATGCGGTGTACAGGCTATAAAAAGAAAGGAAAAGAATGCCATTTTTCAAAAGAAACGGGACAGATACATTAAAACTAAAGATAAAAGAAAGAGTGCTAAAAGATAACAAAAAAAGGGACATAAAAGAACAAAACAAGCTGGTTGCCAGCTCAGTCATTCAGAACTGCCATAGGCTTGTTGGAACAGCCAAGGTTTCAGTTCTGATTTAAAGTTCTTAAATTCAACGTTGCTGCGAACATGTAATGATAGACCATTCCAGATGTAAGGTGCCAGAAAGAAAAATAACCCACAACATCTAGTCAACTCATAGTGCGCAAGTCTTGGTCCTGGAAGGACAAGATGGTGGTCATTCAAGGATCGTAAGATTCGAGTGGAAGTACAGGGAATTGTAAGATTGGCTAAGTACTCTGGGTAGCCTTTGCGCAGCAGATTGACTAGGATAATCTCTCAAGACTTGCAAGTATTTTGGCTCTTTAAAAAAATATCTTTATTTATTGACTTTTGAAATAAGTTTTTCGCAGCTTGATTAAAAAAAAAATTAGCTACATTTTCTTTTGGTTCTTTGCTGAAGTTTGGGTTCTCTGGGTGGGGGTGGGGTTCTGGAAGATGTTGGCAATGGTTCTTTGTCTCTGTTACCGTTATTGCCCAGCAGGCCACGGCTGCCTAAATTGTTTAGTCTTAATTTTACGAATAAAGATAATGTGATAGATTGACTGTGTGCTACCAATTGAGTCCTGTAGTGCAGGTTTTAATCAGAGGAATCCAGATATAAAATGAATCAATCCCAATATCGGGACCCTATTATATTAGTATAGATACTTGTTTTAGTCATGAGGTAACATAGTAATAGTAACATAGTAGATGACGGCAGAAAAAAGACCTGCACGGTCCATCCAGTCTGCCCAACAAGATAAACTCATATGTGCTACTTTTTGTGTATACCCTACCTTGATTTGTACCTGTCCTCTTCAGGGCACAGACCGTACAAGTCTGCTCAGCACTATCCCCGCCTCCCAACCACTGGCCCTGCCTCCCACCACCAGCTCTGGCACAGACCATATAAGTCTGCCCAGCACTATCCCCGCCTCCCAACCACCAACCCCGCCTCCCACCACTGGCTCTGTCACCCAATCTCAGCTAAGCTCCTGAGGATCCATTCCTTCTGAACAGGATTCCTTTATTCCTTTATGTTTATCCCACGCATGTTTGAATTCCGTTACTGTAATGGAATGTTTATATTTTAATGCTAGATCAATATGTGGAAAAGCTCTTGTAATTAGGGATTTTATAACAGACTCCTCGCCAGGCTTGGTTTTTATTACGGAAACTTGGATTTCTGATCCTAGTTCACCATACATTTTATCGATTTGTCTCCCTGATTTTAAAGCTGTTATTTGGCCAAGGCAGGATGAGAGAAGAAGAGGGCTTGCTCTGATCTGCAGAGATTTTTTTTGATGTTTAGTTGATTGATAAATATTGTGCTGAAGTTTTAGAATCAATGATTTGTCAATTTATGAATTTGTCTAAGAAAGGATCTTTGGGCTTATTGTTGGTATATACACCCCCTAGAAGCTGGCAAGCTGCTCAACAAAAATTGTTTGAGAAGATTTCTTATTGTTCTCTATGTCTCACAGATTTGGTGATTTTGGGAGACCTGAATTTATATCTTGAGGATTCCACTGACCCTAACATGATGCAGTTTTTTTCAATTTTTAAACTCTTTAAATTTATCCTTTGATTTGCTTTCACCTACACGTGGAAAAGGGCGTAAACTAGATTTTGTAATTTATTCTTGAGCCTCACAAAATATATTATTGGACCATTTGCATTGGGAACCTTTATTTGGGTCAGATCATTATTTTCTTTTCTTTTTTTTTTTTCTTCAAAATTTTTAACTTAAATTTAAATTCATCTAAGCAGTATCCTATGAAGTTATGAAGAAGAAAAGGTTAGTCCAGCTGTTTTCTTGGCAAATGATTTTTTTTATTACATTTGTACCCTGTGCTTTCCCACTCATGGCAGGCTCAATGTGGCTTACATATTGTATACAGGTACTTAGTTGTACCTGAGGCAATGGAGAGTTAAGTGACTTGCCCAGAGTCACAAGGAGCTACCTGTGCCTGAAGTGGGAATCGAACTCAGTTCCTCAGTTCCCCAGGACCAAAGTCCACCACCCTAACCACTAGGCCACTCCTCCACTGTTGCTACTATACATGGAATGTGGCTATTCCACTAGCAACATTCCATGTAGAAGTCGGCCCTTGCAGATCACCAATGTGGCCGCGCAGGCTTCTGCTTCTGTGAGTCTGACGTCCTGCACGTACGTGCAGGACGTCAGACTCACAGAAACAGAAGCCTGCGCAGCCTTCTACATGGAATGTTGCTAGTGGAATAGCAACATTCCATGTAGAATCTCCAAGAGTAGCAACATTCCATGTAGAATCTGAAATAGGGAAAGGGAACTGGGACTTGATATGCTGCTGCCTTTCTGTGGGGTTTACATATTATATACAGGTACTTATTTGTATCTGGGGCAATGGAGGGTTAAGTGACTTGCCCAGAGTCACAAGGAGCTGCCTAGAACAAGGAAATGAAATTCCTTTCGATACTTTGGATTTAAATTTGACACAAACTCTGGAAGATGATAATCTGGGATTAACACCAATGACTTTAATTGTCTCACTTGTATTACAACCGGACAGAGACTGGCTACTTAAACAATTTTTTCTTCATAGAGAACAGCTTTTTTTGAATTATAAAATAAAAATGTTTCCGGATATCTCTAAGGCGACCCAAAAACGCCGTAAAGAATTCCTTAAATTACGCCCAAAAGTACAACAGTTGGGCGCTCTTTGTTGGTTAAACTTCCCATGTAAATGTGTAGTTAAATTGAACTCGGTCAAATATATATTCTTTGACCCTATTCAATTTGACTCCTTTTTGAGTGCAAAAATTGCCCTGTTACCTTCTGTACAGTTAAGACAAATAATTACATCAACTCCGTGATTAAATAGACACTCCTAGAACTCCCTCTCATTCCTTAGATCCTTATAGAAAGAATTTGCAATTTATTCTTTATAATTACCTGAATATTGTGGTTTGCCTCCCATACTGTGGACTATAGATGAATGACTTAATGTGATTTAAAATGTCATCTTATATTGTAAACTTATTTTCTTAAGTAATATGTTTTCCTTTTATTTTATTATTTCAATGTAAGATGAGAATTATGGAATTACTTTTTTTTTTTAAACTTTTTTTTCCTTTGTTAATGCATCTTTGCCAAGCAAGATTTACTCTTGTAATTATTGTAAAATTGTAAAAAATAAAATAAAAAAAAAAAAAACAAGGAGCTGCCTGTGCCTGCAGTGGGAATCGAACCCAGTTCCCCAGGACCAAAGTCCACCACCCTAACCACAAGGCCACTCCTCTGCCCCTCTAGATTAGGATCTGCTTTCCATTTTCTTTATACTAGTACTTGGGACAATATAATAAATAATGTTCTAGATGATATTGCTCTTTTTAAGGATAAGACATTTAGAAAAAAATAATAACCCTTGGTTTAATGAGGTGCTAGCGTTGACGAAAAGATCTTGTAGGAGATTGAAGCCAATCTGGAAGAAAGCTAGGGACAATCAGGATTATCTAATTTGGAGAAAAGGAGTGAAGAAGTATAAATTTTAAATTACTCAAGCAAAAAAAGAATTTCTGTGGTCAGGAAATTAGGAAATCTGCTAATTCTATTTACGTACTTTTTCAACATTTTTGAAAATTTGACAAATACAGACTCCTTACTAATGATTCCAGATATATTACAATCTACTGCTGATGATTTGGCACAGTTTTTTCAAGATAAAATTAGATAGTCGTTTTTGGAGGTTAAAATAGATACATTTGCAGTACAACCCTTGCATAATCATCACTGTGGAAAGCAGACTGTGGAGTACCGCAAGGATCTCCGCTATCACCGATCCTATTCAACTTAATGATGACCCCACTTGCCAAGTCCTTATCCAACCATGGCCTTAACCCTTTCATATATGCAGACGATGTCACAATATATATTCCTTACAAAACCAAACTGACAGAAATCACCAACGAAATCAAGCTCGGCCTGAGCATCATGGATTCATGGGCAAATGCATTTCAACTAAAACTCAATAAAGAAAAAACTAATTGTCTCATCCCAACACAGCGCGGACTTTCCCACAAGAATCAACACCCCTGATCACACCCTTCCTATCTCAGACAGCTTGAAAATCCTCCGCGTTACAATGGACTGTAACTTAACACTAGAGAGCCAAGTGGCATCCACAACAAAAAAAATGTTCCATTCAATGTGGAAACTCAAACGTGTGAAGCAATTCTTCCTCAGGGAAACATTTCGCAACCTGATACAATCAATGGTACTAAGCCACTTAGATTACTGAAATGGAATTTATGCGGGATGTAAAGATCAAACCTTAAAGAAACTTCAGGCCGCTCAAAACATGGCAGCTAGGCTTATATTTGATAAAACGCGATTTGAAAGCGCAAAACCCCTCCGTGAAAAACTACACTGGCTCCCAATCAAAGAACACATCGCCTTCAAAATCTGCACCTTGGTTCACAAAATCATCTACGGAGAAGCCCCGAGTTACATGACAGACTTGATCGACTTACCAATTAGAAATACATTCGAATCAACACGATCTTATCTAAATCTGCACTACCCAAGCTGCAAAGGACTTAAATACAAAACAACTTACAGATCTAGTTTTTCCTACATAAGCACACAACTGTGGAACGCATTACCAAAAGCCATGAAAACGACGTACGACCACCTAAACTTCCGGAAATCACTAAAAACCAATCTGTTTAAAAAGGCATACCCTACCGATCCAACTTAAATGCCTAATCTCTGCAACACAACCAAACTAAAGCACGTAATGGCCTGTCTTAATTCGTACTTGTATTTTCTTTGTATTTGTTTCCATGTGTTGAGTGTATGTTCATCTTTTGTTTTATTCCATGCTCGTTTGAGTTTCCTGGTTTGTGTTTTTAACTTTTTCAGTTCATCGTTGAACCATGGTGTTGAGTTATGCTTGCGTGGGGTTCTTGTTCGTAAGGGCGCAATTTCATCTAGTATGCTTTTGCATCTTTTGTCCCATTCTATGAGGTAGTATACGGAGTCTGTTTGTGTTGCCCATTCGTTATTGTATATTAGTTCCCAGAATGTTTTCATGTCTACTTGACCTCTTGTGCTGTAGGATGTGTGTTCTAGTATTCGTTGTATATCCTTCTTCCGCCAGTCTAGCGCTACTAGATGTATGCAGCGCTGTACACTTCAATATGAAGAGACAGTCCCTGCTCGACAGAGCTTACAATCTACAGGAGCGGATTTGACCAAAATTGAAAACTATCATCCAGTATCAAGCATCTCTTGGATGGCCAAGCTTTTGGAGTTTACAGTAAATGACCAGCTTTAAAACTTTATAGAATCATATAATACGTTACATGAATCTCAGCATGGTTTTAGATCCCGTCATAGCACGGAAACGTTATTGATTGTTCTTTGTCTCAAAGATGAAATATTTTCTTAACAGAGGTTGACAAATCGTTTTGTTACAATTTGACATATCAGCTGCTTTTGACGCTATTAACCATTCAGTGCTTCTTTTTAAATTATCTGAACTACGTTTGTCAGATAAAGTGCTTGGCTGGTTTCAGCAGTTCCTGAGAAACAGATTATATAGTGTGAAAGGAATAAATTGCAGGTATCTAGCTGGAATCCTGGCTGTGGGGCTCACCTTTATTACCATCATTGTTTATTATATATCTCGTTCCCTTGGCTATACTCTCTCAGAAATTGGGATTACCATTCTGTCTTATGTGGATGATATCTTGCTTTTGTGTCCAGTTTTAGAAAAGTTTGAGGATACTTTATCTTCTATTAAGTATCATATTTCACTTATAGATAAAGGCAGTGGATCACCTCCTGAAATTGAATAAACAAAGAACTTAGATGTTGTGGTTCGGTGATTTAGATAATATTCCTGCTAGAGCTCAGTTTCTGGCTTCAGGAGAGATTCTAAGGGCCCTGTTTACAAAGGCACGCTAGTGTTTTTAGCACACGCTATGGGCGTCTACATGGTTAGCGTGTGCTAAAAATGCTATCACACATTTGTAAACAGGGCCCTAAAAATTGAAGATCATTCAAAAGCACTTGGGATAATTTTGGATTCTAAACTATCTTTTGATAAACAGATTAGTGCTTGTGAGTAAGAAATGTTTCTTCAGGCTCAGACAACTGAGAGCTGTTAGATCTTCTTTACAGTTTGATGATTTCAGGACTTCAGCTCAGGCCTCCTCCCGCAATTAGATTATTGCAACTCCCAAGTTTCTAATAAAGCCGTAAACAGATTACAGTTGTTGCAGAATACTATTGCCAGGTTGATTTATGGGTTGGGTCATTTTCCTTCAGGGATTTTCATCGAGCTCAAAGATTTCTTAAGCCCCAACTTGGTAATGAAAGACAACACGTAACATGTAAACTACACTGTATCAGAAGCTGTGCCAGTAATGAACAGTAGTAACCATTGCTCCGTGGTAATATACGAATGTAAGAAATGCCACACTGGGTCAGATTAAAGGTCTATCAATCCAGGATCCTGTTTCCAACAGAGGCCAATCCAGGTCACAGGTACCTAGCAGGATCCCAAAAAGTAGATTCCATGCTACTTACTTTCAGGGCTAAGCAATGGCTTTCCTCAGGCCTCCCTTAGTAATAGTTTATAACCTTTTCCTCCATGAGCTTGTTCATACCCAGGGCCGGTCTTAGCAATTGTAGGGCCCTGTGCAGACCAGTTCGGCAGGGCCCCTTGCCCCCACCTACTCAGCCCCTCGTTGACAAGATGTGTTTTAAAATTTTATTTATGAAATTTCAAATAAAGACAAATACAGAAAAACTCATTCAATTAAGCACAATGCAATCGTAGGAAACCTAGTATTAAGCTATGAAAATGAACTGAATAATTTCCACTACAATTAGGAATTTCAATTCTCATAGCATAGAAGAGAATAAAAGAAAAATATTAACTGAGAAAAAAATCCAGGTATGTGAGCAAAGTACTTTAAAATTCCCCCATTACTGTAACTCACCAATATAGAGAAACAAAACTGAAGATCCCCTAGTAACCATAAAGGATGTCACATGCACAGGTTCCCAAAAAGACATATTTCACTAAAGACAAAATCACAACATATTTACAGGTAGCAAAATTTTCCCTATATCGGCAAGACAAGCCAAAGGGAATCTAGGGAGATCTCAGCAGGTAGGAATGCAAAGAGAAACAACCTTATCTATGAAAAGGCAGCACTGTAAATATTACAGCAGACCCTAAACCGCAATACATTATCTAGTGAGAAAACAGAACAAATGAGACTGCCACAGATCTCCACACAGAAACTACATGCTAACAGAATAATGCACCATGCTCACACACGTGCAAAACACAGACAGACCATCATCAAATGTGAAACAAGGAATCACATGCTAGTAAGAGATACGAAGGCGAAATTCTGAACTGGAAAACTGAAGGAATCAGAATCTGCATATACAGCAATACTAGAGAAATGGAAATGCAAGATATCAGAGATACATATAAAATAAACTTTTTTTTTCTACCTTTGTAGTCTGAGCATTTTATTTTTCCATTCAATTTGGTCTGTGTCTCTTCTGCTTTTCCTGGATCTCCTGTACACTTGACGTTTCTTCTCTCTCCATTTCTGTCATCCATCTTCTCTCTGCATCCCTGTCTGTCCTTCCTGTCCAGCATCTGCCCTCTTAACGTCCCTATCCACCCATTTTCCAGCATTGCCCTGTGTCCCTGTCTCTACTCCATGTCCTTCCCACCCAATTTTTTGTTTGTGTTCCGTTTCTGTGGAAGGTGTGAACCCCATCTGGCTGTGTGTCTACTCCATGTCCAGCATCTCTTGTCTGTGCCCTATCAGGCCCCTCCCCTTCCTCCCATACCCCACAGGTCCAGCCTTTCTCCCTCTTATTCCTTGCCACCCTCATGGTCTGGCATAACTCCTCCTCTCCATCTGTGGATACAGTGTTTCTCCTCCTCTGGTCCTCTGGTCCCCAGCCCCCGATCTGGTCTCTGTCTGTTCCCTTCCCCTTCTTCTTTCTCTCCCTTTTTGTGCTCCCCATCCTGTCAGGTCCATCTCCCTAAGTACATAATGCCCCATCCTTGACCATTTTTAAATCTAGATTGAAAGCCCACCTCTTTAACATTGCTTTTGACTTGTAACCACTCCCCCACATTAATTGATTTGTTTGCTTTATTTTTGTCTATTAGTTTGTAAGCTCTTTGAGCAGGGACTGTCTTTCTTCTATGTTTGTGAAGCGCTGCATACGCTTTGTAGCGCTATAGAAATGCTAAATAGTAGTAGTACTGCCATACTGGACAGACCGAAGGTCCATCAAGCCCACATCCTGTTTCCAACAGTGGCCAAACCAAGTCACAAGTACCTGGCAAGATCCCTCTCCTTCTAACCATCCTCCCCCTGGGCCAGCACATCTCCATCTCCCTCCTAAGGCCGCCCCCTCCTACCCCCTGTCCATCTCCTGCCAGCCTCCCTCCTTGGCCCAGCACATTCATTTCCTTTCAGCCTCCCCCCGCCCAGTTCATGTCCATCTCTCTGTAGTTCCCCTTGGGTATAGCCCCCCCCAATAGTGCAACAGATATCCATCTCCCTCTCCCCCCCCTTACAGGTCCAACATATTTCTTTGTTCTCCCCACCTCAAATGATGCATCTCTCCTTCCCACCCTCCCGGATCATCTAAAGTTACTTCACCCCCAGCTGCAATTAAGGCACTGCTACAAAGCTGGCACTAGGGTTTCTGGCGCCCCGTGAAACCTATAAATTGGTGCCCATCCTCCACAGTGCATCATCTCCTCCCTCAAAGCCAACATCTATCCCTCTCCTTGCCCCTCCTTCAATGCCAGCACTTAGCACTCTCTCCTCACCCCCCTCCAATGCTAGCACCTACCCCCTCTCCTTGCCCCCCAAAACCTATAAATTGGTGCTCACCCTCCACCAGTGCAGCATTCTCCCCCCTCAACGCCAGCACCTATTTCTCTCCTTGCCTCCCCTTCAATGCCAGCACTTATCGCTCTGTTCTCGCCCCCCTCTCGATGCTAGCACTTAACCCTCTCGCCTTGCCTCCCCCCAAACCTTTCTCTATCTCTCCCTTCTCTGGCAGGAGCCAGTGGTCTAAGCTTCCTCTGCATTGTGACAAAGGCAAGGGAGCAATGTAAGCCAGCTGCTTTGGCAGCCCCGGAGGCCTTCCTTCAAGCACTTTCAAGCTGCTTCAATGAGGGTGAAACACAGCTGAAGGAAGGTTTCCGGGGCTGCCGAAGCAGCCTGCTTACATTGCTGCTCTTGCCTGGACGTAGAGGAAGCTTTGCCTGCTTTCAGAAGAGAAGGGAGATACAGAGAAAGGTTCTGGGGAGGAGAAAGAGACACTGTATGCGGGAGACAAGGAGGAAGAGATGTCCACCTGCAAGGGGATGGGATAGTTTAGGGCACCTAACCTCCCTGCTGCTGTGGTCGGCATCGGCGCCTTCCCTCTGCTGGTCCCGCCTTCCGTGCAGTAACTTCCGGCTTCCGCATGGATAGGACCAACAAAGGGAAAGTCCCAACCTGACGCCTGCTCCAGTAGTGTGCTTTAATTGCGGCCGGCACCGGGGGTGAATTAACTTGAGGATGCGGGAGGGAGAGACGCGCTGGATTCAAGGTGGGGAGAAGGAGGAAGGAGGGACATTCTGAGGCCGCCGCTGCAGGGTCCCTGGGAGCGTGAGGCCCTGTGTGACCGCCCCTGCTTAAAACTGGCCCTGTATCATACCTCGTTCAAGCCCAGCTACACTACCACACCTTCAGGCCCAAACTTCCACAGCTTAATTGCACATTGTGTGAAAAAAATATTCCCTCCAATTAGTTTTATTTTATTTTATTTATTTGTTACATTTGTATCCCACATTTTCTCACCTATTTGCAGGCTCAATGTGACGTACATATTACCGTAAAGGCATTCACCTATTACGGTAAGAACAAATACAAAGTGGTGTTATGGAAGAGTAAGGTTCTAGTGTGAAAGACGCGTTATGGAATCATAGAGAGGAAGAGTGAGTTTGTGTCCATTACGAGATTTGATTTTGTTGTGGTACAGGGTTCAGGCATTTAAGTTGGGTCGGTAGTGTATGCCTTTTTAAACAGATTAGTTTTTAGTGATTTCCGGAAGTTTAGGTGGTCATACGTTGTTTTCACGGCTGTTGGTAATGCTTTCCATAGTTGTGTGCTTATGTAGGAGAAGCTGGATGCATAAGTTGATTTATATTTAAGTCCTTTTTTGCTTGGTTAGTGGAGATTTAGGTATGTTCGTGTTGATCTTGTTGTGTTTCTGATTGGTAGGTGTATGAGGTCTATCATATATCCCGGGGCTTGACTGTAGATGATTTTGTGAACTAGGGTGCAGATTTTGAAAGCAATACATTCTTTGATTGGGAGCCAGTGCAGTTTTTCTTGGAGGGGCTTGGCGCTTTCAAATCGCATTTTGCCAAATATAAGTCTGGCTGCCGTGTTTTGAGTGGTCTGAAGTTTCTTTATGATTTGTTCTTTGCATCCCGTATAAATTCCATTGCGGTAGTCTACGTGGCTTAGTACCATTGATTGTATCAGGTTACGAAATGGTTTCAGGCGTTTGAGTTTCTACATTGAGTGGAACATTTTCTTTGTTGTAGATTTCGCTTGGTTCTGCATTGATAGGTTATGGTCGGTTGTAACGCCGAGAATTTTCAGACTGTCTGTGATTGGAAGGGTACTGCCTGTGATGTTTGTTTGTGGGTTTGTATATATTGTATTGGGATGAGATGATGAGACAGTGTGTTTTTTCTGTGTTGAGTTTTAGTTGGAATGCATTTGCCCATGAGTCCATAATGTTCAAGCTGAGCTTGATTTCGTTGGTGATTTCTGTCAGATCATGTTTGTAAGGAATGTATATTGTGACATCGTCTACATAGATGAAAGAGTTAAGGCCTTGGTTGGATAAGGACTTGGCTAGTGGGGTCATCATTAGGTTGAAAAGGATCGGTGATAGTGGTTATCCTTGAGGTACTCCGCATTTTGCTTTCCACGGTGATGATATGTTTGAGCTTGATTTCACTTGATATGTTCCTGTGGTTAGGAAATCCTTGATCCAGCTAAGTATGTGTCCGCCAATCCCGAAGTAATCTAAGAGTCTTAGTAGTATTTTATTGTTTACCATGTCGAACGCACTAGACATGTCGAATTGGAGGAGAAGTATGCTTTTACCTGTTGCTATTTCCTGCTTGAATTTGGCTAGGAGGGTGATTAGTACTGTTTCAGTGCTATGGAGGGGGCGGAATCCTGATTGTGATTCATCTAATATTGTGAATTTGTTTATATAATCAGTAAGTTGTTTGGTTACCATGCTTTCCATCAGTTTGACCACCAGTGGGATTGATGCTACTGGGCGATAGTTTGTGATTTCGTGTGATTTTTTTCTTGGTGTCTTTTGGTATTGGGGTGAGTAGGATGTTGCCATTTTCGTTGGGGAAGAGACCTTGTTGAAATAAGTAATTTAAGTGGGATGTGAGGTCTTCTATGAAGCGGTGGGGGGCGGATTTAATTAGGTAGCTGGGGCAGATATCCAATTGACAATGAGTGTTTGAGAACCTTTTTATCGCCTGGGTAACTGTTTCGACGGTAAGGTGAGTGAAGTTTGACCAGGTTTGGTCTGTAGGGTACTTACCAAGGGTTAGGTCCAAACCGTCGATGAAGATATCGATATCGGAGTTGTCCTGAGTTAGAGTTTTACGTAGGTTTGCAATTTTTCACTGAAGTATTTAGCAAGATTGTCTGCAGATGGGACATCTGTATTGGTTGTAGTGACCGAGGAGGTGTCTAGTAGCTTATTAACGAGCTGGTATAGTTTCTTCGTGTCTATTCTCGTTTTATAGTATGACCTTTTAATCTGTCTGATTGCGTATTTGTATTTTCTTTGTATTAGTTTCCATGCGTTGAGTGTGTGTTCATGTTTTATTTTTTTCCATGCGCGTTCAAGTTTTCTGGATTGTTTTCAATTTTTTCAGTTCTTCGTTGAACCACGGTATTGAACTAAGTCTGCGTGAGGTTCTTGTTCGTAAGGGTGCTATTTCGTCCAAGATGCTTCTACAACATCTTTTATTCTATTCTGAGAGGTAGTAGTTGGAGTCTGTTTGTGCTGTCCAGTCATTGTTGTATATCTGTTGCCAGAATGTTTTCGAGTCAATTTGGCCTCTTGTGCTGTAGGTTGTGTGTTCACGTATTTGGTGTGAACCCTTTTTTCGCCATTTTAGGGATAGGTTTTGTTTGTAGTAGTCGGTCCATGGTGTTTCTGTCCATTTAATTTCTGTTATTATTAGGTTCTTGTGTGTGGACAGTTTGTGTGAGATGAGGTTGAATGTGTGCCCTTTCACATGGGTTGCTTGCAGGTGTGGCCACTTAAGATCACAGAGGTGAAGGAATTCATTGCATTCTTGTGCGTTGGTAGAAGTTGAGTCTTCTAGGTGAAGGTTGATGTCTTCTAATACTAGTACGTTGGAGCTGGTTACACAGGTATTTGAAATGAAGTCTGTGAAGTTTGACTGGCTTTCGTTCCAATTGAATGGTGGTCTGTAAAACAGGACACAGTTTACTACTACTACTACTACTATTTAGCATTTCTATAGCGCTACAAGGCATACGCAGCGCTGCACAAACATAGAAGAAAGACAGTCCCTGCTCAAAGAGCTTACAATCTAATAGACAAAAAATAAATAAAGTAAGCAAGTTTAGGTGATCAAGCAGGGTTTTGTGGTGGATTCTAATTGAGACAATTTCGAAGTGGGTTGTTTTGGACTCGGCAGTGGTTTCGATAGTAAAGTGGGATCTATAGATTAGTGCTATGCCTCTGCCTCTCTTTTCCTTTCTGGTCCAGTGAGTGATTTTGTATCCTGGAGGGCATAGGTTTAGGATTATAGGGTCCTCTTGGTCATGGATCCAGGTTTCATTAATGAAGAGTAGATCAAGGTTTTCTGACATGATCCAGTCTGTTACTATTGTTGTTTTGTTTACAACGGATCTGGCGTTCATGTAACCCACTTGAAGTTTTTGGTATGGGTTTTCTGTGTTCGGTGTTTTGTGGACTTTTGTCAGTTGTCGTTTCCTTGTGTGTGTTTTAAAAGCTCTTCTTATTAGTTTCGTGAAATGCCTCCTAGACTTAATTCTATTTGAAAGGGTAAACAGCTGCTCCCTATTTACCCACAATTAATATATTTGCATGGAATATAAATACTAGCTGGCTCATCTTTCTGGATTCAATTAAATTGTTTGATGACATTGTACTGAAAACAGCTGATTCCTCCCCCCTACAGTGTGCTGTAGGCTAATTCTCTCTCTCTCTTCCAGCAGGCAAGAGTAATAGCTGGGGGAGGGAATACAAAAGTACAACTTGGATTTGTTGTGAACCCTCCGGGGACAGGGAAATACCCAGTGTACCTGAATGTAACACAACTTGAGCTACTACTGAAAAAAGATATGAGGTCAATCAAAAGACATAAAGAAAGGAGCAACAAGTCAAATAGAAAGGGGTTTGGGTTCACTGCTAGTATCATTGCTGACCTCTAGAGGAGAACAGAGAGAACTACGGGTTTTCATTGTGTAGCTGCTGCTGCTACAGTACAAGCAGAGTTTACTCTGTGTAATCCCCTGGGAAATGAGATGTGAATAAATTGAAGGGATTTTCCCCAGGGGATTACTAAAACTTATATGAGAGTCTCTCCAGATTCACTGGGGGGGGGGGGGGGGGGGGAGTTGGTGGTAAAGAACCCAGCCTCTAAGGGAGGTATTGGGAATGAGTGTCAGGGGTTGTCATGTGAGGGGTGGAGTTTGAATGTTATAAAAGTTGTAGCACTGTAAATCACAGAGTCTTTGATTGTCTTCACCCCTGCCGGGACCTGTGAGGGGAGGGCGTATCCTGATCAGGTCCAATAACTTAAGGCTGAACCAAGAGGTAGTTTCTGCTAGCAAGAGCAGTAACTGAGTGAGAATTCCGAATGGGTTGAAAGAGTAAACCCCCAGGAGTGGAACAGGGAGAAAGGCCTGTTCAGTGTCAGAGGGAGCAGCTCAAAGAAGTGTACTTCTGAAAGTGAAGGACAGACAGGGAGGTCCGGTCCTGAGGAGGTCTGGCGGCTGGGTAAAAACTCAGCAGGACGCTTGCCTGCAGAAGGAGTAGGAAGCCACAGCCCTAGATTGTTCAACCAGAAAGGGTGGGTGTGGAAGGATTGGGCAGTACTGTAAATATGTAAATACCCTAGGAATTTTCAAGAGAATATCAACTCAGTTATTAAGCCTCTACCGATAACCTAGACTGTTCTAAAAGCCTCTGCCAATAACATGGACAGTTTCTTAAGTGAATAAGATGAAGTTTGGATATCTGCCTGTTGCAGTGTTCCAGTAAAGTTATTGCATTCAATACAAATCCTGGAGTGGAGAGTTTCTTTGGAGTGCAAGTGAAGTCAGTTTGCTCAGAGACTTAAGAAAGAAATAATAAAGAGTGGCTTAAAACTACAGCCTGATTGTCTGAGTGGATCCAAGATGGCGGCGTAGTGCGCTATTGCTTTAGACTCGCTCAAACATACTCTGAATCGCTGCTTGGAACGGCTCTTTAACCCCCGGACAATGGGGAAAAGGAGAGGAAAGGTTCGGGAGATTCCCTCGACCCCCACCGGGACCCACCTTCCACAGCAGACCACATTAGAGAGGTTTGGGCTGACGTCGGGACCCATGCAGGCTTCTTCTCCCTCTATCGGAGCTGATGCTTCTGTGTTGGCCAGCAGTGTGGACGGGGTCTCCCTGAGCCCTGTCTTGCCTACGGCTCCCCCCCACAACCAGGAAGGAATGTTGCAGAGGCAAGTCCTGCCTTTGGAGCTCCGAACGTTGAGACGCCAAGTAAGCAGGGAGGGAACTTGCCCGCACCGAGGGAAATTGTGAAGACCAGCCGGGTTGAAAACCATATTGCAGCACAAGTTTTGCCTCAACAGATAGTGAGTACTCTTAACCAGACTCTCAGTGCTTCCCCTCCTGTTGCTTCTTTGGGGGCTCTGAAAAAACTTGCCAAAGTGATAATGGAGTCACTCTGGGACTTGACATTGATCTACACTCCTCTTTACAATCATTGATAACTAAAAATTCTACTGAAATTAAGGTTTTGTCTGAAGCAGCCCTTATTCAAGCACAGGTAACTGCTCAACAGTCCACTGAAGTAAAACTTCTAGATACAAAAAGTCAGACTTTGGAATCTTTGGGATTAGTCTCAATTAAGGAGAAAAACGTTACTTTTCGTTGACTGGAATATTTGGAAAATCAGGCTAGGAGGCTTAATTTGAGACTAGCCAATTTTCCCAGGTCACCTTTAATAGCACCAATAGATACGGTGAAGAAATATTTGGTTGAAGTTTTAGGAATGTCGGGTGATTCACTGCCTCCTATAACGCGGGCGCAGTACTTTTAGATTGTCAAAAAAAAACGATTGGTGAGAATTTTCAAGCCCAAACAGGAGACGGTATGAACCTTACATCTTTTTTGGAATCTTAGTTTCCTTTGCTTTTGAGATGGATCGAGATGCTGTTTTGAGACTTTCTTTTAGACTTCTAGGTTCACTGTTTCTGGGATCCAAAGTTAGAATTTTTTTCCTGATCTTTCTAGAGAAACGCAGAAAAAGCGCAAGGCCTTTTTGGTTCTTCGCCCAAGGACCTTGGCCCTGGGTGCTAATTTTGTACTTTAGTTTCCTTGTAAATGCCTTGTACTATTTCAGTCTAAACAGTTTCAATTCTTTGATCCTAAGCAGCTAGAAGAATTTTTGTTAGCTAAAGAGGAGGTAAATATTATTGTTTGTCACTGTAAGATAGGCTGGAAAAAGCCCGATGGGTTGCAATAACTTAGAATTCTATTTCTTAATAATTACTTGTTTAATTTCTTATTATTTTGGATCCAAATTACTTTAATTATATTGGACGAAGTTTGATTAGTAAATATTTGTGGTCAATTTTGACAATATTGTTATTTTGTTTATGTTTTTCAGTTTCCAATTTCTGTGTAATTGTATATAACAATTTAAAAAAAAAAACCCAAAACTACAGCCTACTGGAATCAAGCCTGGCCCCGGCTTGCGCTCAGCTCAGTAAAACAGAACATTTGTTTGTGACCCTGGTCTCGGGTGCCCGACCCAAAAGCTTAGCCGGTTCCCAGAACTTGTACAGGAGACCAGGGTTACTTCTGTATAGAAAAGAGGAAACCTCCACCTGTTAGTGTCAATGGAGAAAAGACTTCAGTGACAAATACAGAGAAAACAGGAGGACTTAGACCCTGAAAAGAATCACCATCATAAGCAGTGTTGTGCCGATTACTCATCAAAAGTAATTAATTACAGCTACTTTTACTTCTCAGCTTAAAGTAATTAGTTACGGTAATTAAATTACCCATCTAGGTAAGTAGTTCATTACAGATTACAGTTACCGATTTAAAATAGCTAATTACTTTTCCTTTACTTTTGAACATGACATGGATGCGAATAGAAATATGAATTCAAAAATTGAACTGGGAAGCCCAAGGAGTCAAACTTGGCATGTATTGCAAACAGTGAAGAAATAAAAACAGAAATGTATTTTTCCTCTGTACAAAGCCATTTGTAATGCATATTTCCCAAAGCTAACATATTCCAAACCCTTATTTTCCTGTCTTTGTGCCCTTATTCGAAAGAGAGGCCCAATATGTCTTGCCACTGCAAAGAAATAGGCAGCCAGTGTTGCCCTCTTAAAAGCAGGGTCCTGTGGGCAAACCTATGAAAGGTATTCCTTATCAAGCTGCCCTCATTTGGAACGCTCTCCTGTTGGATGTTAGAATAGACTCCAGCTATAATAGAAATCAGGGACAAGTTTCCACTCAGGATCATCCAATATATAAACATTTGGAAACTCAAACATAGGTAAGCAACCTCATTGTTGAATCAGGAGGAAAAACCTCAAGAAGCCTGGGCAAAAGGGCTAGGGCTTCTTCATCATCGGAAAAAACCTCCTGGGAATGTTAATTTCAAGCATTCATCAAAAGTTCATTACTTAATTGATTTAAAATGTTTGAAAAAATAGAAAAGGTACTTAGCTTCTCCGCTCCAACCAGAATCTTCTCTAGTGCTCCTTCGTAATTAGAACCGTGGTTCCTCCGTAATTAGAACCGGTTCTAAACTCCAACAGGTAGCATTGCATGAGTAAGATAACTGGGCAGGTCTTATTTGTTATCACATTCTGTGTGTTGGCAATTCTCTGTTGTTCTATAAATCTACAAAAAAAAAACAACTTTTTCCGGAGGACAGAATGTGGTAGAATTAGAGGACATGAATTTAGATTGCGAGGGGGCCAACTCAGGAATAACATCAGGAAGTACTTTTTCACGGAGAGGGTGGCAGATGCCTGGAAATAGTATCCTGTATGGAAGGCATGGAACCGAACAAGTTTAGTGGTTGGTGATTAGATGGCAACACCAGTAATTGAGAAGCAAAGCCAGTGCTGGGTGGACGGTGTGTGCCCTGTTCATGGCTGGACAGATTCAGCTTTAGTTGTTGGAAAACAAGGCCAGTGGCAGGCAGACTTCTACAGTCTGGGCCCCGATCATGGCTGGAGAGGGCTTGGATGACAGCTTCAGTAGCTGGAGAATAAGGCTAGTGCCAGGCAGAGTTCAACAGTCTGTGCTCTGAAAATAGCAAGGACAAATCAAGGTCAAGTATTTATAAGTAGTATCACATCATATCTTATGCCTGAGGTAGGTTCTCAATCCAGTTTTCTGGACACACCCAGCCAATCAAATTTTCAAGTTACCCACAATGAATATTCATGAGATCAATTTGCATGCACTGCCTCCATTGTATGCACATCTCTCTCATACATGTTCATTGAGTTTTATATACTAAGCTGACTCAATATTTTCAACCTATTTATTAAAACTCTATTTTCACTAATACCCTTCACTAAAATGTGTACTAGTCATCATAAATGTGAAAACTTACTGCTCAGTACATCCCCACTATGCCAACCCAAGAACAAGATGGCTAATGGGTGATAATCATCGCACCAACAGCTGTATTGAAATAGAGAACAGAACATTTGTACTTATCTTCAAAAGTAGTAAGGCAATCAATGTCTGTACTGTCCGTGTTCTCTTGACTGTTGTAGCTGCTTAGTTACACCCTTGTACTCATTACTGTCCTTGCTATCAATTTGTATAACTTGTTAGTTCCAGGGAAGGAAATTCACCTTCATCCTGAGGGCTGATTTCCAAATAAACAGTTCCATGTCAAACTAGATCTTAGTCCACAAGAAGAAGAAAGAAAGAAAAAAAAAAATCTAGTTTGACGTGGGACTGGTTTTTTGAAATCAGCTTATTCTGTTTTGAGCTTGGTTCAGGGACAAGTGGTTTTATAAGTCAAAATAATTATAAAGGATATGGCTTCTGAAATGGATTACAAACGACTGGCGGAAAGCTGGGAGAGAGACTTGTCTCTTGCATTAACAGCAGATCAACTTAGAGAACATATAATATCTATTCGACGACGTTCAGCTTATGCTACCCAATGGGATATACAATATAAAATAGCTCTGAGGATATATATAGCACCAAGGAGGGCATTCCACATGGGAGTGTCCCCTTGGGGCGAATGCCCGAAATGCAAAGCAGAAGGAGCAACATTGGGTCATATGTTATGGTCGTGCAAAGGTATCAGAACTTTTTGGAGGACACTCATGGCCCAAGTATCAACTTTGTGGCGGGTACGCTGGTACAGCGATGCCAGGCTGTTGCTGGGCTGTTGGTCAATTCCACAACATGGCCAAAAAGGCATGAAGGCCTTTGTGGAAAAATCTATTATAACAGCAAAACAATGCATCCTGGCTGAGTGGATTACAAATAGATATCCCACTTTGCAGGGGTGGAGACTACGGATGATCCACTTAATTCGGATCGAGAGGATGAGTATAAAACAATTTTCCTCGGAAAGAGGCGAGAAGTGGACAAACTGCTGGAGCCTGTTCCTGGACACCTTAACACCAGCTGCTCGAAGCCGCCTTATAAACAGATAGTTGTTTAACTAATACTGGTGGAGTGAATGTATTTTGACTAGTTAAAGAAGAGGTTTAACGGGAAGGGTAGGGAGGGAAGGGTGGGAAAAGGAAACGACTTTGACTCAAGATTAGGAACCTTATCGGAAAAGAATAAGTTGCAAAAGGTCAAGTCGGGGGACTGGGAGTTGGGGTATAAAAGTTATAAAGGTTTTCAAGTTGTAATGCTATGAATATACGTGATATGCTGATTGGTGAAATGTTTAGCTTGAAGTGTCAGTGCTTTTGACTAATAAAAATAATTAAAACATAAGTCAAAATAATAAAAATAAATGTTTTCTTTTATGCAGATCTCTCATTTGTTTAAACATAACTTCTAAAATTATCCTCTTAACCTTCACCTTTTTTTTTCTTGATGATTCTGTAGACGTGGGCGGCACCTTTTGTTATTTTTTTCCTTTGTTGAATTTATTTATTTTATTTGTTGCATTTGTATCCCACATTTTCCCACCTCTTTGCAGGCGCAATGTGGCTTACAATACATCATGAGTGATGGAAATATATTAGAAAATGGACATTTAGTGTTACAGAAAGATCTTGGGCGACAGTTTTGACACATTCTGTGATGATATATTTACCATTGCTGTTTGAATGGTATTGACAAATCGTATCAAGTTATGATAGAAAGAAAAGAGGAGCATGTAATGCAAAGAAAGTTTTTAAAAAGCACATTCTGGTATAGAAAGAAGGAAATTGATGCCAAACTTAACCTGGGTCACAGGGACCTGATAAAGCACCAGTTAGTGTAGTATAAGAGTTGCCTCAAGACATTATGAGAGAGTCTTAAGCAGCTGTCTAGGGCAGCGATATTGTCAGAGGTGTTATCTACGTTTGGGATGGGGCAAGACAGACTAAAGCAAAGCTCTCAAGCCAGTCTGATAATCAGGATAACCCTAATGAATATTCATGAGCTGCATGTGTGCACTTTTATTATATGTAACTATATCTCATGAATATTTATTAATCACGAATTACCTCAGGATCACCAGCTGCTGACAATGATATACTTATGGACTGTGCTCAGGGCCGCCGATGGGAGGGGGGACAAAATTCCCCGGGCCTCCAAGGGGGGCCCGGTGCTGGGGTCAGGCCGCCGGTTCTGCAGTTCCTGGACTCACCTGCCTGCCTCCTCGGCTCCGGGCCCCCTGCATTCGAAGCGGCAGTCACAGATCGCCTCCCTTCGGGCCTTCCCTCCCTGTGTCCCGCCCTCGCGGAAACGGAAGTTACATCAGACGAGGGTGGGACACAGGGAGGGAAGACCAGAAGACAGGCGATCAGCGACTGCCACTTCGAATGCAGGGGGCCCAGAGCCGAGGAGGCAGGCAGGTGAGACCGCGGACTGCAGCGGCGGGGGGAGCGACAGGGGGGGGGCGGCAGCGGCGGGGGGAGCAATAGGGGGTGGCAGTGGCAGGGGGAACAACGGGGGGCGGCAGTGGCGGGGCGGCCTTGCCCCGTGCCCGGCCTAGTCTCTCGGCGGCCCTGACTGCTACATCATTGTACAACTATGCAGTTTTTAACATTGCTTTTGACTCGTAACCACTTGTATCCACTCGCCTCCACCTACCCTCCTCTCCTCTTTCCTCTACACATTAATTGATTTGCTTGCTTTATTTTTTGTCTACTAGATTGTAAGCTCTTTGAGCAGGGACTGTCTTTCTTCTATGTTTGTGCAGCACTGCGTACACTTTGTAGCGCTATAGAAATGCTAAATAGTAGTAGTAGTAGTAGTTTATTAAAATGTTTTATTGTGTATTGTGTTGGCATTATAACGTAGCATATTATGCCATACTTTGTATTGCTGTTTGAATATTTTTACTGCATTTCATTGGCTATTGCTTATGTTTGACTTATTCTTGCTGTACACCGCTTTGAGTGAATTCCTTCAAACAGGTGGTAAATAAATTCTAATAAATAAATAAATGGTCTATAAGCTCCTAATGCAGTGTTATACATGACTAGTAAAAAAGGTCCGTTTCTGAAACCAATGAAACGGGCGCTAGCATGTGGTTTTTTGTGTGTGTGTGTGTGTGTGTGTGTGTGTGTGAGGGTGGGGTGTGTGTGCGAGTGTGTGAGGGTGGGGTGTGTGTGCAGGTTGTTGATGTGTGTCTTTTTTTTTTGTTTTGTTTTTTTTTGCTTGGGGGGTTGGGGGATGTGCTGTGCTATGCTGGCAAAGTGTGATGGATTGGTGTGTGGCTTTGAGGGTGTGTGTCTGTTGTATTGTGTGTGTGTGTGGTTTTGTCTGTCAAGGAGGTTTGTGGAGGGGGGTCTTTCTGTTGTTGAAATGTAAATGTGGTTGTAGGGGGGGTCAGCCTTTGCTGAGTGGTGGATTGTTTTTTCGTTTTTTTTTTTTTGTGTGTGTGTTGTGCTGAGGCAGCAGTGTTGTTTTAGATGGGCGGAGGGTAGAGGAGCACGTTCTTGGTCTGTCGGTATTTTTTGGCCGTTTCAGGGCTGCTGTAGGGGAACACTGGAAGAGAAATGTGCTGTGGGAAGCAGCGCCGTCTTTTTCCATTGGGCTGGGGTTCTGGGCATCCTGGAGGTGGGAGACGGCTTGCCTGAGGACGGGGATGGTTGTTTTAAGTTGGCGGAAGGGAGAGGAGCACGGTCTCGGGCCATCGGGTGGTGATCCGGTATGTTCGGTCCATTTCTGGCCGGCTGTAGGGGAATGCTGGAACATGCGCTGCGGGAAGCTGCGCCATTTTTTTCCGGGTGCTCGGGGAATCCCCGAGGTGGGAGACGGATACCTGAGGCTGGGGATGGTTGGGTATGGCCGCTTTGGCAAAAGGGGAAGAGGAAGGGGGTGGGGAGTTACCTGTAGCTGCGTGAGAAAACGGGTATTCTTTGTTTTGTATTATTAGTTTGCATTTCTGTTGAAGAAAGAGTGGATGCCTTTTGAATGATGGAGGTGGTGCGTCGGTGTGCGGTTGTTTCGTTAGTTTGGCAGCCAGTCTCCAGCGATTCCTAGGCAGGGAAGGAGTAGGGAAACATGCTCCGCGTGTTTCTCTACTCCTCTCCCTTCCTTGGTCGCTTTTGCTGCTAGCTGGGTCGCGTCGGTGTGCGGTTGTTTCGCTAGTTTGGTAGCCAGTCTCCAGCCATTCCTAGGCAGGGAAGGAGTAGGGAAACACGCTCCGCGTGTTTCTCTACTCCTCTCCCTTCCTTGGTCGCTGTTTGCTGCTAGCTGGGTCGTGGGTAATCCTTCCAGCTGGGCTGCAGCTTGTCCTGTTCGCCCACGTCCCAGATGGTGACGGGCACGTTGTTTTCCGGCTCCTCTGACTCCATGTCAAGCGATCCCAAATATAGTCTGTGCTATAGGCCCTCTGGCACTCTTCAGTACTGGCATTAGGCATTTAAAAATTTCTCTCCCCCCCCCCTCCCCGGTCTATTTTTGCACATACCCACAGCAGGAATATTCTTCTCTCGTTCCAGCGGTGGTTCTGTGCTCTCCGTGCTGCACAGATAATGAGCCATTCTGCTGGTGAATGCTCCTCCCTTATTGTCACGTAGTTTTCTCTGATTGGTCCGTCTTACGTTGCCTAGTGTTGCCTGGTCCTTTGTGTTTCAGAATGTTGAGGGTGTTTTTTCTGATTGGTCCGTCATTCGAGGGCGGGGCAGAGAGACATGGTCAGTGTTGTGGCTTCACCACTATGAATCCATGAACCCTTCAGGGAGTGACTGAGTGACTTCAGAATGTTGTCTTCAGAACGTTGAGGGTGAGTTTTATTATAGTAGATTCTTTCTGCAAAATCTGCCGGTTTTCATTGCTTTTGGAAGCAGAAGGAAGCCTCTGCAAGCCCTTAAGCGCCGGCCATGAGAAACAGCAGATGCAAGTGAAAGCACACATTGGCGTCTATTTCCTGTGTCTAAATATGAGCGTCCAAGCTAAAAAAAAAAAAGTAAATAAATAAATAAAAATGCTTATATTTAGGTCGCCAATGTGTGCTTCACATTCAGGTTTTACCAGGCGCATGGGCACAGGAGCCGAGCTTACCGCAGAACTCTTCTGAACATGTGCCAAGCACAATGCTCCCGTGCCGAAGCACAGTCCTCTCACCGAACTCTCTAATGCTCAGCGCTACGAGCGTGCCTATATTTGCATCTCATTAGCCTTGAGCATTAGGGCGTTGTTCTTCTGCGCTGTTCTGGTGGAATTTTTATGGTGCTATTCAGAATAGCCATGGAGTTTTCAGCATTGGGGCCTAAAATATCTATTTACAAGTGTTTCTCATTTGCACATGTAAATGCTGCTATTTACGTATGTAAAAGCTGTGCAAACTTTTTAAACTGACCTCCAGTAAGTACAATGATATAATTGCCAAGTGGAATCTGTTATATAAAGTACTTTACCGACCTTTGTGTCACAAGTATTCAAAAGTACCATATTCCCAACATAGAAGCTGATAAGACATGATTTAATTTCAGCCTTATAAATAGTCAATAAGGGAGACTTAAGTAATTCTATAAGCTAGGGGCTCATTTACGTATATCCTTTTCATAGGTAAAGGCGGTTAGCTTAGCGGAGTTTAAAAAAAGGTTTGGACGGCTTCCTAAAGGAAAAGTCCATAGACCATTATTAAATGGACTTGGGGAAAATCCACTATTTCTGGGATAAGCAGTATAAAATGTTTTGTACATTTTTGGGATCTTGCCGGGTATATGTGACCTGGATTGGCCACTGTTGGAAACGGGATGCTGGGCTCGAGGCAATACTTATGTACTTATATAGTTTTTGTGTATTTTGCTGATTTTTTTCACATCTTTTTTTTTTTTAATTATTTTTATAAATACAGTACAACAATGCTGGCTCCACAATGTCCAAAACATCTAAAATAACGGATTTCAATAAGGTCCATTACAATAGAAAGTAGTGTGACTAACTGAACAATATTTGCCTATCTGGCTCGCACTGTACACTGCATTTTTTTTTTTTTACTTTTACCCCCCCCCCCCTCATATCCTTCCTCACCATCCATTCGCCATTCAACCCACTTAACCCATACCTCTCCTCAACACTCACACTCCATTCTCCATCCCTCCCCCCCCCCTCAATTCCCTGGCGCAGGTAACATTTTGAGACAATTGATCCATAAGCTACGGTATTGCCTGTGGACAATTTTTGCTGAGGTAGAGTAGACACGGCACTCATTCTCACCAACTATTCGCATCTTGGTGTACCACACGTCTACCGGGATACTCTCCGAAGAGGTCCAAAATTGCAAAATAGATTTCTTTACCAGTAAAAGTGAATGATATATAAATCTCCTTTGTGGCTTAGAGAGGCCCTGAGTAACTAATAGGGCTTGGTCCCCCAAAAGTAAAGTCGCGTAATCCCACTCTATCTGTCTCTGTAGGACTTCAGTAAGCACCTGGAATGCCCGGTTCCACAGGGACAGTGACGGACACTCTAAAAAGGAGTGGATATATGTCCCCCATCCCTGGTTGCATTTAATGCATTGACCATCCCCCCAAAGACCCATAACTGCCCCTTTATCTTTTGTAATATATGTGCGATGTAATATCTTGTACTGGGTTTCCTGCAGGTCTGCTGTCTTAACCATATCATAGATAATGGAAAAGAGCTTACTGAACTGCTTGATATTATATTGTGTATTCAGCTCCCTATTCCAGTGGTTCATCAATCGTTCCATCCCCTCTAGTGGCATGTGCATGTTTAAAATTTTATACCATGTGGATAGACCATTTGCTTTAAATGGTGTGCGCAATAAAATCTTATCCCAGGGCCCCCAGTGCCACCTCTCCCCATAGTCCCTTTGCAAGGAAGAGCAGTAGTGCCTCACCTGTAAATATTGCAGTAAGTGTTTATTTGGAATATTCCACCGTTCCTTCAGATTATCAAAAGAGTCCAGATTCTCCTCTCCCTGTACCAATAGGTGGCCCAACATCACACATCCCTGCTCCTTCCATTTATCAAACACAGAGTATCCCAGGCCTACCGGGAAATCCGCATTACCCACCATACATAGGAAAGGGGATACCTCCGGCGCCCGATTCTGGTGCCCCCTCCGCCAGGCCCACGCCCTCCGCATAGGCTGCAAAAAAGTCAGCCTCCCTGCCGTGTCGTATACAGCGCTGGATTTCATGTGAAGTAAATTTATAAAAGACCAAGGAGCACTCCAACTATCCAACCCTCCGCTAGGCAGAAATCGGTAATGACCCGTCAGCCCCTCAAATATTAATCGCAATAGCGCCGCTACATTATACAGACGGAGTTCCGGCATGGCCAATCCTCCCGCCTCCCGATTTAGGGAAAGCTTCTGGTGCCCAATCCGTGCCCCCCTCCCCCGCCAGACAAAAGCTCGTATTATGGATCGAAACAGTCGTTCATCCTTCCTCAATAACCATATAGGAGCTGCTTGTAATGGGTACAACAACTTTGGGAGCAAGATCATTTTAACCAAAGCTATCCTGCCCATCAGGGAGAGTGGTAAATGCTTCCACCTGTCACAAAGTTTTCGAATATTCTCCAGCGGGTCCACCACATTTTTTTTGTAGAATATTACGGCGTTAACACTAAGGAAAATTCCCAAGTACCTCATAGCTCCCCTCGCGAGTGGTATCAGCAATCCCGCCAGGCCCAACTCCGAAGGGTGTCCCGACAACGATAGCAGCTCCGATTTAGCACAGTTTACTCTTAATCCAGACAGGGCCCCAAAGTCCTCCACCAGTGCCAACACCCGAGGCAGGTCCCTGGGTCCATTTTCCAGGTATACTAAGATATCATCCGCAAATAGGTTTAATCTAAACTCCCGCTTCCCTACTCGAATCCCTCTAATGTTCCTACTCTCCCTTATGCTGACCGCCAATGGCTCTATGGCCAGCAGAAAAAGCAGTGGTGATAGGGGGCATCCTTGCCGAGTGCCACGTTGTAACGGGAAGCTCTCCGTCAATTTACCATTGATTAATAATCTAGCCACTGGGAGTGTGTATAATGCCCTAATCCAGGATGCGCATGCACCCGTGATACCAAAGCGCTCCAAGGCCCAAAACAAGAATTGCCACGAGATGCTATCGAAAGCTTTTTCCATATCCAGTCCCGCGATTATCGCAAGACCCCCTTTACCTCTATGTTCGTGTATAGCAAGAAGAGCTCTCATGATATTCATAGAGGCATGTCTTCCTGGGACAAAGCCCACCTGGTCTTCATGAACCAAACAAGAACTCACCCCATTTAGACGCCGTGCTAGTGTGGCAGCCAGTATTTTCACATCCTGATTCAACAGGGATATGGGGCGATAAGAATCCACCTGTTTATGATCCTTACCAGGTTTCGGAAGAAGCACGATGTGGGCCATGTTATTTTGTATGGGCAGCCCCTGATCTATGATCCCATTAAACCACTCACCCAAAGGCGCCGCCACCAAATCCGCCAGGATTCGATAATACTCTGGACCAAATCCATCAGGTCCCGGTGCCTTAGTCAGTTTTAAAGATTTAATGGTCTGCCTGATCTCCTGCTCATCAATAGGGCCATTAAGAGCCTGCAATTGATCCAACGTAAGCTGAGGAAGGTGAATATCATGAAAAAAAGCCTCACAGGCGTCAATATCAAATTCCCTAGCCCCATAAAGAGAGCTATAAAATTCGACAAATTGTTGGGAAATATGCTGCTCAGATGTGTACTCCCTCCCAGTCGCATCCCTGATACTGGTTATAAGTTGCCGTTTGCGATGGGGCCTAACCAACGTAGCGAGTAGTTTCCCAGCTTTGTTTCCCCATTTAAATAATTTAAAACGCTGAAAATAAATATCCTGTTGTGCCCTCTGTGTCAGAATTTCGTCTATCTGGTGTCTAACCTCCGCCAATCGGGATCTATCCCCGGCATCCATGAACCGCATATGTGCCCTCCTCAAATGTTGGAACTCCCTGGACAAGCGCATGAGATCCGCCTCTCTTCTCTTCCTCTTCCCTGCAGTGTAAGCTATTATGTGACCCCTCATCACTGCCTTTGAAGCCTCCCAATAGGTATCCACGCTTACATCCGCTGTCTGGTTATGCGTTTGATAGTCTAACCACTGACTTCGTAAGTATTCCCTGAATTCTTTGTCGTGATACAGTGGGAGTGGAAATTTCCACACCCTCTCTCCCTGCCCTGCGGAAAAGGACACCATCATGGTAACTGCCGAATGGTCACTAATGGCACAATCCACTATGTGAACGTGAGAGGTTCTAGACAGCAGAGATGGTGTAATAAGCAAGTAATCCAGTCGGGAGTACGAGTCATGGGGATGGGAATAAAAGGTAAACTCACTGTCATGTGGGTGCAATAAACGCCAGATATCAATCAGCCCCAGTTGGGAAGACAAGAAATTGACTCCTCTCCCATCCCAATTCCCTCCCCTCAACCTCCTGGGCTTACAATCAACCGTCTGATCAGCGACGAAATTAAAATCACCCCCCATCACTATATGATAATCTGAAAAAGGAGCCACTTTAGCTATCACCTCTGAAAAGAACTTTTGGGAGTAGATGTTGGGTCCATATACATTACACAATAATATACTCTGTCCCCACAGGTCCCCCAGTACAAGCACATATCTTCCCTCTTTATCCGATATCACTTTATGGGTGGTAAATGGCAGTTGCTTGTGTATTAAAATAGCCACCCCCCTTTGTCTTGAATTATAGGAGGCATATTCTACTTCTCCCACCCACCCCCTCCGGAGTTTTAAGTGTTCTGTTGCGGTTAGGTGTGTCTCCTGTATAAATGCAACATCGGACCTCTCCTTTTTAAGCCAGTTGAGCACCTTGGTTCTTTTAACAGGGGAATGTAACCCATCAACGTTAAGAGTGACTACTTTCAAATTAGCCATTCAAATCACCGGGAAAAGTACCCTCATCAGCCACTCCTGTATCAAATTCGCCGGCCTCCCAGCTGGACCAGCGAACTCTTTCATCAAGGCACTCTGACGGCCGTTCACACCTCCTCAACATTTCTCGCTTTTTCCCTTGTTTCCAAACCTGTGTCTCCAACCCTTGACCTGGTTCTTTTAGCTCCCCCTCCCCCCTCCCAACATACACACAGCCATACACCACACACGCCAAGCCACATACCTTCCCCCTCCCTTCCCCTTCCCACCCTCCACCCTCTGCCCCCCTGTATGCAATTCCTGCAGTTCTCCTCCCCCTCTTCTTCCCCTTCCCTCCCTCATCTTCCTCATCCTTCACCTTCCCAAAGACAACCCTCAGCCTCTCCCCCCACCTCCAGCTCCTTTCAGAGTATTAACCTTTAAATGTTTTTTTTTTTTTTCCAACCAAGGATTGCATTGCCAGATCCCTTTAACCATCAACCTTAAGGATACCTCCACCCAACTAAATGTGGGAATTCTACAGTGCCTCCTCTTCCACTGCCACCTTTAACTGTGCTTTTAACCCCAACCAAAAGAACAAGTAAATTCAACAACAGTTTATACTCAAGTCCCTCTTTGCTTCACAGCTTCAAAGACGTCTTCATGGCTCATCTGCAGCCTTCCTTTCTGCCACACCGGCTCTCTCAGCCAACCCCGTCATCCTTCTTGGTCATTAGCTGAGATTCGATGTAAAAAAGCCTGGGCTTCCTTCACCTCCTGTATAATAAGTGCCTGGCCGCCATGCCAGACACGCAGCTTAGCGGGATACAATAGCGCAAAGCGAACTCCCTTCCGATGAAGCTCAGAGCACACGGGTGTCATCGCTTTCCTCTGCGCTGCAACTCTAGCAGAGTAATCATTAAATAGAAGCACCCGATGGTTTTCAAATTCCACGCTTCCTTTTACTCGAAAGGCTTTCATGATCCGCTCTTTAGAAAACCAATTAGTGTAATGGGCGATAGCCGTGCGCGGTTTAGAGTTAGTATCTCCCTTCGCTCCTATCCGATGGGCTCTGTCACAACAAATTGTGCCACGAGACTCCTCCAGTCCCAACGCATTAGGCAGCCACGTGTCAAAGAACCGGTACAGATCATCGCCCAGCACTTTCTCCGGTAAGCCAATTACTCTCACATTGTTTCGGCGGCTTCGGTTTTCCTGCTCTTCAACTCTCTCTCTAAGTTCGCCTGCCTCTTTTTGCAAGGCAGCAATCAAGGTCGCCGTAGCCCGCGCTTCTTCCTCCCCTGAAGAAATGCGCTGTTCCATGTCCTGGAGCCTTTGGGAGTGCGAATCAAATTTTTCGTGGATCTCTTCTACTGCCGATTGAAGTTTATTTAGTCTATCAGCCAATGCCGCCGAGACTGATCTCGTAATCTCCTGCACCCACTCCGTCGTCTGCATGATCGTCTTGGCCTGAGACTGAGTTTCTCCCGGGTTCTGTTGCTGCTGGGAGTCCGCAATCTTGCCGGGGCCCGTTTTCAGCGAAGCTTTCACTTTTCGCTGTGCTCTTGTGGGCATAACGCGATCGTCTAGCTGCTCCAAACGCGACTCCTGAGTGGCCCAAGAGTCTCTTCTCCTTTTTTTTTCAAGTTTGCTATAGCAAACAATTCGGAATCTGTGGTAAATTAGCAGGTTTTGAGCTGGCCTGAGGGGAGCTGCCCAGGTTCACGTCTTCTCAGGAAGCAGGCATCACGTGACCCCCTTTCACATCTTAATTCTCTGTTCATTCTTGGTAGAGTATGTGCATATGAACGGAGAAGATTCTTTCCATCATTTGTATCCAGGCTGAGGGGTTCTTTTAGAAAGGCGCAGTAGGCTGTACGCACGTGTAGTGTATGCCAAAACTAGAGTAGTGCCCCCCCCCCCCCCGTGGTAATTTTGGATTCGGCATGCGCCCATACCGTCAAGACAAATTATTTTTAAATTTCCTACGCACACGGTGTTTCCAGCGTTAATCGACAGTTGGCACAGGCTGACCGTTCACCGCACGTGTAGTGCGTGAGCCCTTACCACTAGATCAGTGGGTAGCGTTAAGGGCTCAGGCACTCGTAAATAGGCACGTGCTGGTTTTGGTTTTGCTGCAGGCCCTTTTCCCAGTCCATTGAAAAAAAGCCCATTTTCCCAGACATGGTAAAAACTGGCCCGGTGTGTGCCAAAAACATGCGCCCGCAATTCTGCAGGCCACTTATTGCTGCGGCTCAGTAAAAGGACCCCATGTGAACTAACATTTTAAATTATTTGTTTATTAGACTCTCAGAAAGAACTATGGCGCATTAGCGTTTTTAACACACCTACAATTAGCGTGCACACTAACTGTGTAGACGCCAGTAGGGATATTGTAGGCGCATACACAGTTAACGTGCATTAAAAATGTTAACGCGCCTACAACTCGGCTTAGTAAACAGGGCCCCAAGAAGACAATCACATCTTGTAAAGAAATTTCCCATATCACAAAGGGGTACTTTTACTAAGCCACGCTAAAAAGTGGCTGGTGGGAGTTTTAGCTTGTGGGTTTCCCACACGCCCTGGCCACTTTTTAGAGCAGCTATAAAATGGCCGAATTTCTATTTCTGCCATTATCCCCTGGATTCTATACAGTGCGCATAGCATTCCATGCCAAAATCCAAGGGTACTTTGTAACAACGTGTGTAACTTAATTGGATTAACAAGCCAATCAGCATTGTTAGCACTTAACAAGCAATAATCAGCACTAATTGTCAATAGTTACAACTTACGCACATAACTTGCTAAGCATATTCTGTAATGCACTGCACCTAAATTCTAATGTGCGCAGGCAAAAAGGGGTGTGGCTATGGGCAGGTAAATAGGCATTTCGTGGACATTCCAAAATTTATGCACGTTCTAGAATATGACCCAATGCGCCTAAATCTATGCACCGGGATTAACACAACATTTTTGTTGATGTAAATGGAAGCATGTAGTTTTAGGTTTTAGGATATCAATTAAGTGTATTTTATATAAGAACATAAGTATTGCCATACTGGAACAGACCGAAGGCCCATCAAGTCCAGCATCCTCTTTCCAGTAGTGGCCAATCCAGGTTGGAAGTACTTGGTAAGATTCCAAAACAGTACAATTCATTTTATGCTGCTTATCCTAGAAATAATCTGTGGATTTTCCCCAAGTCCATTTTAATAATGGCTTATGGACTTCTCTTTTAGGAAGCTATCCAAACCTTTTGTAAACCCTGCTAAGTTAACCGCCTTTACCACATTCTCTGGCAACAAATTCCAGAGTTTAATTACACATTGAGTGAAGAAACATTTTCTCCGATATATTTTTAATTTATTACTTTGTAGCTTCATTGAGTGCCCCTTAGTCCTAGTATTTTTGGAAAGAGTAAACGAGTGATTCACGTCTGCCTGTTCTACTCCACTCATTATGTTATAGACCTCTATCATATCTCCCCTCAGCTGTCTTTTCTCCAAACTGAAGAGCCCTAGACGCTTTAGCCTTTCCTCATAGGGAAGTCTAAATATAGAATACACTTAGGCAGAAATGTTTTCAGTGCGGATTTTCTAGTCGCCTTATATATAGAATTTGCCCCTTAATGGCCACTTTCTAATTTCCAAATTTGCATGTGGCTATGAGCCCTTACCGCCATCTATTTAAAAGGCAGTAAGGGCTCAGGCGCTACTTGTGCGGTAATCGGCCATCATGCAGCAATGTGCCCGCACTGCCAAATTGCCAAAGGGCACGCCTACTCCCCGCCCCCCGTGCTAGAAAATAAAAATGATATTGTAGCATGGGTGAACGGCACGAGGCAAAAGCAGAACCACTGCAGGGCACCCGGCGGTAGTGCTGTTTAGCTTCACCCTACCCGCATGGTAGCCCTACCGCTTCTTTACATAGTAGATGATGGCAGAAAAAGACCTGCATGGTCCATCCATTCTGCCCAACAAGATAACTCATATGTGCTACTTTTGTTATTCACGTATTAATATTGTCTTCTTCTTAATTTGTTCTGTAAGCCGCATTGAACCTGAGCTTTCTTGGGAAAATGCGGGGTAGAAATGTCATAAATAAGTAAATAAATAAATAAATAAATAATACATTAGTATGTTTTTAATGACTTTCTGCTAAACTTTCTGCAAGATTTCACCAATTCCTGTCGCTGCAGTTAATCAAAGTTTCCAGGACATTAAGCCAAAGAAAATGTTCTGTAATAACTTTATGTCCCCATTCTCACAACACACAGTAGCTATCAAAAAATGTTAGTGAGCATATTTGTGAGACGTTAATTTTATTGGGGAAAAGAGGAATCACTATAAAGAAGTAACATCATTTTTTTTTTTAAAGCTTAGCAGGCAACGACGCACTTTAATTAATCATTCTTCCTGGATTTTTCCAGAACTCTTGGGCCACTGAGCATCTATTCAGCTGTAGTTTTTCAAGGGCAGCTGCCTTTATCCATGTCCTCTAGAAGTCCTGTATGGGGTGTAGCTTAGAAAATTGTCTTTCACCTTAGGTACAGCAGTGCTACAGAAGAGAGTGTTTGATAAATTATTCTAAACTCTGGGTAGCATGCCTGACCAGCGTTGAATGCATAGTCATCCATCTATCTGTGCAACATGGAAAAACATTTTTTCTTTATTGCAGATCAGTGGATTAAAAAAAAAAAGACAAAAATGGTAAAAATTGATGCGGTGGTCTCTACAAGCCAGCACTGTTTAAATGGAGTAAAAATGATTATAAATAAAAGTGTTCTCTAATAACTCTGGAGCATTTCACAATAGGAACGCTCAAGACACTGGTATGCCATTCTTTGATGTTGAAGTTATTAAATTTTCTGTAGATATTTTTAAACTAAAAATCATTGCGAACAGGCAGATGGAGCAGAATTTATTTCAGTTATTGACCGTACCTTTTATCTAGTAACAATATAGTGGACCTGCAAAAAAACTAACACATTTATTCTTTGTCAAAAACCGTGGGTAAGGTTCAAAGCTATTATGTTATTGGTAAATGTCTGAACAAAAAAAACAGCACCACGGGCCTTTAAAAATGGAACACAGTTCTTTAATGAATGAGCCTTGACAAAAAGACCCGACACGGGCCGTGTTTCGGTGACTAGCACCTGCGTCAGGGGTCACAGTGATGACGTGGAAAACTCGGGGAATAACTCGAATATATTCCTCTACAATATATTATTCCTTACCCCACGTCTCATGGAGTAAAAGCTACAAAGCACCAAGGCACTTTCACTTTCTGTATCCAAAGAACTGTGTTCCATTTTTAAAGGCCCGTGGTGCGGTTTTTTTTTGTTTGGACTTTAGTTTGTACTTCGTTCCCTCTCTTTTGTTATATTGGTAAATGTCTGTACATCACGTGTTTAAGCACTGAATAGAGGGGTCCTTTTACAAAGGCGTGATGAAAAATGACCTGCGGTAGTGTAGACACGTGTTTTGGGAGTGCGCAAAATCATTTTTGGCGCACCTATAAAAAAACACCTTTTTTAAAAATTTTTGCCGAAAATGGATGTGCGGCGAAATGAAAATTGCCGCGCGTCCATTTTGGGTCTGAGACCGTACCGCCAGCCATTGACTTAGTGGTAAGGTCTCACGCATTAACCGGGCGGTAATCACCTATGCGCGCCAAATGCCACTTGACGTGCGTAGCGGACGCACACCAGAAAATAAACATGTCCACCCAATTTCAACCTCTTGTATGGGCGAAATGGGGACTCTGATGAATGTTATGAATAGAAAGCAGGGACCAGTGTTCAGCAATAATGTCTTTGATTATCCCAGATTTCTCTGAATAAGGGAGGATACAGGTCAAACGATCATCAGCATCCCTTGTTCTATAGGATTGGGTATACAGGGGGGATATTTTCTTGAAACTTTTTCTCATGCTGAACAGACTGCAGACTTCATTCGCATAGAAGAATAGCTTGAATAAGGCTATTCAGTAATTGGGCAAAGTTAACTTAGTGGTTCAAACTGTCATGGAATTTTTCTATTGCAAAGAAGGTCTTAAATGTTAAATAGTAGTAGTACTAGTAGTTTCTTATAACGTCTTCGATACCCAATTTAAGGACCAGGTGGAGAGGGGCAATGCTGTGAGAGTAGGCATGATGGGTGTAATTCTATAAAAAGGTGCTCAAGGGTGTGCGCTCCTTTGTATATGTAAATGCCCCCCCCCCCCAAAAAAAATAGTGCTTGCACCATGAGCACTATTATCTAAGGGTGCGCATAAGTTACACACTGCACAAAAGCAAGGGGGCTGTACATGTGGGCGGAGAATAAATGGGGCATGGGTGTGTCTCCCAGTTACATACCTGTGGCAGCCTCTTCCAGCCTTTCTCTCCCTGTTGCCCAAGACTCTCAGAAATTGCTCTTGTGCCTAGGGCTCCTGGTCATGGAGGACAGATGAAAATAAAATCCAGATTGGCTCAATCTGTCCTCTATGACCTAGAGCCATCTGGTAACCCTAGGCTCCCTAAGTCCTAACCCAGTCCCCAGACTTTTTAGGGGTCCCTAATGTTTTCAAATCTGTGCTGAAAACCCACCTTTTCACTGCTGCTTTTGGCAGGGCCGCCGAGAGGGGGGACAAAAGTCCCAGGGCCAGGGCCTCCAGGGGGGCCCGGCGCCACCACCGCCTGGCCCGCCCTCTGTCGCCGCCTGGCCCACACTCTGTCACTCCCAGAACTAACCTTAAGCCTCCTTTCACTTCGCAGCAAGCAGCAGCAGGTCAGGCCACTCCTTCCTTCCATGTCCCGCCCTCGCCTGACGTAACGTCCGTGAGGGCGGGGCACGGAAGGAAGGAGGAGAGGTCTGCCCTGCCGCTGCTTGCTGCGAAGTGAAAGGAGGCTTAAAGGTAGTTCCGAGGGCCCGGCCCGATAGCGGGTGGAGGGGGGTTCGGCGACCTCGGGTGGGTGGGCGGCGGGGGGGGGGGCCCGGCGATCTCGGGTGGGAGGTGACCTCGGGGGGGGGGGGGGGGCCCGGGGGCGGCCTTGTCCCGGCTCCGGCTCTCGGCGGCCCTGGCTTTTGGCTCCTAGCCACAATTGCCCTCCCCTTGTCCCTTCCTCCCTTCTCACCCATTACTTCCCTCACCCGTAACTGTCTTGTCTGTCTGTATTATTTAGATTGTAAGCTCTTTTGAGCAGGGACTGTCTCTTTGTATCAGGTGTTCAGCGCTGCGTGCGTCTGGTAGCGCTATACAAATGCTAATAATAATAATAGTGAGAAGCAGCGATGCCCACTTGATCCCACTTTGTGTCAGCTAGGTCTCAAAAGTGGCCACTGGTACCTCAAGCAGTAATATTGTGGTATTATTGTTAGGGGTCAGACTTCCATATATGCCTGTTAGAGGTCACAGTGACCATTTTTGAGTGCTGGTGGCTATGAGGCAGGACAAAGTGGACATAGCTCCTGCTCCACTAGACAATAGAGACCCCCAGTAAGTCTGGGGATTGGGTTGGGGGTATAGGGGGCTTTACAGCCCGACAAGTTTTGAGGGCCTTGAGCTAGGGAAGTGGGGGAATAAGTCTGGGGGAGGCTGCCACATGTAGGGCTCGTGCCTACACATGGGGGCCTCCAGGGGTGGGAGGTATCTTTGCTGACATGGGGGGAGGCCTTGGTTGTGGTGCCAGGGGGTCGAGTGACATCATGGGAGAGGTCAGGAGGACTTGCTTGTGATATTGGTTGGGGACGGTCAGGTGATTTTGGGAGGCCTACTTGAGATATTGGGAAGGGTACTGCTTTTGATATCAGGGGTTGGGAAGCTGACATCCAGGTAGGGACATGAATTTGGGGGGGGGGGGGGGGTGGACCTGCATTGTGGAGACTGGTAACTTTGAGATTTACAGCTGCCCCACAGCAGACACATAGCTATGCCTTGGAGCAGATGTAAATTCCAACATCTAGGTTTTACAATGCAAACGTGGATCCCCAATGTGAAATAGGGCATATGTGCCTGTATTGCTGTCCCCTCCCCCTCCCAACTTCCCCAGGATGTACTCAGCTTCCCTATGTCTGACTGACCCCTGTTCTGAAATTTCTGGGCCTTTTCAAACATTCGAATTCTGCCATTTAGTCGTGGGGATGCTTCTGAAGATGGGGTCTAAGTGGTTTTAAAGAGAGTGAGCTTGTACCAGACGAGGAGAGGAAGAAGCTATTGCACTGTGGCAGTTTAAAGATGACTTCTTTTTTCCAAATCACGGAGGACAAAATCAGAAATACTTTTATTCTTCTTTTTCTAGGTCTGCACAACTCTTCTGCCGGAGCCCAAGGAGTCAAGAACTGACTGTGGGGTAAGCTCTATATCTTCTTAATTTAAGCAATTTCATAAATTAACCAGGGCACACTCAAATCCTTGCATAAGTAGTTATGTTCCCCGGGTATGAATTTTAAGATTGCCAACATGAACTTTTATTAAATAGAGATTGCCTTGAGTGGAACTGGGAGGTTGAGTGACAGGATTTCACTAGCCTTCTTTATTAGGCTTTTATCTTTTTAAATGAATGGATGTCATCAGAACCACCCCCCCCCCCCCAAAAAAAAAAAAAAACCACACACACTTTACCACTAGCATATTCTGATCCTGGTGTGTGATATGCTTTATGAAAAGAACAGAATGAGTTGTTTAAAATATATTTAGTAAAATCTTGACTAGAGACAAAGGACTCAAATGATGGCCAAATTTGGGAGCCAAAAAAAATTAGTGTTAAGCGCTATTCTATAAATGACACTCAGAGTTGGGCACCGTTTATACAATAGTGTTTGGCACCAGGATCCACGTACAATTTTGATATAAGAGTAACCATATTGGGTCAGACCAATGGTCCGTCTAGCCCACTATCCTGTTTTTCAAACAGTGGCCAAGTCAGGTCACAAGTACCTGGCAGAAACCCAAATTGTGGCAACAATCCATACTACAAATCCCAGGGCAGACGGTTGCTTCCCATGTCTGCTTAAATAGCAGACTATGGACTTTTCCTCCAGAAATTTGTCCAAACCTTTCTTAAACCCAGATACGCTAACTGCTGTTACCACATCCTCCGGCAAAGAGCTCCAGAGCTTAACTATTCGTTGAGTGAAAAAGTATTTCCCCCTATTTGTTTTAAAAGTATTTCCATGTAACTTCCTCCAGTGTCCCCTAGTTTTTGTACTTCTGGAACGAGTAAAAAATCGATTTACTTCTACTCAGGATTTTGTAGTCCACTCAGGGTTTTGTAGACTTCAATCGTATCTCCCCGCTTCCGTCTCTTTTCCAAGCTGAAGAGCCCTAACCTCTTTAGCCTTTCCTCATACGAGAGGAGTTCATTCCTTTTTATCGTTTTGGTTGCTCCTTCTGAATTGGCAACTGTTAGAAACAGAATACTGAGCTTGATGGACCTTCGGTCTGTCTCAATATGGCAATGCTTATGTTATGCTCTTACCCTCTCTGTGAGCAGGTCAACCTCCCCGCCCCCTGGATATTCAGTGCCGGTCACCAGAAACGACCTGACATTGAATATCTGGGGTCAGTGCCGATTGCAACACTTAAGGGGGTTGCCTTCCATGGACTGAATTTTGACTCACATATGTTTGTCCAAGCATTTCTTATTGTGTAAAGGATGTTAAGCTGTGAACAGGAGACAAGTGGATAGATTTAAGTAGAAGAGGAGGGAGGTTATGTGTTTGTTTTTATTGTCATCGGCTTAGTGTAAGCAGACTATAAATTTTTAAAATAAATAAATAAGCTTTTAATCAGTAAAGATATGTACATCCCAGGAGCCAATATTCTCCTCAAAATGTTAAAACCAATCTCCCACCCACTAAACCGTCAAAAAAGAAGTAAAACAAGAAGAAATAGGTGTGTTTATGTATTGTAACAGGTGCCTTGTTTTATTTTTTTATTTTTATAAATTATTTATCAATTTATATATATAAAACAAGCAAAATACATACTTGTCAAGAAAGTAACATTACTGTGTAATTTTACAAATAAGAAATAATTAATAAGCAATTACGTACAGCAAGTTTACTAAGGTCCACACTACTGGGATTCAAAATATTCAGTTTGGATGCTTAAGGATATCAATAGAAATCAAACAAAATAAAACATGGAAAAGAAAATAAGATGATCCCTTTTTTATTGGACATAACTTAATACATTTCTTGATTAGCTTTCGAAGGTTGCCCTTCTTCCTCAGATCGGAAATAAGCAAATGTGCTAGCTGACAGTGTATATAAGTGAAAACATTCAAGCATTACTATGACAGTAAAATAGATACCATTGGAGATTCTACATGGAATGTTGCTACTATTGGAGATTCTACATGGAATGTTGCTACTATTGGAGATTCTACGTGGAATGTTGCTACTATTGGAGATTCTACATGGAATGTTGCTATTCCACTAGCAACATTCCATGTAGAAGGCTGCGCAGGCTTCTGTTTCTGTGAGTCTGACGTCCTGCACGTACGTGCAGGACGTCAGACTCACAGAAGCAGAAGCCTGCGCGGCCAAATTGGTGATCTACAAGGGCCGACTTCTACATGGAATGTTGCTAGTGGAATAGCAACATTCCATGTAGAATCTATAGAAATCAAACAAAATAAAACATGGAAAAGAAAATAAGATGATCCCTTTTTTATTGGACATAACTTAATACATTTCTTGATTAGCTTTCGAAGGTTGCCCTTCTTCCTCAGATCGGAAATAAGCAAATGTGCTAGCTGACAGTGTATATAAGTGAAAACATTCAAGCATTACTATGACAGTAAAATAGATACTATTGGAGATTCTACGTGGAATGTTGCTACTATTGGAGATTCTACATGGAATGTTGCTATTCCACTAGCAACATTCCATGTAGAAGGCTGCGCAGGCTTCTGTTTCTGTGAGTCTGACGTCCTGCACGTACGTGCAGGACGTCAGACTCACAGAAGCAGAAGCCTGCGCGGCCACATTGGTGATCTGCAAGGGCTGACTTCTACATGGAATGTTGCTAGTGGAATAGCAACATTCCATGTAGAATCTATAGAAATCAAACAAAATAAAACATGGAAAAGAAAATAAGATGATCCCTTTTTTATTGGACATAACTTAATACATTTCTTGATTAGCTTTCGAAGGTTGCCCTTCTTCGTCAGATCAGAAATAAGCAAATGTGCTAGCTGACAGTGTATATAAGTGAAAACATTCAAGCATTACTATGACAGTCTGACAGGGTGGGAGGATGAGGGTGGGTCGGAGGTATGCATGGGGACATCAAAGCATATCACTGATATTCTAACAGGATGGGTGTGGGTAGGTGAGGGGTTGGGTGATCAACAGAGACATACAGCTTTATGGTTTATAATGGGTTAGGAACCCCAGATCCTTGTTAAGTCCTTTCTGTTGGGTGTTAAAATATTCAATCATTCTGACTTCAAAGGTCTTAGGTTCTTGTATGGTTTTAAAGTTACCTTTCAGGATTCTCACTGTGAAGTCACTGGTACAGTGTCCTGGTCCTGTAAAATGTTGACCAACAGGTGTGGGAACCCTACTGGCACCAGCATTTCTATTGATAACCTTAAGAGTGGACTAACACAGCTACCACACTCCGATGCTTAAGGAAAAATTATAAGGAAACAACACTATTTCGGATGCTCTTAGTAGATACCCATTATTAATAACTAGTAAAAAAAAAAAAGGCCCGTTTCTGAAGGCAAGGAAACGAGCCATAGGCAGGCAATTTCTCCCCCCCCCCCCCCCCCCCCCCGCGCTACTGCCCCCTCGATCCCCCCTAGACATCAGACGCACACAGAGAAACTTGCAGAGAAGATGATTGAGGAAGCAACGCGAAGGGCACAACAGCTCTTCGGCTGTCAGCACAGGTAGTCCACAACGGCGGGGGGGGGGGGGGGTGGTTTTCGGCGGGCCGGGGGGGGGGTCGAGGGGGCTGTAGCGCAGGGGGTGACAGATGATTCCGAGGCAGGGGGAGGAGTACTCCTCCCCTTGCCTTGGAATCAGCTGTCATGACGTCAGTGCGTGTCTGCCTAGCAGACCACCTCCAGGGAGCCACGGTCCCAAGCACAGAACGTTGGAGGTGAGAATTATTATATAGGATTAGAGCTATGATCTAACTACTTCCTTGCCCTTTTGCAGCGAGGAAAGAGGAAAGTTGTGAAGGTTCATAGAACACATACTTATTTAACTGATATTTAACTATGCATTTGCAAGGGTACTTTAAGAAAAAGGTTCCACCTAACTGAATTACACCAGGTCTCATAAGTAAAAATCTCTGTCTACGCTTTTGGGTTTCTTTGATAACGTCAGGGAAGAGTTGGACCTTCAGACTGAGAAAGCTCTTATCTCTATTTTGAAAGAAGAGCCTCATCAACCAGTTTTTATCTGGTGATAAAGCTACTGTGTCAATTAATGTTGAAGCACTTACTAATTCAGAATCTGAGGACTCTAATATCATCGCGATATCTAAAACTGGTTTTTCTTGAAATACTTGATTTTTTTGAGGCAAATAGTATATCTCTGTAAATGGTGGGACCATTTCTTCTGAAACACTTAATATCTCTTTAATATAGTTTCTGAGCATTTCTCTTGGTAAAACCCCAATTTTCTTAGGAAAATTCAAAAATCAGATATTATTATTTTTAGTTACATTTTCCAAAAACTCAGTTCGTCTTCTCAAAGTAATTAAGTCTTTTATCATAGTCTCTTGGTGTAACTGTACTTCTTTCAGTCCTTTCTCCATTTCTACTTGTCGGTTCAATTCTGTCTCTACCCTGACTTCAGTATCTTGAACGTTTTGGTCAAGAATAGTAATATCTTGGGATAGTTGTTTTATTTGTGGGCTTAGGGATTTTCCCAAGTCCACGATCAATGTCCATAGAGTCTCTAGCGTAATTTCAGTTGGTTTTTGTATCAAAGGAAATTGTACCTCTTTTGCAACAACAGCGGATTGTTGTATTTTCTTTTCTCCACTCACTTGCGTCTGTTCCTGGCTGCCAGCCGTTGTTTCTCTCCCACTCGGGTGGCCTTGTTCTCCAAAAAGGCCTGCATGCTCCGCGAGATGTCTCCCTTCCTCGATCCGTTGGATTGCTTCACTCTTCGGTGGCGTCGCAGTGGAAACCGGCGTCGGCGTGCTGGTTCCTGAGGGTTGCGGGGGAGGCGCTCTGACATCGGGGCTGAGCGATGGTAACACTTCGGTGACCTCTGGGTTGGAGCTATCGCACCTGTGGGGGGGATTCAAAATGGCCGCCGACTAGCTCGGATGCTCAGCAAGCTCTCTGGGAAGAAGAGATGCCGAAGAGAAGGGGCCGCCTGTCCTCCTCTGCCTCCCCGCCACGGCAGAATCCTCCTTTAACACAACCAACAATGACAAATTACCTCCAAAGAGCGCAGATGCCGATAACACCGGGAGCAGACCTGCTAGGTCAACCGGGTGGAGATGGTAACACTTCGGTGACCTCTGGGTTGGAGCTATCTCCACCCGGTTGACCTAGCAGGTCTGCTCCCGGTGTTATCGGCATCTGCGCTCTTTGGAGGTAATTTGTCATTGTTGGTTGTGTTAAAGGAGGATTCTGCCGTGGCGGGGCGGCAGAGGAGGACAGGCGGCCCCTTCTCTTCGGCATCTCTTCTTCCCAGAGAGCTTGCTGAGCATCCGAGCTAGTCGGCGGCCATTTTGAATCCCCCCCACAGGTGCCTTGTTTTATAAAATCACCCCCGCATATCTGGGCAGATTCAGGAAGAAAACTTACATCTGCCTCAGAGCAGGTGTGACTTTGCGGGGAAGCCATCTTATAGAGTTATTTCGGCACTTAGGCTGCATTTAACAGGGCCGGTGCTAGGGACTCTGTCGTCCCCCTGGAAACTATCAGTTGGCACCACCTCCCCGTTCCAATATCTCCTTTCTCTCTCCCTCATTCTCCTACCCACCCCCATTTTCCAAGCTTATTTCTTCCACTTCACCTCCCCTCACCACCCGGCATCTCCTCTCTTTGAACCCTTACCCTCCCCGTCTGTCCAATGTCTCCCTCACCTGCCCGGTCTAACTTAAAAATGTTTTTTTTTCGAAGCAGACGGTTTCTGTCACGGGAATGATTCAGTCATGCTGCCTTCAGCTTTCTCGGCACTCTCCCTTTGCTGCGGTCTGCCCCACCTCTGATGCAATTTCCTGTTTCCACCTGGGCGGACCACAGCAGCAGCAGAGAGAGAGGGCAAAGGAGGCCGAAGGAAGCATGTTTGATTTGCTCTTGCGCCAGAAACCCTGTTTACAAAAAAAAACATTTTTAAGTTAGACCGGGCAGGTGAGGGAGATCCTGGATGTGGGTACAGAGAAGGGGAGTATGTGCCGACCCAGCGAGTGCCATTCCTGGTGCCCCCAAAGTTTTGCTTCCTTGCTTACTGTGTTTCGCTGGCCCTACCATTTATGTGCCTTCACAGCCTGGAGCACTGTTACAAAAATGACCTTGTTCAGGTCACTTTGGACCAGAATCAGCAAATGGCACCCAAATATGGGTGCTGGAAAAAAATCAGCGTCCAGCACTATTCTATAAAGTGCACTCCAGGTTGAGCGCCTTTTATAAGTACTGCATAGTACTGATTCCTCTGCCAAAATTCTGGCACCAGGACTTAACATCTGGCTGAAACCAGGTGTAATTCCTGGCACCCAATTTGAGTGCGAATTCTTGGTAGTCTTTAACACTGCATGCAAATTTCTGGAATGCCCCCGATCTGCCCATGCCCCTACCATCGCCAATCCTCCTTTTGGATTGTGCACTATGGGATTTGGTGTGCAGCAGGGGTGTAGCCAGACCTCGGCGGGAGGGGGAGCCCGAGGTGTGGGGGCACTGTTTAGCCGCTTCCCCCACTGCCTCCCCCCCTCCCGCCACCTTCCCCCCCTCCTGCCACTTTGGACCCCCCCCCCCCCCCGCAGCCACAACGGTAAAACCCGCCACGCCACCGCAAAAACCCTCCCCCGTCGCCGCCAGGTACCTTGTTTGCTGGCGGGGGGCCCCCAACCCCTGCCAGCCGAAGAGTCTTCTTCAACGCTGGTCGACTCTGGCGCCTTCGCTGTGTGATGATCTGTTTCGAACTCCTGACGTCCTGCACCGTGCACGTCCTGTATGTAGCCCCGTGCAGGACGTAAGGCGTCAGAAACAGATTATCACACAGCGAAGGCGCCGGAGTCGACCGGCGCTGAAGAAGACTCTTCGGCTGGCGGGGGTTGGGGACCCCCACCAGCAAACAAGGTACCTGATGCGGGGGTGGGCGGCGGCGGTGGTGACTGGGGGGGGGGTCAAATGTAGAGGGAGCCAGGGCTTAATCTGTGGAGGCCCATGCCCCCATGGCCCGACGTAGCTACGCCCCTGGTGTGCAGTTTTATAGAATAGCGCCTAGCAAGATGGGCATGCAATTTCCAATTGGTGCCAATTAACATCAATAAATGATTGTTAGTGCCAAATTATTGCTGTTAATTGGCTTGTTGCCCAGTTGAGTTGCATGCACATCTCGTGATTCCGATGCTCAAATCTGAGTGCCCTTTATAGAATCTGGGGATTTATGACTCTGAGCATGCATAAAATGTAACACAGTAAATGACGGCAGTTAAAGACCTACACAGTCCATTCAGACTGCCCAACAGAGTGGCCAGAGCTCCACCCGCCACTCTGTTCAGGCTCCAGCTACGCGTAAACAATGGTTGTCAAGTCTCTGCCATGCCAACCATATAGTCAGCCAAACATGATGGAGTCTTGGTTATACCCATATATCATCCCCAAGTATTGCTGACAGTGTTCAACTTACCAGTCAAGATATCTTCCAGTCCCCCTGAGCTGCACAGCAACCTCACTCACAGCACTTGACAATAAATGTGACCTTCAACAGTGGAGTTGCTTAAGCTTCACCTGTCTTTTGCCATTTGCTAGACACAGACCCTAGACATCTATCTAGCATCGGCCTAAGTTCCCTCATACTGGAATTGACGAATCTTCTCCATTTTTTTGCCATATGAGGGACATAGACTATAGAACTCTACCACCTCTCCTGGAAGGGCATTCTTCAGGCAATATCGCTCCATTGTGCGACCACATCTTGAATAATGTGTGCAATTCTGGTCACTGCATCTCAGAAAAGATATAGTGGAATTAGAAAAGGTACAGAGAAGGGTGACGAAAATGATAAAGGGGATGGGACGACGTCACTGTGAGGAAAGGCTGAAGCGGCAAGGGCTCTTCAGCTTGGAGAAAAGGCACCTGAAGGGGAGATATGCTAGAGGTCTATAAAATAATGAGTGGAATGGTAGACGTGAATCGTTTGTTTACTCTTTCCAAAAATACTAGGACTAGGGGGCACGCAATGAAGCTACAAAGTAGTAAATTTAAAACAAATCGGAGAAAATATTTCTTCACTCAGAGTGTAATTAAACTCTGGAATTTGTTGCCAGAGAATTTGGTAAAAGCAGTTAGCTTAGCGGGGTTTAAAAAAGGTTTGGCTATCTTACTAGAAGAAAAGTCCTTAAGCCATTATTAAGATGGACTTGGGAAAGTGCACTGCTTATTTCTAGGATAAACAGCTTAAAATGTATTGTACTGTTTTGGGATCTTGCCAAGTACTTGTGACCTGGCTTGGCCACCGTTGGATGCAGAATACTGGTCTTCGTGGACCTTCAGTCTGTCTCAATATGGCAATGCTTATGTTATGTTTTTACCCTCTCTAAGAAAATGTATTTCCTGAAGTTACTCCCAAGTCTACGTCCCTGTTACCTCAATTCATATTCTCTAGTTCTACCACCCCTATGTCTCTGGAAGTGGTTTGTTTGCATATTAATATGCACATTTCCCCCGTGCAAACGTCAATGAATTTTCAAAATGAAAGAATGTGAATACATGGATTTTGAAAATGTTCTTAGGGAGTTTGTGTGCTGATGTTTACACCTGCTCTTTATCATACACACATGGTTTTTTTTGTTAATATATTTGCATATGCATGTATTTTCAAAATTATGTGCATAATTGCAAGCCCCACCCCAGCCCTGCCTCTGGAACTTCTTTGCTCAGTCCAAGTAAAGGTAAGATCATCAGTATAAAGAGGGAATCAATGACTAATATGTCCTCATCTTCTTTCAAGGAAAACTTAGACAGCTTGCAGACATCTTCCTTCGGGACCTGCACGTCCCAGGCACTTTAGACACCTAAAGCCCTAAAACAGATGCTTGTCAGCAAACTAGGCAACTGGCAGCCATGGGAATAGATAGAACATCTTGACAATCCGATTTTTCAACGATTGCCTCTCTCCACTGCATCTGGCAGCATACAAACAGAAGCATTCATCTTCTGCTTCAGTTTAATCAAGGTGATAGTGGCTGGCCTAACAAGACAGTGGTCAGACAGCCTGTTGTTTATGTGCTAGTACTCCCTGGTTCCTCCATTACCCCCTTCAACACTTTTTTTTTTTATTCCTTTGGCATTCGAGGGACCTTTAAGTAAGCTGTACTCAGCCTGAAATGTCCGTTGCTTCAGGCAGCTTGAAAAGATCACCTTTTCGCCTCGTACAGCAAATATTCCCACCGTGCTCATTCATCAGCGTTCTGCAATTAGCTTGATCTACGTAAGCATCCGTAGCAGAGCCATCTGCATTCCTGAGTGCTTGGTTTTACGTTCCCCGGGGTCCGTGAAAACAAACCTGTGTTCCCCCACTTCTCTGCTGAACCACGGAAGGTCAGTGAGCTAGAATTTGCTTTTGAATACCGATTCCGATGGAGAACTACAAAGGATAGAGCATGATTTATCAAAGGATGCTATCGTGTTACCAGGGGCGTATCTGGACTCCGGTGGTAGGGGGGCCAGAGCCAGAGGGAGGGGCACATTTTAGCCCCCACCCCGCCGCCACCGACCCCCCCCCCCGCCATTGTCAGAGCCCCCACCGCCACCAATGACTCTCTCTCCTCCCCCCTCCCGCCACCAACCCTCCCCCGCTGCTGTTGCTTATCTTTGCTGGCGGGGGGCCCCAACCCCCGCCAGCCGAGGTCCGCTTCCACCTGCCGCTGCCTTAAAAACTACTTTTTCAGCCGGCGGTGGACCCCAAACCCCCACCAGCCGCCCCGAGGTGTTTAAAATTCATCTTCGGCCGCCGTGGCCGTGCTGCTGTTGATAGGCGCTGTTGAATCCACTTCGGAGTCTGACGTCGTTGTACGTGCTGCGACGTCAGACTCCGAAGTGGATTCAACAGCACCTATCAACAGCAGCACGGCCACGGCGGCCGAAGATGAATTTTAAACACCTCGGGGCGGCTGGCGGGGGTTTGGGGTCCCCCGCCAGCTGAAGAAGTAGTTTTTAAGGCAGCGGCAGGTGGAAGCGGACCTCGGCTGGCTGGGGTTGGGGTCCCCCGCCAGCAAAAGTAAGCAACGGCAGCGGGGGAGGGTTGATGGCGGTAGGGGGGTCCAGGGCAAAATCTGCGGGGGGCCCAGGCCCCTGAGGCCCCATGCAGATACGCCCCTGCGTGTTACTGCCTGCATTCACATGTATTGTTCACTAGAGGTTACATTACAAATCTACAAGGAATAATAAAAGCAGAAAAGAACTCCATGTAAAATAGGAGAGAGATAGGTACAAAGCAGGAAGGAAAAAGAGGAGGACTTCTAAGGGGTAGCAGAAAATAAAATCATCTGGTGGTAACCAGGGAATCAGCAGCCTGTGAAGTGTGGCTAAGGCTGAAGGCAGCAACAAGCACATAGGTCTTAAGTTGAGCCTTAAAAGCAGGCAAAGAAGTTTCTAACCAAAATGCTATGGGAGTAGCGATCTAGAGCTGTGGACCCATAACACTAAATATTTGCGTACGCGTAGATGAAAGACGGACATATTAATATTAATAGCAGGTCAAACACACTCCCTTTTCCCAAAACTCCTATACCAACTCTGTTTATTCACATGACGCTACTATTGAATTAAAGGGTTTTTAAAAGGTTACAGCCAACTCAGCTTTTTGCGCTTTCTTGCTTACGAAATTAGCAATTAATTCACTGATGTCTCACTGGGCACATATATCATTCTCAAGTATCAGTAATAGTCTTAGCATGATACTCATCACTTCATGCACCTCACACAAAAACATCTCCGTCTACATGCTTTCCATGCCCACACTTCACATATATCCACATATATACCCATACATACCAACTTCTCCCCACTAATGCCACTCTTACTCCCATACATCACGATTCTCGGACACTTCCATACTTCACCACCTCCCTGCAACACACACAGGCTAATTCTACATCCCACTAGATCAGTCGTCTTCATTAATTTTTAAGTCAAGACTGCTTTGGGTCCAAAAAGACTGAAGGAGAGCCAACAAATATCTTCCTATACTGGGTCACAATCCTGCTTATTTTCGAAAGAGAAGGGTGCCCATCTTCCGACACAAATCGGGAGATGGGCGCCCTTCTCCTAATGGCGGCCAAATCGGTATAATCGAAAGCTGATTTTGGCCGCCCTCAACTGCAGTCCGTTGTAGGAGCGGCGAAAGTTTAAGGGGGCGTGTCGGAGGCATAGCGAAGGACGGGGCATGGTTAACACATGGGCGCCCTCGGCCGATAATGGAAAAAAGAAGGGCGGCCCTGACGAGCATTTGGCCGACTTTACTTGGTCCATTTATTTTCAGGACCAAGCCTCAAAAAGGTGTCCGAACCAGATGACCTCCCCATACTCCCCCAGTGGTCACCAACCCCCTCCCACCCTAAAAAAAAATTTAAAAACATTTTTTTTGCCAGCCTCTGTGCCAGCCTGAAATGTCATACCCAGATCCATGACAGCAGTATGCAGGTCCCTGGAACAGTTTTAGTGGGTGCAGTGCACTTCAGGTAGGTGGACCCAGGCCCATCCCCCCCTACCTGTTACACTTGTGGTGGTAAATGTGAGCCCTCCAAAACCCACTGTACCCACATGTAGGTGCCCCCCTTCAAAATATAGAACAGGAAAAGTTCTCTACGATGACGAATCACAGAAGGCAAAAGTAGAGACTAATAGACGATTCACCACTGGAGACGTGAGTCCAATAGTCTTTATTATATCAGAGATAACGACCTGACACAGGCCGTGTTTCGACGCTAAAAAGCGTCTGCATCAGGGGTCAATAAATACACCAAGTAATGAATGCAAAACGAAGAGTCCTACTTGTATATGTGTTGTCAACTCACTGATCACGTAGCACCAAACAGAATATGCTGGATACAAACTATCAGAGCTCTGTTGGACTCACGTCTCCAGTGGTGAATCGTCTATTAGTCTCTACTTTTGCCTTCGGTGCCCCCCTTCACCCAGGGCTATGGTAGTGGTGTACAGTTATGGGGAGTGGGTTTTGGGGGGCTCAGCACCCAAGGGAAGGGAGCTATGTACCTGGGAGCAATTAATGACATCCACTTCAGTGCCCCCTAGGGTGCCTGGTTGGTGTCCTGGCATGTGAGGGGGACCAGTGCACTACAAATGCTGGCTCCTCCCATAATCAAATGGCTTGGATTTGGACGGTTTTGAGATGGCCGGCCTCGGTTTCCATTATCGGCGAAAACCAAGGGCAGCCATCTCTAAGTGTGGCGATCTCAACATTTAGGTCGACCATCTCTAAGGTTGACCTAAATGTTGAGATTTGGCCAGCCCCGCTCAGTATTATCGAAACAAAAGATAGATGCCCATCTTGTTCGATAATACGGTTGGCTCCGCCCCTTCCCGGGGCCGTCCACGGTGATGGACACCCTTATAGATGGGCGCCCCCGTTCGATTATGCCCCTCAATCCCAACCAATGCATGCTGACATTCATGTCCACCAGAACACCTGGCCTTGGTCATGCATATAGAACACAAATAGTCTCTTCAAATACAGGATAAGGGACCACAAAGTAAAAGTACTGATGCAGACAAAAATTAAACTGAATACCTAAGTCCCAGACTCTGCATGCAGCATAACACTAAAGAAATAGAAAGAAATGCATTTCCTCCTGTATAGTGCAAAATATAAAGACAGCAGATGTAAATTCTCAAAACTGAAATATGAAAATAAAATTATTTTTTTGCCTTTGGTGATTTATTTTTCTACTCATCTTCTTCCTGGTCTCTGGTTCTCCTCTCTGCCTGTGCTCTTAACTCATTCCAAAGCCTCCTGTCCATTTGCTATTTCTTTTTTCTCCTCCTTTCTTCTTCAGTTCACATTCATCTCTGGCACTGATCTTTCATGTTGGAAAACTAAAGTTTTGAGAAGGAAGGTCATCTTTTCTTATCCCCTCCATCCCCTCTATCAGTGTGCATCTCCTCCCTCTCTCTTTCTTTCTCCTCTCTCCCTTCCATGTACCATATTTTTCGGACTATAAGACGCACTTTTTTTCCCCCAAATTTGGGAGGAAAATGGAGGGTGCGTCTTATAGTCCGAAGGTAGAGATTTCCCTCCCTCCCTCCGAGTTCCGGATCGCCCTCCCCCCCGGCCCTGTCACCACTCACGCAATCTTCCCTGGTGGTCTAGTGACGTCGGGGCAGGAAAGAGCCCCCTCTTTGCTGCCCAGCGCGCTGCTCTCCATCCTCCTGTATGCTGCCTGACGGTCTCGGCGAGATTCAAAATGGCCGCCGAGACTTCAATTCTCGGCGGCCATTTTGAATCTCGCCGAGACCGTCAGGCAGCAATGCATACAGGAGGATGGAGAGCAGCGCACTGGGCAGGAAAGAGGGGGCTCTTTCCTGCCCCGACGTCACTAGACCACCAGGGAAGATCGCGTGACGTGAGTAGGGAGAAATGCTGACAGGGCCGGGGGGAGGGCGATCCCGAACTCGGAGGGAGGGATTCGGACAAGACGCACCGGAGCACCTAGGTTTTAGAGGAGGGAAAAAGGAAAATGTTTTTTTCCTATTTCCCTCCTCTAAAACCTAGGTGCGTCTTATAGTCCGAAAAATATGGTATATCATTTCCCCCCTCTTCAATACCCTTCCTTTCATGCACAGTATTTCCCCCTCTCTTTCTTTCTCTTCACCTCTGTAGCATTTCCTCTCCTTCATCCATGTGCAGCATTTCCCCCATCCTCTTCTCCTCCCTTCTTCTCCATCCAACAATGTCCATCTGTGTCCCTATCGTTCCCCCTCTGGCCAGCATTGCCCCTCTATATCCCTATTCCTATGTTCCCTGCCTGTCTAGCAACTCTTTATTATTTGTGTCTGTGTCCCTCCTCATGTCTAGCTTGCTTCTCTCTCTTTCCTTACTCCCCAATTATGCATTGGCATCCCCCATCCCAGGTCCTTCTCTACCCCCCCACTCAAGGTCCAACATTTCTTTCCCCTTTCCCCCCCCCTTACGGGGGCAGAGTCTTTCCTCCTCCTCCCCCCAGCCCTGTGTCCCTTTGCATTGTACCTGAAATTGCTGATGCTGCCTGCCACTGCCAGAACCTGAGCATCTATTTGAGCTCCGAGTCCGCTAGCAACAGCAATCAAAACACTTCACGCCCTGTGCTCTCATCTCCTGAAAGCCGTCCCACCCTCTCACAACAGGAAGTTTGTATCCGTGGAGATGGGTCCAGAGAGGGCCTTCAGGAGATGAGAGCACAGGGCATGAAGTGTTTTGATTGCTGCTGCCAGCGGACCCAGAGCTCGAGTGGCGGTACCAGTTCTGGCAGTGGCAGGCAGCTGCAGCAACATGAAGGGAGATCAGCATGGGCTGGTGCAACAGGTAAGGCAATGCTCAGCTTGTAGCAGCTCTGGTGCCCTGCAAAGGTCAGTGCCCCCCCTGCCACGCTTACCGTGCTGCTGCGCTGGCCCTGAAAACATGCATTTACAAGTTGAAAAATGACAACTTACACTATTTGTATGGATTTATTTCACACCTTTTTCAGTAGTAGCTCAAGGTGAGTTACCTTCAGGTACACTAGGTACTTTCCTATCCATACAGGGTTTACAGTTTAAGGGACCCTTTTACTAAGCTGCAGTTAAAGGTGGCCTGCGCTATGACTGCACGCTGAGGACACTTATTGTGTGGCTGTAAAATGGCCTCATTTCCACTTTCCCTCTTAATAGCCAAGCGCTGATTTCCAAATTATCGCGTGGCCATTAGCACATGAGCCCTTACCGAGACCTATTTAGTAGGCAGAAAGGGCTCACGTGCCAACCATGCGCTAATCGATTGGCAGCGGCAATGTAGCTGCGCTAGCTGATTAGCAGTACGCACGCTTACTCTTCATCCCCCACCCATGTCTCCAGTATTTTTTAGAACAGAGGAAGTGTGAGCAGGACCCAAGAAGTAGGCAGAGCTTCAAAGTCTCCAATGCGTGGTTGATACAGCGCATGGATGAGGGATTTAGATTTGTTAGGAACTGGGAGACATTCTGGGAAAGGGAGAGCCTATTCCGAAAGGATGGTCTTTACCTTAACCGGGATGGATCCAGGCTGCTGGCACTAACATTTAAAAAGGAGATAGAGCAGCTTTTAAACTAAAATGGGGGGGGGGGGGGAGGGAGGGGGAGAAGCCAACAGTCGGTCAGGAGTGCATGGTTCTGTGAGGAGTATCCTTGAGGTTTCAACAGTGATGAAAGAAAGCCAGGAGTGTTTAAAGGGAGAGCAGAATAAAGGATGCAAATTATTCCCATCAACATCTAAGCAGCTTGTAGATGCAAGGAAAAACCACAATTTGAAGTGTCTGTATACAAATGCTAGACACCTAAAAAATAAGATTAGGTGAATTAAAGTATATAGCACTAAATGAAGTAAATATAATAGGCATCTCAGAGACCTGGTGGAAGGAGGACAATCAATGGGATACTATATTCAGGGTACAAATTATATTGCAATGATAGAGTGGATAAAACTGAAGGGAATTAAGTCCAACAAAATAGACATTCTACATGAAATAGATAGCAGTGTGGAATCCTTATGGGTAGAAATTACATGTGTGAAGGGAAGGAGTATACTGGTAGGGCTGTACTACCATCTGCCAGGACAGAATGAACAGACAGATAAAGAAATGCATACAGAAAGAAAAGCTGGCAATTTGGGCAACATTATAATAATGGGTGATTTCAATTACCAACAATATCCTCAAGGCTAGAGCAGAAATAACTCAAATATTACACCATACGGCTCTCTTTGACTAAAGGGAAGCCAGTCATATGTAACCCTTTAGTGGAAGAGAGCTGTTTGGAGTAATATTTTGATTTCAGGTACCCCAATATTGACTACATCAGGGAGCGCTAGGGAGATAAAATTCCTTGACATAATAAATGACTACTTTTTGGTGCAACTAGTCCGACAAGAGGGGCAGCTATTTTAGATGTAGTCCTTAATGGAATGCATGGAATAGTATGAGAGGTAACAGTGTTGGGTCCGCTGGGAAAAAGTGATCAGAACATGATCAAATTTGAGCTAATATGTGGAGCGAAGTCACAAAGGAAAGCTACTGTAGCAGCATTTAATTTTCGAAAGGGCAACTATGATAAAATGAGGAAAATTGTTTAAAAAAAAGCTAAACGGATCAGCTGCAAAGGTTAGGACTTTAAATCAGGCATGGACATTTAAAAAATACCATCTTGGAAGCCCAGGCCAGATGTATTCCACGTATTTACAAAGGTGGAAAGAAGAGCAAACGACAGCCAGCTTGGTTAAAAGATGAAGTGAAAGGGGATATTAGAGCCAAAAGAATACCCTTCAAAGAATGGAATAAGGACCCAAATTTAAAAAAATAAGAAGCAGTGTATGCACTGGAAATTTAGATGCAAAGCATTGATAAAGAAGGCTATAACAGAATATGAAGAGAAACTAAACTTGCCTCAGAGGCAAAATCTCACAGGAACAACTTTTTCAGGTGCATTAGAAGCAGAAAGCCTATGAGGAAATCCGTGGGACTGTTAGATTATGAAGGAGCAAAAGGGACACTCTTGGAGGGCAGTACCATAGCGGAGAGACTGAATGAATTATTTGTTTTGGTCTTTACGGAAGAAAACGTAAGAGATATACCTGTATCAGAAATGTTTTTCAAGGGTAACGATGAGGAAGAACTGAAAGAAATCTCAGTGAATCTGGAACACGTACTGCATGCCAATCAGTCCAGGTGAAATATGAAAATATTTTTAAAACAAATAGGAGGAAATATTTTTTCACGCAGTGAATAGTTAAGCTCTGGAACTCATTGCCAGAGGATGCAGTAACAGCGGTTAACATATCTGGATTTAAAAATGGGTTTGGACAAGTTCCTGGAGGACAAGTCCATAATCTGTTATTGAAATAGATGTGGGGAAGTCAATGGTTACCCTGGGATTGGTATCATGGAATGTTGCTACTTTTTTGGGTTATCATTACTCCTTATTCTGCTTACTTTTGTGGAGTATGTTTATGGTTTTTCCCTTGTTTGTAAATATTATTTGGGGTTCTGCCAGGTAATGGTGACCTGGATTGGCCACTGTTTGATGGACCATTGGTCTGACCTAGTATTGCTATTCTTATGTTCTTAACTACTGCAGAATGCTTGAGCGTGCCCCGTGGTAGTGTATTTTGGCGTACGGGAAGCACATATTAGTGCTTACTGCCGCCTAGTAAAAGTACCCCTAAGTTTGTACCTGAGGCATTGGAGGGTTAAGTGACTTGCAAATGATCACAAGGAGCAACTGTGGGATTTGAACTGATCTTCTCTGGTTGTCAGCCCACTTCTGCAACCACTAGGCTATTCTACACTGTAAATGTAACTTTCTGAGTATGCCTAAGTCCACAATTATTGGAGAAAGGCAAAAGATCAAACCATATAATAGAAATAAACACTAAGGTTTAATAAGCAGTAATACCCTAGAGTGCAGATAAGCAAAACAATTAAAGATGTTCAGGTTTGAACACCCGGGCCCTCCGAAGAGGTAGGGACAGCATCTTGACCCTGGTCCACTGTTTTGTTAGAAACATCATCAACTGAGAAGAATTTAAAATAAAATACAGTTCTCATTCTTATATCTAACCATACATTTGCAGGGAAATTTCAATAAGAAAAGAGCCCCCAGTGCCAATACTTTCAGGCTTATTTTCGAAAGAGAAGGGCACCCATCTTTCGACAGCGTCCTTCTCTCAGGGTCGCCCAAATCGGCATAATCGAAAGCCAATTTTGGGAGTCCCCAACTGCTTCCCGTCGCGGGGATGACCAAAGTTCCCGGGGGGGGGGGGGGGGGCGGTCAGAGGCATAGCAAAGGCGGGACAGGGGCGTGCCTAACAGATGGGCAATAATGGAAAAAACAAGGGCACCCCTGACGAACACTTGGCCGACTTTACTTGGTCCTTTTTTTTTTTTATGACCAAGCCACAAAAATGTGCCCTAAATGACCAGATGACCACCGGAGGGAATCGGGGATGACCTCCCCTGACTGCCCCACCTCCCACCCTGGAAAAAAAAACTTGAAAAACTTTTGTCTTTTTTTCTTTTTTTTTAGAGTATGGGTGAAGGATGTCCTTTGCTATGCTTCCGTCTGTGCGATGGCAGTTGAGGACGTCCAAAATGTGGATGTTTCTGTGAGAAGGATGTCCATACACGCACACACACAGTGGATCCAAAAAAGTCCTCTCACAGATGGTGTTTTCCTAAACAAGGTCTTTATTTCAAATTAATAGGACTGACCCCTTTATTTAGGAAAACACCATCTGTGAGAGGACCTTTTTGGATCCACTGTGTGTGTGCGTGTTGGCTTTTGCTTCTCCTGTGGAGAGATCACCCTCTGTTGGTGTTGGCTTAGAAGGATGTCCATGCCTTTGCTATGTCTCTGATATCCCCTTTATTTGTTTGGATTTTGGATCACAAGTAGCAGCAGTGGGATTTGAACCGGCCACCTCTGGATTGCAAGATCAGTGCTCTAACCACTAGGCCACTCCTCCACTCCACTCCCTTGAAATTTGGCCGTCCCTGTGGGGGGGGGGGGCAGTATGCAGGTCTCTGGGGGGAAGGTATGTGTGTGTCAGCGGAGGCATAACGAAGTCATGGACGTCCTTCTTTCAAACATTTTGGACACCCTCAACTGCCCCCCCCCCCCACAAGGACGGCCAAATTTCAAGGGAATGGAATAGAGAATGAGCAAGCAGATCAATATAACATCAAAAATATTTTATTGAAGATACCGTATATGAGACAATTGCCCGACATAGGCCGTGTTTCGCCCAAAGAAGGGCTGCATCAGGGGCTATAATAAACCTATCAAATTATAAAATCTGAACATTATACAAACAAGTATATAATATTAAAAAATTATTAAAAATCACAAATTAGTGATTACAAATTCAACCAAACATGAAATATAAAACGTACATGTGAACCATAGACATGAATATTAAATTATACATATAAAATATAGATATGAATTATCACCAATGAGAATCTCTTTCAAATTATAAAAATGATTAAAATCAAACTTTTTAACAAATATATTTATGAATATAAATATAATAATCAAATGAATTAAAAACATATGACATAAGAATATATAGCAAATACACATGAGATACATAAAATGCTGATGACACCCAGCTATACCTCTCCACACCTGACATCACCGCGGAGACACAGGCCAAGGTATCGGCCTGTTTATCCGACATTGCGGCATGGATGTCCAACCGTCACCTTAAACTGAACATGTCCAAGACCGAGCTCCTCGTCTTTCCTCCTAAACCCACTTCTCCTCTTCCTCCACTCTCTATCTCAGTTGATAACACCCTCATCCTCCCCGTCCCATCTGCCCGCAACCTCGGAGTCATCTTTGACTCCTCCCTCTCCTTCTCTGCGCATATCCAACAGACTGCCAAGACCTGTCGCTTCTTCCTCTTCAACATCAGCAAAATTCGCCCTTTCCTATCTGAGCACACCACCAGAACTCTCGTCCACGCTCTCATTACCTCTTGCCTCGATTACTGTAACTTACTCCTCACCGGCCTCCCACTCAGCCATCTATCCCCCCTTCAATCCGTTCAGAACGCTGCCGCACTTCTTATATTCTGCCAGAACCAATATACTCATATCACCCCTCTCCTCAAATCACTTCATTGGCTTCCGATCAGATATCGCATACAATTCAAGCTCCTCCTCCTTACCTACAAATGCACTCAGTCTGCGGCTCCTCACTACCTCTCCACCCTCATCTCCCCCTATGTTCCTGCCCGTAACCTCCGCTCACAGGACAAAGCCCTTCTCTCTGTACCCTTCTCCACCACTGCCAACTCCAGGCTCCACTCATTCTGCCTTGCCTCACCCTATGCCTGGAACAATCTTCCTTTACCCATACGCCATGCCCCCTCCCTACCCATCCTCAAATCTCTGCTTAAAACTCACCTCTTCAATGCTGCCTTCGGCGCCTAACCGCTTGAGAAATATAGAATGCCCCAATCTATCCACCCTATTAGATTAACTGTTCACTTGCCCTCTAGATTGTACACTTGTCTTTAGATTGTTCTCTTGTTTTTTAGATTGTAAGCTCTTTGAGCAGAGACTGTCCTTCTATGTTTAAATTGTACAGCGCTGCGTAACCCTAGTAGCGCTCTAGAAATGTTAAGTAGTAGTAGTAGTAGTAGTATTACATATAGAAGTGATTTAACCAGAGCTGAGATTGTGATGTCATAATGCCTCATTCCACCAATGCCTAAGAGCCAACCTCATCAGTGATGTCACAATGGCTTGATTGTCCTATATTTGTCTCACTCTTATCTATTAGATTGTAAGCTCTTTGAGCAGGGACTGTCTCTCTTTGTTAAATTGTACAGCGCTGTGTAACCCTAGTAGCGCTTTAGAAATGTTAGTAGTAGTAGTAGTAGATACATAAAATACATATAAAAATATATATATTTAAAATGTGTTACCAACAAAGAAAACGCACGGATGCAAATATATAAGTATAACTCTCAAATATTGTTTCAAATTATTGCATAATAAAGTTATCAAATGATCAAGTAGTAAAAGAACACATACCTGGTCTGTATCTTTAAGAAAAAGAACAAGTAAAAAAAGAAAGATATGAAAATATATAAATGTATAAATAATTAATGACAATAAAATGTAAATAGTAAAAATTAAAATTAGTATGATAATGGATAAAAATAAAAATAATGAAAAGTAAATAAATTAATAAAAAAGGTGGCCAGTTCAAATCCCACTGCTGCTGCTACTCGTGATCCAAAATCCAAATAAATAAAGGGGGTGTCAGAAGCATAGCAAAGGCATGGACATCCTTCTCACAGAAACATCCACATTTTGGACGTCCTCAACTGCCATTGCAGGGACAGAGGCATAGCGAAGGAGCCTCTCTTCTCGGCATGCTGCTGCCCAAGGATGTGGAAGGCTGAGTACTGCCCTGCTGCAATCCAAGCAGGCTTACCTCGGTAGGTGTTAGGTGCTCAGGAAACGGAGAAATTTTCCGTTGACTGAGAACTGGAGTATTAGTTACTGCCCCAGGACTTATGGGGGTAATTTTCCTTGGCCTCTTCTTAGGGCATTTTGAAAAAAGAGCAATGGAGAACCCAGAGCACACATATCTGCTCTCTAGGGGCCATGTTTACCTCTGACTTCTCCTCTCATATGTAGGTACATAAGTATTGCCATACTGGGAAAGACCAAAGGTCCATCACGCCCAGCATCCTGTTTCCAACAGTGGCCAATCCAGGTCACAAATACCCGGCAAGATCCCAAAAATGTACAAAATATTTTATACTGCCTATCCCAGAAATAGTGGATTTTCCCCAAGTCCATTTAATAACGGTCTATGGACTTTTCCTTTAGGAAGCCGTCCAAACCTTTTTTAAACTCCGCTAAGCTAACCGCCTTTACCACATTCTCTGGCAAAGTCCAGACTTTAATTACACGTTGAGTGAAGAAAAAGTTTCTCTAATTTGTTTTAAATTTACTACATTGTAGCTTCATCGCATGCCCCCTAGTCCTAGTATTTTTGGAAAGCGTAAACAGACGCTTCACATCTACCTGTCCAACTCCATTATTTTATAGACCTCTATCATATCTCCCCTCAGCCGCTTTTTCTCCAAGCTGAAGAGCCCTAGCCACTTTAGCCTTTCGTCATAGGGAAGTCATCCCATCCCCTTTATCATTTTTGTCGCCCTTCTCTGCACCTTTTCTAATTCCACTATATAATTTCTCTGTTCTTAATGGGTTCATAGTCTTTGTACCTGGGCAAAGGAGGGTTAGGTGGCTTGTGTAGGATCACAAGGAGCTGCAGTGGGAATTGAACCCAGTTCCCTAGGACCTCAGTCAGCTGTGCTAACCATTAGGATATTCCTCTACTCCAATAGTTAATATCTGTATTTAATTCACTTTGTCTCTGGAGATCTAGTTCAGTTTTTGCATTAATAGCTATACTAACCTCCACAAATGCATGAACTCTAAATGCCTTTTTAATGAGCTGGTAACATAATTTTTAATTTTAATCAATTCAAATTTTAACACAAATTATATGTTAATGGAAAAAAAATACATGTTATCGTTGGTGTATTAATGCTGCTTTAATGAATTTTCAGTGCCAACACAGGCACATTCAGGGGTCTTTTCACAAAGCTGGGGTAAAAAGTGGCCTGCAGTAATGCGAGCGTATCTTTTGGGGGCACGCTGGGCCATTTTTTACTTCTTCTAGGAGAAACGGCCTTTTTTTTTAAGGGTCCGGAAAATGGATGCGCACTAAAATTGAAACCAGTTAGTGTTCATTTTCCGTTTCAGACCTTACCGCCGCCCACTGACCTAGCGGTAAGGTCTCACACACTACCTGCTCGGTAAGCATGCAGCACGCGCCAACTGCTGTTACTGCCGGGTAAGCGGCCTGCGGTCGAAAATTATTTTCTACAGCGGGATTCGGTGCACCAAATTTGGAATTACTGCCCAGCTCATGCGCTAGTGCCGATTTGGTGCACGCTGTACACGTGTAGGTCCTTAAGGCCCCCTTGGTACTTCAAGACTTAATTTATTTATTTATTTAGATTTTTCTCACACCTTTTTCAGTAGTAGTTCAAGGTGAGTTACATTCAGGTACACTGGATATTTCTCTGCCCCAGGAGGGCTCACAATCTAAGTTTGTACCTGAGGCAATGAAGGGTTAAGTGACTTGCCCAAGATCACAAAGAGGCAGCAGTGAGGTTTGAACCGGCCACCTCTGGATTGCAAGACCTGTACTCTAACCACTAGGCCACTCCTTCACCCCAAAGAATCTTGTTGCTCTTTGGGGTTCTACATGGAATGTTGCTACACTTTGAAATTCTGCATGAAATCTTGTTATTCTTTAGAATCTTTATTTATGTATTTATTTAGATTTTGCTCACACCTTTTCAGCAGTAGCTGAAGGTGAGTTACATTCAGGTACTCTGGATATTTCTCTGTCCCAGGAGGGCTCACAATCTAAGTTTGTACCTGAGGCAATGAAGGGTTAAGTGACTTGCCCAAGATCACAAAGAGGCAGCAGTGAGGTTTGAACCGGCCACCTCTGGATTGCAAGACCTGAGCTCTAACCACTAGGCCACTCCTCCACTCCTTCACATTTAAGTATGTGTATCACAAAGTTTAGTGCATCTGCTGTGGGGTAGAAGGTATTCTTTAAGGAGCTCAGAGACATCCTTAAAGCTGGCTCTTAAGGTTGTTAGGGGGTCTTTTACTAAAGCTTAGCTCGAGTAATCTGCAGCAGGGCCCATAGGAATAAAATGGGTCCTGCGGCAGATAACTCGAGCTAAGCTTTAGTAAAAGACCCGTCAAAGTAGGCAAACTGATACAGCTAGTGTTTATTTAACGCAGGGCAAAACAGTAATTAACCCCCTCCCCCCAAAAAAACAATAACCTGGAGTAGCAGAGCAGATTCAGGGGCCCTTTCACTACACCGCGTAAGCGTCTACGCGTGCCCAACATGCGCCAAAATGGAGTTACCACCCTACTACCACATGGCTCTTGCGGTAATTTCATTTTTAGTGAGCGTCCGATACGTGCGTCTGAAAAAAAATATATTTTATTTTCGGGCGCACGTAATGGACGCGCGCTAAGTGACATTTGATGGGCGTAGGTCATTACCGCCCAGATTCTTTACCAATAGGTCAATGGCTGGCGGTAAGGTCTCAGACCCAAAATGGTCGCGCGGCAATTTTGATTTTGCCGCACGTCCGTTTTCAGCAACAACAACAACAACAACAAAAAAAGGCCTTTTTTACAGATGCACTAAAAAATGGATCGGCGCCCCCCCCCCCCCAAACCTTCGCCTACACTACCGCAAGCTATTTCTCAGCACACGTTAGTAAAAGGTCCCCTCAGTGAGCAATTACATCTATACAGTATCTCTCATCAAACCTAGAGCGATTTCACAGAGCAGCTAAGCTCCCATTTACGTCTGTTCTTATGTGCTCAGTCTTACTTCCTCGGGCTGCCCCGCTGAGCGCATCGCTGGGCTCCGTGCGCTGAGGCTGCTCTAACAATCCTTTTCGGAAGACATTAGCCCGTATTAAAAATGTACGTCCGCCATTGTAAAATCAAAGTGAAAGATGCAAAAGCATCTTTCCCTCTCCTCTCTGCACCTGCATTTCCAAATGGCAGTAACGCAGTCCCTATTATTTTTCGGAGCTGTCGGACTTCGGTCTCATTTCTTCGCACCTCAGGTGGCAGTTGCCAGCATAACTGCTGTAACCTTCTCATCAAGCAGCCAGAAGGTTCTGCGGTCATTAATCAGAAATTCCCCGTGGGGAGGTTAGCCACGAGAATAGTGTAGCTTTCAGACAGAGTAGATATTAGAGCTGAACCGTCTTCTTCAGTGGGCCCCACTTTAACTCTTAGGGGGTTTGGAGGCAGCTGAGTAGCGCAGGCATGTTGAAAGCAGTATTATTTCTGATTGAGGCAGTAATGTTAGCTTGTTGTCTGAAAAAAAAAAGAAAAAAATGGTGAAGCCGTAGTATCCATTCTGCTTTGATGGACAGGTGTTTCTAATACCCATTATCTTTCTGTGCAAGCAGCTTGTTACAGAAGCTATATCACTCCAAAATGACTTTTTTGAGGAAAAATGAAGGTTTCTTTCTCTTCTTTTCATCCACACTTTATTATTTATGAACCACAACGTGAGACTTTTTTTTCTATGTTTAAACAAATGCTGGAGAAAAATTTGTAGCACCCATGTTGGTCATGTAGCCATTAAGTATGGGCAGCCAGAATGTTTGGGATTTTTTTTCCCATTCTGGAAGAAATATTGTTACGAGCGTGCACTGTTTCCTCATTGCATGATCATATGTGAACCATCACAACTCTGGGAACCAGTGCCGTAGATACAGGTGGGCCTGGGTGGTGTGATAAACACAGTGACTGCCCTACCCTAAGGAGGCCGCCAGAGGGCGCTCTCCTACCGAAAGCTTGGAAAATGCCCTGATCTGGTCACTAGAGGGAGCTGAAAGGGGTACACCGGTGTAATGACTGGAAGGGACAGCTAGGGGGTGCTCATGGTATAGGACCTGCCCTTCCCTGAAGAGGCCACCAGGGAGAACTCTCAGAATAGGAGATGGAAAGTTGGAGAGAGTTCTGGGCCTGGACCTTTCTGGAACCAGGGGGAGGGGCCTAAAGAGATGGGGAGGTTAATTAGCCACCCTATAAAGAGCACCCTCCAAGACAAGAGAGAGGGAGAGGAGATGGGGGACTGGGAATAAATGGAACCTGAGGTTAGAGTGAGAAAGTGAAGGAAGAGACCTGCTGGAGGAGAACTCCTGGAAGCAGAGAGAGAAGGTTCCCTCAAAAACCCAGGAGGTACTTACCTGACTGTGGACATGTTATTAATGACACTGTGTATTATGTGAAGTTGACTAACAGCCGTGGGGTGGAGGATAGGACTGTAGAGTTAGAGTGAAGAAAGTCCTATCCAGGGGCAGTGGCTATTTTATACTGAGACCCAGGTCTCCCAAATAAGTGGTCTCAGTGGAGCAGAAACAAGTTGATGGATAAGCTTAACAGAACTTGTTCCCCACAAGACTGGAACTAATAAAGTGGATTTGCATTCAGTGTAGAGTGAATTTGCATATTTGTGAAAGCAAAGGAACCAGGGCTATATTTCCCCAAAGATGGTGTCAAGGGGCCCTGCCGGAGTACCAGAAGTGTGACCGGTTACCAGACGGTATAGCAGGGAAGGATTCACAGAAGCGGTGATAACTGGGGGAACTGTCACCCTGAGTGAAGGAGAAACCCCAGTCCTTGAGGCTAGGTGTACAAAAAGCCATAGAGGAAACCTGTTGGAGTCCTTCTCTGAAAGCCAACTGCTGGTAAGCCCTGGTGGAGAGCATGTGAGTCTGGACTGGAGCCACTAGAGGGCCTCAGCACACATGAGAGACCCCTGGGGGATTACAGTGGGCACAAGCCCACTCATTCTTGGCTTAGGTCTACCCAGTGGTAGCACCCCACATCAATATTTCTCCTCTTCTGCTGCATCCTGGCATCTGCCCACCCGTCGCTGAACCACATCCTTCTCTGGTGTACCTTACAGGTGTCCCCAGTGCCTGCAGTGATTCAGTTATTGCTGCCTGCACCGGCCCTGCAGGCTTCTATTGGTTGGGTCCCGTCCTCTCTTTCATCATTTCCTATCTGTCAGGATCTGGCCGATGGAAGCCTGCAGGACTGGCGCAGGCCGCAATAATTGAATCACTCCAGGCACCAGGGTCGCCTGTAAGGTACACCAGGGAGGGATGAGGGTTCAGTGACAGGCGGGCAGATACTGGGATGCCGTGGAGGAGGAGAGATGTTGATGTATAGTAGGTGAAAAAATCTATAATTTTTAAAAATATCTCCGGGGGGGGGGGGGGGGGGGGGCTATGGAATGCTGTGCTGTGGAAGGGCTCATCTAAGTTAGCTCTGGGCCCATTCAAAATACTGGGTCTGGCTACACCACTGGTGGGAATCATTGTTCAGGTGCAGAGTACTGGAAAGAGTGCACCCTCTTTGCACATAACCCCAGATTCTGTATAGCGTGACTTAAGTTGCGAGTGCAGATACAGTTGTACTCTGTATTTGTATGCAACTTAATTAAAGTCAGTCAGCACTGATAATTGGCAATTAACAAGAAATTATTCACTCTAATGGGCAGTAATTAAAATTAACACGCAGAACTGTCCCAAATGTATTCTATAACGTGGTGTGTGGAAATTCTAAGTCACATAGTTGAAAAGGGGTTGTGACTGTGGGTGTGGAATGGGCGGGTCATGGGCATTTCAAAAATCCTTTTGCATTGTTATAGAATATACCCGGTCCCAGTTTCTCCCTTATATGGTAGTCACGCCCTGCCCAGTGCATCCCAGGATACACTGGATAAGGCAGGGCGCTGGCATTTTGAGGCGGTCTGCAGGAGGAGGAAGGGAATGCTAGTCCTGCCTCTTGTTTTGAGGTACTGGGGGGTGGGTGGATATGGCCTTGGGCCCACCAATATACCACCAGGCTAGCCCTCGGGTGGGTGGCTCTAGTAAGGGTCCCACTGGACCACCAATTTTTTTTTGTATTGTCAGTGGGGGGGGGGGGGGGTCTTATGTTTTTTTTGAGGGGTAGGGGGGGTCTGGAGGTCCACTGGACTTCTAGGCCCTTGTGTTTGGGGGGGAGGGATGGGGGACCAGGAATGAAGTATGCAAATTCATGCTGAACAGGGTCTCCCCATTCCTTCCCAATGGCGTAGGGTCTGCCACAGGAGCAGCGCCCTTTTTTGGCGCGTTGCCTGCTGAGCATTGGGGAAGAATACTAATAACCCTGTTTAGCATGCATTTGCATGCTCATTGTGTTCAGGGCCAACGAGCTCGTTATTTCATGCACTCGCCGGCTGTGAACATTTTGCCCTAGCAAATACGGGTGCCAGTCCGGCACTAATGGCATCTAGTTCCTGCATTTGCTTCTGTGCATCTGCCTATCATTGAGCACTTTTTAATAGAATTGCACTCTCTTTGCACAAAATGTGAACTTTTTAATAATAGTGATCCCTCTTTGCACATGGGACTAGATTCTATATATCACACCTAAAAAATCGGCGCCAAAATGAAATACACCTAAGCGTATTCTATAAAGTATGCCTTCATTAAGGTGTACTTTATAGATAAGCCGAAATTTCTGCATGGTTTATAGAATATGTCAAGCGCCCGTCCGCTCGGCTAATTTTAATCTCTGTTCAAACTACTAGGTGAAAGTACTTAAGTAAAAGTAAAACTAAATGTATATTTTAATACATAAGTAAAAAGGAAAGTGAAGAACACATTAAAAGATTTACTTGTGAAAATAAAAAAGTTGTTGCCTAATATAATACTTTTTGAGTAAAAAGTAAAAGTGCCACAACTGCAGTGAATGCTACGATTCTTAATGTTTTTATCCCAACTTTATTACTCTACAATTCAATCCAATTTGCTTTTAGTAAAACTACATTTTTTAAAATGACTGTCAATTATACAAGTGTGCTTGGGAGTCATTAAAAGGTTCAATAAGTGCATTAGCAGAAAGTGGATTGTTCAGTCTGATAAAACGTTCCTTCAGATCAGGCCAGGTTGTGATATTACTGATGTCTTCTGACAGGGTCTGCAGGTTATGATCAAGGGAATCTCTGAAACACTTGACTTCCATATAGCAAAGAGTACTTTATTGTCATTAGCGTCTGCATTAGAAGTAGTGCTGTCTACTTCATCACTTGCATCTTCAGCTTTATCTTCATTATCATCGTCATGCTGTCCAATTACAAAGAAGGCTTTCACAAAGTTGGAATCATTGTCTGTTGTTGTTCTAACAATTTTTCATCTGATGCGAGAGAGAGATGTGGTAGCCGTGTTAGTCCACTTTTAAAGGTAATCAATATAAATCAAACAAAATAAAACATGGAAAAGAAAATAAGATGATACCTTTTTTATTGGACATAACTTAATACATTTCTTGATTAGCTTTCGAAGGTTGCCCTTCTTCGTCAGATCGGAAATAAGCAAATGTGGTAGATGACAGTGTATGTAAGTGAAACATCCAAGCATTTCATTGAGAGTCTAACAGGGTGGGAGTGGGTAGGAGGTATGCATGGGAACATCAAAGCATTTCATTGAGAGTCTAACAGGGTGGGGGTGGGTAGGAGGTATGCATGGGAACATCAAAGCATTTCAGTGATAGTCTAACAGAATGGGGGTGGATAGGTGAGAGGAGGTTGATAAACGAGCAATACACTTTATGGTTTATAATGGGCTAGAAAACCCAGATCCTTGTTAAGTCCTGTCTGTTGGATGTCAAAATATTCAATCATTCTGACTTCAAAGGACTTATATTCCTGTATTGTTTTAAAGTTACCTTTCAGGATTCTTACTATGAAGTCACTGGTGCAGTGATCTGGTTTTTTTACTCAGTTATATCCAGTGCATTTTGTCTAGCAAAAAAGGTACCGGTACTCAAATGCCAGGCCACCCTTCAGGGGTGGAGTGATCATTGATGGACCCACCCTACAATAGCCAGGACCCCTGCAACCAGTCATAGAATCTATGACAAGGCAGATTTTGTATGTAGAACCTGAGCTCTCTCATTAAAATATGAGAACCATGGGTCAAGTTTAGCAGACAGTGGAAAAGGTGCCGGTACTCAGTACCCCCAAGTACCCCCTCAAAAAAAGCCCTGGTTATATCTGATGCTTGCAGTTCCTCATCTGATGCCAAACTGTGTTTGAATATCTTTGAGAACTGATGCATGAATGTCAAATGCTTCCACATACCTCTCTCCCTCCCATCTCCCCAGCCCAAACCACCAGAGTAACACTTCTTTACTGGATCCAGCACCCCTCCCTCTCCCTCCCTGCAGTCTTTCTACCATTCCTCCATAGTGGCACTGCAGCAATTGAAGCAGGGCTGTCTTGGAGCCTTGGACTTCCCTAGAACACGCCCCACTCTCTGATGTAACTTCCTGTTTTCACAAGGGTGGGCGGAAACAAAGTTACATCAGAGGAGGGTGGGGTATTCTCCAGGGAAGGCTGAGGCTCTGAGGCAGCTGTGCCCTGCTTCAATCACTGTGGTGCTGCTACAGAGGCAAGGTGGAAGGACCGCAGGGAAGGAGAAGGGGAGATGCCTGTATCGGAAGCATCCATGATAGTCGGGGGCAGGGTGCACTGCACGGACACACAAGCACCTGGCTGGCCACTATTGTTGGGGGGCTTGAGACAGGAATGGGGGGGTCTGGGCCCCCGAGGCCCCCTGTAGCTAAGCCACTGGAGGAAACGCTTCACTGTTAAGGCCAGACAAGCAGACTTCCTCTCTAAAGACTCTATCAATCCAATGGGCAGTCACCCCAGTGAAAAATTTTCCATGGGACGAGTAGCAGTCTGTTGTGATAGAGACATGTGTCTGTTCGTCAAGAATTGCAACCATCTTCAGCATCATCTCCACTTCAAAGTGACCCAAATCATCATTCTTCTATTTGTTGGAGGGCAGTAACCAGTTTAACAACACAGGTAACTCCACTGTTGTTATAGGTTATATTCACTGAACAGCAAAATTTAAAATGAGATGATCCACTGTTTGTGAGACAAGTTTTACAATAGCAAAATCCTCTTTCCAGCTTTGTTGTTTCATTTGGTTTACTGAGGAATCATCGTTTGTATTTTCCATCTGCTTTTACTTTTTACTTTCAACTGCAAGCATCGGATATAACTGAGTAAAAGTAGCAAAAATAGGTGAAATTATTACTTCAGTAAAAGTAACAAATGTTATCCTGTAGTTCTTTACAAGTAAAAGTAACAAAACTTCTAGTTAATTACAGTAACTAGTTATATTTACTTAGTTACTGTACAACACTGAATTTGGTCATGGCCAGTTATGCTAAGTAAACTTGGTGTAAATCCTAAATTAGGCACTGACCGGCTGCATTATATACTAACGAGCATAGATTTTCGAAGAAAGGCTTATGACCCACTAATTTAGTTGCGTGCACAAATACAGAATACGACTGGATTTGCGCGTGCTACTTAAATCACTTTATATAGAATACAGGGGATAGTGTGACCTTTTTAATGAGTGACCCTCTTTGCACATAGTGTGAAATTTTCAAAACAGTGCATCCAGTCACGTGATGCGGTGAGCGGTAGCAGTCGCTTCGTAGATCGCTGCAAGGGAACTCTCTCTCCATCTTGATTATTTACAGACAGCGAGTACTAATGCAACAGCACAACTTTGCCTAAGCAGGGTAAGACCCTATGGACAAATGTTTAGCCAAATCACCCCAGCTGATGGCAGCCAAACCGCCACGAAGAGGACAAGATTGAGTAAAACAGGGTGAGGACAAAATGGTGCCCTCCCCACTGCCACCATCGGCCCATGCGGAATTCATACCGGAACTCACCGCGGCTGTAGTCAAAGCGCTGGAACCAAGATTCGAACAATGATCAGAACAAATAGTGGGCATAGCACACAGGACTGCTGAATTGACGCGCAGAACCGGGGAGCTAGAATGTCGCGTCTCAGACGCAGAGGATCTCTTATAGACACATATTGAGCACTTAGAGCGTTTGGAAGCGTTGAGCCATGCGCAACAAGAAAAGCTGGAGGACCTGGAAAATAGAGCAAGGAGAGAGAACCTCCGTTTTGTGGGCTTCCCGGAGTCACTATCGGAAACAGCTTTACCTAATATGCTGGAAACGTGGCTACTGGTGCGCTACCCTACGGTGGAACACCAGGGTAAGATTTACCTAGACGGGGTACACCGAGTAGGCCCCCCATGCACTAACACTTAACAAGCCAAGTGTAATTATCGCAAAATTTCATAGTTATGCTCAGAAGGCCCAAGTTCTGCGTTTATATAAGAACCAAACGGAGGAAGCAAAGTTTGAGGGGAGACCTATAAGAATATTTCAGGACTAGTCTCCAGTGCTCGCCACAAAGAGAAGGGCCAGAATTCCCAGTAGGTAGCTCTACGCTGTCCTTTCAGCGTTGGGTCTCCCAGGGGATCCAGTATCTTTATCATGTGCTATCAGAGCGGGAAGAGATTAAATCATTTGAAGAACTCTGTGAGGAATTTAGACTAGAAAATAAGGATGTGTTTGCTTATAGACAACTGTGTCATTACATTAGGTCACTACTTAAAGACTTTAATCTCAGACATTTGGGACAAGTACAATGAGATGCTGGGCCTGGATGCTCAACTGAGAGTACCTTTGAAATATTTTCACACACACCTTAGAGACTCTGTCAAAGCCTATGATTTCTCCATGGTGCCCTAGCAATGGAGCGAGGAATTGAGCACCTGCCTTCGGACCGAACGGGTAGAGGCCAGCTTGATGGCAGTGTATAGCCTGACAGAAAATGCAGCTTGGTGGGAGGAACAGTATAAATTCATATTAAGGCTACACATCTCTCCCCACAGAGCTTTTTGTGCTACGCTTCGGGACAGTGACCTTTGCCCTAGGTGTGCAGCTGAGGATGCCCACTTGGGACGCATGTTTTGGACGTGCCCAGAAGTGAAGGATTTCTGGAGAGACTTGTCTCTGTGCCCTGAAAAAGACAGGTACAAATCAAGGTAAGGTATACACAAAAAAGTGGCACATTTCTTGGGCAGACTGGGTGGACCGTGCAGGTCTTTTTCTGCCGTCATCTACTATGTTACTATGTATGTTACATGTATCTGCCCTTTGGCGGGCGTCATGGACTCCTACTCCTGCTCAACTATTCCATAGTTTTAACATCCAAGGGCGTGCCCCAGTGAGAATGAAGGCCTTTTTGCAAAGAACAGTACTCAAAGGCAAAAAAAATAATTTTGCAATTGTGGTTAAACCTAAAGAGCCCGACGATCGCGCACTGGCGCTCTTCAGTGATACATATGTGCTCCTTGGAAAGACGGAGTGTCCCGGACTTGTCTTCTAAACGAGGAGAGCTATTTTGTGCAACATGGGCCCCTTTCTGGGACTCACTTACCCCTACAGCTCTCAGTAGAATCTTGAATTCCTGAAGGGGAAAAGGGAAGGGAAGAGGGGTCGGGGAGGGTGGGAAGGATACGAGATCTGGGAAGGGGAAGGGGGAAAAAATGCCTGTTAAGACACTCTATTGACTTTCTGTAAGAGTAGTTTCTGTTTACCCATGGTGGCTTCTTGTTAAGTATTGACATCAATAACATTGTAATGTATGCTTAGTGTCAATAAACATGATTGAAAAAAAACCCAGTGCATCCTCTTTGCACATATAGGACTAGATTCTATATATGGTACCTGAAAAAGGGGCACTGAAAATATTTCCTCCTTGGCATATTTTGTAACCTATACCTAGATTTAGGCGCAGTTTATAGAATACACCTAGTCGGTTTATAGAATACGAATAGTGGCCATGTCTGAGCCTAACCCTAGGCCTTAATTTGGTGTGGAGCAGGTATATTCTATAATTATAGATTTTCAGAACGCCCATTCCACACCCTTGGCCATGCCCCCTTTTTGGTAGTGCGCATTAGAATTTATGTGTACCACTTTACAGAATACACCTAACAAGTTGTGCGTGTAAACTCTAATTCATACCAATTAGTGGAGAGAGGGAGTTTCAAAATGGCGGCACGCTGTGATCAAGGCTAAAACCTCTCTCAGAAGAGCTGTGGAAATTTACCTATACCTCAGCGAAAATGCCTCATACAAAGAGGAAAGGGATGGGCAAGGCTGCGGCCTCTTCGGTCAGGACTTCATCCCCTTCACAGCAAACTATCGAGAAGTTTACCATGAAAACGCCAGATCGGATAACCGGGAGGCACCCTGCTGTCTCCTTAGTAGGAGAACTTCGAGACTTAGGGCTGGATGTCACACTTTCGCCCCCGGATCTCAATCCACCGCCTCCTCCCGAAGGCCCCCTCTCACAGTTGGAAATGGCCGAATCGGAAGTCGACGAAGGTGACTCCCAAGAAAGAGGCTCTGTTGAGAGGGGAACCGATGGAGGTTTGAGGCCTTTGTGCCAGCAAACTCAATGTAGAGTTTCTCTACTGAAGCCGGAGACGGTGACACTCGAGAGCATTTGGGAAGCTCTCCAACAGCTTGATATCAAACTGACCAACTCGTCGGAAGAAATTGCTGCACTTGTGAGTACTGTTGATTAACTAAATCATTCAATGTTATTAAAATACCAATTAGTATCAATAATTGCTTGCTAAGTGGCAATGATTGACACTGGTTTATTAAGTAATTAAATTGCATGCGCAAATCCAGAATATGACCGGATTTGCACACACGATTTCAGTCGTGCTATATAGAATTTGGGGGAGTGTGCATTTCAGGGGCGTAGCTACATGGGGGCGTGGGCTGCTGTAGATTTGGCCGTGGCCCCCCCCCCCCTGCCGCCAACCCCTTCGACTCCCTCTCCCGCCGCCAACCCTACCCCGCCGCCGCTGTTGGGTACCTTTGCTGGCGGGGGTCCCCAACCCCCGCCAGCTGAAGTCCTCTTCTCCGGCGCAGCCGCATTGCTGATCTGTAAGGGCAGACTTCTGTTTCTGTGACTCTGACGTCCTGCACAGGAACAGAAGCCTGCCCTTGCAGATCAGCAACGCGGCTGCGCCGGAGAAGAGGACTTCGGCTGGTGGGGGGAGGGTTGGCGGTGGTGGGAAGAGGGGGTTGAAAGGGTTGGCACCGGGGGGGGGGGTCAAAAATGGCAGCGGGGGGGGGGGGGTTAAAAATGGCAGGGGGGCGGCGCCGGGGGGGGGGGGTTAAAATGTGCCTCCTCACCTCGGGCTCTGCTGAATTCTGGCTATGTCCCTGGTGCATTCTTTAAGAAGAGCGTTCACTCTTATCAGCAAATGACATTTTGTTCCAAATGACAGCCCATCTTTAGAAGCCATGAATCAAGTTTTTATATGGGTTTACAATTCTAATGGTACTGTATATCTTTTTAAAAAGTATCCAACTTGATTAGTACATCACATTTTTTTTTAATTTCATTGTAAGTGTTTCATTATATTCTTACAACGACTATAATTTTATTTGTTATAAACCACTTTGGACCTAGCGTAAGGATTAAGCAGATTATAAACAACTAGATTAGATTGCATGGAAACTAGATATTACAGGTCAATGTTTTAAACCAAGGACATTTGCCTTGTAGTGCACGCAGGGTTGGCTTTCTCCAGTCTGGCACATATGATGCAGCCTAGGAATTAGATTTCAGATTTAGCTGGTCTAATTGCCTCAGTTTAATCAGGAAATATGTCCCAGGAAAGAAGAAAAGCAGCACTGAACATGGCGTGAAATCTGGGGAGGTTTCAGACATTGCTTAAATTGGTACAGCCTAAAAAGCAGAGGAAACATGGACGAAGCACTTCTTATTCAGTATTTCAAAGCTGTGAGAGTCTGACAGTGCATTGTAACATACAATTATGAGATATGAATGGCTTTATCAACCTTTTTTTGTGCAAGGAGACCAATATGTTTCTGAAACACGTAACTCCAGAATTTATACACACTTGAGAATTTACAAGCTGAAAAACAAAAGATGAGTCGACCCTTCCTGGTGAACAGATCTTCCTACCAGGAATATTGATGTGGGATCAAAAGTTGTGAATACTTAGAGGCTTGTCACCTACTTCCTGGGCTTTGTTACACTGCTGGTGATTGAGGGGAGCTTGCTGGGCTTTTCTGGAGCACAGGGACACTGAACACTACATCAAGAAAAAGTTCTACCCCAGTGTGTGATACCATCAGGCTGCTGCTTCAATTCAAGTCTCCTCAAGGAGCGGCCGAGCTATGCATGGCCACTTCAGAAATATTTTAGGAATACTTTGGAGATACCCCAGGATTAATTGGTGATTAGAACACCTGGTGGTAAGATGGGAAAGCGGAAGGAAATAGTGAAGCTTGCAGCAGCAATTGGAACTCCCAGTAGGTCCTATGGATAGACACTATATATCGTGCCTAGTGTTCCTTACCGAAATCCAAGCGTATTCTATAACAACGCGCGTAACATAATTGGCTTAACAATCTAATCAGCGTTGATAACAGTACTTAACAAGCAATAATGAGCACTAATTGGCAGTAATTAGAATTTACGCACACCACTCGTTAAGTGTATTCTGGAACACAGAGCGCCTAAATTCTAAGGTGCACAGCCAAGAAAGGGCGTGGTTATGAGTGGGGAAGGCGTTGCATGAGCGTTCCAAAATTTACACGCACTGGTATAGAACAGTGCCGTAGCGAGGGCAGCTGACACCTGGGGTGGGTCGCCGCTGCGCAACCTCCCCCCCCTCCCCGGGTGCAGCACGGCGCACCCTCCCCCCTCTGGAGCGCACCCTCCCCCCTCCGTAGTGCACCCCCCCCCCCCCGGAGCGCGTACTTACATGGGAAAGAGGCGAGGGATGGGCGGAAGGGCCGAACCGCCCCGAGTGCATGTCGCTGGGAGCTGCTTCGGCTCCGCTGGTTCCCTGCTCTCTCTGCCCCGGAAGTAACCTGTTCCGGGGCAGAGGGAGCAGGGAACCAGCGGACCGCCCCACCGCTCCCCCTTCCTACGCCACTGGTATAGAATATACCCCTCTGCACCTAAATCTATGCGCGCCACGTTTTCCTTGGCGTAAATGGATGTGCGTAGTTCTAGGTACTGGGATGTCAATGTATTCTGTAGACCATGTCTAAATCTAGTTGCTGCTTATAGAATGTGCTTAGGTGGATATTTGTTCTGTGTGGATGTTTCAGGTGCCATATATAGAATCTGGCCTATTGTTTCAAAACTTTCATCTGACATGCTGGCTCCAAATGGAAGCATATCTTCGCCTTCTCCTTCTTCTGGGGTTTCTTTAAACCCCATTTTGGGAACACCTTCTTCTGTCCCTGAGAGTAATACTGTGATTGGTGAGCAAAGGGGGAAATCCCCATAGAAGCTGGGCTTCATTTTTTGATCCCCTCTGTTTCACTAAAACGAGCATGCACATGACATGAGGGAAAGAGCAGAGCAGTCAGTGGGGTGGAGACTAGCACTGGACAAACACTTCAGCTGGCAGGGATTGGGGACCCCCCACCAGCCAAACCACGGGCCCCAGAGCCAATTTGGGGGGGCCCATGCCCTGTGGCCCCCCCATAGCTATGCCACTGAGTTGCACGTTCTCAGTGCGTTTTTTTCTAGCAAAAAAGGTGCCGGTACTCAAATGCTAGGTCACCCTTCAGGAATGGGGTGATCATTGAGGGACCCACCCCACAATAGCCAGACCCCCTGCAACCAGTCACAGAATCTATGACAAGGCAGACTTGGTGTGTAGACCCTCAGCTCTTTCATTAAAACTTGGGAACCATGGGTTAATTTTAGCAGACAATGGAAAAGGTGCCTCAGTACTCCTAAGTACCCCCTCAAAAAAAGCCCTGCACGTTTTGGAATTTTAGCATACAACTTACACAATACCAACTGTTGGCAGTTTCACATATACCTCCAGATTCTATAAATGCCGACTAAATTCGCACGTGAAACTCAGCGTGTGTAGCTGATTTGCGTGGACAACTTAATTGCTTAACAAGCCAATCAGCGCCATTAATTGACTGCTAACAGTGAATTATTGGCATTAATTGGCCTTAATTAGAATTTAGGCACAGATAGTATTCTATAACGATCCACCTGAAAATCTTTGGGGGCATAGCTAGAGGTGTTTCAGAGGCACTCCAAAATTTTACACGCGTAAACACAGAATTTAGCCAACTGCGTCAAATTTAGACGCTGGCATTTACACCTGCTATTAGTAGGCGTAATTGCTGGCACTTAAAGTTAAGCGGTTTATGCCCTAAGAGCTATTCTATAAAGGCCGTGTACCCAGCGCTCAGTGTGTAAAATTTTCAGCGCAACTTATAGAATTTACCCCATAACTGCTAATTGGTGCCAAGTAGCACCAATTTAGGGCAATTGTAGTCTATGGTTCATTAACAATTATTGGCTGATAATTAAATTAAATTACACATGCAGCTGACATGATTCTATAATTTGCGTGCTGGTTACAAATCGGGGCACACAACTTTCTAAAATTATGGGGAGATCGTGTGAGAGAATTTTTGCACTAGTGCGGGTTATTGACAGAGCCTGTTTTATAAAGGCATCTGTGTTGCTTTTTAATTAATTCAAAATAAGTGCTTCTTTTCACATCCCACACATGTTCTTTACTAAAGAAAATAACATGGAAAACGTCTAGCATGTTTTGATTGAGGTCCACATACTTTTGCCCCCAGGTTTTATATGGAGGAAGACTTGCCCATCTGGTATTTGAATGCCTTGGTAATCGCATCAATTGTAGATACAAAGAGGAATTTTATGATCTGATTATCCAAAATTTAGACAAGATCTAGCTGAATGGGTGAAATTGTCTGTAACTTAGACAAGGAGAATTAACATAGTTAGAAGAGATGATTTTTAAAATTCCCATGCGGGTACTTTGTATTGGATGCTCTATTAATTTCAGACAAGATAAAGTTGATTGGTAGAAGCAGTCTCTTATTGACGGTACTTTAAATATGGTCGGCAGCCTGAAGGTCCTTGGATGACTTTGTCCTCAGTCTCAGCTTTGAGGCAAAACGCTGCCATTTCAGTTTGTGCAGAGGGTTTAAAGCTAGTGGAGGAGTGGCCCCAGTGGTTAGAGCAGTGGAGGAGTGGCCCAGTGGTTAGAGCACTGGTCTTGATATCCAGAGGTGCCTGCTTCAAATCCCACTGCTTCTTCTTGTGATCTTGGTCAAGTCACTTAGGGACCCTTTTACAAAACAGCGGCAAGCCCAGCGCAGATTACCACAGCAGCACCTCAATGGGTGGTGGAAAGGGCTCTCCCCCCCCTCAAGATGGCCACGTGGCAAGTGCTTCACTTGTCGCACAGCCGTTTCCTTAAAGAAAGACCTACCTTTTACCCGCGTCAGTAAAAGGAGACCTCAACATGCAACAAAAACAAGCGCTGACCCCTCTTTTGCCACAGCTTGGTAAAAGTAGGGTTACCATATGTCCGGATGTACCTGGACATGTGGCAACCGGGCTGGTTTTGCCAATCTGCCCATTTGTCCAGAAATCCAGACAAACGGGCAGATTGCTAGCCTCCCCTCCCCTCCCCTTACTTACTACTGGCCTGGTGGTCTAGTGACCTCTTCCGCCTTCGGGGCAGGAAAGAGCCCCCTCTTTCCTGCCCGGAGTGCTGCCCTGCATGCATTCTTCCTGTTGTGATGTCGGCAGCGATTCAAAATGGCCGCCGAGAGTTGAAGTGACCTCACGAGACTTCAACTCTCGGCAGCCATTTTGAAGGCGCCGAGATCAGCAACAGAAAGGATGCATGCAGGGCAGCGCTTCAGGCAGGAAAGGTCACTAGACCACCAGGGCAGTAGTAAGGTAAGGGGAGAGGGGTGACGGGGAGGGGGAGTGATGGGGTGTGTGACAGGTGGCGGAGCGAGGGCGTGAAAGGGGGCGGGGCATGTGTCCTCCTTTTGGGGGGACAGAATATGGTAACCCTAGGTAAAAGGGGCCCTTAACCCTCCATTGTCTCAGGTACAAACTTGGCTTGTGAGCCCTCCTGGGACAGGGAAATACCCAGTGTACCTGAATGTAACTCACCTTGAGCTACTACTAAACAGTTGTCAGCAAAATCCAAATTAGTAAATAGTCTTATATAGAACAACGAGTACATTAGACCTTTCATGGTCATGGAGGGTAATTCTATAAGAAGGTACCCCTAAACGCACCTATTTAGTGTCTATTCTGTGAGAAAACATAGGCAGCTGCTTTTCTTTATCGAGCACTAGCTTCACAGGTCAAATACGCAGCATCAAAAACAGAACAAAAAAAAAAACTCTGCACAAGCATAAAAAAGTACCCAAAAACAAAGTAGAGATGGTGAAACCACAAGTCCAGTCACAAAAAGGTTTATTAAAGAAATGACCCGACTCGGCCATGTTTCGGCACTTATGCCTTCATCAGGGGTCAAAGACACAATTCTTCAATAACATGTGAAAAGCACAAATATGTGTGCTACCAATCATGGAAGAATTGCGAACATACGTTATGCCAGTAGTATTACGGTAGAGCTGCTGTAAATGCTTGTGCCTAGATTATTGAAGAGCACGTATAAATCATAGTATTTTATAATTTATGCATGTAATTGTGTGTTCCGACCATTCTACACCAAGTTTCAACAGTGCCCATGTAACCTCTTGTTATAGAGCTAGGCACTGCCTACTGCATGCCCAGTGCAGTGGAAATGGGGGCACATGCTCTTATGTGTTGATATGAGGGACCAGGATTCCCTAGGAGGCTGAACAGCAGGCATCAGACTTTTTACTCCACTCCATAAAATAATCCAGTCCACACCAAGTCTTTTTGTTTGGACCACTCTCTTTACTGTTTTCTTTAACTGATAAGGTAACAAGAGTATTCACTTTAAGCATATGACCAACAATGTACACAGTCCTTGTCCTCTCTCCTGTAGTAACATACGATTTTACTTAATTTACCTCTAATTTCTAGACCTACTCAGGGGACTTGTTCAGGAATTATATGGAAGATGTATTGAAAATTCCTAGGGCTATTTTGTTCCCTTTCTCCAGAGCTTGTTATATATACTTATGAACTCTGTGAGAAGATCTGAAGATGGTGGTGATACTCAAGAAGGGAGTGCTTGTCTGGTTTCTGGTGATTTATCTGTGGGTAGTTTAGATCTTACAGGATTTTTGAAACATTTGGGCTGTTCTGATAAGGTCCATTAAGACACTTTGATCGTGGTCTTTGTTTTTCCAAAAGATCGAGAACACCTATTGAGATTGGGGTTTCTTTTTCCACTGTAGATCTGATTTATTTTGGTGTCAAAAAAATGTGGATTTGTTTCTGACGTTGCTAGGATTACACAAGAACATAGGAAGACTTTTTCTGGAAAGCAAGAGAAGGGTCAATTCCAGTTATGTTTTCCTCATAAATGTATTATCTTTCTTCTGTTAAGTATTTGGTTTTTGATCCTGATCAGCCACATTTTTTCCTTGATGCTAAAAGCTACTCATGGTGAAGGTAGATTTGGGAACTGGGGCTTGTTATGTATTATGACTTCTCCGAGGACAAGCAGGCTGCTTGTTCTCACTGATGGGTGACGTCCACGGCAGCCCCTCCAATCGGAAACTTCACTAGCAAAGTCCTTTGCTAGCCCTCGCGCGCCCGCGCGCACCGCGCATGCGCGGCCGTCTTCCCGCCCGAAACCGGCTCGAGCCGGCCAGTCTTCTTTTGTCCGCACTCGGTACGGTCGTGTTTTCGCCGTGTCGAGCCCCGGAAAGTCGACCTCGCGCGTCCAATTTGTTTTGAACGTGTTTTTTTCCTTCGGGAAAGCTTTGTCCTAGTCGGGAAGTGCTCCGGAAACCCCCCGCCGGGTTTCGTGTAAATCCTCCCCGTACTTCCAGCTTTTTTGCCCCGGTAAGTTTTCTTTCGTCGTCGGGGTAGGCCTCTTTTCGGCCTCGGTCGAGATTTTTTCTCCCTCTAAATTTGGTGCTTCAAATTTCGCCATTTCGGCTTTTGATTTCGCCGGCGTGATTTTTCCGCCCATGACATCGAAGCCTTCCAGCGGCTTCAAGAAGTGCACCCAGTGCGCCCGGGTTATCTCGCTCACTGATCGACACTCGTCGTGTCTTCAGTGTCTGGGGGCCGAGCACCGCCCTCAGAACTGCAGTCTGTGTTCCCTGCTTCAAAGGCGGACTCAGGTAGCGAGACTAGCCCAGTGGAACGTGTTGTTCTCGGGCTCTTCGTCGGCATCGGCACCGGGATCTTCGAGTGCATCGACGTCGTCAGCGTCCAGACCTCCTTCCTCGGCCGCCCCTGCATCGAGTGCATCGAGGCATCGGGCCTCTGCATCGGCGCCGAGACATCGGATAGCTGCATCGACGTCGGTGGTACCAGGACCTCGTCTGCTGATGTCGTCGGACGGTGGTGCATCGGGTGGAGTGCAGGTGAGGGCTGTCCATTCCCCTGCTGGTGGCGGTGAGCCCTCGGGTGGGTCTCCGCCTACCCTGAGGGCTCCTGCGGTACAGCCCCCCCGAGATCGACCTTCTTCAGTCTCGGCCCCGAGGAAGCGACGGATGGATTCGACGTCCTCCTCGTCGGTGCCGGGGAGCTCCGGTGACATGCTTCGGAAAAAATCGAAGAAGCATCGACACCGGTCTCCTCCCCGTGTCGGCACCGAGAGCTCTGGGTCGCCGAGGGATTCGGCACCCAGCAGGCATCGGCACCGAGAGGACCGCTCACCCTCTGTTCAGGAGGTGTCGATGCGCTCCGCTCTGGACAGCCCGGAACAGCCTCCACGCCCGGAACAGGTACTGACGTCGACGCCTGCATCGACCTCTCAGCCTTTCTCTGCAGCCGCTCTAAACGAGAGCCTCCGGGCCGTTCTCCCAGAGATTCTGGGAGAGCTGTTGCGCCCTACCCCTCCGGTACCGGCGGTGCTTGCGCCACCGGTACCGTCGAGCGTGGCGCCGGCTGGCCCATCGCCCAGGTTGAGGTCCCCGACGTCGGTACCGCGTGCGGTACCGACCGCGGCCACCTCCCAGGAAGGCTCCCCGACTACGTCGGCGGAGGGAGCTTCGCCGATGCGGGCGAGGGAGTCTACCTCTCGACGCCCCCATCGTGGACGGGGTTCCACGGAGTCGAGCAGGGCGAGGTTGCAGACACAGGTCCGTGAACTTGTGTCTGACACCGAGGGTGAGGCCTCGTGGGAGGAAGAGGAAGATCCCAGATATTTCTCTGACGAGGAGTCTGAGGGTCTTCCGTCTGATCCCACTCCCTCTCCTGAGAGACAGCTTTCTCCTCCCGAGAGTCTGTCTTTTGCCTCCTTTGTCCGGGAGATGTCTACGGCCATCCCCTTCCCGGTGGTTGTGGAGGACGAGCCCAGGGCTGAAATGTTTGAGCTCCTGGACTATCCTTCTCCACCTAAGGAAGCGTCCACTGTTCCCTTGCACCATGTCCTGAAGAAGACATTGCTTGCGAACTGGACCAAGCCATTAACTAATCCCCACATTCCCAAGAAGATCGAGTCCCAGTACCGGATCCATGGGGACCCAGAGCTGATGCGCACTCAGTTGCCTCATGACTCTGGAGTTGTGGATTTGGCCCTAAAGAAGGCTAAGAGTTCTAGGGAACATGCTTCGGCGCCCCCGGGCAAGGACGCTAGAACCTTAGACTCCTTTGGGAGGAAGGCCTACCATTCCTCTATGCTCGTGTCCAAGATCCAGTCTTACCAGCTCTACACGAGCATACACATGCGGAATAATGTGCGGCAGTTGGCGGGCTTGGTTGATGCTCTTCCCCCTGAGCAAGCCAAGCCTTTTCAGGAGGTGGTCAGGCAGCTGAAGGCGTGCAGAAAATTCCTGGCCAGAGGAGTTTATGACACTTTTGATGTTGCGTCCAGGGCCGCTGCTCAAGGTGTGGTGATGCGCAGGCTCTCATGGCTGCGTGCCGCCGACCTGGAGAATAGAATCCAGCAGCGGATTGCGGACTTGCCTTGCCGTGCGGATAACATTTTTGGCGAAAAAGTCGAGCAGGTGGTAGAGTCTCTCCACCAGCGGGACACCGCATTCGACAAGTTCGCCCGCCGGCAGCCTTCAGCTTCTACCTCTACAGGTAGACGATTTTTCGGGGGAAGGAAGACTGTTCCCTATACTTCTGGCAAGCGTAGGTACAATCCTCCTTCCCGACAGCCTGCGGCCCAGGCTAAGCCCCAGCGCGCTCGCTCTCGTCAGCAGCGTGCGAATCAGCAAGGCCCCGCGGCTCCCCAGCAAAAGCAAGGGGCGAGCTTTTGACTGGCTCCAGCAGAGCATAGCCGACATCCAAGTGTCAGTGCCGGGCGACCTGCCTGTCGGAGGGAGGTTGAAAGCTTTTCACCAAAGGTGGCCTCTCATAACCTCCGATCAGTGGGTTCTCCAAATAGTCCGGCAAGGATACACCCTCAATTTGGCCTCACAACCTCCAAATTGTCCACCGGGAGCTCAGTCCTACAGCTTCCAGCACAAGCAGGTACTTGCAGAGGAACTCTCCGCCCTTCTCAGCGCCAATGCGGTCGAGCCCGTGCCATCCGGGCAAGAAGGGCTGGGGTTCTATTCCAGGTACTTCCTTGTGGAAAAGAAAACAGGGGGGATGCGTCCCATCCTAGACCTAAGGGCCCTGAACAAATATCTCGTAAAAGAAAAGTTCAGGATGCTTTCCCTGGGCACCCTTCTCCCCATGATTCAGCAAAACGATTGGCTATGCTCTCTGGACTTGAAGGATGCCTACACACACATCCCGATACTGCCAGCTCACAGACAGTATCTGCGATTTCAGCTGGGCGCACGCCACTTCCAGTACTGTGTGCTACCCTTTGGGCTCGCCTCTGCGCCCAGGGTGTTCACAAAGTGCCTAGCTGTGGTAGCAGCGGCGCTTCGCAGGCTGGGGGTGCACGTGTTCCCATATCTCGACGATTGGCTGGTGAAGAACACATCCGAGGCAGGAGCCCTGCAGTCCATGCAGATGACTATTCGCCTCCTGGAGCTACTGGGGTTTGTGATAAATTACCCAAAGTCCCATCTTCTCCCAGTGCAGAAACTCGAATTCATCGGAGCCCTGCTGGATTCTCGGACGGCTCGCGCCTATCTCCCAGAGGCGAGGGCCAACAACTTGTTGTCCCTCGTCTCGCGGGTGCGAGCGTCCCAGCAGATCACAGCTCGGCAGATGTTGAGATTGCTGGGCCACATGGCTTCCACAGTTCATGTGACTCCCATGGCCCGCCTTCACATGAGATCTGCTCAATGGACCCTAGCCTCCCAGTGGTATCAGGCCGCCGGGGGTCTAGAGGACGTGATCCACCTGTCCACGAGTTTTCTCGAATCCCTGTATTGGTGGACGATTTGCTCCAATTTGACTCTGGGACGTCCCTTCCAAATTCCTCAGCCTCAAAAAGTGCTGACCACGGATGCGTCTCTCCTGGGATGGGGAGCTCATGTCGATGGGCTTCACACCCAAGGAAGGTGGTCCCTCCAAGAAAGCGATCTACAGATCAATCTTCTGGAGTTGCGAGCGATCTGGAACGCTCTGAAGGCTTTCAGAGATCGGCTGTCCCACCAAATTATCCAAATTCAGACAGACAATCAGGTTGCCATGTACTATGTCAACAAGCAGGGGGGCACCGGATCTCGCCCCCTGTGTCAGGAAGCCGTCAGCATGTGGCTCTGGGCTCGCCGTCAAGGCATGGTGCTCCAAGCCACATATCTGGCAGGCGTAAACAACAGTCTGGCCGACAGGTTGAGCAGGATTATGCAACCTCACGAGTGGTCGCTCAATTCCCGTGTGGTGCGACAGATCTTCCAGGCGTGGGGCACCCCCCTGGTGGATCTCTTCGCATCTCAAGTGAACCACAAGGTCCCTCAGTTCTGTTCCAGGCTTCAGGCCCACGGCAGACTGGCGTCGGATGCCTTCCTCCTGGATTGGGGGGAAGGTCTGCTGTATGCTTATCCTCCCATTCCTCTGGTGGGGAAGACTTTGTTGAAACTCAAGCAAGACCGAGGCACCATGATTCTGATTGCTCCCTTTTGGCCGCGTCAGATCTGGTTCCCTCTTCTTCTGGAGTTATCCTCCGAAGAACCGTGGAGATTGGAGTGTTTTCCGACCCTCATCACGCAGGACGAAGGGGCTCTTCTGCATCCCAACCTCCAGTCCCTGGCTCTCACGGCCTGGATGTTGAGGGCGTAGACTTTGCCTCTTTGGGTCTGCCAGAGGGTGTCTCCCGCATCTTGCTTGCTTCCAGGAAAGACTCCACTAAGAGAAGTTACTTCTTTCATTGGAGGAGGTTTGCCGTCTGGTGTGACAGCAAGGCCCTAGATCCTCGCTCTTGTCCTACACAGACCCTGCTTGAATACCTTCTCCACTTGTCTGAGTCTGGTCTGAAGACCAACTCCGTAAGGGTTCACCTTAGTGCAATCAGTGCATACCATTACCAAGTGGAAGGTAAGCCGATCTCAGGACAGCCTTTAGTTGTTCGCTTCATGAGAGGTTTGCTTTTGTCAAAGCCCCCTGTCAAGCCTCCTACAGTGTCATGGGATCTCAATGTCGTTCTCACCCAGCTGATGAAACCTCCTTTCGAGCCACTGAATTCCTGCCATCCGAAGTACTTGACCTGGAAGGTCATTTTCTTGGTGGCAGTTACCTCGGCTCGTAGAGTCAGTGAGCTTCAGGCCCTGGTAGCCCAGGCCCCTTACACCAAATTTCATCACAACAGAGTAGTCCTCCGCACTCACCCTAAGTTTCTGCCAAAGGTTGTGTCGGAGTTCCATCTGAACCAGTCAGTTGTCTTGCCAACATTCTTTCCCCGTCCTCATTCCTGCCCTGCTGAACGTCAGCTGCACACATTGGACTGCAAGAGAGCATTGGCCTTCTATCTGGAGCGGACACAGCCCCACAGACAGTCCGCCCAATTGTTTGTTTCTTTTGATCCCAACAAGAGGGGAGTGGCTGTAGGGAAACGCACCATATCCAATTGGCTAGCAGATTGCATTTCCTTCACTTACGCCCAGGCTGGGCTGGCTCTTGAGGGTCATGTCACGGCTCATAATGTTAGAGCCATGGCAGCGTCGGTAGCCCACTTGAAGTCAGCCACCATGGAGGAAATTTGCAAAGCTGCGACGTGGTCATCTGTCCACACATTCACATCTCATTACTGCCTGCAGCAGGATACCCGACGTGACAGTCGGTTCGGGCAGTCAGTTCTTCAGAACCTGTTTGGGCTTTAGGATCCAACTCCACCCCCCGAGGGCCCTGTTTGTTCTGTTCCAGGCTACACTCTCAGTTAGTTGGTAAATTTTTTAGGTCAATCTCAGTTATGTCCTCGCCGTTGCGAGGCCCCATTGACCAATGTTGTTGTTTTGAGTGAGCCTGGGGGCTAGGGATACCCCATCAGTGAGAACAAGCAGCCTGCTTGTCCTCGGAGAAAGCGAATGCTACATACCTGTAGAAGGTATTCTCCGAGGACAGCAGGCTGATTGTTCTCACAAACCCGCCCGCCTCCCCTTTGGAGTTGTGTCTTCCCTTGAAGTGTATTGTCTTGCTACATACTGGACTGGCCGGCTCGAGCCGGTTTCGGGCGGGAAGACGGCCGCGCATGCGCGGTGCGCGCGGGCGCGCGAGGGCTAGCAAAGGACTTTGCTAGTGAAGTTTCCGATTGGAGGGGCTGCCGTGGACGTCACCCATCAGTGAGAACAATCAGCCTGCTGTCCTCGGAGAATACCTTCTACAGGTATGTAGCATTCGCTATCTCCCTGTGATGAACACTAGGTTTCTAGTTTTTTTTTCCTGCATTTAACCAGCTCCTGGATTTCCTTTGGTTCTTAATTAGGGGTCTCGGTAGTATGATTGGATATTTATCTTTAGATTTTACATTTTTGTTTGTATGCTTGTTTCATTACCATTGTTTGGTTTTATTTCATAGACTCCTGAGGAAAGTGCTTTTTGCGTCGAAACACGGCTGTGTCGAGTCGAGTGTATATTTAAATAAAGAGATTGTTCCTAACTCACGTCGCCTACTGGTGTTGTTGAAGAGCCTACTCTTCCTACTCCCCCCTTTCCTCAGACTTTATTTTTTGTAGGAGTTTGTGTACCTCCACCCTTCTGGTGGTTTGGTTTGCTTTGCATATTTCTTTGTACATTTTTATGCGTGTGTGTTTAATTCTGCACTGCTTTTCTCTATTAAGGGCCCTGTTTACTGAGCCGTGCTATAGGCATGCTATCATTTTTAGTGTGCGCTAAAAATTAGCACGTGCTAATGCTAGAGATGCCCATATTTATTTATTTATTATTACATCTACATCCCACATTTTCCCACTGATTGCAGGCTCAAAGTGGCTTACATAGATCTGTAGTAAGGCTACAGTGCAAGAGAAAAAAAACAATTATACAAATTGAGAATAAGATAGGAAATAACAATTAAACAGCAACAGGCAAGAGATAATAACAGGTAATTAGTGTCCTTGGATCTTATTAATGGTAAGAGTTAATTCAAATTAATTTGAACCTGGGGAATAAGCCTTCTTAAACAATACTGATTTCAATCATTTTCTGAAGTTTAGCTAGTTCTGGGTAGATATTACTAAAAACGCTAGCGCACCTTGGTAAACAGGGTGCTTAGTATTGTACTTGTGTTTTTTTGTTAGAAAATGAATAATTATTAAATTTAAAAAATTCTCACTTTACCAACCTACGAGTTGATATTTAAAAGCACTTATATGGACAGTATCAGATGAACAACATAAATTCTTTTGATTTTAACGTCTGTCAATGATAAACAGATACATTTTGTCCATAAAAGTTGATGTATGGCCCAAACGTATCTGCATGAGCTGAGGAAGAGTAAAGATTGGGTGTGGCAAGGGGGTAAGGAGCCTGGGGGCATAGCCAAAATTATGCAAATAGCAGCAATATTTAACTCCTGTCTGGCTAACTTTATCTTCATAAAAAGCAGTTCTAACTTTTGGGCTCCTTTTACTAAGCTGTGGTAAACACTAGCGCATGCGTTACATGGTATGTCCGATTTGTCTCTGCTGCTTAAAAGAGCTAAGGGGTCCTTTTACTAAGGTGCCCTGAAAACAATGGCCTGTGCTGTTGTAGACGCGTGTTTGGGACGCGCGCAGATCCATGTTTCAGTGTGCCTGTAAAAAAAGGCCCTCTTTTTTTTGCTGAAAATGGACGTGCGGCAAAATTAAAAATTGGCGCGTAACCGTTTTGGGGTCTGAGACTTTACCGACACCCATTCACTTAGCGGTAAAGTCTCACACATTAACTGGACGGTAGTGGTCAGTGTGTACACAGTGCTGATTACCGCATGTAGTGGATGCGTATAAAAAAATGAAATTACCGCCTGGGCCACGTGGTAGCTGGGCGATCATTCCAAATTGATGCGCGTTCTGCGTGTGTAGGTGCCTGCGCAGCTTAGTAAAAGGAACCCCTTAACCACAGGGTGCCTCACTGAGATGTGTATCATCCAGACTGCTCTCCCTCTCTCTCCTGAGAGTCCTCATTGTTCCTTGGATTTGGGAAAGTCTGCACCCTTTGGTATAAAAAAAAGAGTATCATAGTTGGGGTATACAGTTATCCACAGCAGCCCGCTTGGCATTGGTAGCTGCACGGAAGAGTACATCGCTGCCTCCTCAATCCATTTATCTCAAGAAACTGGATTACCTTCACCTTATGGCGGAACTGATGGCCATCAAGAATGGACAATTGGCATTTTTTCTTAAGATATGGAATAAATATCGGGTATGGCGATTGAACAGATCTCCTGTGAGTGATTCAACAGAGGTTTTCACTAGTTGTTATGTGTAAAGGATGGGGGGGGGGAGCTGTTCTGAAATTAGACAAAGATTTTAAGAAGGGGCGGGGATGGGAGTAGGGAATTGTTGATATGCCAGCCTACCCCAACGACCCCACATAAACCTCCCACCCAGCAACACAACAAGACTATAATCGTACTGGACAACACGCAATCTTCATCCCTTCCAACCCTCCAATTATAACTTATATGATCACTATACAACCTTGTATCTGTTATCAGCCGACTGGGCAAGCGCCTTTGACGGTACTATGTAAGCCACATTGAACCTGCAGATAGGTGGGAAAGTGTGGGGTACAAATGCAATAAATAAATAAACTATTATGTGTGTTTATTGATCTTTAATAAAAAGTTAAATTAAAAAAATAACCTAGTACATTATTTGGACATATTTTCATAAATGGCGGTTAATAAATCCCAATAAATAAATAAATATTTTATGTGGTGCCCCCTTCCCCTCCTAGTATCCCTTTAGGCGTGATCAGCATATAATCCACAAACGGGGATGATTTAGCAGATGTGCTTTCACTTGTATTTTTGGAAGAGATGTTTTAAGGATTAAAGACTTTGAGAAGAAGTTCTTTGAGGCACAGGGATACGTGATTTCAAATTGGGTTCTTTTCTCTAGTGGGAAAGTGAGGGAAGGAAACATCTTCAAGATCAGAAAGAAAAATTACATTTGTTCTTTGTGTTTTCCACACAGTTTATAAGAAAATCTGAAAAAGGTTAGGCATTGATATGACAATGTAGTGTAACTGAAAGGACTCATTTTAAAATAAATGACTTTTGTAACACTAATGCTGCAGACGATATCAAAGCATCTTATAGGACAAGCTCAGAGTGCATAATGTTCCCTAATAAAAGAAAATCATTGCTTCACATAAAACCCACTGCTAAGGAAAATGTAAAAGGGCTTTATCTTTTCCCAGAAGACCACAAGGGGTTGAAGCTTAGAGAATAATTTTCAAAGCTGGTTCCACACATAAAACAGTGGGTTATGCATGAAATAGCTTATTATAAAATTGTCTTTATTTTATGAGGGTAAATTTTGTAAGCATTTTTGAGCTAAAAACTATAATTTACACGTGTAGAAGGGCATTTATAAAATACCGACCAGTGTAAAAGTATGCGCCATGACATGCCGGTGTAAATTTTGTTGACAGGTGTGTACGAGGGCAGAGAATGGGTAGAGTTTGCAAGTACGTATGTAGCAGGCTAGATTCTATATATGGTGCCAAACAACAGCGCTATTCTATAAGCCAAGCTTAAAGTTAGGAGCAGTTTATAGAATAGCGCTTACACCCAAGAATCGCGCCTAACTTTAGGCGCAGCCATTTCCATCAACTGTAACGTGGTGCAAATGTATCCCTGTTATTCTGTAACAATGCGTGTTCATTTTAAGAATGCTCCAGTTACCCTCCCATTTCCACGCCCCCTTTTTCAGATCGCATGGAAATTTTAGGCATGGATCCCGCTCCTAAATTTACGCATGTAAATGCCAATTAAATCTAATTAGTGCCAATTATTGCTTGTTAAAAAGTCAGTTATTGGTGCTAATTAGCTGATTGTTCAATTAAATTGCACACCCAAATTTACATACGCAATTTTTTTTTGCGACTTATATAGATTTAAAGGGCAGATGAACCTCCTATGTAGTTACAGTGGAACATTCCGGGTCCCTTCTCCAGAGAAGGTTGCCAGTCTAATCTGAATAGTAGGAAGTTTATTCTAAGAAAATGGCCCAATAGCATGTAAGCTTGAGCTTTTGAATGGAAATATAAATCACCGAGTAAATGGGAGGAGCCAGATCTTCCTCAGAAGGTGTCCAACAGGAAGCATGTAAGAGCAACAGCCAGAAGTCCATTTTGGGGGAGAGGGGCTCAAAGGTAGACTGTGGAGTCCCGGTATTCTCTCTACTCACTGCATTAAAGCCTACCTTTGCTGGTAGGGGTGACAAGCCCCACCAGCCAAAGAGGTCTCCTGAGTGAATCTGTGTACCTGCTGCCAGAGGAAGTACCCAAGTTGGCAGTGCACTTCAGCCGCCGATGCTGGCATTCCCGAGCACGCTGAGTTCAGTGGCTGAACTTGGCATGTGTAGAATATGCCGACATCGGCAGCCGAACATGCTGCTCAGACAACATAGGCAGAACTTGGAGACCTCCACAGAGGGGGCTTGATCTAAAAATGAGGGGGCCCAGGCCCCCGAGGCCGTCCCATGGCTATGCCACTGCTGCAAAATCTAACTTAAATAACAGTAAGGCTTAGGTCTGTCTTTCATGAACTTTTTCACCTTTCTCTGTATGTTTTCGGAGATCGTGTCGACCCTTCTGCCATGTCTGCAACTTAATTCACCTAAGTGCCAGGGTCTACGCTCCCTCTCTGAGCACTGACAAGAAACATCAGAGCAAGAATCACTAACAAACGTGCACTCATTTTTTTTCCTCTCATAGATTATTCATGCATCATAGTGAAGGAAAACTGTTCTCTTTTAACATCACAGATAAAATGCCCACAGCTCTTGTGATTAATTGTGAACGATTTTGGATGTGTTTCTGAGTATTATTCCTGTAACAAATGCATTCAATTATACTGCAATATTTATGTGTCACTGAGAAAAAGGTGGGAAGCCAAGACAGGTTCGCTGAGACCATGAATCATTCTTGCTCTTCATACCATTTAAAGCAGCAGCGCAGAGATTTTCCACCATAGTAATTGGCATCGTATGAATGAAAGCCACAGTTTGCTAGGGATGCTTAAGAAAGTAAGTTGTGAGTTTACTGATAGCCATATTGGCCCTTCCTTCAAGCTAATACATTGATCTTTAGAGTGAAAGGAAGATGGAGAAGGATCCTTATTGCTTGCATACACAGCCATGTGCATCTCCCCATGCCTTCCTTCTAGACTTTAGGCAATCTGCACTTGTGGTTCGACAGGATCCAGCTGTGGTTCTTTCACTCTATTGAATTTAACTGAAGGTTTCTCTGGTAATATTTCCTTAATTATGAGGCCCTGCGATGAAGCTACAATGTAGTAAATTTAAAACGAATCAGAGAAAGTTTTTCTTCACTCATCTGTCTCTCTATGTCAAATGTACAACGCTGCGTGCGTCTGGTAGCACTAGAAAAATGCTAGTAGTAGTAGTAATTCGTTGCCAGAGAATGTGGTAAAGGCGGTTAGCTTAGCGGAGTTTTAAAAAGGTTTGGCCAGCTTCCTAACGGAAAAGTCCATAGACCATTATTAAATGGACTTGGGGAAACTCCACTATTTCTGGGATAAGCAGTATAAAATGTTTAGTACATTTTTGGGATCTTGCCAGGTATTTGTGACCTGGATTGGCCACTGTTGGAAACAGGATGCTGGGCTTGATGGACCTTTGGTCTTTCCCAGTATGGCAATACTTATGTACTTAATGAAGAGCATTAAGCCCTTAATGTGGGGTTAGTGCACGCTAACAGGCAAACACAGAACGTGTTAAACTATTTTGTGGTGCGGCGGGGTGGGGAGCGGCGCTGGAAGGGGCCTTGTTTTGCTGGCGGGGACTCAGGATCCCTGCCAGCCAAGGTATTTGTAGTTGCAGCTGAGGGGCAGTGGCGATCCTGGGGGAGGGGGGAGGCCCAGCGGCGGTAGCCCTGCCCTGGGTCTGGCTCAGTCTTTTGGCAGCCCTGCCAGGATCTGGTGCTTCAGATGTAAGTTAAACCTGTGCTACCTACTAGGCCTTTGGGTCATCCCATGAAAATTTGCAAAAGATGTTACTTCTCTTTAGAAAAATAACATGCTTCTGTCCATTGGCATGCTCACAGAAATATATATATATTGCTTCAGAAACTGGCACACTAGCTACATGTGCACTCAAAAATCAATAGTCATGGGGTAAATATTCAGCCGGTGGTGATGACTGTTTTGATGACTATCGCTGGCGTTGTTTCTGGATATTCAGTGCTGGCCATGTCCGGGCTCCGGCATTGAATATACAGTTTATACGGAGCTGGCTAACACATGGCCATTTAAGTCGATATTCAGAACTTAACTGCCCATGAGTTGCCGCTTAAAGACAGAACTGACTTTTATGTGGTCCTATTTATGCGATTACCCTGGCCGGTTAAAGTGCTGAATATTCCTACATCATGTTAGTGTCTTTTTCTACCAGCAGGTGTCAAATCTAGTCTTTGAGACTCCTGGAGAAGTGTGCTTTCAGGATAGTCCCAACCGATATAGAGGCTTTTGGGCCAGCACTGACACTGCAGCCAAAACATATCACCTAGTTTCAGCCGAAGCCAAAAACGAAACAAAAAAAAATACAAAGACTAGGGGGCACGCAATGAAGCTACAAAGTAGTAATTTTAATACAAATTGGAGAAAATGTTTCTTCACTCAACGTGTAATTAAACTCTGGAATTTGTTGCCAGAGAAAGTTGTAAAAGCAGTTAGCTTAGCAGGGTTTAAAAAAGGTTTGGATACCTTCCTAAAAGAAAAGTCCATAAGCCATTATTAACATGACCTTTGGGAAAATACACTGCTTATTTCTAGGATAAGCAACATAAAATGTATTGTACTGTTCTGGGATCTTGTCAGGTACTTGTGATGTCTGTTGGCCACTGTTGAAACAGCAAACTGGGCTTGATGGACCTTTGGTCTGCCCCAGTATGGCAAATGCTTATGCTTATATGGCAATTTGCTAGTTTACGTACACTAACCCTGTGTAGTACCTATTTTTAAAATTTACTTTTAGAAGGGGGTGCTGCACGGGTGGAAAGTGGGCATTCCTGCGTCATTCAGCTAGCACGTTATGATTAGTGCGTGCTATCTGGATCTAAATTTGGGCACCGATATTCAGACCATGGGAGTTAGAGCAGCTAACTCCCGCTGTTGGCGCTGAGCCTGGATTTTCAATGATGGGCCGTCTCCGGTGACAGGCTTTGAATTTCCAGTTTATTTTTGGCCAGTTTAAAGATAACCGGCTAGGTTGAGATTCAGGGGTCCTTTTGCTAAGGTGTGCTGAAAAGTGACGTGTGCTGGTGTAGATGCATGTATTGGACGCACGCAGGTCCATTTTTCAGCGCACCTGCAAAAAAGGCCTGGGGGGGGGGGGGGGCCAAAAATGGACGTGTGGCAAAATGAAAATTGGCGCGCATCCAATTTGGGCCTGAGACCTTACCACACCCATTCACTTAGCGGTAAGGTCTGACATGTTAACTGGGCAGTAAGCATCAGCATATGTACAATGCAGATTACCGCCCGGTTAGCGCCACAGGACGGAAATTTTCGGGCGAATATATTGGGAGCATGTAAAAAATTAAATTACTGCCTGGGCCATGTGGTAGCCGGGCGGTAGTTCTGAATTGGCGCGCATTGGGTGCATAGGTGCCTACGTGGCTTAGTAAAAGGTCCCCTTAACCGGTTATCTTTAAAAACAGCCAAAGATATCCTACCTTTTTACGCGGCCAATTATGGCCGCTAAACCGACTTTAAAAATAGGTGGATAGCCAGATATATCGAGCGAAATAACCAGCTAGCTGATAACCAGGAATGTTCAGCGGGGGGGGGGGGGGGGGGGGGAATAGCCGGTTATCTCCCACTGAATATCGGCGGATAGCCAGTTAAGCACTATTTAATCGGTTAACAGCCATTCTGGCCAGTTAAATAGCGCTGAATATCGGGGGGGGGGGGGGGGGGGAGGGGGATAGAAACAGAGAAAAAATGAAGGCAGGTAAAGACCGTCCCCCCTAATAGTCAGCTGCCTGCGGCGACACTAATTCCGGATAGTCAGTGTTGGTCCATATCCAGCGACCGGCATTGAATTTCCGGTTTCAGTTTTGGCTGTGGTGATTTAACCGGCTAAGCAAATATTCATCGCTAGCCAGTTCAGTTAATAGTGGTTTATAGTGACCTATCTTAACTGCTTAACCGCACTAGATATTCACATGTGGCCGGCTAAGTTGTGGGAGTTAGCAGCTAGTCACAAAGCGCTAACATTCAGCGCAGATAACCGGCTATCTCGCTCTGAATATTAGTTCTATTTTAACCAACCAGGAGCGCTGAATGTCAGGCCCGATATGGCCTATCTAGTCTGCCCTTCCATGCCATCTACTATCCCTTTCTCTCCCTTAGAGATACTATCAGGCTGATTTTCGAAAAAGGACACCCATCTTTCGACACAAATCGGAAGATGGGAGTCCTTCTCACAGGGTTGCACAAATCGGTATAATGGAAATCCAGTTTTGGGCGTCCCCAACTGCTTTCCGTCGCAGGGATGGCCAAAATTCAAGGGGGTGTATCGGAGGCGTAGCAAAGGCAGGACTTGGGCGTGCTTAACACATGGACGTCCTCGACCCATAATGGGAGAAAAAGGGTGTCCCTGACAAGCACTTGGACGACTTTACCTGGTCCTTTTTTCTTACGACCAAACCACAGAAAGGTGCCCGAACTGACCAGATGACCACCGGAGAGAATCGGGGATTACCTCCCCTTACTCCCCCAGTGATCACAAACCCCCTCCCACCCTCAAAAAAAATCTTTAAAAATATTTTTTCCAGCCTCAAAGGTCATACTCAGCTCCATCACAACATTATGCAGGTCCCTGGAGCAGTTTTAGTGGGTGCAGTGCACTTCAGGCAAGCAGACCCAGGCCCATCCCCCCTACCTGTTACACTTGTGGTGGTAAATGTGAGCCCTTCAAAACCTACCCGAAACCACTGTACCCACATGTAGGTGCCCCCCTTCACCTGTAAGGGCTATGTTAGTGGTATACAGTTGTGGGTAGTGGGTTTTGGGGGGCTCAGCACACAAGGCAGCTATGTACCTGGGAGCACTTTCTGAAGTCCACTGCAGTGCCCCCTAGGGTGCCCGGTTGGTGTACTGGCATGTCAGGGGGACCAGTTCACTACGAATGCTGGCTCCTCCCACGACCAAAGGGCTTGCATTTGGTCGTTTCTGAGATGGGCGTCCTAGATTTCCATTATCGCCAAAAATCAGAAAGGACCAAGTCTAGGGATGACCATCTCTAAGGACGACCTAAATTTCAGGATTTGGGCATCTCCGACCGTATTATCGAAACGAAATATGTACGTCCATTTTGTTTCGATAATACGGGTTTCCGTCCCTCCATCGGGATGTTTTGCAAGGACGTCCTCAGCAAAACTTGGGGATACTGTTTTCATGTCCACAATTCACCACCCTTTCTGTGAAGAAGAATTTCCAGTCAGGTTACTCCTATCCCAGTTCACCTTCATCCTATGCCCCCTCATTCCAGAGCTTCCTTTCAATTGAAAGAGACTCGCCTCCTGTGTATTTATGCCGCATAGGTATTTAAATGTCTCTGTCATATATCATATAGTAGATATGGGAGCACTTACCACCTCTTAAATGGGGCGCCATGTATAGAATCCAGGGGGAAAGTGATCATGTTACATTTACTTGGCATTCTCCACGAGGTTATCAACACTGAAGGCGGCCATTTTTTATTTTTAGTCAAGGTATATACCGTATTTTTCGGACTATAAGACGCACCGGACCATAAGACGCACCTAGGTTTTAGAGGAGGGAAATAGGAAAAATTTTTTTTCCTTTTTTCCTCCTCTAAAACCTAGGTGCTCCGGTGCGTCTTGTCCGAATACCTCCCTCCGAGTTCGGGATCGCCCTCCCCCTGGCCCTGTCACCACTTCTCCCTACTCACATCACGCGATCTTCCCTGGTGGTCTAGTGACGTTGGCGGCCATTTTGAATCTCGCCGCGACCGTCAGGCTGCATACAGGAGGACGGAGAGCAGCGCGCTGGGCAGGAAAGAGGGGGCTCTTTCCTGCCCCGACGTCACTAGACCACCAGGGAAGATCGTGTGACGTGAGTAGGGAGAAGTGGTGAGAGGGCCAAGGGGAGGGCGATCCCGAACTCGGAGGGCGGGCGGCCAGCCAGCCAGCCAGCCAAATCTACCTTCGGACTATAAGACGCACCCCCCATTTTCCTCCCAAATTTTTGGGGAAAAAAGTGCGTCTTATAGTCCGAAAAATACGGTACTTTTTAGTGAATAAGATATATATTTTTCCTGTAAAAATTGAGCTTTACAAATTATTGATAATTCATGTCAATGAGCCATCAGAGATACTCTGCAGTATCCAGTAGGCTCCAGTTTAATTTCTGATTCTTGTGATTTGCGAGCAATGATATTGAACCGATTAAAGCACCAGAAATGAATAACTATTCCTTTTCCTTTTCCTGTTTCTTTTCTAGCGAAGCTTCCTGGGCTGCACTACCTTTAAAGTAGGGGACCTAGTGAAGTCAAAGGAGCTACGACTGACTCTCAGCCTGAAGTAGGTCCCTAGTCCTTTGGATGCCATTCTAAATGAACAGTCAGTGACATTCAGTAACAATTGCTATACTGGTCTTGACCATCTCTGAATTACAGTATTTCTCATGTATGTCAGCTTAAAGTGCCTATTTCACTTTCATGAAAGGCCACTTATTTCAGCTGGAGCTTTCTTTTCACCGGGTTAGAAAGGCTATTTGTCCTCTGCTGAAACTGCAGTTAAAGCTGAAATAACAGAACCCTTTTAAAGGTGACTTTAAAAGGCAGATTCCTGATTTTTTAGCTCCACGGTTGATGTTGCTTTTAAATGACGACCGTAGAGTTTAATCTTATACCTGGATGTTCAGTACCAGGGCCATATCTGGATACAGGTGCTGCATATGTGAGTATATAACAGCAGCTGGAAGTTATCCTGGTTCCATCGATATTCAACACTGACACTAGGATAGCTATTTGGACTAAGTAAGACATCGATACCCAGATAACTTGTATTTCCACCCCAGTCTGCTCCAGCTCTATATGGACAAAGTAAGACAGTCGTAGAGAGAATGACACGGGGACCCGCGGTAACCACGGGGATGGGAACAGATCCCATGGGGATGGAGCGGGGATGGGGACACAGCCTGTGAGGACCCCGTGTCACTTTCTTGCCGGGTATTTGGGATCTTGCTGGGTATTTGTGACCTGGATTGGCCACTGTTGGAAACAGGATGCTGGGCTCGATGGACCTTTGGTCTTTCCCAGTATGGCAATACTTATGTACTTTCTACTTTGAAGCCTGTTAATGAATTGGACTGTTATCTATGTTTGATTGATGCAGACGACAATATTTTTATTTTTTGGAAAAACAAGCAGACATACTGGCCACGGCTAGCAAAATTTGCATGGGGGAGTTCCTGTATATCCTGATACCAGCACATCTTCTAAGAAGACATCTCCTATTGCAGGAGGGACTGTGGAAGACTGGAGAGCTAAACTGAATTCTGAGATTGTTGATGACTTATTCACCCACAGATTAAAAAATCATAACAGTGCTTCATAGGGAATATTTCGCCCCTCTAGGATATACAGAATGGGTTGTATTTTGTACCCCTGGACAATTTAATGGGGTGGATTAGGATTTCTTGAGGTAGTAGAAGTCAGCTATTGTTGGGGTTGGAAGGGTAGAGGGTGGTGTTGATGGGAGGGTTATTATAGCTGCTCGTTGTTATTATTGTTTTCTGTTTGCAATTTATACACAACAGTTGCACAGCATATTGTTCCTTTTTATACTTTAATAAAAAGATTGAAATATAAAATCATAAGTGTTTAAGGCTTCTGCAGATGAGAACAGAGCCTATGGGGACGGGGACAGAACCTGCGGGGACGGAGAGAGGGCCTGCGGAGACGGGACGGGGATGGAGATGGGGCCTGTGGGGGCGGGGTGGGGACGGAGACAGAACCCACAGAGATGGGGCAGGGATGGGGACAAATTTTGTCCCCGTGTCATTCTCTAAGTGATACTACTACTACCCAGATAAATCTTGGCTATGCATTGGCTCCACCCCCAGACTGCTCCAGTTCTATCAGTATAGATTTTCAGCAAGGCTTACCCAGGTAGGAGTTACTCCTAGCCAGAAAAGTGTCACTGAGGGGTCCTTTGACAAAGGTGCGCTGGAAAATGTCTTGCGGTAGTGTAGGAGTGGGTTGTGGGGGCGCGCGATCCATTTTTTTAGCGCACCTGTAAAAAAGGCCTTTTAAAAAAATTTTGCCGAAAATAGACGTGCGACAAAATGAACATTGCCGTGCGTCTATTTTGGGTCTGAGACCTTACCGCCAGCCATTGGCTTAGTGGTAAAGGCTCACGCGGTAACTGGGCGCTAATGACCTCCGTGCGCCAAACGCCACTTGGTGCATGTCTGTTACGTGCACCCCGGAAATAAAAAAAATATTTTTCTTACACGCGTATCGGACACACACCAAAAATGAAATTACCGCAAGATCCACGTGGTAACTCCATTTTGGCGCATGCTGGGCACGCGTAGACGCTTACGTGGCTTAGTAAAAGGACCCCTGAATGTTGTCCTGAGAGAATTTATTTTAGCTTAGGTACAAAACAACAACAACAAAATTCTATCTAAAATTCAAATATAGGAGACTTTCTTGTAAATATGGTTTATTTGCAGTAAGGGGGCAGTTTTCTAAGTGGATGTGCATTGTAAGTGGTAAAATGTGCTCCCCCTTTGGGAGTGCTTTGAACATATGCGCATAAGTAACCCCTTACAGAGTGCTGACCTGTTGTAAAGTACATGCAGTGATATAATAGTGCATAGTTTATCCGTGGACATGCATGAGGAGGAGTTTGGGCGGAGCATGGACAAAATGCCCAAACATACATGGATTATACAATTCTGTAATCTTCGTGTTATCATTTATACCTGCCCTAAGGCTGATGGAAATATCTGCGGCTGCCACTTACACTAGTATTTAATAAAGTAGACACTTAATAGTCAACAGGTTACTCTCTTACCCTAGGTGCCCTGTTATAAAACCACATGTGCTGTTTAATGCGGCCAAGCACTGACGACTTAAACTTTTGAGAATAACATTGGAGGTTTATTTTGTACATTAATCATGCCAATAACCTATTGATATGATGAAGACAGACACCTGAGACGTGGTTTCCAAATGACGTTTAATGTTTAGATTGGGTATTTGTGATAAATGTTTTTTTTTTTTTTTTCAAACAGGATGAGGTTTCCTGAAAAGATCTGGTAGAGAGAGTGAAAAGATCATTTCTATGTACTTTTTGCTGTAGCAATGGTGCCTGTTAGGGAGGGTTGGTCTATCTGTCTGTCCATCTGCTGTACAGATTTATGCATATGCGAACAGACTTAGTACAGTGGGAGCTAGCAGGAAATAGCTAGGAAGACATTTTGTGGGGGGAGGGGGGAGTGAAAGGGGGAAATATGTAGGAGGGTTGAGGAAGAGTAATAAGAACCCCAAAAATTTATACCCAACCCTCTCAATACCCCATCACATATCCATCCAATCCCTCAGGATTGCACCGCCAGAAAACACCGAGGACTATAATCGAACGGGGCCCCCAAGTTTTCATGAGGGCGCCCTCGCATGACGGCCCCGTAAAGAGGCGGGACAATGCGTATTATCGAAACAAGATGGGCGGCCATCTTTCGTTTCGATAATACGGTCGGGGGCGCCCAAATCTTGACATTTAGGTCGACCTTAGAGATGGTTGTTCTTGGGTCGTTTTTGAGATGGTCGTCCTCGGTTTTTGGCGATAATGGAAACCAAAGACATCTATCTCAAAAACGTCCAAATCCAAGCCCTTTGGTCTTGGGAGGAGCCAGCATTCGTAGTGTACTGGCCCCCCTCACATGCCAGGATACCAACCGGGCACCCTAGGGAGCACTGCAGTGGACTTCACACATTTCTCCCAGGTGCATAGCTCCCTTACCTTGTGTGCTGAGCCCCCCAACCCCCCCACCCCCCCCCCAAGGTCCGCCGGCCTGAAGTACACTGCACCCACTACAACTGCTCCAGGGACCTGTATACTGCTGTGATGGACCTGAGTATGGCATTTGAGGCTGGCAAAAAAGTATTTTTAAACTTGTTTTTTATGGTGGGAGGGGGTTAGAGACCACTGGGGGAGTAAAGGGAGGTGATCCCCGATTCCCTCCGGTGGTCATCTGGTCAGTTCGGGCACCTTTTTGAGGCTTGGTTGTGAAACAAAAATGGACCAAGAAAAGCTGTCCAAGTGCTCGTCAGGGGCGCCCTTCTTTTTTCTATTATCGGCCGAGGACGACCATCTCCTAATCATGCCCCAGTCCCACCTTCGCTACCCTGCCGACACGCCCCTGTGAACTTTGGTCTTCCCCGCAACGGAAAGCAGTCGAGATTGTCAAAAAATTGGCTTTCGATTATGCCGATTTGGACGACCTTGCGAGAAGGACCCCCATCTCCCGATTTGTGTCGAAAGATGGGTGTCCTTCTCTTTCGAATATAAGCCTGACCCTCACACACACATCCCAAAACACACTCCCCTACCCCACTCTTCCCCAGTGACAACTCCGCAAACACATACCTACACGCTCTCTATAGATTCAGCACTCAAGGGTACATATAGAATTCATATACGCCACCAGTCTTTTTCACCTACCCAGTCCCTGGAACTCTATTGAGACCTCCATACCTGAGTCTGCAAATGGAGGAAGGGGAAACACTGCACTGTATCACAATGTAAAGATGCACTTTTCAAATTGTTTATAACATAGTAACATAGTAGATGACGGCAGAAAAAGACCTGCATGGTCCATCCAGTCTGCCCAACAAGATAAACTCATATGTGTATACCTTACCTTGATTTGTACCTGCCTTTTTCAGGGCACAGAGCGTACAAGTCTGCCCAGCAGTATTTCCCGCCTCCCAACCACCTCCCATCACCGGCTCTGGCATGGACCGTATAAAGTCTGCCCAGCACTATCCCCGCCTCCTAACCACCAGTCCCGCCTCCCATCACCGGCTCTGGCACGGACCGTATAAGTCTGCCCAGCACTATCCCCGCCTCCCAACCACCTGTCCCGCCTCCCATCACCGGCTCTGGCACGGACCGTATAAGTCTGCCCAGCACTATCCCCGCCTCCCGCCACTGGCTCTGACACTGACTGTATAAGTCTGCCCAGCACTATCCCTGCCTCCCATCACCGGCTCTGGCACGGACCGTATAAGTCTGCCCAGCACTATCCCCGCCTCCCGCCACTGGCTCTGACACAGACTGTATAAGTCTGCCCAGCACTATCCCTGCCTCCCATCACCGGCTGTGGCACGGACCGTATAAGTCTGCCCTCCACTATCCTCGCCTCCCAACCACCAACCCCTCTTCCCCCCACCTGCTCTGCCACCCAATTTCGGCTAAGCTTCTGAGGCTTTGCTTAGGTCAGTATTCAAAGCGATTTAACTGAGTAGGAGGCATTCTTGTATGTTTAAATCAATTGTGCCCGCCCAGCCACCATTGCTCAGCCAGGGGCGTATCTGCGTGGGGCCACAGGGGCCTGGGCCCCCACAGATTTCGCCCTGGCCCCCCTCCCCGCCGTCAGACTCCGAACTGGATTCAACGAATCAGCAGCGTTACTTACAGCATGGCCACGGAGGAGTCGGAGGAAGACGAAATATGAAGACTGCGGGTCGGACCTCGGCTGGCGGGGGTTGGGGCCCCCCGCCAGCAAAAGTAAGCAGCGGGGTAGGGTCGACCGCGGGGGGGGGGGGGGGGGGGGTGGAGAGTGGCGGCGGAGCGGGGAGGGAGGTAAAAATGTGCCCCCCCTCTCTGGCTCTGGCCCCCCCTACCGCCGGATTCCAGATACGCCCCTGTTCAGCAGTACTTACCCGGACAGTGCTGCTGAATATTACCATGGCAACAGCCATAACCCAAGCAGGCAGGTCAGGAGCATTACAGGGGGTGGAGCTGGGAGTTATGCAGGTGCAGGCAGTATACAGTGCTAACACCTACATAGATAACCAGGCATGTAGGACTTCATAAAAAGCAACCCTAACTTTGCCCAGCTAAGTATGCCAGTAGGGCAGATCCCACTGAATTTCATCCAGTTCTTATATAAATTCTTGTACTGGCCAGACCTCCCCCCTCCCCTGGCAAGGTCCGATTGCCCCTACCACCCCCCAACAAGTAAATACCCCCCTCCCACACCCTGACAACTAAAGACCCCCTCTGACCAGGGGGGAGTCGGGAGTTATGTGGGTGCTAGCAGTATTCTGTGCTTGCACCCACAAAGTTAACTAGGCAAAGTTAAGACAAAGACACCCCCCCCCCCCAAGTCGGAATAGGTTCCCCAGGACTCCTTAAAATCCATGGTGGTCCAGTAGGGTGATGGGAGCAGGAGGGAACCCCTCTCGCTCCTTCCTCTAACGGCTCCATAGTAAAAATGGCTGCCACAACTTATAACCGAGTGCCAGCATCAGGCAGCCCAGGCAAAACTCGGGCAATTTGCGGAGCTGCATTGGAGAGAATCCTGGCCACTTATAAGGAGGTTTTCAGCTGGTGAGGCTTGGGGACTCCCACCAACAGCAGTAAGAGTGTGCTGCTGCTGGGTGGGCCTGAGCCCAAAGTGAGCAGGGCCACCAAGAGGGGGGCAGGGTAGGCAAGCCTTCAAGGGGGGGCCCGGTGCCATGGTCCGTCTCTCTCCAGCTCCTGGCACACAGAAGAAGGAAAGTGACAGACTGAGTGAGGAGAAGACACAGGAAGGTAAGGGGAGGGGCAGTGGCGGCCCGAGTGTAGCAGTGGCGACCCGGCCCTGAAAATGAGTGGGCCCGTGGCTACATCACTGATGCACACTTGATCAAGTTTGCCCTGTATTTTTCACAATGACATTGGTGTCATACATTTTTTAATTAAGGGGGGGAAAATGGAGCGCGTCATAGAATTTAGCATCTGGTGGATTGCGGCCAGTAATACAACCAGCTTGAAACAATTGTGTGCTAAATGAATAAAGATGCGAAGATGGTAAAAAGCAACACACAGGCACTCACTGACACTAAACCTCAATGGCAAATTTACTCTCTGGAAAAGTAGAACGCTGTGCACGCCTAATGGAAAGCTTATATGATCAAACATGGTGTGAAAAACAAAAGTAAAGCTAAACTGTAAATCCTTTGTGTATTTGACATAAAAAAAAAAACAGTTGACAGCATTCCTGCATTAAAAATAATACAAAAACACAATGGGTGTGACGTTGATTAAAATAGGTACGGAAGTATTTATGCTGCGAAAAATACTCTCAACTGTGCTGAAAATGATACTTGCATGCTGTCTCTCATACTGTTTTTGTCACTATTGTTACCATTATTATTATTTAATGGCATTCTGGGGCACTTGTTAGTGCAGGGGTGGGCAACCACGGCTCTCAAGGGCCCCCAACCCCTTCAAGTTTTCAAGATTTCCACCATGAATATGCATGAGATTGGTTTGCATGTATTGTTTCCATTGTGTTAGATCTCATGCATATTCATGGTGGAAATCTTGAAAACCCGACTAGGTTGTGGCCCTCGAGGACCACCCCTGTGTTAGTGGATGACATCCAGCTGCAATCCCCAAGGGACAATTGCCTGTCTGGGCACCATGTCATGGTGATTGAAAAGTAATCGTCTCACTTTGAACCTAGATAAAATGACGTATTTGTGATATAGCAGGACTGGTTGGGAGTTAGACTCACATCTCCACCGTTAAGTCTTCGTTTGGATTGCTTCCGATGCAACACCATGTGAAATCTGTAATGCTAAAATTGGAATTAACTTTAATCTAAGCACCTGTTACATCTATATTTGACTATCGAAATGTTCTATATGAGGGCCTTCTCCAAAAGACTGTTCATTGGCACCATTGATTTATTCTTGAAAACAAACAAATAAGTTCAGATCATGCGACTCCATTGTTGCTGAATTACATTGGCTTCCTCTGGGTTTTTGCTCTCAAGATGATGTCGTATCCAGTTTATTTGGTTCCGTAAGAGCTGAGGCACCAGTTGTGGTTTTCACAGCTGGAGTTGGTGGCTTTATCAGCCCAAGTTCATCTACAGTGTACTAGGAAACAGGAATCTGCTTATATGGGCCCTTTCCTGTAAAATCAGGTCCCCTTGAATATTCAGTATGAGAGGAAATATCTACAGGTATGGATTGGGGGTGGAGTATAATGTGTGTGTATGTGTATATATATATATATACACACATTATAATGATTTTCTGATTGTTTTACTGTTTTTTGTTTCAAATTTTATATTTTGTACCTCGCATTGGATGTGTTCAAATTTTATATTTTGTATATATATATATATATACACACACATTATAATGATTTTCTGATTGTTTTACTGTTTTTTGTTTCAAATTTTATATTTTGTACCTCGCATTGGATGTGTTCAAATTTTATATTTTGTATATATATATATATACACACATTATAATGATTTTCTGATTGTTTTACTGTTTTTTGTTTCAAATTTTATATTTTGTACCTCGCATTGGATGTGTTCAAATTTTATATTTTGTATATATATATATATATATACACACATTATAATGATTTTCTGATTGTTTTACTGTTTTTTGTTTCAAATTTTATATTTTGTACCTCGCATTGGATGTGTTCAAATTTTATATTTTGTATATATATATATATATACACACATTATAATGATTTTCTGATTGTTTTACTGTTTTTTGTTTCAAATTTTATATTTTGTACCTCGCATTGGATGTGTTCAAATTTTATATTTTGTATATATATATATATACACACATTATAATGATTTTCTGATTGTTTTACTGTTTTTTGTTTCAAATTTTATATTTTGTACCTCGCATTGGATGTGTTCAAATTTTATATTTTGTACCTCGCATTGGATGTGTTTGGTGAGTTGAGTAATTAAATAAATATTGTAAATAAATAATAAGATACTATCCAGGTCTTGTGTTTGGGGAAGGAAGGGTGGGGGGAACCCAGGTCAATTGCCATGTTTGCGCTATGTCAAAAAGTGACCACACAATAATTAGGATGGAGAGAAACTCATCAACAGACAAAAGATCATCTCCACAAAAACTGGAAGATCACCCGATATCTTAATGGAGAAAAACAACCTTAATGAAGCAAAAATAAGCTCTAAAAGAACTCGGGGTCCCTCAAATCAACTAGCATCATCATTGGTCCTTAAAAAAAAATCCATATACAAAAGGTAGTGCACTATAGTCCACAATCACAATTTTCATTCATAACAATCTCTCTATATAAAAGGCAACCCCAACGTTCTGAAGCCTCCACGGAAGTTGAGGCGCCCGAGATATCCGGTGTGCACTGGAGTGTCTGCACCGCCCTCGCGTCAAAACGTCATGACGTCGAGGGCGGAGCTATGACACTTGACGAGGGCTGAAACGGAAACGCCACAGCGAACAAGGCAAGTAGCTCGGAGGGACGGAGGGAGGGGGCCCCTTGCTAGCGCCCATTTCATTCCGCTCAGAAACGGACATTTTTTCCTAGTATCTTAATAAATCAAAATATTCAATGTTCAAACTGTGCAATACATACAAAAAGAGGATGTACTTTTCTGAAAAAGGTGGTGTACACTTCAACCAGGGTGAAAATCTAGTGCTGATAATACTCCAAGACTGGCAAGACAGTCATTTAGACTCCATAAAGCAAATATTTTTTATTTATCTTTTTCCGAGAGTAATTTGACATTTTTTGTTTTCACTGTTAGTTCCCTGAAGCAGCCTAATGGCGAAACAAGGCATCCTTGTCAGGCTTGTGTTAACTGTGGAAGCTTTCTAGCATCAATTGAAAATCGGCTCTGTGAGTTGTAACTGCAACCAATCTTGGAATATTGCGCACCATTGGATTTTCACACCAATTGAAGTGTACACCAACTTTTTCAGAAAAGTGCATCCTCCTTTTTATTGAACCTTTGGATTATTAAGATATTTTTGTGAATGCAAATTGTGATTTTTGGACCATAGTGCACTAATTTTTCTATATGGAGGGTTTTTTTTTTTTGCACCAGTGATGGTGCTAGTTGGTTTGTGGGATCCTGAGTTATTTTAGGGCCAGCTTTTTGCTTCATGGAGGTTCTATTTCTCCATTGAGATGTTGGGTGACCTTCTAGTGATCTTTCAGTTTTTATGGAGATGATCTTTTGTCTGTTGACATTTTTGCACTATGCCATAGAGAGCCCCAAACTTGCTTGAAGCTGGAGGAGATACAGCCCCTTAGATGGGCTTTAAGGTCCCCTTCCAAATTTTTGCCCTGGACCCCAGTATGTTTAATATCGGCCCTCGTTCTACCTTTTAAAAGAGTCACTTCGTGTTTGTAAATTGGATTGAATTTTGTTAGAATGTGTTAATTTTATTCTCAACAAGATTTTTTTTTATGTCTTATATTTGTTAGTTCTATTTAACGTTTTCTTGCAACAGGATTGCAGATTCAGATTAATAGAAAGGGAATAGTCATGGCTACATTTATTTCTGTAGCTTAATCATCCTTCGATGTAGTACTTTCAATAACCTTTCTAAAGAATTTTACTGACTTACCTTCACTTCTCTTCTTAGTAAGTTAAAGGTGACAAAGATGATACAGTCTAGAAAAGCTCTGATAAAATTTGGGAGAAATGAAATGATTTTTTAGTTGTCTTCAACAGCTCCTCTCGATAACATGGTTGATACTTGAAATATAAACCTTAGAGCACCAATGGACTCATTCGCCTCATTAAAGCAATATTCCCTGGTTTATGGAGGAAATTGAAGTCTCTTAAAACTCAGGGTCACAGACTTGAATGGAGATAGCTTAAAACTTAATCAGAGTTGGCTAGAAATTCATGTCTATATAACAAGATAATTATTCTATCAAAAAGGCTTATTATTCAGGTTCCGTAGAATACGCCAAAGGAATTATTTAAGATAATAAACGGCCTGTTACTTAGCTCTAAGATTCCTGATTCAATAATGCTATCAGTCTCTTGATGTAATTGTCTCATTAGTTTCTTTCAGGATAAAATTAAACAACTAATCGGGTCAACATTCCAACCAGTGCTGAGTGTATATTTTTACACATCGGCTGTGGAATTTTAAAGAAAACACAAATATTCAGCAGTGCTACATTTATAGTTTGCGATGCTGAAAACACCTGTAATATACTCACTGCCAACAGCTACACATCCTCCAGAGCGGATCCAAGTTTCTGTGAGACGGAGAAATGAACAGTTGTAATCACGTATCAGAGTTCAGAAGTCCTGCTAGATAGACTGAGTGGTGACAGGAGTTGGGGGTGGAATGTAGATTGAAAGGGGGACAACCCGAGGAGGAGTGCATGGTCTGTGATTCTGAAAGGCAGGGAGATTACCTCAGTCAACTGGAATAGGGTGGGAGTAGATTTAGGGGGTTAAGGGAAGGTTGGCAACCAAACAAAAGCACCAAGGTATTAATACTAGACCAACCGAAATTCCCATTCATGAGACATGGTGGTAAACCTTCAGCAGAGCTTAGGGAGATACAGAATAAAGAGTGAAAATATTGGCGTACACCGTCTCGCTGCAGTAGCAGTGACGACCAGCGGATTGAAATAGTGAAGTAGAGAACTGTTTCCAGGTTCGGGTTCAGAGAGCCTTACTGGTGGCCACATGATCGCGATTCCAAGGACGACAGGGGAGAGCTCCAGGGAGCAGACAGCAGCAGTAGGAAACACCAACAGGAGCCTGAAATGAGAGTGATCAACAGGTTATACAAGCAAATAAAAGCAGTTACAGAGAAGACCAGTGCCACTGCTCTGCTGGACCTTTTGGAGGGATTATGGACAGGCAGGAAGAGATGCTGGACCACGGGGGGGGGGGGGGGGGGGTTGTTAGATGTGGACTAGCTGGTGGTAGGGAGGGGGAGAGAGAGAGAGATACTGAACATGGGTAAAAGGGGGGAGACACTGGACCATGAAGGAGTTGTGGGAATTGAAAGGGAGACATATTGGTGCCACGGTAGGGGATGCAGGAAGAAAGGAATAGAAAGAGGAGAATCATGAAGACAGAGAGGAGATGATGGGCTCTGAGGGAGCATAGGGATAGATACACAAAGGGTTAATGGGGGGCAGAGAGGGGATGGGGACATACAGGGACAATGCTGATTGGGAGGGGTTAGGGATAGTGATACAGAAGCAATGCTGATCACAGGGGGAGGATTAAGGGCATGGACATGGAGAAAAGGACGGACAGCGGCATAGAAAGGGAAATGGGACTTGATATACAGCCTTTCTGAGGTTTTTGCAACTACATTCAAAGCGGTTTACATATATTCAGGTACTTATTTTGTACCAGGGGCAATGGAGGGTTAAGTGATTTGCCCAGAGCCACAAGGAGCTGCAGTGGGAATCGAACTCTGTTCCCCAGGATCAAAGTCCATTGTACTAACCACTAGGCTACTCCTCCACTCATTCCACCAATAAGAGCCAACCTCATCAGTGATGTCACAATGGCTTGACTGCCTGATACTTGGCTCACCTCTGATATTGTGATGTCATAAGGGAAAGGGGGAAAGGGAAATGGGACTTGATATACCACCTTTCTGAGGTTTTTGCAACTACATTCAAAGCGGTTTACATATATTCAGGTACTTATTTTGTACCAGGGGCAATGGAGGGTTAGGTGACTTGCCCAGAGTCACAAGGAGCTGCAGTGGGAATCGAACTCGGTTCCCCAGGATCAAAGTCCACTGCACTAACCACTAGGCTATGCAAACAGGATGGATAGGGACAGAGAAACAATGAACAGTGGACATGGATAGAGAGGAAATGCCAAATGGACAGGAGATCCTGCAAAGTCAAGAAAGAAAAATAGAAAAAAAGCCAATAGAAAAATAAAATGTTCAAGCAACAAAAGTATAAAAATATTTATATTTTATTTTGAATTTATTAATTGGAATATGTTAGCTTTTGGAAATGTGCTTCTCTGATACTTTGCATATAAGTTTCTGTTTCTCTGTTAGTGCTGTGTGCAGAATCTGACCTTGAGGTTTATAGTTTATATTTTTGCCTTCATATCTTTATTACTGATTTGTGGTCCCTTGTTTCTTATTTGTTGAGAACCTGGTTTTTGTGTGTGTGACCAAGGTGTGGTATTCTCCTATCATGTAGGGTCTGTGTAGAGATCTTGTTGCAGTCCTGTTTGTTTTGTTTTTTTCACTAGGTAGTACATTAGTGCCTGGTGTAATATTTACAAATATGTGTTTAAATTAAGTGTACAGTTTTAAGAGCCAGTATTTTTTATATTAGATTTCTTAGGCTACTTCAAAAGTATTCACCTGTTTTATTAACACAACTTATTAAGGTGTTTATGCTAAAGAAAGTTGAAGATATGTACCATTGTGGTAATTATTTTGCACAATACTGTGATGTCTTTTGAGATGTTGACCAGACTCAAGTCTACTTTAGTGGCAAAGTTTAAGTTATGGGTGTTATGAAATGCTTAGCCACCCACCTGAGGTTACCCCGTGGCCACTTAGAGGGTCTATCCCCAGCACAGCTCAGGTCCGCCTGCAGCTGTCACTCATGCTCTGTACTAGCACTCTCCTCCCACTGACTGGGTCACAACCATCTCTGGGCAAGTCTCCCACTCTCAAATTATCCCCAGTGATTTCTAGGTTACTGGAGCCACACTTCCAGTGGTCTCACAGTTCCGAGAAGCACTCACAGATCCAACAGACAAACCACCAGGATTCTTTATCACTCCAGACATAGAGGCAATAAACTAAATTGTTTATTGTCCTTAAAAATTGAACAGTGTACAAAAAAAAATATGCAATCAGCAAACAATAACAGATAACTGAAATATGGATCAATTATAACACTAACTAAACATTTGTTTACCAACTAGACAGTACCTGGGAAGATCAGGATATATAGCTGCTCACATGTTATCAAATGTAACTGTTTACAGGGCCTTAGCAGACAGTTATGTTTCTCTCTTCTCCCGGGCTAAGACTGGGGCAAAAGCCAGTACAATTCAAATGAAAAATGAGCTCCTGGGCCAATCAGAGCTCAGACAACAAGTTGAAAATAGCTGGTTACATCACTACAGGCATTTCCTTTATCTGTGTTAACTAAAGAAGGGAAAGGTCAGTTCTTTGTAACAGCTTAAAACATAACATGTACCACCTGCTGGCCAAACTAGAGAAATGCACTTTAAGAATTAATAAAGGCAGTTTTTTACAGGCTTAAAACACACTGTTCTGTCACAATGGGATAATGCAATTTTATTTTGAAGTGTCAGTGTTTCCAAAGGGCTTCTTTTACAAAGCCACAGTAGTGATTCCCACACAATAAATGCGATGACACTCAGAGAAATTGAAGAGGCTTTGTTGTATTTGCCTTGCTGGGAATCACTACCGCAGCTCTGTAAAAAGAGCCCAGTGTTTCCATAAGTATGTGTGGGGTTTATGTTTGATGCAAGATAGACTGCTTACTTAAAAAATTGTCATCAAGTGCAAGTTAAGGCATTATTTAGGAGTATAGCAAGCACTGCTCACACATATATACCTAGTGCTCCCTCATGTATTTATTTATTTGTTTATTTGTTACATTTGTATCCCACATTTTCCCACCTATTTGCAGGCTCAATGTGGCTTACATAGTACCGTAAAGGCATTTGCCAAGTCCGGTAGAGAAACAAATACAAGGTGATATTGTGGTCAAATAAAGGTACATGTGTTTTGGTACAATGGGGATCGAGGAGTGGTTATATAGTGTTCCTTAGGAGCTTTGGTTTTGCTGTGTTGCAGAGTGTAGGTATTTATGTTGGGTCGGTGGGGTATGCCTTTTTGAACAGGTTGGTTTTCAATGATTTGCTGAAGTTTAGGTGGTCGTAGGTTGTTTTCACAGCTTTTGGCAATGCGTTCCATAGTTGTGTGCTTGTAAAGGAGAAGCTGGATGCATAGGTTGCTTTGTATTTAAGTCCTTTGCAGTTTGGGTAGTGGAGGTTTAGGTATGTTCAAGATGATCTGGTTATGTTTCTGATTGGTAGGTCTATGAGGTCTGTCACGTATCCTGGGACTTGGCCGTAGATAATTTTGTGAACCAGGGTGCAGATTTTGAAGGTAATACGTTCTTTGATTAGAAGCCAGTGCAGTTTTTCTCAGAGGCTGTCACGTTTCACGTGCCTACCTGCGCTCCCGGGGTGGGGAGCGATGGTCAACGGGCCTCGCGGCGTCCAGGGCTGCGGGGACGGACCTCCGGGGAAGCCGGCACTGCCGCGGGTCGGGCCAAGCCCGGTGACCCTCTGGAACGAACGCGGGCCCCGGAGAGTGGAGCGTTGCGCCGGCCAAGATGGCGGCGTCGGCGCCGATGCTTCCCTTGCCCTGGGCGGATCGGTGCGGAGGCTTCCCCCACAACACGCCGGATTGGCGCGCCGGGACTCAGACTCCGCCTGGAGGGCGGGCCGGCCAATCCTCAAGCCCCATCGCCTTCCGGGTCCGGGTTGGTTGGTTCTCCTCCCGACGAGGGGGCAGAACGGCGCAATATTTAAACATGGGAGCTAGAAGACTCAGTGCTTCCGTTTCGTGTATCAGAAGCCTGCACAGTGGGATTGTACGGAGTGCTAGCCGCCCTTGCTAGCTACCTTTCAGAGACTGTGCTACTTATCCTTACGGAGTGCTAGCCGCCCTTGCTAGCTACCTTTCAGAGACTGTGCTACTTATCCTTACGGAGTGCTAGTCGCCCTTGCTAGCTACCTTTCAGAGACTGTGCTACTTATCCTTACGGAGTGCTAGCCGCCCTTGCTAGCTACCTTTCAGAGACTGTGCTACTTATCCTTACGGAGTGCTAGTCGCCCTTGCTAGCTACCTTTCAGAGACTGTGCTACTTATCCTTACGGAGTGCTAGCTGCCCTTGCTAGCTACCTTCCAGAGACTGTGCTACTTATCCTTACGGAGTGCTAGCCGCCCTTGCTAGCTACCTTCCAGAGACTGTGCTACTTATCCTTACGGAGTGCTAGCCGCCCTTGCTAGCTACCATTCAGAGACTGTGCTACTTATCCTTACGGAGTGCTAGCCGCCCTTGCTAGCTACCTTTCAGATACTGTGCTACTTATCCTTACGGAGTGCTAGCCGCCCTTGCTAGCTACCTTCCTGAGACTGTGCTACTTATCCTTACGGAGTGCTAGCCGCCCTTGCTAGCTACCTTTCAGAGACTGTGCTACTTATCCTTACGGAGTACTAGCCGCCCTAGCTAGCTACCCTTTAGAGACTGTGCTACTTATCCTTACGGAGTGCTAGCCGCCCTTGCTAGCTACCTTTCAGAGACTGAGCGTCCTAGACGGTGTTACTGACTACCAGCCAGGTCAGCCGTCACCCCACGGTTCCAGCAGTCCTGCTGGCCGCCTGCAGCTGGGGGCTCAACCCTTGGTGAACGGCGGCCGCCGCGGGTGAAGATTCGGGGTGCACGGCTGTCCTCTAAGGACCTGCGGGGCCTTAGGGAACCTAAGGGCTCACCAATCGCAGAAACAGGACAGAGGCGTTTGGCACTTTCGAATCGCGATTTACCAAATATCAGCCTGGCTGCTGTGTTTTGAGCGGTATGGAGTTCTTTTGTGAGTTGTTCTTTGCATCTCGCGTTAAGTCTGCACTCCCCCCCCCCCCCCCTCCCAAATATCAAGTCTGGCTATGTCACTGGTGTTTAGCCTGAGCATTAGGAGATTGTCCTGATGAAGTTGCGCTGCAGACTGAAGGTCTGAAATCTGAGATTCTGAAGACAGCAAAACTGTAATCATTGCCAGGTTTTCCTTGCAGCCCTGGTTAGAAGTTGTGGATTTCACAGCCAGAGCTAATTGATTCAGCTTTGTGCAACTGGTCTGGAGAAACTGTTGGAGTCTTGTGGGATGTGTACAGTGCATTTTTTCTAGCAGAAAAGGTGCTGGTACTGAAATGCCAGGCTACCCTTCAGGGGTGGGGTGATCACTGAGGAACCCACCCCACAATAGCCAGGTCCCCTGCAACCAGTCACAGAATCTATGACAAGGCAGAATTGGTGTGTAGAGCCTGAGCTCTTTCATTAAAACTTCCGGACTCATGTTTTAGCAGACAATGTAAGAGGTGCCGGTACTCAGTACCCCCTTAAAAAAAGCTCTGGGTTTGTGCTGCATTTTAACTGAAAACTTATGTTTGCTGCCTGCAATCCTGAACAACAGAAAGTCCCGGCGTGGATGGAAGATTGTTTTCCCATTGGAATGGTGACGGTGTTTAAAGATTTGTTTAATTGAAGGGGTTTTCTTTGAAGAACTCTTGGGACTATGTATAAATTCCCCAAGAGCCAAGCCAGGCTGCGTGTGGGAGCTGGAAGGATTTGAGAAATTATCCAGTGCCTAATAATGTGTCAAAAGAAAGATGTCCAAGTGTTGCCCTGAAGTGGAAGCTGTATATTATTTGTGTTTATTTTGAGCTTGAATAAAGTTAATACCGTGGAAAAGGAACGTGGAAGTTTTGTTTGGTACTCAAAGGTAAAGTGCTGTGAAAGCAAAATCCAAAAAGTGGACTGGAGTGAAACCTCAAATGGACCGAACCGTGGAAAGAATTTAGGGGTTCTTTTATGTAGACGCGCTGGTGTTTTTAGCGAGCATTAAAAACAGGCACAAAACAGGGATCCTCAGGAGCTTAGCCTAGAATGGGTGGCAGAGCTGGTGGTTGGGAGGCGGGGCTAGTGTGGGCAGACATATACGGTCTGTGCTGGGGCTGGTGGTTGGGAGGCGGGACTAGTGCTGGGCAGACATACGGTCTGTGCCAGAGCCGGTGGTGGGAGGCAGGGATAGTGCTGGGCAGATTTATATGGTCTGTGCCAGCTTCTGGATGGCCTGGGGTTCTCTCTGGCTAGGGGGGCAAATGTAGTTGCTCTAGTTGTACCCCCCTAACACCATCTCTTGCGTGTGCTGTTGGAAGGAAGGAATCCTCAGGAGCTTAGCCTAGAATGGGTGGCAGAGCTGGTGGTTGGGAGGCGGGGCTAGTGCTGGGCAGACTTATACGGTCTGTGCCGGGGCTGGTGGTTGGGAGGCGGGACTAGTGCTGGGCAGACATACGGTCTGTGCCGGGGCTGGTGGTTGGGCGGCGGGGATACTGCTGGGCAGACTTATACGGTCTGTGCCAGAGCCGGTGGTGGGAGGCAGGGATAGTGCTGGGCAGATTTATATGGTCTGTGCCAGCTTCTGGATGGCCTGGGGTTCTCTCTGGCTAGGGGGGCAAATGTAGTTGCTCTAGTTGTACTCCCCTAACACCATCTCTTGTGTGTGCTGTTGGAAGGAAGGAATCCTCAGGAGCTTAGCCTAGAATGGGTGGCAGAGCTGGTGGTTGGGAGGCGGGGCTAGTGCTGGGCAGACTTATACGGTCTGTGCCGGGGCTGGTGGTTGGGCAGCGGGGATAGGGCTGGCCAGACTTATACGGTCTGTGCACTGAAGAGGACAGTACAAATAAAAAAAGTAGCATATATGAATTTATCTTCTTGGGCAGACTGGATGGACCGTGCAGGTCTTTTTCTGCCGTCATCTACTATGTTACTATGTTATTCCACCAGCAGTATACTTGCATAAACAACAATGTTTTAAGTTCCCTTTTAAATTTTTTAAAATCTGTACTATTCCTAAGTTGTAAAGGTAGCCTATTCCAGTGGGCTGGACCAGCAATGTAAAAAATCTTACGTCGATATTCATCAGATCGAAAAATATGATGTGATGGAATTTCTAATAGATTTTTAGTTCCTAATCTCAGCGTTCGATTCAGCAGATAAATACGCAGCCAGTGTCTCTGAGACTTGCTGTTTTAAAATCTTAAGTACTGGACATAGAATTTTAAACTGAACCCTTTGCTCAGTAGGCAACCAGTGTAAACTCTTTTTTTTTTTTTTTTCCCAAAATTATTTTTATAGAAATTTTGTATGAGTACAATATAACAAATTAAGCCGAGATATGATCATCAGTGAAATAGCATATGTTCTGAGCAACAGGTCTCGGTCAGTATTTGCAATGCTTTTATCTGGGTTCTCTGAAGTCCTAATAACAATACATTAGCATAATCGAAACATGGACCCCCCGATATTCAGCACTGTTTAACCGGCCAGAATGGCTGCTGACTATTAAATATCGCTTAACCGGCTATCCGCCAATATTCAGCGGGGGATAACCGGCTATTCCTCCTTGAATTTCCCCGGTTATATAGCCCAATATAACCAGCTATCTACCTGTTTTTAAAGCTGGTTTAACGGCCATAATTGGCCATGTGAAAAGCTGGAATATCTTTGCCGGTTTAAAGATAACGCTAAGTCTGAATTTCGACTTTCCCAGTTGTCTTTATACTGCCCATAAATAACCGGAAATGACCTAACATTGAATATCCGGTCTAACTCCCCCGGTCTGAGTATCTGCCGTGGAATGATTAAGCTCTGTACAGCAGTTCTAAAATTATATGGCTTCAATAAATTCCTCAGTCTCCTCACTAATCACATTTTCCCTTCACCCCAGCCTCCCATTCCCATTCCTCTTATTCCCAACTCTTTTTGTCTCTTTATTCTGCCAACTAGGCTCTCCTTACCTCCCACCCCCTGATATCCAGGCTCTTTCCACCTCCCAGCCCTCACCATCTAGTATTTTCTCTCTCTCTCTCTCTCGCTTTCTCTCTGCCCCTGTCTATTGGTCTCTGCCCCTGGCATGCAGCATTAGTACATAAGCACTGCCATGCTGGGAAAAGACCAAAGGTCCATCAAGCCCAGCACTCCGTCTCCGACAGCGGTCAATCCAGGCCCCAAGAACCTGGCAAAATCCCAAAATTTAATAACGATCAATGGACTTTTCCTTCAGGAATCTGTCCAGACCCCCTTTGAACTCAGCAAGGCCAGCTGCCGTCACTACCTTCTCCGGCCATGAGTTCCAGAGTCTGCCCCTATCCTTCCCCCCACCCACATCAGCATTACTGCAGTCTAACTCTCTCCCCTTTCTATGCATTATTGCCCCCCCCTTACTCTCCATCCCACCCAGCATTGCCTTTCTATCTTTCCCCTCCCATCCAGTATTGCCCCATCTCTCTTTCCCCCTCCTCTCCTATGCAGTATTGCACCTATCTCTCTCCCCCCAATCTAGCATTTCCTGTCTCTCTTTCTCCCATCCCATCTCTTGCACAAGTTCACCTCTGTCCAATCCAGTATTCGTTCCTTCATTTATTTTCCTTTTTCCCTCCCTCACCCCTCTGTCTGTCACCTACCCACCCGCCACTATGAAGCATCTTTCCTTTCTCTTGGTGCCTCCTCCATCGGATTGCAGTACTAAAGTTACACTAAAGACGCTCTGCATGCTGCTCCTTCCTCTGGCAGCTCCACCCCCTCAAATATAAATTTTCTCGCACAGAGGGGGGTGGAGCTGCCAGAGGATGTAGCACATCTGCCCCCCCCCCCCGGCAAAATTACACCCTCCTCCCCCGGGTGCATTTTTACCTGCTGGGGGGGTGCTGCGCGCCTGTTGGCCGAGTCCGCTCATTCCCTCCCTGCTGCTCCCTCTGCGTGGAACAGGTTACTTCCCCCCAGCGGCGTGTACCCGGGGTGGACCGCCTCCACCCCCCCCCCCCCTTGGTACGCCACTGACTATAACTTTAGTACAGCTGCCCGACTGAAGAGGCACCAAGAGAAGGGAAAGATGCTGCATGGTGGCGAGTGGGTAGGGGAGGGGAGGCAAAGAAGCTCGCAGTTGTAACTTCCCCCAATACTTTTATATGGGGCACCTGTGCATGGCTGCACCTGGGAGGATCAGTACCATACTGCAGGAGACCCGAGCAATTCAGCAAAGAGATTACTGCAGCCTTGGAGAGAGTGACTAGGCCATAAACCTGGCAAAATTAGCTTGCCTCAGTTATCTGCGGCTGAAATATACTTAGCAGAGTCATCAGCCAACTCAGAGATGACTCATAAAGCGCAAGTGGTCCTACCCTTCAAAGGGGGAAGGCCAATGGGAAGCATTAAATGCCACAGGTGTCAAATTTGTGAGGAACCAATCTGACTTCCCATTTGCTGCAAGAAGTGTGAGGGGTATTTCTTTGAGTCAGATGACTCCTCCAATCCCCAGAGCCACAAGCAGCAGTCATCGGAGCTGCCTGAGAAAGTGAGCAGCTGGACACAGCCCTCTACCATGCTGACAGGGGCCACCCATGGAGTGAGTGCTTATCTCAAGAAACTTTTATCTAGACCCATGAGACCTGTTCATCTAGCACTGGAACCCTAGCAGAAGGCTTGATCCAAGATAGTCTACTACTACTTATCATTTCTATAGCACTACTAGACGTACGCAGCGCTGTACACTTCAACACGAAGAGACAGTCCCTGCTCGACAGAGCTTACAATCTAATTAGGACAGACAAACAGAACAAATAAGGGATAAGGACAAAGAGTAGCAAGATTCCGTGCAGAATCCTAAAGAGTAGCAAGATTCCGGAATCTCATAGTAGAAAGATTCTGTGCAGAATCCCAAAGAGTAGCAAGATTCCGGAATCCCAAGACTACTACTACTACTTATCATTTCTATAGCGCTACTAGACGTACGCAGCGCTGTACACTTGAACATGAAGAGACAGTCCCTGCACGACAGAGCTTACAATCTAATTAGCCTGGGGAGCTATTTCATCCTTCAAGAACTGAAGAGCCACTTCAGTCAGCCACGTTAAATACAAAGAGAGTTAGTCACTATGTTGAATCCTGCAGAATGATTTGTTGGTGTTAAGGAAAGTATAAAGCTGTTGTGACAAACTGTACAAATGTTTTACCTTTGTCGTAATAATTCTGTTAAGCAGTTTCTTTAAGTTCTATTGCAGTTCTCACCTCTATGCTCAACAGATGACTGTGCAGAGCCATTGGTATTCAGTTTAAGGCCTAAGCTTTGTTCTGGTAACAGTCCATTAGGTTATATATCTAAATCTTTGACATTCATGTAGAAGCAATGACTAGAATTAATGTACAATAAAAAATCTTATGTGATCTTGTTCCTGGTTCTATATGATAATGTTCAAACCAATAACTAGACAGAATTTCAGCAAAAAATCAATGTGTCTAACAAACTTACAAGCTGAAAATTTCACTATGTTTGTAAATCTCTTGTCTAATATACATTCAACATAATACTCAAATTACTCTATATATAATCTTAAATGGAGGAAAAAGACCTCAAATGCCTCAACTTGGCAACAAGTAAAATATCTTAGTGCCAGCTTTTACTGGACTCCAGTCTTCTCATCGGTCTATAAAAACCTCCAAGTAATATATTTTTTATTATATATATATAGTGCACTCTGACTTCTTCAATTTTCTTCAAACACTGTGGTTCAATTATATATATATAGTGCACTCTGACTTCTTCAATTTTCTTCAAACACTGTGGTTCAATTATTCATATAATGTTGTATTTTAAAGTGTATAAAGCACTTAGCTTAATTTGTGTGCCCAACGGGTCTCTCCGTTTCGCTTATATTACCTATAAAATATATAACAGTCTTTTAGTAACATAACATAACATAGTAGATGATGGCAGAAAAAGACCTGCACGGTCCATCCAGTCTGCCCAACAAGACAACTCATATGTGCTACTTTTTGTGTATACCCTACTTTGATTTGTACCTGTGCTCTTCAGGGCACAGACCGTATAAGTCTGCCCAGCACTATCCCTGCCTCCCAACCACCAGCCCCGCCTCCCAACCACCGGCTCTGGCACAGACCGTATAAATCTGCCCAGCACTATCCCTGCCTCCCAACCACCAGTCCCGCCTCCCACCACCGGCTGTGGCACAGACCGTATAAGTCTGCCCAGCACTATCCCCGCCTCCCAACCACCAGCCCCGCCTCCCAATCTCGACTAAGCTCCTGAGGATCCATTCCTTCTGCACAGGATTCCTTTATGCTTATCCCACGCATGTTTGAATTCCGTTACCGTTTTCATTTCCACCACCTCCCGCGGGAGGGCATTCCAAGCATCCACTACTCTCTCCGTGAAAAAATACTTCCTGACATTTTTCTTGAGTCTGCCCCCCTTCAATCTCATTTCATGTCCTCTCGTTCTACCACCTTCCCATCTCCGGAAAAGGTTCGTTTGCGGATTAATACCTTTCAAATATTTGAACGTCTGTATCATATCACCCCTGTTTCTCCTTTCCTCCAGAGTATACAAGTTCAGGTCAGCAAGTCTCTCCTCATACGTCTTGTAACGCAAATCCCATACCATTCTCGTAGCTTTTCTTTGCACCGCTTCAATTCTTTTTACATCCTTAACAGGGCATCCTGTCCAGCCCAGTTTGAATTCCTTTGTCTTTGGCTCCTGCTTTCCTGCCCATTGCACCTTCAGCAAGGTGAAAGAGCATAGCTGACTAGCATAACCAGCGCATCTGGACAGTGAGCAGTACCAGAGCCAATTTAGCTGCTGCATTTATCTCAGGTAGTAGTTGCAGTGGTGAACGAGTCCACCACCACATCCTTCCACGAAGAAGAAGGGGAGAATAGAGGAACAGTCCCAGAAGATCTATTAAGATAAAGAGCTTTACTTCATTTACTATGGTTGCTTGTTTTACAAGCTCTATTCATGTTTTGGACATCCGAAAACCAGCATTTAGACATCCGTATTGCATGGAAGTCCAAATGCCAATTTTATAAAGCCAGGATATGGGTGACTAGAACTGCTGCTTGTCCATATGGCAAGGGGGCATGGTCTGGGTATGTTTTGGGTGGGACTAGGGAGGAGCGAAAAGGTGGATGACCATCTGTATTTAGACCTGGTACTTGCCACATCCAGGCTACAGAAAGGTACTTCAGTTGAGCAGTTCTCCTGTGAATGGAGTAAGGGAAGTAACAGTAGGTATTCTCCTGTCTCAGGAGGACTCACAATTCAAAAGAAAAAAGAAACAAAGATTACAAAATGCTACAGTGTGACTTGAACTAGCAACCTCTGGATCTCAGCTGACTGCTGTAATCATTAGGCTACCCCTTCAAATTAAGGTTTTCGTAACCATATTATTATAATGTGGACATTCCTCTCCCTTGTTTTGCCCCATTCATAGTTTAGACATTTCAGTTTGTAAAATGGTCTTCATGCTGGACATGGTCAGCACTTGGACGCCCATGTCTCATATATTTTAGAACAGTCCGCATGTCGGCAGATCTGTTCTAAAGTACATGAGAATTGGTCGCCCGTATCTGATGTACGGATTTGGATGTCCATAGTCTGAGTTGGAAGTCCTTTCTAAAATTCCGCTCCACGTTGCTATGTTACATTAGAGGTCCCTCTGGGGATGAACCAACTGATATGGACATTGTTACAAAAAAAAAAAATCAGTGCGATAACCCTAACTGTACATATTTCTTTTCCTGTTGCTGAGAAAGAAAAATCCAAATGATGTAAATCCTTTTGATTGAGAGCAGACTTTCTGGGAGTGTCTTACCTGCTGGTTGAAGTGATTTTCTGAAGATATGCCGCATATAAAGAGAAAGGGAGTTGTTTGGGGCGTTCCCTCAGCTGCCTGAACATCTTCTCCTATCCAGAGGATGATTTCATGATATGCAGTGACTACTCCCATTTTGCAAACCGGAGAGCGGGACCCGGCTGCAGTAGAGGGTGGAGGAGAGGCTTCTTCTGTGGAACTTGTTCGACCATTGCAACCTCCAGACCCAACAGCATTAACGATGGTGACTCCTGCGGAAGGTGTTTGTGGGCAGCCCCGTGCTGAAGTCAATCTTGCTGGCAGCTCTGAAGTGGAGAAGAGTAGTACCAAGTACCAGCTAGCTTTGCAGAAGTTGACTGAGTCTGCAATGCTATCACTGGAGAACATATAGAGAGTTCTCCAGAAAATGGATGTTTCCATTGAGAAATCCTCGAAGGAAGTTACTGCTATCGTGAGCTAAATTGATAAGCTTTCAAAGACTTTGATTGATACAAGGTGAGACTTTTCTGAACAGATTTCAACAATTAAGACTGATGTACAATCTTTACAGGAAGTCTGTTCTGGTTTGATTAAAGATAAGATGCTGCTTCATAGGAAGGTTGAGCAGATTGAAACTGGAATTCCACCTCTTGATTGCTTCAAAAAATATTTAGTGGAAGTTCTTAAATTTTCCTCTGAATCTATTCCTCCGATGCATAGAATTTATTATATTCCTTCTATATCTATGGGTGAACCCTGTGGACCTATGTTGTAAGAAGGGCAATTAGAAAATTTGAATATATCAGCTTTATTAGAGACTTCTCTAGATGAAAATTCTGAACGTTCTGCATTGAGTGCCTCATTTGTGTTTGAGCAAGATCTAAATGCCGTTATGAAGTTATTTTTTTGTAATTCTCAGATGCCTTTCTGCAGAAAGAAAGTCTAGATTTTTCCAGATGTTACAAAACAAACCCAAGATCATAGGAAGGCCTTTTTACGGGTTTTGTCAGGATACATTATCTTTGGGTGCATCTTTTATTTTGACCTACCCTTGTAAATGTATAGTAAAGAATTTGGGGGTGAAATATACTTTTTTTTCCAACCTGATCAGTTAAAAGCCTTCTTGGATCCTGTTTAGAAGGAATGGATCTACGGAATCTTAGTGGACATTGGATGGCAACGCCGGTAATTGGGAAGCAAAACCAGTGCTGGGCAGACTTCTACGGTGTAAGCCCTGATCATGACTGAATAGATATGGATGGGCTGGAGTGTAAATTTAAGGGGCTTCAACATTAGCTTCAGATCTTTTAGTACAAGAACAGTGCTGGGCAGACTTCTACGGTCTGTGCCCTGAGAATGGCAAGGACAAATCAAACTTGGGTATACATATAAAGTATCACACACCATGTAAAATGAGTTTATCTTGTCGTGCAGACTGCATGGACCATACAGGTCTTTATTTGCCATCGTTTACTATGTTACTATGTAAGAAGATCACTCACGGGACTCCTTGAGCGGGTGTTAAAGTTGTATTAATAACCATGTTAATGGTCTTTCCTAATTTGTTATTTTTTTTTTGTTCTTTTTGACCTCCTTGTCTGTTTGCTACTCCCCGTTTCAGTTATTGTGATCTAAGAAGGATTGTTATTTTCTTGTGTATGGTTTTTGAATTATTTCTTTCCAGTTTTCTGTATCAAGTGTTATACTTGTATTGTTATTTGATAATCTGGAGAAAAAAAAAAGAACAGACTTTCTGGCCAGGTCTGAGTTGTTGTATGCAGATGAGGGCACGGTGAGTACATTTTCTGTGCCAGCAGCTTCCCAGTGAAAGCTGATTTCATCCCTGACCTCCCTATAAACTATTAAATTCTACTAAAGTAAACCCGTCTGATGCTCACCCGGGCGAAAACAGCATTCCAGAGGAAATAAGGCAGACTGTTCGATGGAATCAACTGAAAGTCGTTTATTTTGTTTTTTTTCCAGCGTTCACTGTGTTCTTTCATTTATGATTTACCAGGAAATGCAAATACGCAGTCTGCTTGTCTTTGTCTCTGTGTTCTTAAGCCCCTTTCATGAGTGGGAAGGTATGGCCTTGGGAACCAATTAGCAGTTCTGTGTTTGCATGTTCAAAAGCTTTATTAATAATCAATAAGTAAGGAAGCAAAGTAGACTGAAGTTTTAATCCTTGCAGAGACCATCAGCACCTATGATACAAGTTTTACAAATAAATATTTGAAAAATATTCACATAGGCTATGCGTACAGTGCATTTCATTAAATACAGGATGACAGCTGGGGTTTTTTGTGTGTGTGTGTGTGTATTCAAATAGCTTTTACCATTTTAAAGTACCAAGGAAATCTATCCTAGCATTACAAATGCACTGTGCTTCTTGTCAGTTTATTTATTTACTTGTTTGTTGCATTTGTATCCCACATTTTCCCCACCTATTTTCAGGCTCAATATGGCTTACATATTACTATTAACGGCCATAGCCGATTCCGGTATGAACAAATACATGGTGTGAATAATGCAAAGTGATATTTTGGTGGAATGAAGTACATGTATGGTAGGTTGGATTGGGGGGTCTTAGAGAGGGAGAGGGGAGGAAGAGTCAGGTAATGTTCATTAAGGTCTTTGGTTTCATTGTGACGTAGGTGTCCAGGTATTTTATGTTGAGACGGTGGGGTATGCTCTTCTGAACAGGTCTGTCTTTAGTGCTTTCCAAGAGTCTAGATGGTCGAGCGTAGTTTTTACTGCTTTTGGCAGTGCGTTCCATTGTTGTGCGCTTAAATAGGAAAAGCTGGTTGCATAGATGGATTTGTATTTGAATCCTTTCTTGCTTGGGTAGTGGAGGTTTAAGTACGATCGTGTAGATTTTGTGGTGTTTCCGGCTGGCAGGTCGATGAGGTCTGTCATGTATCCTGGTGCCTCGCCGTAAATTATTTTGTGAACAGTCGTGCAGATTTTTGAAAGTGATGCGTTCTTTGATTGGTAGCCAATGCAGTTATAACTAAGGGTTCTTTTCGTAGCTGTTTCTAAATTGTGAGGTCAGTTTTCAGCAGTGGCCATGACTGAAATAATTTAAACATCAATGTGGCATCTAAATTTCTACATATTTAGTACATGTAGAGGGAAATTTTATAATTGGGTGCCATGGATAGGCACTATTTTAGAAAGACAAGTGGGCTCCTGGCAATAAGGGTCATGTGCCTCTAACCACCTATAAAATATGATTAAACTAAATGGAAGCAAGGGGTGAGTGGTCCCCAGGGGTGGACTGATGGTGATCTGGGCCCCTGGGCACTGAGGGTGGTCTGGGCCCTCCGCCTGGTTGCTGCCGTCACCCCCCCCCCCCCCCGCTGCCACCGATGCCCTCATTGCCCTGGTCCTACCTGAGGGGTCCTGGTGGTCTGGTGGCCTCTGCGGGGGTGGGGGGGGGAGGGGAGGCATGTTCTTTCCTGTCCACTTTGTTGCCAGTTTTCCCCTGCCTTCCAGCGCTGCCGTGTTTTCAAAATGGCAGCCGGGACTTTCTGCCGTAGTCTCGACAGTCTCACGAGACTTCCACGGGGAGTCTTAGCCACCATTTTAAAAATATGGTGGTGTCGGGCGGGGGGAGGGGAATAGCGGCAGAACATGTTCCCGCCTGCTGAGGCCACTAGATCACTGGTGGCATGCCGGCCATCCGGGCAGAGCCTCTGGCCCCTCGGGCACTGCCCGGTTGCCTGAATGGTCAGTCCACTCCTGGTGGGCCCCCTACTGCTGTGAGCCCTTGGACACTATTCTGTTGTCCCAATGGTCAGTCCGCCCTGGCGCCTACTTGTCTTCACAAAATACTACTGTATATGGCAGAGAACCCACCTGAAATGGTGTATGTGAAGGTGCGTACTTTGGAGGTAATTCTGTAACTCCCACATAGGAAAGAATTCTATAAAAGGTGTTGAAAAATTGGCGCTAAGCACGATTCTATTAAGAGCATGCCCACTTATCCCCGGATTCTATATAGCGCGCCTAGAGATCCATGCTGAAATCCAGGGGTATTCTATAACAAGTGCATAACTTAATTGGCTTAATAAGCTAATCAGTGTTGATAACAGCACTTGAGCAATAATGAACACTAATCGGTAACAATTAGAATTTATGCACACAACTTGCGAAACGTATTCTGTAACGAACTGCACCTAAATTCTAATGCAAGCATGGCTGTGGGCAGAGAAATGGACATTCTGTGGGTGTTCCAAAATTTATATGCGTAGTTATAGAATATTTATGCCACTTTTTTGTTGGTGTAAATAGAGGAGTGTAGTTTTAGGTGCTGGGATATCAACTAAGCGTATTCTGTATTGTTTAGGTGCTTTATATAGAATCTGGACCTTAGCGCCTAGTTCCAAGCCAACTTTTAGTGCCAGACTTACGCCTGCTGTAACCTGGTGTAAATGCTGGCAACCAAGGTCGGTGCACTGTAAGAATGCACGTAACTTTCCAGAACACCCTTGACACACCTATGCCCCTGTCATGGCCATGCTCCTTCTTGAGTTATGTGCTAATACAGTTAGGCACCAGGCCTTTTAGAATAGCTCACACCAGATGTGCACATAAATTTTAATGGGTGCTAATTAATGTCAATCATTGGTTGTTAACACCTAATTAATCTCCATGCGCATCTTGAGAGCGTACCCAAATTTAGTCACGCAATTCTAGACGCCATATCTAGAATCTGGGGGATAAGAATGTAAACGTTGCCATACTGGGACAGACCGAAGAGCCATCAAGCCCAGTATCCTGTTTCCAACAGTGGCCAGTCCAAGTCACAAGTACCTGGCAACATCCTAAGACTTTTTATAACGAATAAGGCACATAAAATACCCTAAATAACCAGATGACCACTGAAGGGAATCAGGGATGATCTCCCCTAGTGGTGAATGACCCCTCCCCCCCCCCTTAAAAATGTGATTAAAAACATTGCTTACGAGGCTTTATTCCAGCCTCAAATGTTATACTGGGGTCCATTAGAGCAGCACCCAAGTCCCTAGAAATAGTCTTGGTGGGTGCAGTGCACTGCTGACAGATAGACCCAGGCTCATACCTCCCCCTGCCTGTTACACTTGTGGAGGAAACTATGAACCCTCCAAAACTGACCGGAAACCCATTGTACCCAAATATAGGTGCCTCCTTCACCCATAAGGGCTATTGTAGTGGTGTACAGTTGGAGGTAGTGGGTTTTGGGGGGCTCATCAGACAAGGTAAGGGAGCAACATCCCAGGGAGCAATGGGGCACTGCTCTCCTGGGATGTCTGGGGGCCAATCGACTAAAAATGCTGGCACCTCCTACATCCCAATGGCTTGATTTTCTAATTTTTTTCAGTTGGATTTTATTTTTTCAAAAAAGGTAAAAAAAAAAAAAAAACGTACCAAGCACAAAACCTTGTTCGAAATATTATTTTCAGAATAAAAGATGTTTTCCTTTTTTTGAAAATAACCTTCTTTCCTATTTGGATTTTGGATGTTTTGTGCAAAACGTCCAAATTCGGACTTGGACGTCGTATTGAAAATGCCCCTCCACGTCTCGTAGCTGCACATAGGCGAAGAAAATGGGTAGGTATTAAGGAAAATTATCTCCGAAGCTCCGGAAAAGGCTGTAGCCCAGTGGTGTTCCTAGGCTTACTGACACCCAGGGCGGATCGGCGATGCACCCCCCCCCCCCCCCGGTGCAGTGCGGCCCCCTCCGGTGAAATTACACCCCACCCCACCCCCCGGGTACAGCGCGCCTGTCGGCTCCAAGTCCACTCGTTCCCTGCTGCTCCCTCTGCCCCGGAACAGGAAGTAACCTGTTCTGCGCAGAGGGAGCAGCAGGGAGGGAACGAGCGGACTCGGAGCCAACAGGTGCGTGCCACCCCTCCAGCGGCATGCACCCGGAGCGGACCGCCCCCCCTCCCTTGGTACGCCACTGCTGTAGCCTACCTTTCTCAATCAGTTTTTGGAACAAATATTTTAGACCTCTACAAGCCCAGTATGTAAAAACACTGTAACTTCTACCTGGGGGAAAAGCAGGCTATCATACAGAGATAAGTAAGAGGTCACCCCAGAGTCGTAGCTAGGTAGGTCGCCAGGGAAGTGGCATTGTCTGGAAGGTGTACATGTGGGCAGAGAGCATTGTCAAATCATAGGCATGTCACCAAATGAGGTGAGCAACTTACTGAATACTATCAGTTGCATGCATTGCATGACTCTTATGCCAGCCATTGGCCTATCATAAGTAGGTGCACCTATTCTGGTCGCCGCATCTCAAAAAAGATATAAAGGAATTAGAAAAGGTGCAGAGAAGGGTGACGAAAGTGATAAAGGGAATGGAACGACTTCCCTATGAGGAAAGGCTGAAAAGGTTAGGGCTCTTCAGCTTGGAGAAAAGGCAGCTGAGGGGTGATATGATAGAAGTCTACAAGATAATGAGCGGAGTAGAGCGGAAAGACGTGAAGCGATTGTTTACACTTTCAAACAACAACAAAACCAGGGGACACAAGATGAAGCTAGAATATGGTAGATTTAAAACAAATAGGAGAAAGTTTTTCTTTACTCAGCGTGTAGTTAGTGTCTGGAACTCGTTGCCGGAGAATGTAGTGACAGCAGCTGGCCTTACGGAATTTAAAGGGGGTTTGGACAGATTCCTGATGGAAAACTCCATTGAACATTATTAATTTTTTTTTTTTTGGGGGGGGGGGGGGGGTGTTGCTGGGTTTTTGAAGCCTGGACTGGCCGCTGTTGAAGACAGGATGCTGGGCTTGATGGACCCTTGGTCTTTCCCAGTATGGCGGTGCTTATCCTGCTTATAATCGAACGAGAAAAACGCCCAAGTTCCGACCTAAATCGGGAGATGGGCGTTTTTCTCACAAAAACAAATAAAGCGGTATAATCGAAAGCCGAACTTTGGACGCTTTCAACTGCACTCCGTCGCGGATGCGGACAAAGTTGACGGGGGCTTGTCGGAGGCGTGGTGAAGGCGGAACTGGGGCGTGGTTATCACCCGAACAGAGATGGGCGCCTTTCGCCGATAATGGATACGTTTGTAGCTAGAATTTAGGGCACTTTTCCTGGACCCTGTTTTTTCACGAATAAGGCCCCAAAAAGTGCCCTAAATGACCAGATGACCCCCAGAGGGAGTCGGGGATGACCTCCCCTGACTCCCCCAGTGGTCACTAACCCCCTCCCACCACAAAAAAATGATGTTTCACAACTTTTTACTTTCACCCTCAAATGTCATACCCTCCTCCCAAGCAGCAGTATGCAGGTCCCTGGAGCAGTTGTTAGGGGGTGCAGTGGACGTCAGGCAGGTGGACCCAGGCCCATCCCCCCCCTACCTGTTACAATTGTGCTGCTTAATGCTTAGTCGTCCAACCCCCCCAAACTCACTGTACCCACATGTAGGTGCCCCCCTTCACCTCTTAGGGCTATAGTAATGGTGTAGACTTGTGGGCAGTAGGTTTTGAGGGGGATTTGGGGGGCTCAACACCCAAGGGAAGGGTGCTATGCACCTGGGAGCTCTTTTACCTTTTTTTTTGTTTTTGTAAAAGTGCCCCCTAGGGTGCCCGGTTGGTGTCCTGGCATGTGAGGGGGACCAGTGCACTATGAATCCTGGCCCCTCCCACGAACAAATGCCTTGGATTTATTCGTTTTTGAGCTGGGCGATTTCATTTTCCATTATCGCTGAAAAGCAAAAACGCCCAGCTCACACCTTGGCGAATAACACATGGGCGTCTATTTTTTTTTAAAATACGGTTCACTCCGCCCCTTCACGGACCCGTTCTCGGAGATAAACGCCCATGGAGATAGGCGTTTCTGGTCGATTATGCCCCTCCATGTCTTTTTGGCGTGCCAGTCACTGTTCCCTCTAAGCTGAGCAGGAGTCCTCCAACTACAGTCCTGCCAGCAGGGGGGTGCTGTTTCACTATCGTATTTTCAATAGTGAGGGGCAGGCAAGTTCTGCAGGATGCCAGGGAACCTGCTTGTCGATTGAAACCACAATATTGAAGCACCACCCTCCACTGGTAGCAATGCAGTTGGCAGATTCCTGCTTTGCTTAGAAGGAACAGTGGTGCCAGTGAGGCTTTGTGCTAGTATTATATAATGGCTTAAGTGCACTCTAAAGCCGTTATAGAGTTGGTGTTAAGCGTCCATATTTGTGACTTCTAACTTGAGGAGCCAATTTATAGACTTGTCGCTGTAGTCTCAAAAACAGTATTCTTGGAGCAGACCTTAGCAACGCTCACTGTAGAAATTCTGGGTTTGAATTTCTTGTCTGTTGGGTACCTACTTATAAATATCAAATCAGGGCTTGGATAATTCTCACAGTCTAACTACGATAAAGCTCACCAAAATCTCTCTATATAAAAGGCAACACCAACGTTCTATGAAGCCTCCAGCCGGAAGTGTGAAGGGGGAGAGATATCCGGTTTCCCCATGAGTGTCTGCCCCGCCCTCTCTGTAACACAAACAGTCAGTGAAGGAAAACACAGCAAAGCAGTGAAGGACTCAGAGGGGGGAGGGGAGAGAGGGCAGAGGGCAGGGAGACACACACACACACACACACACTCTCACACTCCCACATGCACACACAAGAAAACCTTGCTAGCCTCCGTTTCATTTGCATCAGAAACGGGGCTTTTTTTACTAGTATCCAATAACTCTGTGTGTATATCCTGTTCTGGTTTGAACGAGGAAAAGCCTCAAACGCTAAGGAAAGCTCCTTTGTTAGTCACCCAACTTAAGGGAGCAACCTTTCATTCATTCATCATAGGCTAAAAAAACCTCGTTATAAGTAGTCTTACACTTGAACCTGATTAGTTTCTTAAAGGGTCTAAGGTTTAGGATGCACTTATCTCAACAGCTGTAGTCGTAATTCACCGGTCACGGTCCGACTTCGGCCCGAGTTTCGTAAACTGCCTCAGGGTCCGTTGACCAACCGACTATGTCCAAAGCTGTAGTTCATTTATGAGGGGGCATATGACAAAGTTACGAGGGAACAGGCTTAGGAGTAACCTAAGGAAGTATTATTTCACAGAAAGGGTGGTGGAGGGGCGTGGAATGTTCCCGGTGGAGGTGGTGGAGTCGAGGACTGTTCCAGAATTTAAAAAGGCATGAGATAAGCATGTGGGATCGCTTAGGAACAGGAAGAATTAGGGGTTACAGAGGATGGGCAGACTGGATGGGTCATATGGCCTTTATCTTCCATCATGTTTCTATGTTTCTATTCCACCAATGCCTAAGAGCCAACCTTATCAGTGATGTCACAATGGCTCAATTGTCCTATTCTTGGCTTACTTTCCTCCCTTAGTGTGAAGAGTTTCAGTCTCTGGTAACCAGAGCTCATATTGTGATGTCATAATGGGAATAGGCTTAGGAGTAACCTAAGGAAGTATTATTTCACAGAAAGGGTGGTGGAGGCGTGGAATGGCCTCCCGGTGGAGGTTGTGGAGTCGAGGACTGTTCCAGAATTTAAAAAGGCATGGGATAAGCATGTGGGATCGCTTAGGAACAGGAAGAATTAGGGGTTACAGAGGATGGGCAGACTGGATGGGTCATATGGCCTTTATCTGCCGTCATGTTTCTATGTTTCTAACTGAATCCCATTATTCTGCTATATAGAAGAAGATGAAGTCTTGTGAGGGCTATACCTGTGTTGTGCCTGAGCAAGTATGGGAATTTGATTTTGGGGGAGAGTCTTCCCTAGACATGTTGGGAAACCTTTTGGACTAAAGTGTGCAGGCCATTTCTGTCAGCAACAGTCATAGTAACATATTATAACATAGTAGATGACGGCAGATAAAGACTTGTACAATCCATCCAGTCTGCCCAACCAGATAAACTTATAGTATAACGTAAGATACTATACTTGGGCTTGATTTGTCCTTGCCATTTTGAGGGCACAGACAGTATAAGCACAGCCATGATCAGGGCACAGACCATAGAAGTCAGCCCAGCTTGTTTGGTTCCACACTTTCTATACAGGATTCTTTGGTGTTTATCCAACACATTTTTGAATTCCGTTACCGTTTTCATTTCCACCACCTCTCGCAGGAGGAGGAGGGCAGTCCAGGTATCTACCACCATCTCCTTGAAAAAGTAATTCCTGACATTATTCCTGATTTCCACCCCCCCCCCCCCCCCCAAACCTCAATTAATGTCCTCTAGTTCTACCACCTTCCCATTTCTGGGTCACTCAGAGGGGCATTTTTGATATGACGTCTAAATCTGAATTTGGACGTTTTACATAGTAACATAGTAGATGACGGCAGAAAAAGACCTGCACGATCCATCCAGTCTGCCCAACAAGATAACTCATATGTGCTACTTTTTGTGTATACCCTACTTTGATTTGTACCTGTGCTCTTCAGGGCACAGACCGTATAAGTCTGCCCAGCTCTATCCTCGCCTCCCAACCACCAGCCCCGCCTCCCAACCACCGGCTCTGGCACAGACCGTACAAGTCTGCCCAGCACTATCCCCGCCTCCCAACCACCAGTCCCGCTTCCCACCACTGGCTCTGGCACAGACCGTATAAGTCTTCCCAGCACTATCCCCGCCTCCCAATCATCAGCCCCGCCTCCCTCCAAATTCTGAACAGGAAAGAAGGTCATTTTTGAGAAAGAAAAACGTCTATCTTTTGTTTTGAAAATACTGTTTTGAACAAGGTTTTGTGATTTGAACGTGGTTTGTTTTTTTGGTCCATTAAAAAAGAAAACATCCAAGTGCAAAACGCACAAAATCAAGCCATTGGGCTATAGGAGGAGTGAGCATTTTTAGTAGACTGGTCCCCCTGATATCCCAGGACAGCAATAGGGCACCCTAGAGGCACTGCAGTGGACATCATAAAATGCTCCCAGGTACACATCTGACCATTGCCCCCTTACCTTGTGTGCTGAGGCCCCCAAAATCCACTACCCGCAACTGTACACCACTACCAATTCTGGTCGCCGCATCTCAAAAAAGATATAAAGGAATTAGAAAAGGTGCAGAGAAGGGCGACGAAAATGATAAAGGGAATGGAACGACTTCCCTATGAGGAAAGGCTGAGAAGGTTAGGACTCTTCAGCTTGGAGAAAAGGCGGCTGAGGGGTGATATGATAGAAGTCTACAAGATAATGAGCGGAGTAGAGCGGACAGATGTGAAGCAATTGTTTACACTTTCAAACAATAATAGAACCAGGGGACATAAGATGAAGCTAGAATATGGTAGATTTAAAACAAATAGGAGAAAGTTTTTCTTTACTCAGCGTGTAGTTAGACTCTGGAACTCTTGCCGGAGAATGTAGTGACAGCAGCTGGCCTTACGGAATTTAAAGGGTGTTTGGACAGATTCCTGAGGGAAAAGTCCATTGAACATTATTAATTTTTTTGGGGGGGGAGGGGTTTGCCGGGTTCTTGAAGCCTGGATTGGCCGCTGTCAGATACAGGATGCTGGGCTTGATGGGCCCTTGGTCTTTTCCCAGTATGGCAGTGCTTATGTACTTATGTACCATAGCCTTTATGGGTGAAGGGGGCACTTATATGTGGGTACAGTGGGTTTCTGGTGAGTTTTGGAGGGCTCACAGTTTCCTCCACAAGTGTAACAGGTAGGGGGAGATAGGAGCCTGGGTCCACGTGTCTGCAATGCACTTCACCCAACACTAGACTACTCTAGGGACCTGCATGCTGTTCTAATGGACCTGAGTATCACATCTGAGGCTGGCATAGAGGTTGGTAAGTAATGTTTTTCATCACATTTTTGGGGGTGGGAGGGGGTTAGTGACCACAGGGAGAATAAGGGGAGGTCATTCCTGATTCCCTCCAGTGGCCATCTGGTTATTTAGGGCATCTTTTGGTGCCTTATTCGTTATAAAAACAGGTCTAGCTCAAAACTTCTAAGTTGTAGTCCTGGACGGTTTTGTTTTGTTCCATTATTGCTGAAAAAGTCTAAGTCTTAGGAACGCCCAAGTCCCGCCTTGAACAGGCCCTGGCACATCCCCTTGAGATTTAGACGACTTCTGACGGACTTCAGAGAAAAAAACGTCTCAAAAGAGGGTTCGAAAATACTGATTTGGACGTTTTTGTGAGAAAATCGTCCAAATGCAGACTTATGTCACTTGCTGGACGTTTTTCTCTTTTGAAAATGAGCCTGTCAGTCTGTGTATTATTTAGCTCATAGAGCTGTATGGATCCCTTTCAAAGTTGCAAAACTGGGGACTGGTGGTTCTAATAAATGCTGGTCTGCTGTGGGAATTCTCTTTCATATGCTGTTTGCCTGTACAAATTTAAAAACCATTTTGGGTACCGGTGAGGGATAGAATTATAAATGTGTTAGGAATTTGTGCTGAGTTCAGTTATAAGGTTGTTACGTTGTGATCAGTCACTATAATTTATTAAGTAAGGAGCAAGCTAAACTATTTGATTTATTTATGACCATAGCTATACGATCTATATTATCTGAGTGGAAATACAAATATAATCCTGTCTATGAATGCGTGGTGGAATACTGTGTCTTACTAGTGTAATAATAATTAATATAATAATATATTCTATTCTTCTATATTGTATTCTCCACCAATTAAATATAAGGTAATATGATAAGAATAAGAATATGTAAGAAAAGGGGGAATTACATAGTAGATGACGGCAGAGAAAGACCTGCATGGTCCATCCAGTCTGCCCAACAAGATAAACTCATATGTGCTATTTTTTGTGTATACCTTACCTTGATTTGTATCTGCCATTTTCAGGGCACAGACCGTAGAAGTCTGCCCAACACTAGCCCCGCCTCCCAACCACTAGCCCCGGCTCTGCCACCCAATCTCCGCTAAGCTTCTGAGGATCCATTCCTTCTGAACAGGATTCCTTTATGTTTATCCCACGCATTTTTGAATTCCGTTACCGTTTTCATCTCCACCATCTCCTGCGGGAGGGCATTCCAAGTATCCACCACTCTCTTCATGAAAAAATACTTCCTGACATTTTTCTTGAGTCTGCCCCCCTTCAGTCTCATTTCATGTCCTCTAGTTCTACCGCCTTCCCCTCTACGGAAAAGGTTCGTTTGCGGATTAATACCTTTCAATATTTGAACGTCTGTATCATATCTCCCCTGTTTCTCCTTTCCTCCAGGGTATACATGTTCAGATCAGCAAGTCTCTCCTCATACGTCTTGTAACGCAAATCCCATACCATTCTTGTAGCTTTTCTTTGCACCGCTTCAATTCTTTTTACATCCTTAGCAAGATACAGCCTCCAAAACTGAACACAATACTCCAGGTGGGGCCTCACCAACGACTTATACAAGGGCATTAAAACCTCCTTTCTTCTGCTGGTCACACCTCTCTCTATACAGCCTAGCAACCTTCTAACTACGGCCACCGCCTTGTCACACTGTTTTGTTGCCTTCAGATCCTCAGTTACTATCACCCCAAGATCCCTCTCCCTGTCTGTACCTATCAGACTCTCCCCACCTAACACATACGTGTCCCGTGGATTTCTACTCCCTAAATGCAACACTTTGCATTTCTTTGCATTGAATTTTACTTGCCAATCCTTAAATACTAAATACTATATTTGTTGAATTACATTAACCTGCACTGTAAGGTTTAAGGACATGTGCTCAGAACATAAAGACCATATATTTAACTTTAAAATGTTTATTTACAATACAGGTAATGTAATAATGTTACAAGAGAGAGGCAGTTTTTAGGAATCTTTCACAAGATAGCAAATCTGAATTATAAATTAAGCTGGATAATGGTAACTCACTTTGATGGAGGCTGCTGGTTGGAGTGATGAAGGAGATCCTCACTGGAAAAGAAGTCTTTTTGTTGCAGAGTTGTTGCTGGAGCCTGGAGAAAATCTTATTTTAAATGTGTGTTAAGTCCAGCAGAGAGGCAAGAGGCAGAGTGAAGAGAACAAGAGAGCGAAAACTGGACATTTTCCAGGCTTTTTATAATCTCTTGTTGGACCATAGGCTGAAGTCAGGTGGGGTGTACTCAATCCAATGAAAACACCGGGACAGCTGAAAACTGGTTTCATCTAGTTTTGAGATGGAGCATGGTAACTGGTCACATGTTTTAATGACATCATAAGACTTTCTGTCTGGACATCTGCTGTGATATACATTCAGAAGGCATCTGCCAGGATTAAAAGAGTCTTTGTCTGAGAGTAAATGGGCTTTTCAGTCTGTCATTGTCTGAGAACAGGTGGAGTTTCACTGTCTTTGGTTAACTCCAGTCTCTGTGATTGCTGTCCATCTTCAGATTTGTGTTCTTTGGAGATGTGTTGATGGACTTAGGTATCCACCCAGCTAGTTTTTGTTATCAGTAGTTTCCAGGGGAGGAAGGTGAAAGTAAAGTCTTTGCAGCTGTGTATATTTTATATATACATTTGTATCCGATCCAGCAAAATCAATAACTCTGACAATTAAACTCATATCATGCTACACTAGGAAGTATGAAGAAATTGCTGCAGTTAAGAGATGGAGCTTTTCAGTGTTTAGACAGATCTGGGCTCCCTTAGATTTGTTTTGTCAATACGTTGATACATAAAGAGGATTGAATTTTGATCTTTTAAAAAATGTATTGTATTTGTTAGACCCGGGCTTTTAGAGGATTTTACTGTGTTGGATTGTATTTGGGGGGGGGGGTGGGGGGGTTTGGCACCTCTCTTTGTGAAAATAAAAGATAAACAAAATAATAATAATGAGGGTGTGACCATTGCCAACCCACCCACTTCAGTTTACTTCATCTTAAATAGATGTCCATGTGCTGTTAAATGTGTTATCAGTAGCGTGTAAACTGTTTAGGGTATGCATGGTTTGTTCTACCTGCCATCTTGGCATGACTTTATGGAGATGCTTGGATTCTTTGTCAAAGCTGTTGTATCTGACATGCCATCTGTTATGATAATTAAAAATAAATGGCCTAGCTGTCATAATCTACATTCTGTGGTGATACATTTATTTTATTACAGCAGATAATGTCATACTATTTGAGGGGGCTTTATATTAGGGAGATTTATCTTCACTGACATTCTGTTAATAAAGAAAGACATACAATACTCACAACTGCAGGAGTATGAAGTTATCTTAGGGTCTGCTGCATGACATGAGGAAATTGCCGACTTGCAGGTACAGCTATTAGGAACCGGGCTACACATGTACCTGCAGCTAGATGTGGTGGCTCAGACACAGAATAGCATCTAATTCACTCCAAAATGTAGGTCAAATAGTCCTAAACCACAAAAGTGAATACTTCAATTTTTATTTTTTGAAAACTCTCCAAACACCTTTAATATTAAAAAAAAAATAAGGGGCCCTTTTACTAAGCTGCATAAGCGTGTACGCGCGCCCAACGTACGCCAAAATGGAGTTACTGCCCGGCCACCGCGGGGCTCTTGCACGCGTACGATACGTACGTCTGAAAAATAATTTTTATTTTCTGACACGCATATTGGGTGTGCGCCAAGTGGCATTTGATGCATGTAGGTCATTACCTCCCGGTTACCGCACAAGTCTTTACCGCTAGGTCAATGGCTGGCGGTAAAGTCTCAGACCCAAAATGGACCCGTGGCAATTTTCATTTTGCCGCACGTCCGTTTTCGGCAAAAATTTAAAAAAGGCTTTTTTTTACAGGTGCGCTGAAAAATGATCCTGCATTTGCCCAAAACACATGTCCACACTACCGCAGGCCATTTTTCAACACACCTTAGTAAAAGGACCCATAAAGGAGAAAAAGACCTCATAAAACTGTGGCAAACATCTCTAACTGATATCATGAATCACTATACCAGTGATCAATCTTGCTCACAGTTAAAACGGTAATCATAGGTCAAAAAAACCTCCATATTGTGAAAACGTGTCCAAAGTGGAGTAGTTGCCTAGTGGTTAGGGTGGTGAACTTTGGTCCTGGGGAACTGAGTTCAATTCCCACTTCAGGCACAGGCAGCTCCTTGTGACTCTGGGCAAGTCACTTAACCCTCCATTGCCCCATGTAAACCGCATTGAGCCTGCCATGAGTGGGAAAGTGCGGGGTACAAATGTAACAAAAATAAAATAGATACTACTGGAGATTCTACATGGAATGTTGCTACTATTGGAGATTCTACATGGAATGTTGCTATTCCACTAGCAACATTCCATGTAGAAGCCTGCGTGGCCACATTGGTGATCTGCAAGGGCCGACTTCTACGTGGAATGTTGGAATAGCAACATTCCATGTAGAATCTCAAATAGTAGCAACAGTGGAGGAGTGGCCTAGTGGTTAGGGTGGTGAGCTTTGGTCCTGGGGAACTGAGTTCAATTCCCACTTCAGGCACAGGCAGCTCCTTGTGACTCTGGGCAAGTCCCTTAACCCTCCATTGCCCCATGTAAGCCGCATTGAGCCTGCCATGAGTGGGAAAGCGTGGGGTACAAATGTAACAAAAAAAAAAATCAGTCTTCAAAACATGCAATCCAAACTGTCCTTATGCTATTTAAACCAGTGACAACGATAACACTTGCCTTATTATGAACACGATGGTATAATGTCCCACGACTAATCAGGTTGTTGAATACAGCAACGTAATATCACGCAGTCTCAAGCAAGAGAAACTGGTATACCCAAGAAGATTACCCTCCTAAACTAATCTCCTCCCCCAGTTACAATGTTGGATCTTGGGGGGGCATTTCTGCTTATCTAGATGTTAGAAAGGGACTGGAAAAGTCAAAAGTGTATTTCCGAGGTCCTCCAAGCAACCACTGATGGCGAAATAATCCCGGCCAATATTCAGCCAGCAGCGGTCAGCGTTACATAAGTACATAAGTAATGCCATACTGGGAAAAGACCAAGGGTCCATCGAGCCCAGCATCCTGTCCACGACAGCGGCCAATCCAGGCCAAGGGCACCTGGCAAGCTTCCCAAATGTACAAACGTTATTCCTGGAATTTTGGATTTTTTCAAGTCCGTTTAGTAGCGGTTTATGGACTTGTCCTTTAGGAAACCGTCCAACCCCTTTTAAAACTCTGCTAAGCTAACCGCCTTCACCACATTCTCCAGCAATGAATTCCAGAGTTTAATTACATGTTGGGTGAAGAAAAAGTTTCTCTGATTTGTTTTAAATTTACTACACTGTAGTTTAATCGCATGCCCCCTAGTCCTAGTATTTTTGGAAAGCGTGAACAGACGCTTCACATCCACCTGTTCCACTCCACTCATTATTTTATATACCTCTATCATGTCTCCCCTCAGCCGTCTCTTCTCCAAGCTGAATAGCCCTAGCCTCCTTAGTCTTTCTTCATAGAGAAGTCGTCCCATCCCCGCTATCATTTTAGTCGCCCTTCACTGCACCTTTTCCAATTCTACTATATCTTTCTTGAGATGCGGCGACCGGAATTGAACACAATACTCAAGGTGCGGTCGCACCATGGAGTGATACAACGGCATTATAACATCCTCACACCTGTTTTCCATACCTTTCCTAATAATACCCAACATTCTATTCGCTTTCCTAGCCGCAGCAGCACACTGAGCAGAAGGTTTCAGTGTGTTATTGACGACGACACCCAGATCCCTTTCTTGGTCCGTAACTCCTAACGTGGAACCTTGCATGACTTAGCTATAATTCGGGTTCTTTTTTCCCACATGCATCTCCTTGCACTTGCTCACATTAAACGTCATCTGCCATTTAGCCACTCAGTCTCCCAGTCTCGTAAGGTCCTTCTGTAATTTTTCACAATCCTGTCCCGAGTTAACGACTTTGAATAACTTTGTGTCATCAGCAAATTTAATTACCTCGCTAGTTACTCCCATCTCTAAATCATTTATAAATATATTAAAAAGCAGCGGTCCTAGCACAGACCCCTGAGGAACCCCACTAACTACCCTTCTCCATTGTGAATACTGCCCATTTAACCCTACTCTCTGTTTCCTATCCTTCAACCAGTTTTTAATCCACAATAGGACTTTCCTCCTAACCCATGACCCTCCAATTTCCTCTGTAGCCTTTCATGAGGTACCTTGTCAAACGCCTTTTGAAAATCCAGATACACGATATCAACTGGCTCCCCTTTGTCCACATGTTTGTTTACTCCTTCAAAGAATTGAAGTAAATTGGTCAGGCAAGATTTCCCCACACAAAAACCATGCTGACTCGGTCTCAGTAATCCATGTCCTTGGATGTGCTCTGTAATTTTGTTTTTAATAATAGCCTCTACCATTTTCCCCGGCACCGACGTCAGACTCACCGGTCTATAATTTCCCGGATCTCCCCTGGAGCCTTTTTAAAAAATGGGCGTTACATTGGGCACCCTCCAATCTTCCAGTACCACGCTCGATTTTAAGGATAAGTTGCATATCACTAGCAATTTGTTGTGTTTTTGGTTCTCATTGTTTAGACTTCGTGTAGATAGAATAAAAAGTGAACAAGGTGGAAAAGTACTTGTGGTATTATAAGCAATCTCCGACTGGCCATCTGGCTTCATAGGATGGTGTCTGACTCAGCAACAACTGGGTGAATTGTTTATGTGGTTGTTGCTATGGTTTCCCTTCCCGTCCTCCAGCTGCCAAAATTCATTGTATTATTAATGTTGATATAGTGTAAATGATTAGACTCAATCTGAAGGGAACGGAGTGAGGGGAAAGAGATTCCGTGTTTTAAAGCATTGTTTATAGTCAGGATTCCCTCAATGGAAAGGCCCTATAGTTCATTGTTAAAGTATGTCCCAATCAGGGCTGGATTAAGGCACAGGCAAACAAGGCAGATGTCTAGGACCTAAACGTTTAGCAAGCCAGTGTGCTTAGGAATCACGTGGCCAGCACTGAAAACTGGATTTTTTTTGTCATGTCTTTAGATTTGCAAAATAAGGACTCTCTTATGAGGGAAAGGGGACTTGATATATTGCCTTTCTGAGGTTTTTTTTTGTAACTACATTCAAAGCGGTTTACATATATTCAGGTACTTATTTTGTACCAGGGGCAATGGAGGGTTAAGTGACTTGCCCAGAGTCACAAGGAGCTGCAGTGGGAATTGAACTCAATTCTCCAGGATCAAGGTCCACTGCACTAATCACTAGGCTACTCCTCCTCCTAACTGTTTCAAAGGTAGAAAGATGGCTAAAGTGTCTGGATGTTTTTCGGAGTTTAGACCGCCAAAGCTCTCCAATCCTTCCCCCTTCCATAGCAGAGACTGTGGTAGGATCCAGCCAATGGAAATGCTACCCTAATCATGGGAAGGAAAGAATGAGCTGCTGGGGAGACTGAGCTCTGCACTGGGGACTTGGAGTGAGTGTCCTGTAGGGGTGATGTAAGAGGAATGGAAGGAAGGGAGGATCTGGTGCTACAGGCTGAGAAAAAGAGCTGGCAGCAAATGCAAGAAATGTACATACATGATGGTGGGCAGACCTGATTTGGTGGGGGGAGGGGGGATCACCCAGTGAATGAATGTTTGAGCAGAGACAGCAGCACAACACCAGGAGAGAGAGTGTGCCTGCCTGAAAAGTGAGAGTATGTACCTGTGTTTTTTTTTAATGTATTTCTGAAGCAGTGTGGTAGCCAGACCTGACATTTTGTCTGGGCCCAGAGCTAATATGGGTGGGCACTATATATATACTTCATTGCCAAGTACTTTGTGATCCTGCAAAGAGGCTTCTTAGAGCCTATATTGCAAACCATGACACCAGTTCCAATAACAGTACCTTTGAGTGGAGGAGTGGCCTAGTGGTTAGGGTGGTGGACTTTGGTCCTGAGGAACTGAGTTCGATTCCCACTTCAGGCACAGGCAGCTCCTTGTGACTCTGGGCAAGTCACTTAACCCTCCATTGCCCCATGTAAGCCGCATTGAGCCTGCCATGAGTGGGAAGCGCGGGGTACAAATGTAACAAAAATAAAATAGATACTATTGGAGATTCTACATGGAATGTTGCTACTATTGGAGATTCTACATGGAATGTTGCTACTATTGAGATTCTGTTGCTACTATTGGAGATTCTACATGGAATGCTGCTATTCCACTAGCAACATTCCATGTAGAAGGCTGCGCAGGCTTCTGTTTCTGTGAGTCTGACGTCCTGCACGTACGTGCAGGACGTCAGACTCACAGAAGCAGAAGCCTGCGCGGCCACATTGGTGATCTGCAAGGGCCAACTTCTACATGGAATGTTGCTAGTGGAATAGCAACATTCCATGTAGAATCTCAAATAGTAGCAACAGTGGAGGAGTGGCCTAGTGGTTAGAGTGGTGGACTTTGGTCCTGGGGAACTGAGGAACTGACTTTGATTCCCACTTCAGGCACAGGCAGCTCCTTGTGACTCTGGGCAAGTCACTTAACCCTCCATTGCCCCATGTAAGCCGCATTGAGCCTGCCATGAGTGGGAAAGCGCGGGGTACAAATGTAACAAAAATAAAAAAAATAAATAAAAAGGCATAAGTACATAATCACCGCCATACTGGGAAAAGACCAAGGGTCCATCAAGCCCAGCATCCTGTCTCTGACAGCAGCCAATCCAAGCTTCAAAAACCCAGCACCCCCCCCCTCCCCTGAAAAAATTAATAATGTTCAATGGACTTTTCCATCAGGAATCTGTCCAAACTCCCTTTAAATTCCGTAAGGCCAGCTGCTGTCACTACATTCTCTGGCAACGAGTTCCAGAGTCTAACTACACGCTGAGTAAAGAAAAACTTTCTCCTATTTGTTTTAAATCTACCATATTCTAGCTTCATCTTGTGTCCCCTGGTTTTGTTGTTGTTTGAAAGTGTAAACAAACGCTTCTCATCTGTCCGCTGTACTCTGCTCATTATCCTGTAGACTTCTGTCATATCACCCCTCAGCCACCTTTTCTCCAAGCTGAAGAGCCCTAACTTTCTCAGCCTTTACTCATAGGGACTTCCCTCTGCCGCGTCTGGCCCTCTCAACAGGAAGCTGCATCAGAGAGGGCCAGACGCAGCAGACTGGGAAGGTCCCGGAGTGCCTGTGTTAATCGCCAACGGCCCGAACATGTAAGCTGCAAGCACTGCGGCGGCTCAGGGGAAAGAGAAGGAAGTGGCAGCAATCCTGGACCTGCAGGAAGGAAGGTAGGAGCAATGCTGAATTTGAGGAAGGTGTGCTGGTGTGAGAGGAGGGGGCTTCAGGAAAAGGAAAAGGGAGACCTATGTGGTGGTGGTGGGGGGGGGGGGGGGAGGATCCTGGACCTGCAGGAAGGAAGGTACGAATGATGCTGGATTTTGGGAAGGTGTGCTGGTGTGAGAGGAGAGGGCTGCAGTGAAAGGGAGACCTATGTGGTAGGAGGGGGAATGTGGAGACCCATGTGGGGGGGGGGGGGGGGGGATGCGGAGACCCATGTGGCCTGGGGGGGGGGGCCATGAACCGAAAAAGTTTGGGAACCCCGGGCATGAGATAATTGGGCCACATAGATAGCAGTTCAGCTTATGCGCTCAAGGGCTGAACCTTGCACTTAACCACATAAGCTTTTGTGGCCAACCTAGAACCAGATGTTCTGTGTCGATGTCCAGACAAGTCCCAGCATTGAATATTCAGGAATGCAGCCGGTGTCGAACATAGGAATGCTGACTGCTGCTGGCTGAATATCGGCCAGGTTGTAGCATACAGGGGGCATACATATGGGCACATCAGAGGCATGTAGAATTGTGGCTTAACACCCATCTTTTTCACACCTAATTTTGCCATACTTTCTTGAATCCATCCTGTGGTGTAAATTATTGGTCTGATCCCAGTTGGATGCCTAGTCAGTGCTTTTCTGCAGAGCTACAAATATTATAAATTAAATTATTCCTGTACTCCCATTTGTGGAATTAAAATAACACACTGATTTCCTGCAATTTTTCTTTGCACAATGCTACGTATAATAACCAGGAGAGAGCCCTGTTCAAGGGAATAAAGCAGATTAGATTTCTTTCAGTTTTTATTTGTAAAATGTTATAACCTCTTTCTTGCAGCACAAAATAAGCTATTTCATCTGACCTCTGCTGTTTGGCTTCATCGATTCTCCTTCTCGCAGTCTAACTCTCATTTTCTTTCTGTTCCGTCTTTGTCTATTTTCTTCTCGCAGACTTCAGTGCCTCTTTTTTTTTTGTTTTGTCAGTGTCGTGCATTTTCATGCTTTCATTTACTTTTAGCTCACACCTTTCCGATAGTAGCTCCTCGTGTACAGTAGGCATCCCCCTGTCCCCAGAGGGCTTACGATCTAACAAGTCTATTTACTGAGCTTCGTTAAAGCAATAACACGCGCTATTTACCACCAATGCAATTTAAAACTGAATTATTTTACAGCAAACACACATTAAATAATAATGAGCTGCAAATTGTGTTTATTTCTGGAAAGATATCAACACCTCAAGAGTCATTGCTATTTTTCTTCTCCAAGCACAGCAGCCTGTTGATTCCAAGAAACAATTTAAAGGAGCTGGTGCTTACTAAAAAAATATGACCCTCTAACTCCACAGTCTCTCCACCCCTTGATCCTCTTTCAAAATACTTCCTTGACCCCCAAACCTCTGATTTTCTTGCTCCTGGCACCTTTCAGGAATGTGTCTGATGGGAATTGGGGGAGAAGGGGGTGGAAGTGATCCCTGGGTACTCCTGGCCCACAGCAAACTGAGGGGTCCTTTTACTAAGGTGCGCTGAAAAATGTCCTGTGGTAGTGTAGATGCGTGTCTTGGGCGTGCATAGAATTATTTTTTAGCTCACCTACAAAAAAATGCCCCTTTTTTTTATTTGCCAAAAATGGATGTGTGTGAAAATGAAAATTGCCGTGTGTTCGTTTTGGGTCTGAGACCTTACCGCAAGCCATTGGCCTAGCGGTAAGGTCTCACGCGGTAACCGGGCGGTAATGGTCTAAGCGCGTAGCTGCCGCGCGCCAGAAAATATTTTTCAGATGCTCGTAGCGGGCGCGTGCCAAAATTGAAATTACCTCCAGGGCTATGCAGTAACCGGGAGGTAACTCCAATTTGGCATGCATTGAGCGCGCATAGGTTTCTATCCTACTTATTTTCGAACGAGAAAGCCGGCCATCTTCCGACACAAAGCCGATTTTGGCCGGCTTCAACTTCTTTCCGTCGCAGGGCAGGCCAAAGTTCAAGGGGGCGTGTCTGCAGGGTACCGAAGGTGGGACGGGGCGTGGTTAACAGATGGTCGGCTTCGGGCCGATAATGGAAAAAGAAAGCCGGCCCTGACAAGCATTTGGCTGACTTTACTTGGTCCCTTTTTGTTCATGACCAAGCCTTAAAAAGGTGCCCCAACTGACCAGATGACCACCGGAGGGAATCGGGGATGACCTCCCCTTACTCCCCCAGTGGTCACCAACCCCTCTCCTACACCAAAAAAGAAATAAAAATCATTTTTTTTGCCAGCCTCTATGCCAGCCTCAAATGTCATACCCAGCTCCATGACAGCAGTGTGCAGGTCCCTGGAGCAGTTTTAGTGGGTACTGTAGTGCACTTCAGGCAGGCGGACCCAGGCCCATCCCCCCCCTACCTGTTATACTTGTGGTGGTAAACGGGAGCCCTCCAAACCCCTCCAAAAACCACTGTACCCACATGTAGGTGCCCCCCTTAATCCTTAAGGGCTATGGTAGTGGTGTACAGTTGTGGGTAGTGGGTTTTGGGGGGGGATTTGGGGGGCTCAGCACACAAGGGTAAGGGAGCTATGTACCTGGGATCATTTTGTGAAGTCCACTGCAGTGCCCCCTAGGGTGCCCGGTTGGTGTCCTGGCATGTGAGGGGTACCAGTGCACTACAAATGCTGGCTCCTCCCACGACCAAATGCCTTGGATTTGGCCGGGTTTGAGATGGCTGCCATTAGTTTCCATTATCGGCGAAAACCAATGGCGGCCATCTCTAACGCTGGCAATCTCTAAGATTTGGCCGGCCCCAACCGTATTATCGAAACGAAAGATGGCCGGCCATCTTGTTTCGATAATACAGTCGGGTACGCCGCTTGATGGGGCCGGCGTTAGAGTTGACAGCCCTTATAGATGGCCGGCCCCGTTCGATTATGGCCCTCCACGCGGCTTAGTGAAAGTGCCCCTGAATCGAAATAGAGACCCCAAGCCCCAATTCTAGTCTCGGAGTACTACCACTAGGAGTCAGGCTGCCAAATCAAGGAGTGTTCCCTTATTTTGCACCCTGACTCCTTAGTAGTTGTACCACAAGAACTATGGCTTAGCGGGATCGAGTTGGGGGAAGGGGGTATTGTGAAAGGGTTCATTGTATGGTTTGCTTGGAGAGGGGTACTTGAAAAGGGATTGAGGTGGGAGCGTTTTTAACTACACTCCTCTTGGCTGTTTAAAAGATAGCACTCCCAATTTGGAGCCAGCTATCTTTGCATTGATGTGTCTGCGGATTCACAATGTTCCTGGCTGCAGTACAGACTGTGCCATTTTAGCCTGGGTTTGTGTATAGGGTCCTTCATTTGTGCCTGAGGCAATGGAGGGTTAAGCCACTTGCCCATGATCTCAAGGAATATCAGTGGAATATGAGCACGGGCTTCCCTGGTTGTCATCGCTACCTTTGTCCCTCTTACTAAGATGTTTCCATTTATCTCTTTTCTCTGTCACCGTCACTGGCTTTTTTCTTTTAGCCTGAGTCTTATTCTCTGGTCTGAGTGCCACGTGCCCTTTAATCGCCTCCATTCTTATTTCTTTCTTCCCTGCTCCTTATCTTTGTCTTTTATCACGTTTCATTCATCCTTAGTTTTTGGCCATTTTCAGGTTTCTTTAATTCATCTCTTTACTCCACACTTGTCTTCCCTTTACTTTCATCCCCTTTTCATCTCTCTTTTTCCTCTTGTTCCTTCTCTTCCTTTACCTCAGCGGCTATCTTGTTCCTCCATTTTCCTTTCAAATATCTCCTTTACTGTACTTCACTTTCCCCAGCCCCTGTTTGTTCATCTGCTTTCCTGATGCCTCTATCCAAAATATAGAACAGGAAAAGTTCTCTACGATGACGAATCACAGAAGGCAAAAGTAGAGACTAATAGACGATTCACCACTGGAGACGTGAGTCCAACAGTCTTTATTATATCAGAGATAACGACCCGACACAGGCCATTTTGCTCTGATAGTTTGTATCCAGCATATTCTGTTTGTTGCTACGTGATCAGTGAGTTGACAACACATATACAAGTAGGACTCTTCGTTTTGCATTCATTACTTGGTGTATTTATTGACCCCTGATGCAGACGCTTTTTAGCGTCGAAACACGGCCTGTGTCGGGTCGTTATCTCTGATATAATAAAGACTGTTGGACTCACGTCTCCAGTGGTGAATCGTCTATTAGTCTCTACTTTTGCCTTCTGTGATTCCTGATGCCTCTGTCATGCAACGTACAAGTTTTTTTTTTTACATAAGTACAAAAGTTTTGCCAAACTGGGACAGACCAAAGGTCCATCAAGCCCAGCATCCTGTTTCCAGCAGTGGCCAATCCAGGTCACAAATACCTGGCAAGATCCCAAAAAAGTACAAAACATTTTATACCCCTTATCCCAGAAATAGTGGATTTTCCCCAAGTCCAATTTAATAATGGTCTATGGACTTTTCCTTTAGGAAGCCGTCCAAACCTTTTTTTAAACTTCTCTAAGCTAACCGCCTTTACCACATTCTCTGGCAACGAATTCCAGAGTTTAATTACACGTTGAGTGAAGAAAAAATATTTTCTCCTATTCGTTTTAAGTTTACTACTTTGTAGCTTAATCGCATGTCCCCTAGTCCTAGTATTTTTGGAAAGCGTAAACAAACGCTTCAGTCTACTCGTTCCACTCCACTAATTATTTTATAGACCTCTATCATATCTCCCCTCAGCTGCCTTTTTTCCAAGCTGAAGAGCCCTAGCTGCTTCAGCCTTTCCTCTTAGGGAAGTCGTGCCATCCCCTTTATCATTTTCGTCGCCCTTCTCTGTACATTTTCTAATTCCACTATATCTTTTTTGAGATGTGGCGACCAGAATTGAACACAATATTCGAAGTGCAGTCACACCATGGAGCAATACAAAGGCATTATAGCATCCTCATTTTTGTTTTCCATTCCTTTCCTAATAATACCTAACGTTCTATTTGCTTTCTTAGCCGCCGCCGCCCACTGAGCAGAGGGTTTCAATGTATCATCAACGATGACGCCTAGATCCCTTTCCCGGTCGGTGACTCCTAATGTGGAACCTTGCCCAGTCGGTGGATAACAAATACAAAGTTGTATAGTGATCGTATGAGGTATAAGTGGAGGGTCGGAATGGATGAAGATTGCGTGTTGTCCTATTCGATCATAGTCGTGCTGTGTTGGTAGGTGAAAAGGTTTACGTGAGGTTGTTGGGGTTGGCCTTTTGAAGAGGTAGGTTTTTAGTGATTTCCTGAAGTTCAAGTGGTCGTGGATTGTTTTCACAGCTTTTGCGCATCTAAATATACAAATTACTGATATTTTCTTGCCTAAGTGTACACTTATACCAATAGGGTGCCTAATTGGTATTTGTGCTGTAATGGCATAGTGAGACATTCAAATGGGCAGATAATACTCAGGCAGTTTTTAAAAACGTACTGTAAGTTACCCGTGTGCCTCTTACAGTTAGGTGCCCTCGTTTACGCCAGCTCTATGGCAGGTTTAATTGTGGGGAAACTACTACTACTATTACTACTTATCATTTCTATAGCACTACTAGACATTCGCTGTGCTGTACAATGAACATGTAAGAGACAGTCCCTGCTCGACAGAGCTTACAATCTAATCAGGACAGACAAACAGGACAAATAAGGGATAAGGACAAAGAGTAGCAAGATTCCGAAATCCCAAAGAGTAGCAAGATTCCATGCAGAATCCCAAAGATTACTACTACTACTACTACTTATCATTTCTGTAGAGCTACTAGACGTATGCAGCGCTGTACACTGAACATGTAAGAGACAGTCCCTGCTCGACAGAGCTTACATTCTAATCAAGACAAACAGGACAAATAAGGGCTACGGACAAAGAGTAGCAAGATTCTGTGTAGAATCCCAAAGAGTAGCAAGATTCTGTGCACAAGCCCAAAGAGTAGCAAGATTCCAGAATCTCAAAGACTACTACTACTAGTTACCATTTCTATAGCGCATTACTGTACACTGAACATGTAAGAGACAGTCCCTACTCGACAGAGCTTACAATCTAATCAAGACAGACAATTAGGACAAATAAGGGATAATCCCAAAGAGTAGCAAGATTCCATGCAGAATCCCAAAGATTACTACTACTACTACTACTTATCATTTCTGTAGAGCTACTAGACGTATGCAGCGCTGTACACTGAACATGTAAGAGACAGTCCCTGCTCGACAGAGCATACATTCTAATCAAGACAAACAGGACAAATAAGGGCTACGGACAAAGAGTAGCAAGATTTTGTGTAGAATCCCAAAGAGTAGCAAGATTCTGTGCACAAGCCCAAAGAGTAGCAAGATTCCAGAATCTCAAAGACTACTACTACTAGTTACCATTTCTATAGCGCATCACTGTACACTGAACATGTAAGAGACAGTCCCTACTCGACAGAGCTTACAATCTAATCAAGACAGACAATTAGGACAAATAAGGGATAATCCCAAAGAGTAGCAAGATTCCGTGCACAATCTCAAAGACTACTACTACTACTACATATCATTTTGAATCAAGACAGACAAACAGGACAAATAATGGATCAGGACAAAGAGTAGCAAGATTCTGTGCAGAATCCCAAAGACTACTACTACTGCTGCTACTGCTTATCATTTCTATAGCGTTACTCAGGGCTGTTTTTGAGGGGATACTTGGGGGTACTGAGTACCGGCACCTTTTCCATTATCTGCTAAAATTGGCCCTTGGACTCCTAGTTTTAATGAAAGAGCTCAGGCTCTACACACTAATTCTGCCTTGTCATAGATTCTGTGACTGGTTGCAGGGGGCCTGGCTATTGTGGGGTGGATCCCTCAGTGATCACCCCACCCCTGAAGGGTTGCCTAGCATTTGAGTACCGGTACCTTTTTTGCTAGAAAGAACGCACTGACGTTACTAGATGTATGCAACACTGTACACTGAACAGTTAAGAGACAGTCCTTGCTCAACAGAGTTTACAAACTAATCCAGATAGACAAACAGGACAAATAAGGGATAAGGACAAAGAGCAGCAAGATTCCATGCAGAATCCTAAAGACGACTACTACTTATCATTTCTAAAGCACTACTAGACTTACGCAGCGGCATGCTGTACACTGAACATGTAAGAGACAGTCCCTGTTCCACTGGTTAGCCTCTATGTTTGTGTCTCCCTGTGATGAGAACTCTTTTCTTTGGTTTTAACCGAGAGAATGTTTTCGAAAAGCTTGTTTGGTAAGTTATTTTGGAGTGGAGGAGTGGCCTAGTGGTTAGGGTGGTGGACTCTGTTCCTGGGGAACTGAGTTCAATTCCCACTTAAGTCACAGGCAGCTCCTTGTGACTCTGGGCAAGTCACTTAACCCTCCATTGCCCCATGTAAGCCGCATTGAGCCTGCCATGAGTGGGAAAGCGCAGGGTACAAATGTAACAAAAATAAAATAGATACTATTGGAGATTCTACATGGAATGTTGCTACTATTGGATATTCTACATGGAATGTTGCTCTTCCACTAGCAACATTCCATGTAAAAGGCTGCGCAGGCTTCTGTGCAGGACGTCAGACTCACAGAAGCAGAAGCCTGCGCAGCCACATTGGTGATCTGCAAGGGCCGACTTCTACATGGAATGTTAAAAGTGGAATAGCAACATTCCATGTAGAATCTCAAATAGTAGCAACAGTGGAGGAGTGGCCTAGTGGTTAGGGTGGTGGACTTTGGTTCTGGGGAACTGAGTTTGATTCCCACTGCAGGCACAGGCAGCTCCTTGTGACTCTGGGGCAAGTCACTTAACCCTCCATTGCCCCATGTAAGCCACATTGAACCTGCTATGAGTGGGAAAGCGCGGGGTACAAATGTAACAAAAATAAAATAGATACTATTGGAGATTCTACATGGAATGTTGCTACTATTGGAGATTCTACATGGAATGTTGCTATTCCACTAGCTACATTCTATGTAGAAGGCTGCGCAGGCTTCTGTTTCTGTGAGTCTGACACGTGCAGGACGTCAGACTCACAGAAGCAGAAGCCTGCGCGGCCACATTGGTGATCTGCTGGTGATCTGCAAGGGCCGACTTCTACATGGAATGTTGTTCCATGTAGAATCTCCAATAGTAGCAACAGTAGAGGAATGGCCTAGTGGTTAGGGTGGTGGACTTTGGTCCTGGGGAACTGAGTTTGATTCCCACTTCAGGCACAGGCAGCTCCTTGTGACTCTGGGCAAGTCACTTAACCCTCCATTGCCCCATGTAAGCCGCATTGAGCCTGCCATGAGTGGGAAAGCGCGGGGTACAAATAAAACAAAAATAAATATTTTTCATGCATTATGTTAGTAGTTACGTATATTTTCAAATTAGAGAATTTATGATATTTATGTACCTGTAATCTCCTGAGGACACCATTATCAGCGAAACATGATGTCATGCAGAGACTAGCAGGGATAATTGCTGGTGGTTGGGAGGTGAGGATAGTGCTGGGCAGACTTATACGGTCTGTGCCAGAGCCGGTGGTTGGGAGGCAGGGCTGGTGGTTGGGAGGTGAGGATAGTGCTGGGCAGACTTATACGGTCTGTGCCAGAGCCGGTGGTTGGGAGGCACGGCTGGTGGTTGGGAGGTGAGGATAGTGCTGGGCAGACTTATACGGTCTGTGCCAGAGCCGGTGGTGGGAGGCGGGGCTGGTGGTTGGGAGGCGGGGATAGTGCTGGACAGACTTATACGGTCTGTGCCAGAGCCGGTGGTGGGCAGCGGGACTGGTGGTTGGGAGGCGGGGATAGTGCTGGACAGACTTGTACGGTCTGTGCCAGAGCCGGTGGTTGGGAGGCAGGGCTGGTGGTTGGGAGGTGAGGATAGTGCTGGGCAGACTTATACGGTCTGTGCCAGAGCCGGTGGTTGGGAGGAGGGGCTGGTGGTTGGGAGGTGAGGATAGTGCTGGACAGACTTGTACGGTCTGTGCCAGAGCCGGTGGTTGGGAGGCAGGGCTGGTGGTTGGGAGGTGAGGATAGTGCTGGGCAGACTTATACGGTCTGTGCCAGAGCCGGTGGTGGGAGGCGGGGCTGGTGGTTGGGAGGCGGGGATAGTGCTGGACAGACTTATACGGTCTGTGCCAGAGCCGGTGGTGGGCAGCGGGACTGGTGGTTGGGAGGCGGGGATAGTGCTGGACAGACTTGTACGGTCTGTGCCAGAGCCGGTGGTTGGGAGGCAGGGCTGGTGGTTGGGAGGTGAGGATAGTGCTGGGCAGACTTATACGGTCTGTGCCAGAGCCGGTGGTGGGAGGCGGGGCTGGTGGTTGGGAGGCGGGGATAGTGCTGGACAGACTTATACGGTCTGTGCCAGAGCCGGTGGTGGGCAGCGGGACTGGTGGTTGGGAGGCGGGGATAGTGCTGGACAGACTTGTACGGTCTGTGCCAGAGCCGGTGGTTGGGAGGCAGGGCTGGTGGTTGGGAGGTGAGGATAGTGCTGGGCAGACTTATACGGTCTGTGCCAGGGCTGGTGGTTGGGAGGTGAGGATAGTGCGGGGCAGACATACGGTCTGTGCCTGTGCCAGAGCTGGTGATTGGGAGGCGGGGCTGGTGGTTGGGAGGCGGGGATAGTGCTGGGCAGACTTGTATGGTCTGTGCCAGAGCCGGTGGTTGGGAGGCGGGGCTGATGGTTGGGAGGCGGGGATAGTGCTGGGCAGACTTGTATGGTCTGTGCCAGAGCCGGTGGTTGGGAGGTGGGGCTGGTGGTTGGGAGGCGGGGATAGTGCTGGGCAGACTTATACGGTCTGTGCCAGAGCCGGTGGTTGGGAGGCAGGGCTGGTGGTGGGGAGGTGAGGATAGTGCTGGGCAGACTTATACGGTCTGTGCCTGTGCCAGAGCCGGTCGTTGGGAGGTGGGGCTGGTGGTTGGGAGGCGGGGATAGTGCTGGGCAGACTTATACGGTCTGTGCCCTGAAGAGCACAGGTTCAAATCAAACTAGGGTATACACAAAAAGCAGCAAATATGAGTTATCTTGTTGGGCAGACTGGATGGACCGTGCAGGTCTTTTTCTGCCGTCATCTACTATGTTACTTTTGGCGACTACATTGGGCAAGAGGACTCAATTGTGTCTATACCAGTTCAATTTGGTGCTGTTGGGAATGGATAAGAGCTGATCTCGATGGTCCACTTTGATATAGAACACTATGTTTTGAATTGTGATGCTGCAAAGCTTCAGTGGAGTTTTTCCCACACAGAAAGAAAGGAACTGATTCTGTGCAAATAAGTGGCATTTGGTTTAAAGGACATTTGATGTGGATAGTGGTATTGGTGTATAATGTAGGACCCATCAGGACTGCGTCCAGTTGACTGAAGGTTTAACAGAGTTTTAAAGTGATTCGTAGTAGGTAGCCCAGGTTTTTTTAGTGTAATGTATATTCATTAGGGATATCCTGAAAACCTGGTGTGCATGCAGCCCTGGAAGACTGAACTTGGACAAGACTCTTGGGCATTGTTTAAGTAAGTAATATGTTATGTTACAGTTGTACCCTGTGCCCTGTCAATCCCAAGAGATTGTCCAAAGAAAATACAATTACTGAAAAAATGAAAAAGATATGAAATTCAGTACATAAAAAATGTAAATGTAAAATTCAGATTGACCCCTGACTAAATGTAGCTGCTGGTGCTTGGTGTGGCCTGTGAGACTCCAATCTGTCTGCTCTGACATTTTTGTGGAGATAATGAACTTGAACCCCTGGGAGCAGGTGGAAGATGGCTTCTACAGGACAGTGTCTGATGCATGTGCATAACACTGACCTTTCTGCTTCAGAAAATCTTTGTCATCTGAGCTTTAGTCCACAAATGTGTGAATTGTACGGAGAGCCTGGGCTCCTTTAGAATCTGCTGGGCACTCCGGAGTGACTTGAAATGGCCGCTATCAGAGGCAGTAGACCTTTGGTCCAACCTAGCTCGCCATCTCTTATGAGTATAATAAGGTGCTTGATTTTACAGTAACCAGGGAAATAAAGGTCATCAAAGCTTTTTATTGCATTAACTTTAATACATTTCTGATTGACTTTCAAGAACTCTGTTCCCTTCTTCAAGTTAAAGCTAATGAAAGAGACAAAGCTCTAGAAATTGACTCGGAAATTCATTAATTCAATAAAATGGCATCATGTGTAGTTTGTCAGCCTTTAATTCCTAAGTAACCAGGTGGACTAACATTTCAACCATACTACATCAATGTGGTCACAGAGAACATTGAAACATAAGCAGTGACGTTCCTAGGGTGGCTGACACCCAGGGCGGATTGCCGATGCGCCCCCCCCCCCCCCCCCCGGGGTGCAGTGCGACCCTCCCACCCCCGGCGAAAGAACACCCCCTCCCCCCTGGCGAAAGGATACCCCTCCAGGTGCATTTTTACCTGCTTGGGGGGGGGGGGGTGTCGCACGCCTGTCGGCTTTACTCGTTCCATGCTCCCTCTGCCCCGGAACAGGAAGTAACCTGGTTTGGACGGCTTCCTAAAGAAAACGTTCATAGACCATTATTAAATGGACTTGGGGAAAATCCACTATTTCTGGGATAAGCAGTATAAAATGTACTTTTTTGAGATCTTGCCAGGTATTTGTGACCTGGATTGGCCACTGTTGAAAACAGGATGCTAGGCTCGATGGACCTTTGGTCTTTCCCAGTATGGCAATACTTATGTACTTATAGACTTCTATGCCCATCTTCTAGTCATTTATGTTCGCTGTTGACATGATCTTTATAGAATTTCTTCCTAGGTACCTGACTATGGTTGTGCTGGCTTGGGATAACAGTTCCATACTCCCAGATATAGCACCCAGATTTGGGCACCTAAATTTGTGCATGATCATGAGATGCATACGCAAATTAATTGACTAATGAGCTATAATTGTCTGCTAACAAGCAATTATTGACATAAATTGGCACCAATTAGGATTTGCGCATGCATCTGGCTATGCGCTGTTCTATGAATCTTGACGCCCAAATCCCATAGTGCGGCTCAAAAGGGGGTGTGGCCATGGGAGGGGCATGCCATGGGCATTCTGAATTGTTGTGCGAATTGTTACAGAATACTGGGTCAGCTCACCCAACTTGGGCACCAGGATTTATACCAGGTTTCAGCAGGCATAAGTCTGGGGCCCAAAGTTAGGGCATGGGAACCTGTGTTAAGTGAGATTCTATAAAGGGTGCACGCTGATCTTTCCTGGCTCCCAATTTTGAGTCCAAACTCTCAAGTACTCACTACTTTCAAAAATTCATATCTTTACCTTAGAACTTTTATTTACTTAACATCAGAGGATATTATCCATCTCCACATATACCATAAATATCACATAAAGCAGCCCCAGTATTCCTTAACTAGTACTAGCCCCTCATCCGCTCACAATCACCTAAGGCATCCACATCCCACACATTCCATCACATATTATCCATTCAGCATGTACAATCCAACATTACACAACGTAACATATAATCTCAATGTTGCAACATGATGGAATAAACCACTCATTTGTCCAAGATCAACTCCTTCCGAGTTTGTTCCGCACATATCGGATGCGCATAAAACGTGGAATTACCGCCCGGGGCACATGGTAGCCGAGGGCTAGTTCCAAATTTGCATGCGTTGGACGCGTGTAGGCGCTTACATGCCTTAGTAAAAGGGCTCCTGTATAAGCTTCTGACCGTTTAAGCTCCAAAATTATGGAATTAATCTGTATTCTTGGGAAAACTTTGTAGACTTTTCCTCCTTTAAGAAAAATCTAAAAGCACTCTTTTGGGTAGGTTTATTTCTCCTTGAAATCTCAAGAGTTTGGTTTGGTTTCTTGTATGCGTTGTAAACTGCTTTGAACTTGGAGGTATTATGTGGTATAGAAGTACGTTGAGGGGCATAATCGAACGGGGCGCCCAGGTTTTCCTGAGGGCGTCCTCGCAGGACGTCCCCGCGAAGGGGCGGGGAAACCGAAACAAGATGGGCGTCCATCTTTCGTTTCAATAATACAGTCGGGGACGCCCAAATCTCCACATTTAGGTCGACCGAAGAGATGGTCGTCCCTAGAGATGGTTGTCCCCAATTTTCGACGATAATGGAACCCGAGGACGCCCATCTCAGAAACGACCAAATCCAAGTCCTTTGGTCGTGGTAGGAGCCAGAATTCGTAGTGCAGTGGTCCCCCTCACATGCCAGGACACCAACCGGGCACCCTAGGGGGCACTGCAGTGGACTTCAGAAAACGCTCCCAGGTGCATAGCTCCCTTACCTTGTGTGCTGAGTCCCCCCAAACCCACTACTCTCAATTGTACACCACTACCATAGCCCTTAGGGATGAAGGGGGGCACCTAGATATGGGTACAGTGGGTTTGTGGTGGATTTTGGAGGGCTCACATTTACCACCAGAAGTATAACAGGTGGGGGGGGGAATGGTCCTCGGTCCGCCTGCCTGAAGTGCACTGCAGTACCCACTAAACCTGCTCCAGGGACTTACATACTGCTGTCATGGAGCTGCGTATGATATTTCAGGCTGGCATAGAGCCTGGAAAAAATATTTAATTTTTTTTTTTAGGGTGGGAGGGGGTTAGTGACCACTGGGTGAGTAGGAGGAGGTCATCCCCGATTCCCTCCGGTGGTCATCTGGTCATTTAGGGCACATTTTTGTGGCTTGGTTGTAAAAAAAAATGGAACAAGTACTGTAAAGTCGGCCAAGTGTTCGTCAGGGACGCCCTTCCTTTTTCCATTATTGGCCAAGGACGCCCATGTGTTAAGCACGTCCCAGCCCCGCCTTCACTGTGCTTCCGACACGCCCCCATGAACTTTGGTTGTCCCCGCGACGGAAAGTAGTTGAGGACGCCCAAAATCGGCTTTCGATTATGCCGATTTGGGTGACCCTGGGAGAAGGACGCCCATCTCCCAATTTGTGTCGAAAGATGTGTGCCGTTCTCTTTCGAAAATGAGCCCAAAAGTGTATGTATGTAAATCTTGGAATTTGGCACGTGCACCAATTCTGCTTAACTGTACATTACTAATGTTTCAAGAAAAGGACAGAAAAAGTGCAAACCTTTCAAACCTGGTGATTCTTGATTTGTAATTGTGGAATGTTTTTTAATTCCCTCTGCTTCATGGCATTAATGGCCCCTTTTATCAAGCTGCGTTAAAGGTGCCACTGTCGTGGTGTCAGCACTGTGGATTTGCCACTCGCCAAGACCCCCTTTTACTGCCACGAGTAAAAGGCTTTTTTTTAAATAAAAGGAAATAGCCATATGCTAAGTTAAACACTTGCCACACAGTCATTTCCTGGGGGAGCCTTAGCACCACCCATTTAGGAGTCAGTAAGGGCTCCCTTGCTAACCTGGCAGCAACCGGACAGCACTCACAGCACTGCCCGATTACCACCGGGTAAGCCCCTGGTGCTAATATATATATATATATATATATATATTTCAAGCGCTGGAAATGCTGCGTGGTGGGGGGGAAGAACTACTTCCGGGCTCCTGCAGTAGTGCCAAATTGGCGTACGGCAAGTCCGCAGTAGGCTTGCCGTGCCTTTCTGAAAGGACCCCTAAGTTTGTGACTCACTTTCTTTTATGAAAGTGTTAAATGAAAACCAATAAGGGCAGAGGGAAGGGGGAAAAAAAGCATTCCAACCTACTTTTATTGCCTGATCTGGATATTATATCACCTGCCAAGCAGCCAGAGGAGGGCACCCTGTGTTGGCCAGTGACCAGACCGGAGGGAGGAAGGTGCAGGAAACAAGGAATGGTTAGGCATGTTGTGCTTTCTGTACCTGGATAATGCAGAACAGCTTTGAGAAGATGATACAACTGATGTGCAGAAAGTTTAATTGTAGAAAGGGGAGGTTCATTAGCAGTGCAGGAGCTAAGGGGCGTTTACTGGCGATATCCGCATAAGGTAAAATAACAGCTGCAAAAAAACATTCATTGTTTTGGACGAATTTGAGGGTAATATGCGCCTCCCATTCTTGGCTGTACTTGAGGGTGTCTGTGGCTAGGTCTTTTTTTTTTTAATATCTGTTTATTGATATCCAGAACAAGTGATAACATACAAAATTTGGACCAAAAAGTTAAACATAAGCTAGATATAATTTAATATATACCTGTCTTCAATTTTCCCCTTCCCCCCCCCCCCCACTCCCACCTCCCCCAGCCTACACTCCCCCCCACCCCACCCCTCCCAACCCCTTAAGGTTAACAATTCAGAATTTTGCTTCTGGCTACTGGAGTGAGAGTATCCCAAAATGGAGACCAACACTTACAAAACCTATCACCTTTCTTAGAAGCTAAGTCACTGATTCCCCTCTTCTCCAACGAACAACATTGGATCATGGCCATCCTCCAATGGGCCACGCTGGGACCCTCAATGGCTAACCACTGCTGGAGAATTGTTCGTTTTGCCATCAGCGTGGCAAGTTTCAGAAATGATTTGTATCCCGAGGGAGCTGGGCTCTGTATTCGAAACGTGTCAAATAGTTGTTCCGGAGATGGGCTCCACCTGCAGGACCACATCCGCGACACATGGGAGCACAGCAATCTCCAAAAGGATTTTATATTTGGGCAATTCCAGTACATGTGCCCTAAGTTAGCATCACCCCTCCCACACTTCGATGTGGCTAGGTCTTTTAAAATGATGCCTTGTCCTTTCATTTTGTTTAGGGTTGCTTCACAGAGCAAGAAATGGATAATCAAGTGGGCATGAAATGCCCTCTGAAGGGAAACAGGGAGAAAGGGAGATTGTTTAAAGTTATTTTCCTCTAGCAGTCACTTGAAAATTCTGTTTTGCATTGGAAAATGTGTTTTTTTGTTTGTTGTTTATATGGTATTACCTGATACATTTCTTTCCTTGCTGGTTTTTCGGTGGTATTAGGCTTTGCAGTTCCAGTATTGTACTATTTCGTTAGTATGCTTATTTTTATCAGTTACATATTTAATGTTAGCCTTATCACACAATTTGTAAAATATGTAATGGGTATGTATGCATTAGTGTTTTGGTTCAAGCACGTATTCGTGGGGGCAGTGTACTGTATTGAAGTGTGTTATGGATTCTTTCCTAAATACAAAATTGTTTATAACAGGTGGCTGAAAAAATGAATGCTGATTTTTATTCATATTTTACTTTCTTTCTTTTTTTTTTTTGTTAATTTCAGAACTTTAAATGGTGGCAAGCCAGCTGGTACAGTTGAAGTTACCCTGATAAACATGGGGGAGACAGAGGATGGGGAAACAGACCATATCACAACAGATGTGCAGGGACAAAAGGTAGGAACTTTGGACCCTTGTACAAATTAAATTAGGAACCATCAGCTGTGCCAGATGCTAGTAAAAACACAGTGGAGGCAGAGAAGGTGAATCATTCTCATTATTCAGGAAAAGAGCTGAATGACAATAAAGCTGTGAAGTGCAGTACATGTTACTCATCCCTTCTCTGGCAGAACAAGTACATTTGCATATCCCAGATGTGTCTGGGGCAGGAAAAGCACATTGCTGAGCTGTGTTTGGTCTAAATCAAAACTTTAAAACCAGTTTCCTTTACCTTCAGCTTATTATAGCTTTACAGCCATCAACTAGAGAACTACATAAAAGTGCTGACAAGGATAATTTCCTCCCCCAGCACTTTTCCCTCTTTAAATAGGAGCTTGATTCACTTTCTTATCTAGAGATCGTATTGGATAACATTGGGGTGAATGGAGAGGTAGGAAGAGAACCAGGAAAGAACAGGGCCCCGGAATCCAAGAGAGGATAATGTATCAAGGAGTAAGGTGTGATCAACAGTATCAAAAGCAGCAGATAGGTCGAGGAGGATGAGAATAGAGTAGAGACCTTTAGATTTGGCCAGTAACAGGTCATTGGAGACTTTGGCAAGTGCCGTTTCAGTCGAGTGAAGAGAGCGAGAGCCAGATTGGAGCGGGTCAAGAATAGCTCGAGATGAAAGGAAGTCGAGGCAGCGGCGGTGAACAGCACGTTCAAGTATCTTGGAGAGGAAAGGGTGGAGGGAGATGGGTAGATAGGAGCCAGTATTTGTAAATGATTGGAAACGCCAGACATGATACAAATTATTTCTCCCTAGGTACAGTGAAGGAGCTTGATCAGTATTGGGGGTGCTCAGCACTCTGCCACCTACAGTCCTGCCAGTGGGGGGTGCTGTTTCATTATAACATTTCCAATGGTGAAGGACAAGTACGCGCTACAGGACTCTATGGAACCTGCCTGTCCCGATTGATTGAAAACACAATATTAAAGCCCACCCCCACCCCCCTCCGGCAGCAGTGCAGTTGCATCCTGTTTCCAGCAGTGGCCAATCCAGGTCACAAGTGCCTGGCAAGATCCCAAAACAGTACAATACATTTTATGCTACTTATTCTAGAAATAAGCAGTAGATTTTCCCCCAAGTCCATTTTAATAATGGTCTATAGACTTTTCCTTTAGGAAGCCGTCCAAACCTTTTTTTTAAACTTCTCTAAGCTAACTGCCTTTAACACATTCTCTGGCAACGAATTCCAGAGTTTAATTACAGGTTGAGTGAAAAAATATTTTCTCCTATTCGTTTTAAGTTTACTACTTTGTAGCTTAATCGCATGTCCCCAGTCCTAGTATTTTTGGAAAGTGTAAGCAGACGCTTCATGTCTACCCGTTCCACTCCACTCATTATTTTATAGACTTCTATCATATCTCCCCTCAGCCACCTTTTTTCCAAGCTGAAGAGTCCTAGCTGCTTCAGCCTTTCCTCATAGGGAAGTCACGCCATCCCCTTTATCATTTTTGTCGCCCTTCTCTGCACATTTTCTAATTCCACTATACCTTTTTTAAGATTGGCGGCCAGAATTGAACACAATATTCGAAGTGCAGTCGCACCATGGAGCGATACAAAGGCATTATAACGGCCTCATTTTTGTTTTCCATTCCCTAATAGTACCTAACATTCTATTTGCTTTCTTAGCCGCCGCCGCACACTGAGCAGAGGGTTTCAATGTATCATTAACAATGACGCCTAGATCCCTTTCCCAGTCGGTGACTTCTAATGTGGAACCTTGCATTGCGAAGCTATAGTTCTGGTTCCTCTTTCCCACATGCATCACTTTACACTTGGTCACATTTAACGTCATCTGCCATTTAGACGCCCAGTCTCGTAAGGTCCTCTTGTAATTTTTCACAATCCTCTTGCGATTTAACAACTTCATGAGAGAGGAGGAAAGTAGTGTTTGTACAACACTTAATAGATAATATGACATTCATTTTTCCCTGTGAACGACTCCGACACAATATTCTCAGAGATTCAAAAAGAGATCTTTGAGAGTTCCAAATTCATATTGGCGGGGAGGAAATGGCATGTCAGCCACGTTACACAGGATGAAACAGGCAAGCGCTGTCTCGGCCACTTTACATTTGTATATACTGCAAGGCATCACCTGATCTGTCCAAGCACCTGAGGCGACTTTATAACATATCTCATAGATTAACTCAGTGATAGAGCAAATGGCCACGTGTGTCTCGTTGCCCCTCCTTTATGCACACATTAAAGGGTACAGTGCAGGAATATGAAACTAGGAATGACAGCCAAATGCTTCAGGACCTGCACAAAAAGAGGATAACTAATGAGGTTGCAGTAGTAAGGAAGGATTAAGGCATAGGTGCACTAGGCATATACCTAGGTCCAAAAGTTTGGGAGAGGCTTTTTCAGATGTGCAGTTGCAATGGCTCCCAAAGCAGATTTTTGCCTTTGTAAATTTGCGGTTGGCAGAAAGGGGAGAGGGACAGAAGAACAGAATCACAGCTGCTCCCCAGAGGTCTGCTTACTCTACCCATCCTCACCTCCAGTTGAGTGGAGGAGTCACTGAGCAGCACTTTTTCTTTTGACTTACTTAGGGTAACCATACGTCTGATTTTCCCCGGACATGTCCTCCTTTTCAGGGGACTGTCGAGGGTCTGGGCGTTTTTTTCCAGCCCGCCCGTTTGTCCGGGTTTCTGTGGTGGCGGGCAGGCTGGCCTTCTGCCCCCTCCCCGAACCTACCGTAACGTGCCCTGGTGGTCTAGTTGCCTCTTCGGGGCAGGAAAGAACCCAACTCTTTCCTGCTCGCTGTCGCTGACGTGCCCACTGCCTCTGCTTCTTGAAAATGGCTGCCGAGACCTCAAGCAGCGGCCTTGCAAGACAAAGACAAAGAAGCAGTGGCAGCGGACAGGAAAGAGTGGGGTTCTTTCTTGCCCCAGAGAAGCCACGAGACCACAGGGACATTACGGTAGGTTCGGGGAGGATGGATAGAGTCCTGGGGGTGTGTGTGGGTGCGGGTGAGTGGGTGGAGACCAAAAAGGTGGATGGAGTGTGAGTGCAGGAGGGTTTCTGGAAATTAGATTGTTGATGGGGGAAGGGAAAAGGAGTAAATACAGCACATGGATAGAAAGGGGAGGAGAGCAGAGGGGGTCATGCTGCTCACGGATGGGACGGAAAGGAAAGGGGGCGTGCTGCTCATGGATGTTTTCTTTTTTGGAAATGTACATATTTTCTAATTTTGTATTTAGCAGAGTACGGAAGAAAATGTGTTTCTCTTCCTTTTACCAGTATTTTCACTCCTTATAGAATTTGTCTTTCTTGGGGTGTCGAGGTGACTGTTCAGTGCAATGGGGCAGCCTTTTATTTTTTGTGCCAATGCCCATGTTTGCCTAGGACCCACCAAAGGGTTAATCCTTCCCTGTGCAGGAGGAAGTAGTTTGTCAGCTAAAGGATAGAGGTTGTGCAGGCTGCAATCTGGCTGCGGATTTTCAGGATAGTCTGATCCATTTCTGGTTTTATCCCATTGTCTGCATAGACATGTAATTTGACAGTTCCAGCTGCTTTCCCTTAGAACAACAAGACTACAAGTCCTTTGCAACCTGTGAGGGTCAAATGAGGTCTGCCTCCATCTGGCATGAAATTTGGGATGCTGGCATCGTGAGCATCATATTTGGGCCAAATAGGAAGGAAGCAGGAATGTGTGTGTCTATGTGGTTGAGTTGTAGATATTTGGATGCAGACGGAGAAGTTCTAGACAATAAAGCAAAAAACATTTTTTTAAAGTGCATACTGGACAGCCATCTGCCACCGTAGCTACCCCCCTCAGTGGCGTTCCGGGGGGGGGGCGGTGGGTGCGGTCCCCTGTCCTCCATTCGTTCCATGCTTCTTCTCTGCTCCAGAACAGGTTACTTCCTGTTCCGGGGCAGAGAGGAAGCATGGAACGAACGGAGGACAGGTGCGCGCGGCACCCCCCCAGCGGCGTGCACCGGGGGGGGGGGTGTTCCTTCGCGGGGGGTGTCCTTTTGCCGGGGGGGGGGTCTGCGCTGCATCCGGGGGGGGGTGCTTCGGCGATCCGCCCCGGGTGTCCGCCCCCCTAGGAACGCCACTGACCCCCCTTCAAACTGATAGAAGAGGGCACTGACTGAAAAAACACAAGTCACCACAGGACTCTAATTCCTGGCCACCACATTCAAGGTAATTACATTTATGTCACATATGGTCCACACAGTGATTATGTTTACAGTTTCTATTAGTGCACTATTAATTCGATATTTTTAAAATTTTTTAACTAGGATTACATTTTTTTACTCCCCTCTGTAGTCCAGCATTTCTTCTCCCCTGCCTATCCTCTTTCACCTTGGCATGTGGGAATAACTGCTGAGGCCCTATGAAAAGCCAGATAAATCTTAAGATGAATGCCGGGGGGGGGGGGGGGGGGGGGGAGGTGGGAAGAGATGCTGGACCTGTGTGGTGGTGGGGGACAGCAGTAGGAGAGGAGAGAAATGGGTGCTTGTTGTGTCAGGGGTAACAGGTTTAGCAGCAGAAGGGGAGACACGTGGGTGTATGTACAGGGGAAGGATGCAACAGGAGAGGAGAAAGGTAGGTACCTATATGGGGGGGGAGGGGGAGCAGTTGTGGTTTGGGAAGGAAGTGTGTGCATAAAACTTTAAATTATATTCAGCAGGGTTTAACAAAAATTTCCATGCAGTGGGACTTTACTAGTACCAAGCCACCCAGCCCAGAGGTGCAATTAATCGTGTGATTAAAATGTTTAATACCATGATTAATTTTGATTCAAATTTTTAATCATTGCCCACCCCTAATTGAATAGCAAGTTGTGCAGAATAATCAGCCACACTGAGCATTTGTTCAAAAGGATGTTTGGGTCAGTGTTTAAAAATTCAAAAGCATCTGCCCAAAATGCATACTGTGATGAAGTGCGATTAATCGTGCAATTAAAACTTTGATTGCGATTACAAATTTTAATTGCTGTCCGCCCCTGGTTTCTATGCATCTTACCCTGTAGAGGTGGTGCCAGTGAGTCATCCCCGTAGTCAACTGTATCAGTCAGTTTCATATTAACTCAATTAGCTATTCATTACTCGTGGTTGACTTGTTTAAGGCACTTTAAACATGTACCACTAGATCATTATTCCACCACCTGTTTCCCAAAAGTGCTTCAACAAGTTCGGAGTAGTAATGAGTGAATCCTTAACACTTAAGCCTTTGAATAGTCTTGATCACCACTGACAGACCAGGTTTAGAGCATTTCAGAACATAGAAACCCTCCTCATTTTAAGCATTTGGAATTGTGAACCCAAGTGCATCTAACAACTCAAAACAGTAAATTTAAAACGAATCGGAGAAAATGTTTCTTTACTCAACATTTAATTAAACTCTGGAATTCTTTGCCAGAGAACGTAGTAAAAGCAGTTAGCTTAGCGAGGTTTAAAAAAGGTTTGGATGGCTTCCTAAAGGAAAAGTCCATAGACCATTATTAAAATGGACTTGGGCAAAATCCACTGCTTATTTCTAGGATAAGCAGTATAAAATGTATTGTGACCTGGATTGGCCACTGTTGGAAACAGGATGCTGGGCTTGATGGACCTTCAGTCTGTCCCAGTAGGGCAATACTTATGTACTTTTAGGGGACAGTTTCTAGTTTCTTTCTTTTACCTTCCGAGGTGGCACATGACATGTTTGTGGTCAATGTACATGAGTATTCATGATGATTAGCTGTGAAAAGCCTAGTAAAGGGTAACGAGCCTCTCTAATTCTGCCGCTATTTTTTATATACTGATCTTGGCTGACTCAATTACATATATAGAACGAAAGGATAAGATATGTATTTGGATTTAGTTCACCACTTTTTCTACTGGTGGCTCAGAGAGAGTTGCATTCAGTCACATAGGATGTTTCCCTGTCCCTGGAGGGCTTAAATCTAGTTTTGTATGAAAAGCTAGGACTGACAGTACAGTGCCAGGTTTAGTGCACTGGAATGGGCTCCCAAAATCTGTGAAAACAATCCACGACCACTTGAACTTCAGGAAATCACTAAAAACCAACCTCTTCAAAAAGACCTACCCCAACGACCCCACGTAACCCTCTTCACCTACCGACACAGCATGACTATGATAGAACAGGACAACACGCAATCTTCATCCATTCCAACCCTCCACTTATACCTCATACGATCACTACACAACTTTGTATTTGTTATCCACCGACTGGGCAAACGCCTTTGACGGTACTATGTAAGCCACATTGAGCCTGCAAATAGGTGGAAAAATGTGGGGTACAAATGCAATAAATAAATTCTTAAGACTCTGTTTCACTTATAATAAAGCGCACCTCCAACATTCTGAAGCTGACTGCATGGCTGAGGCATTCCTGCTCTCTGTATCCATCTCCTGAATTGACATCACGTACTTCCGGGTTCGTCACAAGCAGAAGTGACCAACCACACGAGGTTTCTCGGCTTCAGAATGTTGGAGGTGCATTCTATTAAATAGGATTGGTCAGTTCCTTGAAGCACAGCCAGAGCTCAGCGTCCTGCACAGTAACGTTCAGACACCAGAAAGAGAGGGGAGGCCTGACACCAGAGAGGGGGGAGAAGGTATCTCTGTCACACACACACACTCTCTCTCTCACACACTCTCTCTCTCATACAGTCAATGTCTTTCTCTCTCTCACTTTCAACCACTGTCTCTCACACACTCTATGTCTCACACTGTATCACATTCACGCTCTATGTGTCACACAGTCACTCACACACTCTCTTGGTCTCATACACTCAGTCTCACAGAGAGTCTGTGTCTCACACACACTCTTTCTCTCGCACACACTGTATCTGTGTGAAACACTCTCTCTCTCTCACACTGTGTCTCACATACGCACTTGCACACACTCTCATTCTGACACACACACTCTCTCTCTCACAGACACACTCGCACCCAGACTCACTCTCTCTCTCTCACACACACACACACACTCGCTCATTCACTGTCTCTCTCACACACAGTCACTCTCACATACACTCTCTCAAACATACACACTCCGAGGAAAACCTTGCTAGCGCCCGTTTCATTTGTGTCAGAAACGGGCCTTTTTTACTAGTCATATATATATACTAATTTTCAGCCCTGTTTTTACTAAGCAGCGTTATAGGCGCGTTAACATTTTTAACACGCACTAACCATGTATGTGCCTACAATATCCCTACATGGTTAGCGCACGTGCTAAGTGTAGGCGCGTTAAAAACACTAGCGCACCGAGGTAAATAGGGCCCTATGTGACTTAAAGGCTCATTTTAGATAGAATGTAGAGTCGGGACATGCACAGTTCTGATGTTTTTAGAAAAGGATCTGCCGATGCAGAGCCTTTTGTTAATTTGCACACAGGAATGCACATATATTAGGTATTTATTTATTAGGATTTATTTACCACCTTTTTGAAGGAATTCACTCAAGGCGGTGTACAGTAAGATTAGATCAAGCATGAACAGTAGACAATTACAGCAGTAAATTATTCAAACACAATACAAAGTATCACATGGTATACTACTTACAATTACAAACTGATCAGTGGAGCTTGAAGTAGAAATGTAGCAAGTTTTAAAGTGTCCCTTAAACAGGAGGAAAAATCCAACCTTTACAAACTTTATCTAACAAATTGAACCTCAAACCTCCAACAAGGGACCATACCAAAGTACTTGTAACACCTTCCAGCTTATAATCGAACGAGAAAAACGCCCAAGTTCCGACCTAAATCGGGAGATGGGCGTTTATCTCACAAAAACGAATAAAGCGGTATAATCGAAAGCCGAATTTGGACGCTTTCAACTGCACTCCGTCGCGGATGCGGACAAAGTTGACGGGGGCGTGTCGAAGGTGTGTCGAAGGCGGAACTGGGGCGTGGTTATCGGGCGAACAGAGATGGGCGCCTTTCGCCGATAATGGAAGAAAAATATGCGAGTTTAGCGAGAATTTAGGGCACTTTTCCTGGACCCTGTTTTTCCACGAATAAGGCCCCAAAAAGTGCCCTAAATGACCAGATTACCACTGGAGGGAATCGGGGATGACCTCCCCTGACTTCCCCAGTGGTCACAAACCCCCTCCCAGCACAAATATGACGTTTCACAACTTTTTTTTTTTCACCCTCAAATGTCATACCCACCTCCCTGGCAGCAGTATGCAGGTTACTGGAGCACTTATTAGGGGGTGCAGTGGACTTCAGGCAGGTGGACCCAGGCCCATTCCCCCCCTACCTGTTACAATTGTGCTGCTTAATGCTTAGTCGTCCAACCCCCCCCCCCCCCAAACCCACTGTACCACATGTAGGTGCCCCCCCTTCACCCCTTAGGGCTATAGTAATGGTGTAGACTTGTAGGCAGTGGGTTTTGAGGGGGATTTGGGGGGCTCAACACACAAGGGAAGGGTGCTATGCACCTGGGAGCTCTTCTACCTTTTTTTTTTGTTTTTGTAAAAGTGCCCCCTAGGGTGCCCGGTTGGTGTTCTGGCATGTGAGGGGGACTAGTGCACTACGAATCATGGCCCCTCCCACGAACAAATGCCTTGGATTTATTCGTTTTTGAGCTGGGCGCTTTCATTTTCCGTTATCACTGAAACACAAAAACGCCCAGCTCACAAATTAGCGAATAACATATGGACGTCTATTTTTTTCGAAAATACGGTTCGGTCCGCCCCTTCACGGACCCGTTCTCGGAGATAAACGCCCATGGAGATAGGCGTTTTCGTTCGATTATGCCCCTCCTTGTATATACAGGAGTAAATTACTATCATAGGTTCCTACTAAGAAAGGAGAAGAGAAAAAAAGCCCAAACGAAAAAACTCATCCTAAATGAGAAAACCGTATGGGTTAAAAAACTGTCCTCCCCTCTTGTATATAAAGACACTGTAAAAGGAACACCAAAACCTCACCTACCTACGCTAACCCCAACCCAGAACCAGACTACCTATTGGGAGACCCCTCGGGAGAAGAGAGCCCCAAGCAAACTAACTCAAGCACTGGAGCAGTAGGGGAAAAAAACCCAAACCTGCCCACTGTTAGGAAAACTTAGAAGCCCCCCGTGGCCAAGCATCCAAAAAGAAAAAAATTCTTATACTTAGCTTTGTCCCAACATGGAAACTTCAAAACGAGCCTGCAAAGTTGAGATATACGGATTGCTGGCCACTAACGATCTGCAATCCCTCAAGGGCTCCGGAGCCTTACTAAAAATAAAAATAATTTGACGAAAGGCGCCGACCCTTACAATGTCAACACAATATGTAATAGAACATTTTAATTGATAGTGAAGGGTAAAGGAAAGATAGAACATACAGATAGGTAAGATAGTAAGAAGAGTTAGAAAGTAGGGTGACTGATTTAAAGAAAGTTGCACATGAGGTCAGAGAGATGGTTAAATATTATCTCAGCTAGGGTAGGAGTGGATATGCTGGAATTTGGAGTGGGAGCAACCAGTTTAGCAAGATGCACATCGAAAAAATGAACGGCATGGACCCATAATTGTATACGAGTAGTGTTGGCACTTATATGTGGAAGAGGTGATTTCGTAAGTGCTGCAGATTAAGATATGACCCGCTATTAAAACATGGTTTTATTATGTTACTCTTTATTTAGATTTTGCTCACACCTTTTTCAGTAGTAGCTCAAGGTGCGTTACATTCAGGTACACTGGATATTTCTCTGTCCTAGGAGGGCTCACAATCTAAGTTTGTACCTGAGGCAATGGAGGGTTAAGTGACTTGCCCAAGATCACAAGGAGCAGCAGTGGGATTTGAACTGGCCACCTCTGGATTGCAAGACCGGTGCTCTAACCACTAGGCCACTCCTCCACTCAGCAACATTCCATGTAGAATTTCCAATAGTAGCAGTAGTAGAACCTCAAATATTTATTTGTTTAGATTTTTGCTCACTCCTCTTTCAGTAGTAGCTCAAGGTGAGTTACATTCAGGTACACTTGATATTTCTGTGTCCCAGGAGGGCTCACAATCTAAGTTTGTACCTGAGGCAATAGAGGGTTAAGTGACTTGCCCAAGATCACAAGGAGCAGCAGTGGGATTTGAACCAGCTACCTCTGGATTGCAAGACCGGTGCTCTAACCACTAGGCCACTCCTCCACTCAGCAACATTCCATGTAGAATCTCCAATAGTAGCAGTAGTAGAACCTCAAATATTTATTTGTTTAGATTTTTGCTCACTCCTCTTTCAGTAGTAGCTCAAGGTGAGTTACATTCAGGTACACTTGATATTTCTGTGTCCCAGGAGGGCTCACAATCTAAGTTTGTACCTGAGGCAATAGAGGGTTAAGTGACTTGCCCAAGATCACAAGGAGCAGCAGTGGGATTTGAACCGGTCACCTCTGCATAACAATCAATAGTAAAATGACCAAATATATTAACATGAATAAAATAAATGAGGTGAACAGCAAATTAAAACCTAGTAATAGGACTAATGAGACACCATCAGAAATACATACGTTTAACAGCACTGCAGAGCAATAATATAAAAGCATTATGATAAATGTCAGTGCAATATAAATGACACCATAATAGACAACATGGAAGAACATTCAAATAACATAGATGCTAATACTGGGGCCCTTTTACTAAGGGCGTGTAAGTGCGTACAACAGGCGTCAAATTGGAACTATGACCTGGTTACTGCGTGCCCCGGGCGGTAATTGCATTTTTGACACGCGTACTAAAGACGCGGTAGAAATTTTCTACCATGTGGCACTTACCCGGCGGTAATTGGCAGTGTGCACATGCTGGCGATTACCGCCCAGTTAACGCGTGAGACCTTACTACTAAGTCAGTGGGTGGCGGTAAGGTCTCATGACGAAAATGGATGCGCGCTTGTTTTAATTTTGCCACACGTCCATTTTCTGCCACAAAAAAGAGGACTTTTTTTGCAGGCGTGCTGAAAAATGGGCCTGCGTGCATCGAAAACATGCGCCTACACCAGCACAGGCCATTTTTCGGCAAACTTTCGTAAAAGGGTCCCACTATTCCTACAATACAATGAGACCTCTTACTATGTAGCCAGGGGCCAAGTGCAGACATTTAGATGGAAACAAGATGGATAGTACAAAGTCAATTGGGATAAATAGCTGGATAGCTAAACTCAAGGCAAGTTCTATATACAGAAAAGGCTTATCTTCGGAAAAACACGATTTGAAAGCGCAAATCCCCTCCGCGAAAAACTGTAATGGCTCCCAATCAAAGAAGGCATTGCTTTCAAAATCTGCACTCTGGTCCACAAAATTATCTACGGTGAAGCCCCGGGATACATGACAGACTTCATTGACCTACCAACTAGAAACACATCTGAATCAACACGAACGTACCTAAATCTGCACTACCCAAGCTGCAAAGGCCTCAAATACAAATCAACTTACGCATCCAATTTCTCCTACATAAGCACACAACTGTGGAACGCATTACCAAAAGCCTTGAAAACCACGTTCGACCACCTAAACTTCCGGAAAAAAACTAAAAACTAAGCTGTTTAAAAAGGCATACCCTACCGATCCATCATAAATGCCTGATCTCTGCAACAGAACAAAACTAAAGTACGTAATGGACATAACACAACTCTTCCGTTGTACGATTCCGTAGTGTGGCTGTGCCACATGAACTTTATCTTACCACAACATCACTTTGTATTTGTTTACACCGGAGTCTGCAAACGCCTCTCCGGTACTATGTAAGCCATATTGAGCCTACAAATAGGTGGGAAATTTTATTTTTTATATTTGTTATATTTGTACCCCACGCTTTCCCACTCATGGCAGGCTCAATGCGGCTTACATGGGGCAATGGAGGGTTAAGTGACTTGCCCAGAGTCACAAGGAGCTGCCTGTGCCAGGAATCGAACTCAGTTCCTCAGGACCAAAGTCCACCACCCTAACCACTAGGCCACTCCTCCACTGTTGCAACTATTTGAGATTCTACATGGAATGTTGCTATTACACTAGCAACATTCCATGTAGACGTCGGCCCTTGCAGATCACCAATGTGGCCGCGCAGGCTTCTGTGAGTCTGACGTCCTGCACATACGTGCAGGACGTCAGACTCACAGAAACAGAAGCCTGCGCAGCCTTCTACATGGAATGTTGCTAGTGGAATAGCAACATTCCATGTAGAATCTCCAATAGTAGCAACATTCCATGTAGAATCTCCAATAGTATCTATTTTATTTTTGTTACATTTTTACCCTGCGCTTTCCCACTCATGGCAGGCTCAATGCGGCTTACATGGGGCAATGGAGGGTTAAGTGACTTGCTCAGAGTCACAAGGAGCTGCCTGTGCCTGAAGTGGGAATCGAACTCAGTTCCTCAGTTCCCCAGGACCAAAGTCCACCACCCTGAACACTAGGCCACTCCTATGTAACAATAACAATAACAAAGAAATAAGAATGAGGAACGGGTTACAGGGTATACAGCAAGCTAGTCCAGGTGCCCAGTGAGTGTCTGGTCAATTGCTTCTATAGCCTTCTGCAGGAGATAAAAATATCAGAATTAATGGGTACTTTTGTTTGTTTAGGGTGGGGGTGTGTGCTGGATTATGGTAATCCCTTTTAATCTCCAGTTTCCCTGACAGCAGAACCACAGCAATGAGTTTTAATAGCTTTTCTAAACTCCAACAGATCAAGAATTGACCTACAAGAGGAAAGAGCTTTGTTCCGTAAAGGAACAACAGAATGGGAGAAGGTGCAAGAAACTACTTGTTCAAGTTGTAATGATGTAGCAAAAGGAGATAAGAAGAAAGTCTCTCCCCATGAGATCACAAAGAAAAGCTAGGAGCATTAATTAGAGTAGCCTAATGGTTAGTGCTGTGGCTTAAGAACCAGGGGAACTGGGTTCAATTTCCATGTGATTCTGGGCAACCTTCCAGTGCCCAAGGTACAAAAGTCCTTTTACTAACATAGTAACATAGTAGATGACGGCAGAAAAAGACCTGCACGGTCCATCTAGTCTGCCCAAGACAAACTCATATGTGTATACCTTACCTTGATTTGTACCTGTCATTTTCAGGGCACAGACCATATAAGTCTGCCCAGCAGTATTTCCCGCCTCCCAACCACCAGTCCCGCCTCCCATCACCGGCTCTGGCACAGACCCCGTATAAGTCTGCCCTCCCCTATCCTAGCCTCTCAACCACCAACCCCTCTTCACCCCGCCACCCAATTTCAGCTAAGCTTCTGTGGATCCATTCCTTCTGCACAAGATTCCTTTATGCCTATCCCATGCATGTTTGAATTCCGTTACCGTTTTCATCTCAACCACCTCCCGCGGGAGGGCATTCCAAGCGTTCACCACCCTCTCTGTGAAGAAATACTTCCTGACATCTTTCCTGAGTCTGCCCCCCCTTCAATCTCATTTCATGTCCTCTCGTTCTACCGCCTTCCCATCTCCGGAAAAGATTCGTTTGCGGATTAATACCTTTCAAATATTTGAACGTCTGTATCATATCACCCCTGTTCCTCCTTTCCTCCAGAGTATACATGTTCAGGTCAGCAAGTCTCTCTTCATACGTCTTGGAACGCAACTCCCTTACCATCCTCGTAGCTTTTCTTTGCACCGCTTCCATTTTTTTAACATCCTTCGCAAGGTACGGCCTCCAAAACTGAACACCTTTTACTAAGGTGTGCTGAAAAAATGGCCTGCGGTAGTGTTTTTGAGTGCGCGCAGATCCATTTTTCAGCACACTTGTAAAAAATGCCTATTTTTTGCCGAAAATGGACATGCGACAAAATAAAAATTGGCGCGTCAATTTTTGGTTTCATACCTTACCACCAGCCATTGTCTTAGCGGTAAGGTCTCTCACATTAACTGTGTGGTAATTGTCTTTGCATGTCAAGTCAGATTTACTGCCCGATCTTTGCCATGTGCCAGAAAATAAAATATATTTTCTGGCGTGCGTAAAAAAAGAAATTACCACACGGGCCATGCAATAGCCGGGCAGTAACTCCAAGTTGGCGCACGTCAGGGCACGTGGGCGCCTACGTGGCTTAGTAAAAGGGCCCACAAGTATGTTATGTTATATCAGACTTATCATCTGCCAATTCCCTCAAGTTGAGATTCAAGGCGAGATACAATCAAGAAAACTGATTACAAACATCAGTAGTGTTGAAAAACAATTAATAAAATTATTACTATTAAAAACAAAAACTACATAATATTATAAAATATTGTAAAATACTTTGACTGTAGCCACAGAAAAGTGGTACTTCAAATCCCATCCCCTTTTCCTAACCAGGAGCAATTCCAAGAAAAGTCTTGAATACTGAACCTAGAAATTCAAAATAACAATGTTTCTCTGTGCTCCTGAATTTGTCAAAAGTTGTGCAACTCCTCTCAGTAAACTAAACTGTGTCATAATTGTACAGCACTGGCTTTTTGTTAATTTGCCTGAGAGAAACCGCAGTCCACGTGCAGACAACATCTGGGGTCGACATTCAGTGGCATGAATCTGGGTAGGAGTGGCTGCTGCCTGAGTAAGTGCCGCTCACTGGGCCAGCCACCGATTTCAGCAATGTTGCCGCTAAAATCTTTATTGAGCTCCCCCCCCCCCCCCCAAAACACTATCTGGATAGTAACAGGTTGACCTGTGGATGGAGCCAAGATAGAGCTGGAAGTTGTCTAGATAACACCACTATTCAGAGCTGGTACTTGAGTAACTGTCCGGACAAGTGAGGACAGTACAATAACTTTGGCAGATGGGTTGTCCGGATAGTTATCTGGGTTCCAGTGTGGGAAATCAGCAGTACCCAGATAGATTCTGGCAACTGCCTTATATTGGGAAACTCAGTGGCCCAGAGTTGAATATCTTGGTATAATTTGAAATGCTACAGTGTTTAAATGACCACGGTGAGCCCAATATTCAGCCCATGGCAGTAAAAGCCTTGTAAGCTGCTCATAGCTGCAGGTTGAAATAACCCTGGATATTCAATACCGGGGCATGTCCGGCTTCTGACACTGAATATCCGGGTATCTGCGGTCACCCGGTAGTTAACAGGACACCAGCCGATATTCAGACCGGTGCCTGGTTAACTCGGTGGATAAAGTTAGGACGGCCTTTTTGCTGTTCTACCTTTATCCGCATACTCAGCCGCTTAGCAAACTGAATATCACCGCCAACCGGCTAAGTAGTGGCCCCATCCAAGCCCCACACCTGGATCACCTAGGGCTGCCAAGAGGCAAAGCTGGTATCGGGGCAAACAGTCTTCAGGGCCCCGCCCCATACCACAGCTGCTCGCCACCGCCGCTGCTCACCGCTGCCGCCCCCTTCTGGCAGCAGCGAACGAGAGTGCTCTGCCGGCTATAGGTCCTTCTTCCTGCCGCGTCCCACCTCCTATTTCCGCAGAGGCAGGACGCAGCAGGAAGATGGACCTGTGGCTGGCAGAGCAGGGCCCTCCTTGGTGGCCAGGCCTGGGGAATCTTGCCCCCCCCTCCTCCGGCAACCTTGGGATCACCCCTAACCTAGCCAGTTAGCAGTGATATTCAGTGGCACTTCCTGGTAAAGTTCCACTGAATGTGGAAAATAAGCCAGCAGATCAGTATAACATTAAAAGGAGTATATTAAAGATACCGTATGTAAAACAGTTGCCCGACACAGGCCGTGTTTCGCCCACAAAGGGCTGCGTCAGGGGCTAGATTGTATCTTACATACCAGCTGGATAGTGAAGTATTCACTGGCGATTTGGAAACACAATAGGACTTGCCCATTTTTGATAATCAAATGTAATTTTTTTGTGGGCGAAACACGCCTGTGTCGGGCAACTGTTTTATATACGGTATCTTTAATATACTCCTTTTGATGTTATACTGATCTGCTGGCTTATTTTCCATGTTGGATTTTGCAGATCACTTGCCTTGTTGTTTTTAACTTTCCACTGAATGTCAGCAGGTGACCAGTTCAGCGGGGCAGTTAAACCCCTTTGAATATCAGGTCCTGTATTTAAATTTCAGGGTGTGTGTTTGTTTACATGATGTGCTTTCACTGTATATATCTCTGCAACAAGTATTAATACACTAGTAAAACATGCCCGTTTCTGGCGCAAATGAAACGGGCGCTAGCATGGTTTTCCTCCCGAACCCCCCTCCTCCCTACTCACCCCTTCGGCGTTGTGAAGGCACTGACCGCCATTGTTGCGTTCCTCGGCACGCCACCTTCAATCTGCTGAGTCGTTGGTTGTGAAGCCACTGACGCCATTGCTCCGCCCTCGATGTCATCACGTTTGACGTGAGGGCGGGGCTCCAACACAGTGATTTTGGTGGCTTCACCACCACGAACCCTTCGAACCGGAAGGAAGTGCTTGGAGGACCTGACAGTGACGTCAGTGTCCTCAGAACATTGAGGGTGAGTTTTATTATATAGGATTTTTTTCCACTGAGTAGCAAAGTCAGGACTCTGTGTTCAGTATGGTGGATTCTGACTGCTCCCCCAGTTCTCACTGACCACAAGACTACATCATCCCCCAGGAAGGCTAGAAACATAGGATAACTGCGTGCTAAAGGGGAAATGGGGGGAAAATGAAAATAAGTGCAATAATTTGATGCAATCATGCATCAGAGATGGGCAAGTTTTACAGTTTTTCTTTTTTTTTTTTTTTTTTGCGAAGCCTTTCATCTGGATTTCTTGGCATCAATGATAAAAGGAATTGTCTACCGGAGCTTTACTTTATCTTATTGTGACTTTTTTTTATCCCCCCTCCCAGTGCATGCGGGTTTGCGAATGTTCTTCCCCTGGAGGCAAACGTGGCCCGGACAACTTACCTCTACTAAATGCAGGTATGTGTTTCTGGAGTAGTTCTGATGACCATTTTGGCAGTACTGAATCATCTACCCCTCAGCCCTGGGCTGCAGAAATCCGTGTCTTTTAAAGCATGTGGAGTGTGGAGCCTGTTGCTTCTATAGCCCTCTGTAGGAGATGAAAATACCAGAATTAGTGGATACTTTTGTTTGTTTGGGGTTGGGGGGGAGGGGTCTTTGTTTGATTGTAGTAATTCCTTTTAATCTCCAATCAGCATTGAAGCAAAATGCAAACATTGCAGAAGATCTCCGACAGCTGCCGTTTTACTGGTTTATGAGAAGTTTGCTTGCCTTGCTGTGAGCGTCAGATTTTAAAGTTTAAGATTTACGTGAGGAAAAAGGGCATTTTCCTCCTAATTCTATAAAAGTCGCTAAAAATTGAGCGCAAAAATTTGGGTGCGCGCCCACTTTGCACACGCAATTTAATTGAATAAACAGCGAATTAGTGCTGAGAATTGGCTTGATGCGCAATTATTTTTTTTATTTTTTTTTTTAATTTGTACCCCGCACTTTTTCCCACTCATGGCAGGCTCAATGCGGCAGGCAATGGAGGGTTAAGTGACTTGCCCAAAGTCACAAGGAGCTGCCTGGGCTGGGAATCGAACTCAGTTCCTCAGGACCAAAGTCCACCACCCTAACCACTAGGCCACTCCTCCACTCCACTCCTGACATTAATTAGATTTAATTGAAATGTGTATGCGTTAGTTTAGGCGTGGGATCCGTGCCTAAATTTTATGCGTGAGTCAAAAAAGGGGGTGTGGAAATGGGCGGGCCAGGGGCGTTCCTTTAAGTTAGGTTAGAGAATAAGGGCATCCAAGTCTAAATTTAGGTGCCACGTTTTATTGTTGCAAATGACCGGGCCTAAAGTTAGACGGGATTCCCGGGCGTAAGCACTATTCTATAAACCTTGCCTAACTTTAAGCGCGTTTTGTAGAATAGTGCTTTTTATGGCACCATATATAGAATGTACCCCTATGTGGGTGATATTAGCAGGAGAAATTCAACATACTTGGTTGGGAGGGAAAACTAACCAAACTACACTCTGACCCCAAAGTTTTCTAGTTGGTGTTGCAGTGTGGGGCAGTTGGTTGGTTGGTTGGTCCATGGCCCCATTGACCCACCTCATTCCAGTGCCTATAGTTGCTCAAGTTATTTTTCTGTTTAAGGGACCCTTGAATGCCCTCCCGCAGGAGGTGGTGGAGATAAAAATGGTAACGGGATTAAAAAATGCGTGGGATAAACATAAAGGAATCCTGTTCAGAAGGAATGGATCCTCAGAAGCTTAGCGGAGATTGGGTGGCAGCACCGGTGGTGGGAGGCGGGGCTAGTACTGGGCAGACCTCTATGGTCTGTGCCCTGAAAATGGCAAATACATATCAAGGTCAGGTATACACATAAAGTAACACATATGAGTTTATCTTGTTGGGCAGACTGGATGGACCGTACAGGTCTTTTTCTGCCGTCACTTACTCTGTTGCTATGTGTGTTATGTTTTGCTAAGCTGTGTAAGAGCGTACGCACGCCCAACACGCCTCAATTTGGAATTACCGCCTGGCTACCACATGGCCCGGGCAGTAATTTCATTTTTTATGCGCGTCCACTAACCAGGCGGTAAAAGGCATTGTACGTGCATAGACCATTACTGCCCAGTTAACGCCTGAGACCTTACCGCTAAGTCAATGGGTGGCAGTAAGGTCTTAGGCCCAAAATGGATGCGCGCCGATTTTCATTTTGCTGCATTTCCATTTTCTGCCAAATTAAAAAAAAAAAATGCCTTTATTACAGGTGTGCTGAAAAGTGGATCTTCGTGTGTCCAAAACACGTGCCCACAGTAGCGCAGGCCATATTTCAGCGCACCTTAGTAAAAGGACCCCTAAAGGTTTTCAGCAGTTTTGGTGACTTTTTTTTTCTTAATTAAGAAACTGTAAAGAATCTTGTATTTGGTTGTATATTTTTGAAATACCAAGGTAACAAACGCAAAAAAAGGGAAAACCCCGCTCTGGTTTGTGAATACAACAAAGATATATATTGCGGGTCTGCTCTTACAGGTTTGGGGTGTAAAACAATGAATGGAAGGAGGGAAGAGACCTCAGACAGATGAAATTACAGCACAGTTGCTGATGGTACTCGTATTAGAGAATCACCATAAATCAATCATCGGTCTCAGCCCAACCGCCTCCCTTGAGGTGGAAAAATATTTTTAAGTTTTTTTAGGAAGTATGCTAAATCCACTGTGTGCCCAAAAACTTAAATGTCATCAAGTAAAAAAAAAAAACACTTAGCTCAATGCAGCATCGAAAATGGGGTTCCCCGCCCAACGGACCCGTTTCGCCGGAGGGGCTTCTTCAGGGGAAAAAGAACGCCCAATTCAACCACACTGCTAAAGCGGTAATAATGAAGTAATTTGGTCGGCTTGACTCACGGCTCAGAATGGGGCGTTGTATATTTTTGAGCAATAAAAATAACTTATAACCTCATCTGCTCTTTAATAAATGCTTCTGAGAAACTAAGAGGGTCTTTTACTAAGGCGCGCTCATGTTTTTGGTGCGCGCTAAACGTTAGAGACATCAATGCATTTCTTTGTGCGTCTCTAATGTTTAGCGCACCCACAATTTTAGCACGCGCTAAAAACGTGAGCCTGCCTTAGTAAAAGGTGCCCTCAGGGATCCTTTTACTGAGGAGCACTAATGGATTTAGTGCATGCTAATGATTAGCGCACACTAAATGCTAAGAAGCCCATAAGAATAATATGGACTTCTTAGAATGTAGAGCGTTCTAATTGTTAGTGCACCTTAGTAAAAGGAGTCCGAAGTTTGAATTTGTTGCTTTTTGGCATTTTGAGGTTTAATTATTAAACTGGACTAAAACCAGGCATTAAGCCCTGGTTTTCATGTGAGTTAGTTACCACGTTTTTCATCGAACTGTGGTAATTGAATGCCACAGTTTAGCGAATGCTACGTTATTTCCCTTTGCTGGGGACGCTCAGATGTTGCTAGAAGCAGTAACACTCATGTAATACCTAGAAAAGACTAAAAGGGAGTGAAACCCCCCTAGTTACAATTACAAAAAGCCACAAATCCATAAGCATTCCTTTAGTACCCTACCAATGCCCTTCTCCGGTGTCAAATGAAAAAAAAAAAAAAAAGGACCCCTGGAAACAACTCTGTGCCTAAGTTTAAAGAAAGACCTTGTAATTCCATATAAGAAGGTAGTTAGTTTGGGAAAAAGGATTTTAATTTTACAATTCGATCTGTCTAGTGCCTTCGATGTGGTGGATCATGATATTTTACTAAATGTATTGGATCATTTTGGAATCGGGGGCGCAGTACTGCAATAGTTCAGTGGATTCCTCAAAACAAGATCTTATAGGGTAACCAACTTTCGCAAACTACTGAAGACCCATCTCTTTAACAGGACATACCACAAAGATTAACACATGTGAACATGAATTAGGGTGTTTTGTGGCTCTACATGAGAATTGTGATGATATGATCCCTTGTTTCATATTGTTGACAGTCTGCATTTTCCGAATGGGTGGTATATTGGTGTATTAGGTTCTGCCCAGTGTAATATTTATGGTACAGTAAGGTTCTGAGTGTGTTTTTGCACAAAGTTGTGCATAGTGTTTTGCAGTTGAGTGACTGTGGTTAGAATATGCTTTGAGCAACCACTTTATTCTTTGACATATGATACATATCTAATATCTAAATTTAATAAAAGGTATTAATTGTGACTTTTATTTTTATTTATTTATTATTTCTGTGTGTTATCAGACAATTATGGATTTAAGATCCACCCCTGGCCCCACCCCTAACCCCGCCCCCTTTAGCCTCCCCAAACAGTTGGGCCACCGACCGCCTATGGTGGCAAGGTTGGCTTTTGAATTTTCCATACTGGCTTGCTGTTCTAGACAGGGAAGTCCTGGAAGCAGGTCCTTTTCCTGCTCCACATACTCCATAGGTTTAGTTAGCTCCCCACAGACTTTCTCCTCTCCCACACTCCTGAGAGCTTTCAGGGGATCCGCCCTCTCCTTCTCACAGCTGGGAGGCATTATCTAATGATTCTGCAACCACGGAATTGAGCTTCTTGAATGCAGCTCCCTCTGCCGGTAGCGGGAGTAACTGGTTCCCGTTCCTGGAGTGGCTTCCATTCGTGCTAGGGTTTGAGATCCCGTCCATGTTTTTGTGTCCACCCCTCTCTTTCAGTCTCCCAAGGGATTCTGGGTATGGTAGTTCTATGGTTGGCTACATCTGTCTAGGGTCATGTTTACCTGCCTCATCACACTGAAAAACATCTAAGTCTTAGGAACCCACCCTTAACACGCCCCTGACGTGCCCCCTTGAGATTTCAATGCACTTCAGATAAACATAGAAAAACATTTGTAAAGAAGGTTTTGAAAATACTGATTTCAACATTTTTGTGTGAAAAACGTCCAAATGCTGCTTTATGACACTTTTTAGACGTTTTTCTCTTTCGAAAATGAGCCCGAGTCTACTTCAAGATTTGTGCTTTTATTCATCGTGTAATTTATGGAATGGCACCAAATTACATGCAACTACTCATAGAATTTCCCCTGCATAATGCAGTTTCAGGACCAAGAGATTATTTTACATTGAAATTGCTTATAAATCTGTCCTATCAACAGACCTTACCTACCTGGGTACGAAATGGTGGAACTCACTGCCGCAAATCTTTGAAATCATATCTCCTTAATAAATTCTTGTCAACAGAAAACCAATCTCCTGTTTAATTTCAACAAATTGTCTACTCCTAGCTAATGTATCTAATTCGATCGACTTTTGATTACTTCAATTTTATTGTACATATAATTACCATCCTTGCATCAACTCTAATTGTGTTATGCTTATAATTATAGTATATTTTTACTGTACTATTATTGTTGTCCCCCTCCCCCTTTTTTAATTGTTATAATTCATTTTCTCTTGCTGTTTAGTGCAGACAACTTTTTCATCTGTAAACTTTATATCATTTTTGAACTTACAGTTAACTAACTACTCCAGTACTGCTCTGTTCCTTTCCACAGCTATTTTGATTATTTGATGTAAGCCACGTTGAACCCAAGACTCATAAGTACATATAAGTATTTTATTTATTTATTTATTTATTTATTACATTTGTATCCAGCACTTTCCCACTAAAAGCAGGCACGATGCGGCTTACATAGTAATAGGTAACACAAAATTTTGTTATGTAAAGTAGGAAATTAAGTATAACATAGTAATATGATAGATGGGTAGGTAGAGACAGGTGATAGAGAGGAAGGTAAGGTGGGAGATAGAGTCTGGGTCAATGTCGTTTTCTCTTCTGTATATGTAAGGTAGATGGGTTCAAGAGATTAATCTGGGTCTTTTGGGTAGGCTTGTTTGAATAGATGGGTTTTTAGTGCTTTTCTGAATGGTAGGTGGTCATGGATTGCTCGGATAGGTCTAGGGAGAGCGTTCCATAGACGGCTGCCCAGGAAGGAGAAATTGGATCCATAATAAGTTTTGTACTTGAGACCTTTACAGCTGGGGTAGTTCAGGTTGAGGTACTTTCGTGAGGATACAAACATGTTTCTTGCTGGAAGGTCGACCAGATTTATCATATAGTTCGGAGATTCTCCATGTATTATCTTGTGGATTAAAGTCTGGGCTTTGAAATTGATATGGTCTTTGATTGGGAGACAGTGCAGTCTTGCACGAAGAGGAGTTGCACTCGCAAAACGTGATCTGCCAAAGATGAGTCTTGCTGCTGTATTTTGGGCGGTCTGAAGTTTTTTTAGGATATAGGCTTTGCAGCCTAAGAAAATACTGTTGCAGTAATCAGCATGGGTAAGTACCGTGGATTGCACTCAATTCTGGAATGTTTTCTGGGGTAGATAAGGTTTTACACGTTTCAGTATCCACATCATTGTGAACATTTTCTTTGTGGTGGATGTGGCGTGATTGTCGAGGGAGAGGTGGCTGTCTAGTGTCACTCCAAGGATTTTCAGGTTTTCAGAAATGGGGATTGTAGTGCCGGAGATGGTGAGATTAGATGGGGGAATTGTACATAAGTATTGCCATACTGGGAAAGACCAAAGGTCCATCGAGCCCAGTATCCTGTTTCCAACAGTGGCCAATTTATCCAGGTCACAAATACCCGGCAAGATCCCAAAAATGTACAAAACATTTTATACTGCTTATCCCAGAAATAGTGGATTTGGGATAATGTTTGATATAAATGTCATAAATAATTAAATATCTTATCCCGTCTTCCTCCTCATACCTGGTGAAGCCCTGTTAATGCATTTCTTATGTGAGCTGAGCACGTAACAGCTGCTTAGTAAAGGGACCCCTTTGGTCAATCTAAAAATTTAGGAAATCCACGAAAGTTATGCAGGGCCTGTGAGCAAATTCTTCATAGGGAAACTCAAAACAGAAAAGCAGTGAGGTCAACCTAAAAAGCTAAAGAGTCCAATGGACGTGAAAAATTACTTGAAGTCCGTTCTTCTGTCAGACTTAGGAAGAACAATGGAAAGGTGATTCGATACAACCATGTTTTGGCAAGATGCCTGAGCCAGGAGTCAATGATTTTGAATCAATTCTTGCGCTAAACATCAGCGTAAGAGCTTTAGTGCTGATGAGACAAGAGTGATCTCAAAGAGCTATGATCAGTGATGTACCTAGCTTGGTTGCCACCCGGGGAGAAGCACCCCACTCCTCCAGGCGTGTCACCCCTCCTGCCCTCCCTCCCTCCTTCCAAGCAATAGGGTGCACTGAGCAGTCGCACAGCTGTCAGTTTCCTATCCCTCTGACATCATCTTCCTATTCTGGGGCAGGGGACCGGAAGAGCCAACAGCCATGCAACTGCTCAGTGCACCCCTTTGCTGCCTGCACCCGGGCGAACCGTGCCCACCGCCCCGCCCTTGGTACGCTACTGGCTACAGATAAGGCAACCGTGTCCAGTATGATTTTGAGTACGTCAAAGGCTCTAATAACCAGGAGCTGGGTCCATAAGTACATAAGTATTGCCATACTGGGAAAGACCAAAGGTCCATCAAGCCCAGCATCCTGTTTCCAAAAGTGGCCAATCCAGATCACAAATACCTGGCAAGATCCCAAAAAGTACAAAACATTTTATACTGCTTATCCCAGAAATAGTGGATTTTCCCCAGATCCATTTAATAACGGTCTGTGGACTTTTCCTTTAGGAAGGCGCCCAAACCTTTTTTAAACTCCGCTAAGCTAACCGCCTTTACCACATTCTCTGCCAACGAATTCCAGAGTTTAATTACATGCTGAGTTAAGTGTATTCTATATACTGTGCCTAAATATAGCACAGCGGATTTTCTAGGCGTCATATAAAGAATTCCACCCTAAGTGATATACTGTATGGGCTTAGCCACACAGTTCGAAGGGGTGTACAGACTTGGGCGGAACGTGGGCTTGTCCCCTTCCGATGTATGCAACTTTTAGAAAACTAAAATTATGCGCATTGCTTGCCACACTTAGGCACACCTACTTGTACCTGCCATTGGTCTGGCGTGAGTGGGCGTGTCTATTTATGATGCGGGTCACACGAGCATTCTATCATGGAATCTGGGCACCAGATGTTGTTATAGTGCTGCAGCAGCGCAAGCCAACGGAGGCACCCAGTTATTGAACTGCCCCTTAAGTTTGTACGTGAGACAGCAGAAGGGGTTAAGGGGTCCTTTTACTAAACTGCGGCAAAAAGTGGCCTGCGGTAGTGTGGGTGCATGTTTGTGCCGTACGCCGGGCCAGTTTTTACCGCATCTGGGGAAAAAGGGCTTGTTTTCAATGGGCCGGGAAAAGGGCCTGCGGTAAAATTGAAACCAGCACACGCCTATTTACGGCCTGAGCTCTTGTACTAGATTTCATGCTTCCTCTGTGTCCTCTGATCTTTACCATTATTCACAACCAGGCTTGAATTTTTGCCATATGACAGCTCTGGCAAATATCAGTCTGAACATGGACTGAATCATGGGTCAGGCAAATTCCTGGAAACGTTATTTAGTAAAGAACTTACAACTCAGATTTGGGTCGGTGTGTTGTAAATGGCAGGCAAGGTTGGCCCTGTCAGTGAACAACTGTGTTTTTCACGCATGGCCCTGCTTTTCAGCCCCTATTGACTTATACATATTTATTTATTTATTTGTAGCATTTGTATCCCACATTTTCCCACCAATTTGCAGGCTCAATGTGGCTTACATTTGCCGTAATGGCGGCTGCCATTTCCAGTTAACAGAATTACAAATGGTATTGCGTTAAGGTGCATACATACATGGTAACATACATGGAATAGATCATGGTATATATATATATATACCATGTGCATACATGCATGGTAGAGAAGGATACATTATGGTATTGCATAAAGGTTCCTAAGTAATACCTTGGATTGTAACATGCATTAGGTCATCGACTAAAGAGATCATATTCGACATAAGGATTCAAGTATTAGTGATTGTTCATTTCTAGCAAAGAGGTTAATCAGTCAAGTGATAAGATTGCGGTTTTGTCTAGATCATGTAAAGTCTTATTATTTTGTGTTTAAGATGGATGTTTATTGTATGGCTTCTTGAACAGATCAGTTTTCAGTAGCCTTCGGAAGATAGTTAGGTCTTGCGTTGTTTTTATGGTGTTCGGTAGTGCATTCCATAGCTGTGTGCAAATGTATGAGAAACTGGTCGTGTATGTGGATTTATATTTTAGCCCTTTACAGTTAGGGTAGTTTGTATGAGCCTGTGCAATGAGTTTTTGTACAATGTCCCATAGGCCACCTCTGACAGCATATCAGGACCAATTTTTAGTACATAAGTAGTGCCATACTGGGAAAGACCAAAGGTCCATCTAGCCCAGCATCCTGTCACCGACAGTGGCCAATCCAGGTCAAGGGCACCTGGCACGCTCCCCAAACGTAAAAACATTCCAGACGAGTTATACCTAAAAATGCGGAATTTTTCCAAGTCCATTTAATAGCGGTCTATGGACTTGTCCTTTAGGAATCTATCTAACCCCTTTTTAAACTCCGTCAAGCTAACCGCCCGTACCACGTTCTCCGGCAACGAATTCCAGAGTCTAATTACACGTTGGGTGAAGAAAAATTTTCTCCGATTCGTTTTAAATTTACCACACTGTAGCTTCAACTCATGCCCTCTAGTCCTAGTATTTTTGGATAGCGTGAACAGTTGCTTCACATCCACCCGATCCATTCCACTCATTATTTTATACACTTCTATCATATCTCCCCTCAGCCGTCTCTTCTCCAAGCTGAAAAGCCCTAGCCTTCTCAGCCTCTCTTCATAGGAAAGTCGTCCCATCCCCACTATCATTTTCGTCGCCCTTCGCTGTACCTTTTCCAATTCTACTATATCTTTTTTGAGATACGGAGACCAGTACTGAACACAATACTCCAGGTGCGGTCGCACCATGGAGCGATACAACGGCATTATAACATCCGCACACCTGGACTCCATACCCTTCCTAATAACACCCAACATTCTATTCGCTTTCCTAGCCGCAGCAGCACACTGAGCAGAAGGTTTCAGCGTATCATCGACGACGACACCCAGATCCCTTTCTTGATCCGTAACTCCTAACGCGGAACCTTGCAAGACGTAGCTATAATTCGGGTTCCTCTTACCCACATGCATCACTTTGCACTTGTCAACATTGAACTTCATCTGCCACTTGCACGCCCATTCTCCCAGTCTCGCAAGGTCCTCCTGTAATCGTTCACATTCCTCCTGCGACTTGACGACCCTGAATAATTTTGTGTCATCGGCGAATTTAATTACCTCACTAGTTATTCCCATCTCTAGGTCATTTATAAATACATTAAAAAGCAACGGACCCAGCACAGACCCCTGCGGGACCCCACTAACTACCCTCCTCCACTGAGAATACTGGCCACGCAATCCTACTCTCTGCTTCCTATCTTTCAACCAGTTCTTAATCCATAATAATACCACACTGGGAAAAGACCAAAGGTCCATCAAGCCCAGCATCCTGTCCACGACAGCGGCCAATCCAGGCCAAGGGCACCTGGCGAGCTTCCCAAACGTATAAACATTCTATACAATCATGCCATTGTGACATCACTAATGAGGTTGGCTCTTATTGGTGGAATGAACCACTATGACATCACAATAGGTTAAATCACTGCTTTATGTAATAAAAGTGAGCCAAGTAGAGGACATAAGTACATAAGTAATGCCACACTGGGACAAGACCAAGGGTCCATCGAGCCCAGCATCCTGTCCACGACAGCAGCCAATCCAGGCCAAGGGCACCTGGCAAGCTTCCCAAACGTACAAACATTCTATACATGTTATTCCTGGAATTGTGGATTTTTCCCAAGTTCATTTAGTAGTGGTTTATGGACTTGTCCTTTAGGAAACCGTCTAGCCCCGTTTTACTATTCTGGCACTCCTCATAGCCCAGCATCCCCGGGCTGGGGTCAGGCAGCACATGATAGTCTTCCCATACATCAAAAACAAAAGGAACTAAACTCACTGAAGTGTTTGTAGTGACAGTGCATTTTAAATGCTTTTTTGTTGTTGTTGTTGTTGTTCTGCTGCTTATCAGGATACACATCCACAGGGCTTTTTTTGAGGGGGTACTTGGGGGTACTGAGTACCAGCACCTTTTCCACTGTCTGCTAAAATTGACCCATAGTCCCCAAGTTTTAATGAAAGAGCTCAGGTTCTACCAGGGGCGTAGCCAGACCTCGGCGGGAGGGGGGCCAGAGCCCGAGGTTGGGGGGCACTGTTTAGCTGCCTTCCCCTGCTGCCAACCCCCCCCCCCCGCCACTTTGGATCCCCGCCACCGCAAAAACCCGTTGCCGCTGCCGCCGTCAGTTACCTTGTTTGCTGGTGGGGGTCCCCAACCCCCGCCAGCCGAAGAGTCTTCTTCAGCACCAGTCGACTCTGGTGCCTTCACTGTATGATGATCTGTTTCGAACTCCTGACGTCCTGCCCCATGCACGTCCTGTATGTAGCCCCGTGCAGGATGTCAGGCGTCAGAAGCAGATTATCATACAGCGAAGGCGCCGGAGTTGACCGACGCTGAAGAAGACTCTTTGGCTGACGGGGTTTGGGGACCCCTGCCAGCAAACAAGGTACCTGATGCGGTGGGGCAGGGGCGGTGGCTGGGGGAGGTCAATTTTAGAGGGGGTCAGGGCTTATTCTGTGGGGGCCCATGCCCCCGTGGCCCCACGTAGCTACGCCCCCGGGCTCTACACACCAATTCTGCCTTGTCATAGATTCTGTGACTGGTTGCAGGGGGCCTGGTTATTATGGGGTGAGCCCCTCAATGATCACCCCACCCCTGAAGGATGGCCTGGCATTTGAATACCGGCACCTTTTTGCTAGAAAAAAACACACTTGCACGTCCATAACGTTGCTTATCACGTCCTGATCAACTGTGCTCTTTGTTCAGATATATTAAATGCTGTAGCTGTTTTAAAATTGTAATTCTAGATTGCAGCTTTAAAGTTGTGAGTGAGTTGTAATGGAGTTGTTGATTGACATGAAATAAAAACTGCATCTCACAAGAGCTCAACACTGTTCGGTTTTAAGCTCAAAGAGATTCACCCTCCCGTTTACACAATGTACAAACCAGAGCCTCCTTAGCTAGTCACACTGAAGGAAAAGTAAATATTTGTGAGGGATAAGGCAAACAGGCAGACAAAAAACAGGCAAGCGATTACAAGGGTCGCTGGAAACTTGTTCTTTGATTGCCTTTGGTGTGATGCAGGTGCCATAAAAAAGAGATATTGCATGTGATAATAATGTGGCTTTTTTTTTTCATTTACATTTTGGTTAAGTACAACTTAATACACAAGGAAGCCATAACCTGCAATGAACAATATATCACTCTTCTTCTCTTGTTTCTCTAATGTTCTGTAACATAGTAGATGACGGCAGAAAAAGACCTGCATGGTCCATCCAGTCTGCCCAACAAGATAAACTCATATGTGCTACTTCTTGTGTATACCTTACCTTGATTTGTATCTGCCATTTTCAGGACACAGACCGTGTAAGTCTGCCCAGCATTATCCCCGCCTCCCAACCACCAGCCCTGCCTCCCACCACCGGCTCTGGCACAGACTGTATAAGTCTGCCCAGCACTATCCCTGCCTCCCACCACCGGTTCTGGCACAGACCGTATAAGTCTGCCCAGCACCATCCCCGCCTCCCACCACCGGCTCTGCCACCCAATCTCGGCTAAGCTCCTTAGGATCCATTCCTTCTGAACAGGATTCCTTTATGTTTATCCCACGTGTATTTGAATTCTGTTACCGTTTTCATTTCCATCACTCTGTATTTGTTTCATCAACGGAGGTGGCTAACACCTCACGGTACTATGTAAGCCACATTGAGCCTGCAAATAGGTGGGAAAATGTGGGGTACAAATGCAACAAATAAATAAGAAAAAGTATAAATATAAAAACACGCACACACACACAGAGAAATATGGAAAACAAAGTGAAAAGAAAACTAAAAGGAATTTATCCCTATAATATATCAAGTTATGTTTAAATCTTTTTATTGCCATAAAGATCAGTAACATTTCACCGTGAATATATGCCAATACAATAGACAACCACCAGTCTTCCCATCAATGAATTTTCTCTTTCATCCCCACTCCCATCAACCCCCCCCCCCCATTCCATTGTGCAGGTAATATATCAGTTATAAGGGGGGGAGGGTGCAGCAGGGATCCAGCTCAGCTCCGGGAACATAAGAATAACCATACTGGGATAGTCCAAAGGTCCATCAAGCCCAGTATCCTGTTTCCAACAGTGGCCAATATAGGTCCAAGTACCTGGCAAGATCCCCAAAAGTGTAAAACAGATTTTATGCTGCTTATCTTAGAAACAAACAGTGGCTTTTCCCAAGTCCATCTTCATAATGGCTTACTGACTTTTCTTTTAGGAACGTGTCCACTTATTTTTTTTAAACCCTGCTAAGCTAACTACTTTTACCACATTCTCTGTCGATGAATTCCAGAGTTTACTTAGACGTTGAGTGAAGACATTTTCTCTGATTTTATTTTTAATTTACAACCACTAATGGGGATTCTATCAAGAAATAAGGATATTAGTGTCTTCCCATTAATTCTGCAACCAACTGTCGCCTAAGGACAATAATATACTAATATAACAGCTGTACCTTCTTATTATCGAGAAAAAAAAACAATTGAGAGGGTTCACAAAAGACATATTTAACCCTATCATACACCAGAGTCCTGTGCATTTACAAGGAAATCAGGTCATACATGAAGCCTCTAGATGAAGAGCAAGGAATTTCGTCCTCCTAGCTTGCTTCTTGTGACACGTCAGGAAATATCCTTATTCCTGAACCCATAAATAAAACATGCCCATTCCTGTAAAAGAGAGTAACTGTCTTGAGGGAAAGGAAAACATGCTCGCTTAGTCTCACCAGTCCCAGAACTGCCAAGAAAACCAGATGAGTCCAAAATATCCACAGTGAGGTCTACTACATTCTTTCCAACCACCTTAGAGATCTTCCAGGTGGGTAAAAAGATTTTAGTAATAGGAGGAAATGCCTCCTTTGGGATTTTCAAAATTTCCTTCATACCTATATTTCTTTAAATCAATTGGAGAGGACAGTGTGATACCTGGGAAATTAATACTCTCGAGTTTAAAGTGTTGGTTGAGTTTTCTACCTGGTCAGTATTCAGCCAGTGGTGGTCAGTGTTTTTTTAAGCTTTGACCATCGCTGGATGAGTTAAACCCACATATTCAGTGCCAGGCCATGTCCTTTCCAGGTCTGACCAGATATGTGCTGGCTGCCGGGACTTATCCAGGTCCTGCTGATATTCAGTTGGGACTCATATAAGACATTTTTTACGGATTTGGGCTAAATATCAGCCCGCGGTTCAGAAGAGCAAAGCAGAGACAGAGTAGCAGCAGTGGGCAGGAAAGAGTGTGATTCTTTCCTGCCCCCATAGCCACAGAGTCCACTACACCACCAGGGCGGGCTCGGCCTTCGAGGTAAGTCTAGGGAGAGCATGGCAGTTTTGGTGCCTCTCCAATGTTGGCACCCCCTTGCCATGCATACCCTGCTTACCGCATTCTGCCCGCCCTGCTTAAAGCCTGGTTCTTGAAAGGGCTCGGCTCTGGAAAAAAGGATATGCGGAGGACGTCGTAGCCACCTTGCTACAGGCTCAAAAGAGATTTTATTTATTTATTTGTTGCATTTATATCCCACATTTTCCCAACTTTTTGCAGGCTCAATGTGGCTTACATTATGTCGTAATGGCAATCGCCATTTCCGGCATGAGAAATACAAAGGCTTCGTTCCTTTTCTCTCACGGCACCTTATGCCTGGAATAAACTTCCTGAGCCTGTACGTCTAGCTCCATCTCTACCTATTTTCAAATCTATGCTGAAACCCACCTTTTCACTGCTGCTTTTGGCTCCTAACCACTACTCATTTGCCTCCCCTTGTTCCTTCTCACCCAGTACTTGCCCTTATTGTCTTGTCTGTCTGTATTACTTTAGATTGTAAGCTCTATTGAGCAGGGACTGTCTCTCTGTGTCAGGTGTTCAGCGCTGCGTGCATCTGGTAGCGCTATACAAATGCTAATAGTAATAATTAAAGTTCATAAATGTTAAAGTACAGTATAAAGTAAATTAGATAAACAGTTCATATCGGTATAAGAGATAGGGGGTAAAACATTAATGTACATTGGTGACAGGTTAATTAAAGCAATCAGAAGAAGAGAGTTCAATTTTATCTGGTTCTAATAGAGTTTAGATTATAGGTGACTGATGATGGGTCATTATGGTATGTCTTCCTGAACAGAATTTGAGACTTTGTTGAAGCAACGAGGCGTTTCCCCCCTACAGACTTCATTGCCGGACATCCTGTCCTTTCTTCAGAATGGTTTAAAGCAGTGTTTAGCCCTGAAGTCTTTGAAAGTTCAGGTAGTGGCCTTAGCTTGTTACAGGGGGCATGTGCAATGCTCTTGGATGGCAGTTCATCCTGACATGGTACATTTTCTACGAGGAGTGTGACTCATCTCTGTCTCCCTCTGCGCAGACCTTGTCCTGCATGGGATCTTAATGTGGTGCTCAAAGCTGTGTAGAGAACCCCTTTGAACGTATGTCTCAGGCTACTGTCAAAGAACCAACATTGAAAACTGTTTTCCTGGTAGCTGTTTCCTTGGCTAGAAGAGAGACCCCTTTCTGCAGATTTCTCAGACAAGTGTGTCTGTACTCAAAGTTCCTTCCTGTCTTCCGAAAATGATTTCTTCTTTTCACCTCAATCAAACGATTTTCCTCCCATTCTTTCATAGGGAGGATTATGGTGCAGGCTACGCCTCCCTACATCTTCTGGATGTGCATCAGTCTCTTTTGCGCTATCTGAAGGCTACCAATGATTTCCAGCATTCGAATCATCTCTTTGTCCTGTTATCAGGCCCTAGGAAAGACCTGCATGCTTCTAAACCTACGGTAGCATGCTGGCTGAAGGACATTATTTCCGTAGTGCATTTGCTTGCTGGAAAGGCTACTCTGTTGAATGTTAAGGCCTATTCTACGTGCTCTCTTTCTACATCCTTTATAGAGGAGTGTGGTAGCCGTGTTAGTCCACTCTTAAGGTTATCAATAGAAATCAAACAAAATAAAACATGGAAAAGAAAATAAGATGATACCTTTTTTATTGGACATAACTTAATACATTTCTTGATTAGCTTTCGAAGGTTGCCCTTCTTCCTCAGATCGGAAATAAGCAAATGTGCTAGCTGACAGTGCATATAAGTGAAAACATTCAAGCATTACTATGACAGTAAAATAGATACCATTGGAGATTCTACATGGAATGTTGCTACTATTGGAGATTCTACATGGAATGTTGCTATTCCACTAGCAACATTCCATGTAGAAGGATGCGCAGGCTTCTGTTTCTGTGAGTCTGACGTCCTGCACATACGTGCAGGACGTCAGACTCACAGAAGCAGAAGCCTGCGCGGCCAAATTGGTGATCTACAAGGGCCGACTTCTACATGGAATGTTGCTAGTGGAATAGCAACATTCCATGTAGAATCTATAGAAATCAAACAAAATAAAACATGGAAAAGAAAATAAGATGATACCTTTTTTATTGGACATAACTTAATACATTTCTTGATTAGCTTTCGAAGGTTGCCCTTCTTCCTCAGATCGGAAACGAAGAAGGGCAACCTTCGAAAGCTAATCAAGAAATGTATTAAGTTATGTCCAATAAAAAAGGTATCATCTTATTTTCTTTTCCATGTTTTATTTTGTTTCATTTCTATTGATAACTTTACATCCTTTATGGAATCTCAAGCTATTTTATTGGAAGAAATCTGTCACTCGGCCACATGGGCTTCTTCTCATACCTTTTCAAAAAGCTATTGTTTGTAGTTGGGTGCGAAAGCGAAGTCTGCCTGTGGCACTAAGATGCTATCTGTGGCAGTATCTCGCTCCCTTCCTACTTAAGTATTGCTTTTCTACATCCCATTCATATGGACTGATCCTTTGATGGCGTAATGGAAGGAAAGTTTAGTTCTTACCTGATAATTTTCTTTCCTTTACTACTACTACTACTACTACTATTTAGCATTTCTATAGCGCTACAAGGCATACGCAGCGCTGCACAAACATAGAAGAAAGACAGTCCCTGCTCAAAGAGCTTACAATCTAATAGACCAAAAATAAATAAAGTAAGCAAATCAAATCAATTAATGTGAACGGGAAGGAAGAGAGGAGGGTAGGTGGAGGCGAGTGGTTACAAGTGGTTACGAGTCAAAAGCAATGTTAAAGAGGTGGGCTTTCAGTCTAGATTTAAAGGTGGCCAAGGATGGGGCAAGATGTAGGGGCTCAGGAAGTTTATTCCAGGCGTAGGGTGCAGCGAGACAGAAGGCGCGAAGTCTGGAGTTGGCAGTAGTGGAGAAGGGAACAGATAAGAAGGATTTATCCATGGAGCGGAGCGCACAGGAAGGGGTCTAGGGAAGGACGAGTGTGGAGAGATACTGGGGAGCAGCAGAGTGAATACATTTATAGGTTAGTAGAAGAAGTTTGAACAGGATGCGAAAACGGATAGGGAGCCAGTGAAGGGTCTTGAGGAGAGGGGTAGTATGAGTAAAGCGACCCTGACGGAAGATGAGACGGGCAGCAGAGTTTTGAACCGACTGGAGAGGGGAGAGGTGACTAAGTGGGAGGCCAGCAAGAAGCAGATTGCAGTAGTCTAAACGAGAGGTGACAAGGGTGTGGATGAGGGTTTTGGTAGAGTGCTCGGAAAGAAAGGGGCGGATTTTACGAATGTTGTAAAGAAAGAAACGACAGGTCTTGGCGGTCTGCTGGATATGAGCAGAGAAGGAGAGAGAAGAGTCAAAGATGACCCCAAGGTTTCGAGCTGAGGAGACAGGGAGAATGAGAGAGCCATCAACAGAAATAGAAAACGGGGGGAGCGGGGAGGTGGGTTTGGGGGGGAACGGGGGGAGCGGGGAGGTGGGTTTGGGGGGGAAGCATCCTTTAGTCCCAAAGGATCAGTCCAGGACCCGCCCGCTAGTATTTTGCTGTGTTTGTGTACATAGTTCTGGATTGTAAATTCTCAGGCACAACTTGGACTTCCGCTTCCTGTATAGATTTCTTTAGTTGGTAACTGAGGCAGGACTTTATTTCTTCTGATTTCTGTTTGCATCAGTCACGCTTCCTCTGCTTGGCTATCGAATACTGACTAAAGCTAGCTGCACAGAACCAGATATAGCAGATTAGTGATTCTCTCCATCTCTGCCTGCTGTTCGATGCACATAACCCATTTGTATGGACTGGGTGGAGTACCGCAGGGATCGGTCCTAGGGCCGGCTCTTTTAACATCTTTGTGAGCGATATTGCGGAAGGACAGTCTGGTAAGGTTTGTCTCTTTGCGGATAATACTAAACTCTGCAACAGGGCGGACACCCTGGAGGATGTGAATGACATGAGGAAGGACCTAGCGAAGCTAGAGGAATGGACCGATATTTGGCAACTAAGGTTTAATCCCAAAAAATGCAGGGTTATGCACTTGGGTCACAAAAATCCGAGGGAATGGTACAGTATAGAGGGTGTAGTGCTTCAGTGTGCGAAGGAAGAGCGGGACTTGGGGGTGATTGTGTCTGACGACCTTAAAGCTTTCAAACAGGTAGAAAAAGCGACGGCCAAAGCCAGAAGGATGCTTGGGTGCATAAATAGAGGCATGACCAGCAGGAAAAAGGAGGTGATAGTGCCATTGTATAAGTCTCTGGTGAGGCCTCATTTGGAGTACTGCGTGCAGTTCTGGAGACCGCACCTACAGAAAGATACAAACAGGATGGAGTCGGTCCAGAGGGCGGCTACAAAATTAGTAAGCGGTCTTGAACACAAAAAATATAGGGACAGGCTTAGGAACCTCATCATGTATACGCTGGAAGAGAGGAGGGAGAGAGGAGACATGATAGAAACGTTTAAATATCTCAAGGGCATTTATGTACAGCAAGAGAGCCTTTTCCAAATGAAGGAGAGCTCTGGAATGAGGGGGCATATGACAAAGATAAGAGGGAATAGGCTTAGGAGTAACCTAAGGAAGTATTATTTCACAGAAAGGGTGGTGGAGGCGTGGAATGGCCTCCCGGTGGAGGTGGTGGAGTCGAGGACTGTTCCAGAATTTAAAAAGGCATGGGGTAAACGTGTGGGATCGCTTAGGAACAGGAAGAATTAGGGGTTACAGAGGATGGGCAGACTGGATGGGTCATGTGGCCTTTATCTGCCGTCATGTTTCTATGACTGATCCTTTGAGACTAAAGGAAATAAAATTATCAGATAAGAACTAATTTTTCCTTTACATTGGTCGGAATTCTGTAACGGTCCTTTTGTATCCTCCAGATACATATGAAAAAGAGTTTGAGTAAAGGGAATACATTTACAAAGTGGGGCTGTATTTTCCAAGGAAGTATATTTTCTAAAATTATGACAGACAATATTCCAAGTGCCTCAGGTGAGGAGAGGTTTCTTTAAAAGCAGAACTAGCCAAAACCTGGAGGCGCTCAAAAAACGGTGGGAAAGATATTGCTTGTAAGTTGGGGTCTGGCAGTCAGTATCCCTTCTAAATTGGCAAGGAATGAATGTACGGTTGGCATTTTTAATGATGCTTATTATCTTCTGGAGAAGCTACCAAGATAGCTAAATGAAAGCTGTCTTCCCAATGTTATTCTCTGTGGGCCCCTTGAACAAAAAGGTGTGCTTATCTATTTGGTGAATTCTTAAAAGTTGTACATTTATTTGAAGGAAAGAAAAAAGGAAATAGAAGGAAGGGAGCATTAGGTCATCGCAAAGTTAAGGGTTGAGTTGCCAATGTGAATGCAGTGCATAGAAAACATGGTTTAAGAAACATTGGGGGGAAAAAGTAATTCACTTTAAATTGAGTAATATGCCATGTAAAATGATTTTTTTTCCGTGCTTTTTTTTATGATAGTGGGAGATTGATGCACATCAGCTTGTCTGCAGGACCATCAATGAATTCCTGCTGAACTCTTTTGATTGCTGAGATTATAAACCTACAAAAACAGTTGGGCGTATTTACATTCCATTGATGGTTGCTAATTAGAAATTGCAGCATGTCCAAGTCAACTTGTCTTTAACATTTTTCTATATATTTTCCCCGTTTGTTTTGTTAATTAGAACATTCCATGGCAGGAAGCTATATTTCCTTCAGATTCTTCCTGTCCCTTATCATGTGGTTCTTTGTAGTGATAAGTCCCTAATTATGATCCATCATATTACCTTTTAATGGAGAAAGGATGGAAATAAAGCTCTGGGGTAATTTACTTGAGTGATAATAGAGATCAATAGTAGAGCTCAAGCTTTGTATGCATTGTTTTTCCTTGTAAGGCCTAAGGGACCAGGTACCTTCAGTTGCCATTAGAGACAAACTTTAGAGTGTTAAAAATATTTGGATTTCGAGTGTTCTCATGAAACAAAAATATATGGATCAATATTCAGAGTAACCGGCATTGCTCTTCTCCACCCTCCACCCCCTAAGCTGACCAGATCTCTCTTCTTACCTCTCATGGTTATGGTGCTGGGCTGGTGCAGGCCCTTGGGTATCTGTGCATGCTCAAAGCCTTGAGTATCTGCTGATGTTCAAGGCCCCGCACTGGCCCAGAACCAGAACCGTGAGAAAAGGTAAGAAGAGAGATCCAGTCATTATGGGGGGGGTGGAGAGTGAAGGAGAGCAATGCTGCAAATTCTATGGGGCTGGGCTGTTATTGAAGGAATCTAAATTTAACTTTTAAGACAAACTTTAGAGGGTTTTTCGGTGCTGAAACAAGGGAGTGGGCCATTATTAAAGGAGGGCTATTGTTAGAAACATAGTAACATAGTACATGACGGCAGAAAAAGACCTGCGCGGTCCATCCAGTCTGCCCAACAAGATAAACTCACATGTGCTACTTTTTGTGTATACCTTACCTTGATTTGTACCTGTCCTTTTCCGGGCACAGACCGTATAAGTCTGCCCAGCACTATCCCCGCCTCCCAACCACCAGCCCCGCCTCCCACCACCGGTTCTGGCACAGACCGTATAAGTCTGCCCAGCACTATCCCCGCCTCCCAACCACCAGTCCTGCCTCCCACCATCGGCTCTGGCACATACAGTATACCTGTATTACATGAGTAAATATTTAGAATACTAGCATATACACATGTATGTGTGTGTACATGCTTATGTGCCAGCATTCAAGACCAGTGCCAGGCAGACTTCTATGGTCTGCGACCTATAAATGGCAAAATCCAATCAGGATCATGGCTGGAGTGAGCTTTGATGGCAACTCCAGTAGTTTGGAATTAGAACTGGAGCCAGGCAGACTTTTACAGTCTGTGCCCCAAAATTGGCAGGGAGAGATTTTATTTATTTATTTATTTATTTGTTTGTTTATTAGGATTTATTTACGTCCTTTTTGAAGGAATTCACTCAAGGCGGTGTACAGTAAGAATAGATCAAACATGAGCAATAGACAACTACAGCAGTAAAAATATTCAAATAACAATACAAAGTATGATAGTATACTACTTACAATGTCAACACAATAGAACATTTTAATTGATAGTGAAGGGTAAAGCAAAGATGGAACATATAGATAGGTAAGAGAGTAAGAAGAGTTAGAAAGTAAGGTGACTAATTAGAAAGTTGCACATGAGGTCAGAGAGATGGTTAAATAATATCTCAGCTAGGGTAGGAGTGGATAAACATGTCCTGCTGCAGTATATGCAGCCCATGTCACTCCTTGTGTGAGTAAAACTAACAAGTTAGTTACTTCTTCCATTAAAGGCTTGGTTGAAGAGCCAAGGTAGTCTTGTGTTAAGCGGAGCCTTTCAGGCAGTGCATTCCAGAGTGTGGGGGCTACTCTGGAGATGGATCACTTGCGGGTATCACATTGTGTAATGATTATGATACGATATGCGCATACTTATGATGCAAGTCAGTGGTGGGGGAGGGGAATACTTTCTTAGGGTTGACAACAATGGTCTGTTCCAAGATTGCATCATATAACTGCCCATATGATGCTGGCAAGGCAAGTTGCTGACTGTCCTGTTTATAATGTCAGTATTAAATCGTGAGTAAGTGGAACCTGCGCAGAGTACCAGATACAACTCTGACCACCTTGTTGGACAGACTGGATGAACCTTGCAGGTCTTTATTTGCCAACATTTACTATGTTACTATTCTGCTTATTTTCGAAGAAGGCCGGCCATCTTCCGACACAAATCGGGAGATGGCTGGCCTTCTCCTAATGCCGGCCAAATCGGTATAATCGAAAGCTGATTTTAGCCGGCTTCAACTGCTTTCCGTCGCAGGGCTGGCCAAAGTTCAAGGGGGCATGTCGGCAGTGTACTGAAGGCGGGACGGGGGCGTGGTTAACAGATGGCCGGCCTCGGCTGATAATGGAAAAAAGAAGGCCGGCCCTGACGAGCATTTGGCCGACTTTACTTGGTCCCTTTTTGTTCACGACCAAGCCTCGAAAAGGTTCCCGAACTGACCAGATGACCACCGGAGGGAATCGGGGATCACCTCTCCTTACTCCCCCAGTGGTCACCAAACCCCTCCCACCGAAAAAAAAGTTTTTAATACATTTTTTTGCCAGCCTCTATGCCAGCCTCAAATGTCATACCCAGCTCCATGACAGCAATATGCAGGTCCCTGGAGCAGTTTTTACTGGGTGCAGTGCACTTCAGGCAGGCGGACCCAGGCCCATCCCCCCCACCTGTTACACTTGTGGTGGTAAATGTGAGCCCTCCAAAACCCACTGTACCCACATGTAGGTGCCCCCCTTCACCCCATTAGGGCTATGTTCTCCGAGGACAAGCAGGCTGCTTGTTCTCACGACTGGGTGACGTCCGCGGCAGCCCCCACCAACCGGAAAGAAGCTTCGCGGGACGGTCGGCACGCAGGGCACGCCCACCGCGCATGTGCGGCCGTCTTCCCGCCCGTGCGCGACCGCTCCCGCCAGTTCCTTTTTTTCCGCGCCTGGAGAGAGTCGTGTTTTGCGCTCTCTCTGTTCAGCCGCCGGATCGTTCGATCGCGTTTACGCTGATCGTATTCTTTTCTAACTTTGTTTCTCGGTTTAGTTACCGCCCGGTTTCCTTTTAAAAAAAAAAAAAAAGAAACCCTGCGCGTGTGGGACACGCGCTCCCTTTTTTCCCTCGCTTCCAGCGGGGACGCCACATTGCGGCCTAGTGGCCGCTCGGTCGTTTGTTTTTCGTGGTGTGATTTTAGCCACCATTGACGACTTTGACTTCGCCGACGCGATTTTTCCGTCGATGTCCTCGAAGGTCCCGAGTGGATTTAAAAAGTGTGGTCGCTGCGGCCGGCCGATCTCGCAGACCGACACCCACGCTTGGTGCCTCCAGTGCCTCGGGCCGGAGCACAATCTCAAGTCGTGTTCTTTGTGTCTCGGTCTCCGGAAACGGACCCAGGTTGCGAGGCAAGTTCTGCGGGACCGTCTTTTTGGAACTTGCGCCGGCCCCTCGACGTCGACCTCGAAGGCATCGGTATCGACGCCCGGCCCTTCGGTACCGGTATCGATGCCCGAGACATCGGCACCGATGGCAGCGACCCCAGGAGAACAGGTCCCGTCGGCCCGCCGGTCTTCCGGTGAGAGTGGGGGTGAGAGGCCGCGTGGGCAGTCGGCCCCGGTCACGCCCTCAGCTCGTGGGCCGCGAGACCGAACCCTGTCTGACCCGGTACCTCGAGACCGAGGGGGATCGACCTCCTCCTCCTCCATGCCCTCCGGCGCCGGTGACGTGCATCGACAGAAAGACAAGAAGCGCCGTCACCGGTCGCCTTCGGTGCATCCCGATGTCGGAGAGCAGACGACGCCGAAGCGTCATCGTCGTGAGGAGAGGTCTCCGTCGGTTGTGGAGGTACCGACGCGTCGGGGTTCCGGCACCTCGGTGCCGTCTCCTGGCCCCCAGCAGCTTCCGGCACCGACACCCTTACCGGCCCCACCGCCTTTCCCGGCAGCGGGCCTGGACGAGTGCCTCAGAGCCATCCTTCCGGGGATCCTGGAAGGGCTGATGCGCCAGGCTGTGCCAGCGCCGGGGGTGCTTGCGCCCTCGGCGCCGATGACTGTGGCGCCGGCGAGCTCTAGCCCGGCGCCGGGGCTGTCGACACCGCCGCCGCTTGCGGTGCCGGTCTCGACCGCCACGCAGGTGGAGTCCCCGTCGACGTCGATGGAGGGAGCTCCGTCCCCGCCGGCGCGGGAGTCCACCGCTCGACGACACCGAGACCTCGGTGCCTCGACGTCGAGCCGGGCCCGGTACAGGACTCAGCTACATGAGCTAATGTCCGATACCGAGGATGAGGACTCGTGGGGGTAAGAGGAGGACCCTAGATATTTCTCCTCAGAGGAGTCTACGGGCCTTCCCTCGGACCCCACGCCTTCACCAGAGAGGAAGCTCTCACCTCCTGAGAGTCTGTCCTTTGTCCTCCTTTGTGTGGGATATGTCTATCAGCATTCCCTTCCCCGTGGTCTCTGTGGAAGAGCCGAGGGCCGAGATGCTCGAGGTCCTCGACTATCCATCACCACCTAGAGAGTCCTCCACGGTACCGCTGCACAATGTCCTGAAGGAGACGCTGCTCCGGAACTGGGTGCGACCATTAACTAACCCCACCATTCCCAAGAAAGCAGAGTCCCAGTACAGGATCCACTCTGACCCAGAGCTCATGCGGCCCCAATTGCCCCATGACTCAGCGGTCGTGGATTCTGCTCTCAAGAGGGCACGGAGTTCGAGGGATACCGCCTCGGCGCCCCCGGGGCGGGAGTCTCGCACTCTGGACTCGTTTGGGAGGAAGGCCTACCAATCCTCCATGCTCGTGACCCGCATCCAGTCATACCTGCTCTATATGAGCATTCACATGCGGACCTATGTGCAACAACTGGCGGACCTGGTCGAGAAGCTCCCGCCGGAGCAGTCCAGGCCTTATCAGGAGGTGGTCAGGCAGCTGAAGGCGTGCAGAAAGTTCCTGTCCAGGGGTATTTTTGACACCTGTGACGTGGCATCTCGTGCTGCGGCCCAAGGTATAGTGATGCGCAGGCTCTCATGGCTGCGTGCCTCTGACCTGGACAACCGCACCCAGCAGAGACTGGCTGACGTCCCTTGCCGGGGGGATAACATTTTTGGTGAGAAGGTCGAGCAGATGGTGGACCAACTGCATCAGCGGGAAACCGCTCTCGACAAGCTCTCCCACCGGGCGCCTTCAGCATCCACCTCCACAGGTGGACGTTTTTCCCCGGGCCCGGCAGGCTGCACCCTATTCTTTTGCGAAGCGTAGGTACAACCAGCCGGCCCGAAGGCCTCGTCAGGCACAGGGACAGCCCCAGCGCGCTCGTTCTCGTCAACAGCGTGCGCCTAAGCAGCCCCCTGCGCCTCCACAGCAAAAGCCGGGGACGGGCTTTTGACTGGATCAACGGGAACATAGCCGCCCTACAAGTGTCCGTACCGGACGATCTGCCGGTCGGAGGGAGGTTAAAATTCTTTCACCAAAGGTGGCCTCTCATAACCTCCGACCAGTGGGTTCTCCAAATAGTGCGGTGCGGATACGCCCTGAATTTGGCCTCCCTGCCTCCAAATTGTCCCCCGGGAGCTCAGTCTTTCAGCTCCCATCACAAGCAGGTACTTGCAGAGGAACTCTCCGCCCTTCTCAGCGCCAATGCGGTCGAGCCCGTACCACCCGGGCAGGAAGGGCAGGGATTCTATTCCAGGTACTTCCTTGTGGAAAAGAAAACAGGGGGGATGCGTCCCATCCTAGACCTGAGAGGCCTGAACAAATTCCTGGTCAAAGAAAAGTTCAGGATGCTTTCCTTGGGCACCCTTCTGCCAATGATTCAGAAAAAACGATTGGCTATGTTC